>NW_027256886.1:56363397-56979230 GCF_029215685.1 Pituophis catenifer annectens | reverse complement strand
AACAATGGAAATCTACATCTCAGCAATTATGGCAATTAAAGGGACATAATAAATGAATACATATGTGCCATCGTATACATCTCATAGCGGACCTGCTATAATCTATATTATAGTAGTGCAAATTCTATAAAAAGATTGGACATGTACAATAGATTGGTAAATTTCATTTCATTCATTCATTCAACCTTAGTTAGCAGAAATCCTCATCAATATGTCTGGGAAACTTGACATGTTCCAGAATAATATTTTTTGGATAGTGTATCTACTAAGAATTTGAGCTCATAGCAAATAAGTTCATTGGAATTTACAGGAATCATATAAGTAATACATATCAATAATTATATTATTGTTTTTCAGGATGAGCAGTGTTATAGAGGGTAGAAAAAACAAACAGTAATCCATAGAAAATTGAAACTTGAGAGAGGGAATGAAAACTACTGAATCTAGTTTACAAATATACTTTTTGAAACCTTTCTGTATTTGCCAATCATTCTTTTTCTGCATTCATACATCACTTTATATATTGAGTTTCATTATTTATTTGTATAAATGTTCTTTAAAGTGTAAACATATTTGAACTATACCCAAATGTTGGGACTTATAAAATATAAATTTAACAATATCGAAAGAAAGTAGATTCAATATTTCAGAATGTTTTCTATGTAAAAGAAAATGAAATACATGGCTCATTCACATCAATATACATCATAGATACCAAAGTCTTTATGTTATCTTGTGTATATTTGTAAATATATTTAAGCTCATAGCCTTCGTAAATTTTTTTGCTGAACCTGTTGCTTTCTACATGTTGAATTTTAGTACCAGTTAGTTCTATTCAGTTTCTGTGATAGAACTCGATGTACAACAAACACATGGATAATGGCAGATTTGAGAAATATGAATTATAGCAAATTCTGTTTATATCTCTAAAATTAAGGATAATGATCTATGGATTTTGTCATTTCTAGGAGAGGCGAGTGCTTCAACAATGTGGGACAACAATGCTTGGATTTTCTTTTATGACAACAGTACAGAGGGAGAACCTCCATTCTTAATACCAGATTTTATTCATGCCTTCCAGCCAAATGCAAAGCTTATTGTTATGCTTAGAGATCCTGTTGAAAGGTGAGCATCCAATATTTCCAAGATTTCAAATGTGCATCACATCTGCAATACATGGAAAAGAAGTGGTCGAACTTCATGCTGTATTTGTAGCAGCCATCTGACTTTTTCAAACTCTTGTCTAAAAACGTCCCTGCACTTGAACGAAGAAGATGGTATTAGCTATTGCTTTGTACTAATATTACTTGTGTTAGGCATCTGTATTACTTTTTCTAGATCTCTTTTAAAATTGGAAGTGGCATATTTGATATAATTCTTCATTTACCATCATTCTGGCTACGAATTGTCTTTCCAGTTGTAAATCATAATGTATAAACTTTCCGATATTCTAAATTGTCATATGGGAGCACATTAATAAATAAGCAACTTGTTCAACTCCTGTATGGTTTACCTCTTTGTTACAACATCTGGAAAAAAAAGCTATTAGAAATAACAAGTAGTTCAGAATATTAAATTTATTTTAATGAAAGCTGTCACAATAAAATTCCAACATGCAATGATTTCATTTTTAAAGTTTATAGTCATTGCTTTAAAATTAATTATTTTAAATAACATTTGTGTAAATGTTATTTTAGTGACTTCTGGGTAGACAAATAGTCTGCACATATATCTCTTAGTGTAATAGTTTGCATCCAACTTTTTGTATATGAAAAATAAATGTTAATGCCAATCTAATATAGGATCAGGGATGGGTTCTACTTACCTTTACTACCGGTTCGCAATGGGACCGTGCACCGTTTTATGATTCAGTGAAGTATATAATATGAACATGTTTATTCAGTCACTGGAGGAAACATAGCTTTTTAAATTCTCTCCAAAATTATCTAGTTATGGAGAATCAAAGAAAGTTATAAATGAAGGTAATATTAAATGGGTCATCACTAGGTTAACAGAAGGTGGAGCTCCAAGAAAACTCTGCACAGTTTCATTGTAGACAAAGCAATTTAGAATCAAGAACTGGGCACTTTCAGTATTATATAGATCAGGGGTCCCCAGCCCACTGGGCTGTGGCCTACTATTGGCTGTGTCCTATTCAGAATTGGACTGCACAAGTGGGTGGCTGGAGCACACGCAGCTCAACTTGCATAAGTGGCAGGCTACCAAGCACTCGCACAGGTGTGCACCGCCTGCTGCTTGTGCAAGTTGAACTGCATGTGCACCGGCCCGTAGCTCACATGGCCCAGTTCCCCTCTCCCCACACAACCAGGCTGCCAAGCTGCAAAGGTTGGGACCACTGATATATGTCAGGATAGGGTAGAGGGTTGTCCCCGAACCGTGAACCAGCTCACGAGCAAACACACTAGGACTGAAATAAAACTAGCAGAGGAGTCTTGTATAAAAATATACTTCAAAATGTTTAAAAAACACTATATCTTTAAAAAGGCACATTAATAACAAAATCTTATCTTGGTTAAATGAAGCCAGGCCATCTCCCTACATTCCTCTCCACAATACCGAAACAGTCCATAAGAAAAAACTAACATGACATTAAACAGCTTCGGTGTCGATACATCATCGAGGTGGTAGAAGGGCAGCAGCGTAGGTTTCACAGCTAAAAGTCACCTGTGAAAAACAATTCAATCAGCAAACGTGGCTTGAAGCTCCTGGGAGGGAAACTGTCCAGCGCTCCCTCCGATCGTAGCTCCAGCAGCAGCAACAGTTCAGATATTGGCTTGCATGCTTCAACTCAGCAAAAGGCAAGCTGAAATTGGAGACTTCAAAAGATTCTCAGCTATCTCAACTCACAGTTGCAGCTAGCTCCGTGGGAGTATCTTTACACAGCTCGGCTCCTCTTCTGCTGCAGCCGTCAGGACTCCTTATCTGAGTTCTCCTCCCTTCTGCAGCTCTGCTCTGGGCTCTGCATCCAGGTGCTTCAGCACTGGCTCTGCATCTAGGCCTAAACAGCGTCTAGGCCCCAAATAGCAAGCAGAAAAGGTCCGTGCTTATATGGGGAGTTAACCTGCAATTAACTAGGGCGGGAAGGCTTGCAGTTAATTGCAAACAGGAGATGGCTTGATTGGATCCATACTGTTTGTAACTGATCAAGTAGCTACAGCAATCCTGAAAACACTCGTGACAATATAGATCTTTAAAAAAGAATGATAAGATAAAAGATGAAGTGGAACAACTAAAATTATTACACAGCAGCAATATAATGATTAACTTTCAAAGACCATTTTATTCATCTGCCATAAAAAACTGGAATAGGAATACATTTGGAATGACTATTATGGTCATTGTAATATTGATATTATAATATCAAATCCATATTAAGGATTTGATTTGATGTTTTGAAAATAAATTCCACTATGGGCGAATTACAGTAGCTTGACAGTTTGTGTTAGTTTTGTCTAAAATGAGGATTACCTGATACTCTCAAACAGCAAGTAAATCAGAAAGAAACTCTTTCCTTAGGATATCTGAGGATATATTGTAAACGAAGTTCTACTGCAAAAAACAAAATTTATGATATAAATAATATCATTTGTTTCTTTCCTGGACACTAGCTGTTGATTTATTATTTCTACTAAGTAGATGGCATGGTTTCTAATTACAGTTCAATTGTTTATGTTTTTTTTCCATTCATAGATTATATTCTGATTATCTCTACTTTGCAAGTGCTAATAAATCTGTAGAAGACTTCCATGAAAAAGTGGCTGAGTCATTACAACTCTTTGAGAATTGCTTGACAGATTTCTCTTTGCGAGCCTGTGTATACAACAACACCCTTAATAATGCCATGCCAGTATGTATATTTCATTTTAGATTTTATATACTACTCTGAAGCCAAGTATTACCAGTTGCAGAATATATAAGAACCAAGTACTTTATAAAATCCAGTAACTGAAATTGCATATGATTGTTCTTAAATAAAAATAACTGCACACGGGCAGCTAGGCTAGAGATCTTTTCTTCAACATCTGGTTGTTGAGAGTAGTTTCTAAGGATACACGTTTTGCAAGAACGAAATGTTGATTTAATTTGAGCATTATTAATTTCTTTTCCTTTTTTAAGTCCCCTCAAGAAGTTGGACATAAAAAAATGACACTAATTAGAGTGAGAGGGAAGATCCTTGGAAGCTCATCTAAGATAGAAATAAAATCATCTGTTCTATGTCAGTTTGTGCTGTAAATAATTTTAATCTTGTTTTTGTATAGCTTAATTAATTAAACAAATGGGTTTTTTTTGAAAATTATATAACATGAATTCATGTCTTTTCTGTTTTTATCCCCATTTCCCAAACTGACCCTTTTCCACATCCACCTGCCAGTTTATCCTCTGCTAACCACATCCTAATCAACCATTTCATTTCCCCTTGCATCTCTCACTCAGAATCTTCCTACTATGTGAATATAATTGTATCTGGAATAATTTACTACAGCTCTTTCCCTCCCTCTCTCCCCCCACTTCTCTCTCAGGTAAGACTTCAGGTTGGTCTGTATGTTGTTTTCCTCCTTGACTGGCTGGCGGTTTTCAATAAAGATCAAATATTAGTTCTCCGGTTGGAGGATCATGCATCCAATGTAAAATTAACTATGCACATAGTGTTCCAGTTTCTTGATTTAGGTATGAATTTTAATTAAGCATATCCATCATTGATATATTGTGATTGTCTTGTATTTTCTAAGGCTTCCTTTCCTCTATGCTATCTGTCTTCAGCACAGCTGTAGATAGAGTTAGCACCAAATACATTCATTTTGGGAAGGTATTGGAAGTTGTCATATTTCTACAGCTCAAAGCTTTAAATATAATATTTTAATTAGTTCATTTTCTAGCTACTACTCTGTTCAATTCATGCATTCTGACTCTTATTTTGAACTGAGCAGCGTTATCAGCTTTACTTTAACTTAGTCTTTAAATTTCCTTGAATTTTATATATACACTAATTTTTATTTCAATATAAATCATTTCCAATAACTTTCAGATATATTTTTCTTTGAAAGAAAAATTTGTAGGTAGATTTAAGAGAACTAGATATAAAACAGAGGCAATGTCTAAATAAAAATGGTCTTCTGTGACTCAACCCTTTGTGGATGGGAACAGTATGAGTTTTTCTCATAAAAGTTCATTTTGAGCCATGGTGGTGCAGTATTGCAGGCTAACTCTGCTGACTGCCAGCTGATTGCCAGCAGTTGAGCCTTCCATCCTTCTGAGGTTGGTAAAATGAGGACCCAGATTGTTGGGGGCAATATGCTGACTCTGTAAACCTCTTAGAGAGGGCTGTAAAACACTGTGAAGCAGTATTACAAAAAAAATTGTAAATCTTTGAGGACAGAATGCATGAATAATCCTGAGCCACTGAATTGTAATGTATAATGTTACAGATTGAAAGAAACATGTTAACTTGCCAAGCGCAAAAGATCAGATCCACATGTAAAGGTCCAGTTAAGCTGATTTATTGCTGATCATGCCTCTGCACAGGAATCTTCTCAATTAATGGTTAACATCTGCTTGGGGTTAGATAAGGGTCAATGGAATCTAAAGGGAGTTTGCTTAGGGCTATGTAGGGGTTCTAGGCTGATCCTTCTTTTAACTCCATCCCCATTCCTTCTCTTACAAAATTGTATTTAAGTAATTTTAATTACATTTAACTTGGCTCATTTCTTTACCCTGGCCTCAGCCCTTTTTAGAGTGTAGCCTTTGCCATATCACTTATGCCTGCCTATATTTAACATCAACTATCTTTTTACATAATTTAAAGAGAAAAGTTGTGGGTGTTACACCAAACAATACAAAAAAAGCAAATGTCATTTACTGTTTCTCATTAAGCCACCACGTGTAACATTCAAAAGTTTACCTGTTTATTGAATGTTGCATAACTTGGAAAATGCTTAAGAAAACGAATAAGCAAAAGTAGACATGATTATATAAATATTTTTTATCATAGGTGGTCTAAGCGAAAAACAAGAAGCTCTAATTACTAAAAGTCCTGCATCAAACACTAGAAGACCTGAAGATCGGAATCTAGGTCCTATGTTGCCTATCACAAAAGAAATTCTGTGTGATTTCTATCAGCCTTTCAACAAAAAACTCGCTGAAGTTCTTTCTGATGAAGCTTTTTTATGGAAAAAGTCCTGATTTGACCATTTCAGAGCCACCATTGCAGTGCTTGGAGAGAAAAAGATATATTTTTTAAAATTTTGTTTTTCAGATGTAAATAATTGCCATTGTGAAGTCAGTAAATCTGCATTTTCATGTTTCTCTCACTTGCTATTATGAAAAATTCTTTTCCACACTGGAGCCCTTCAAGTGTGTTAGGGCTATGATACGCAGAACTTTAGTCAGCATGGGAACTCCCTATTAAGGAATGCTGGAATATGGAAGTGGATTTCCAAAGAGGAATATAATGATTTTTGCCATTTTTTCTCAACAAAAGAGCAGTGTACAGATAAGTTTGGTTGAAGCAATCTTAAGTCTTCTGGTTTTAAAATAACTGTAATATAATACAGAAATTAGCACTAGATACCTAAAATGCACATTTGTTTTCACTTTTAAGTATATCTTGCAATATTTGGAAACTGTTTAAAATGGCTTTTTAACCATTAAAAGTTGATTAATTTTAACCTAGTGGTTTGATTTTTACTCTCTGACACACAATATTTACTTTAAATGAGGATGACTCCAAAATTAAAGAACTCCTCCCCAAGAATATTAGACAACAATAAAAACAGTAATAACTAAATTGCCTTCATTACAATGTTCCCATGGTATCTAGGACAACCATCTCATTTCATAGGTAAAATATTAGAAATAAATTGTAAATTTATAAATAAATACAGTATTTATTATATACAGTATGTATTTATTATAAATAAATACAGTATTCCTCAGCAGGCTGACTGTGCACCCACACTAAGCCCATGAAATCTACTGGAAGCAGTTAACTGGAAATATAATGAAGCAACTTGTTTAATGGAACATTTTATTTAAGTGGGCTCCAGTAATATTAATATTAGTAATTAATATTACTATTAGCAGCATAAGTCGTTTTCTGAAGAATGTCTACTTTCAGTGATTAAATGAAATAGTTTTGATGTGAATTTACACAAAATCAAACCCAGAACATTGCCAGAACAGATCAATTTAAAGTAGGGGTGAAATCCAGCAGGTTCTAACAGGTTCTGGAGAACCAGTAGCGGAAATTTTGAGCAGTTCGGAGAACCGGTAGCCGAAATTTTGAGTAGTTCGGAGAACTGGCAAATACCACCTCTGGTTGGCCCCAGAGTGGGGTGGGAATGGAGATTTTGCAGTATCCTTCCCCTGCTACGCCCACCAAGCCACACCATGCCCACCAAGCCATGCCCACAGAACCGGTAGTAAAAAAATTTGGATTTTATCACTGATTTAAAGCAAAATAGAATAAAAATATGTGAGTGTTTGTGTGGGGAAAGTGATAAAATGATGTCTATCAGTTGCTTTACTTAAGTGTTATTTCACTTTGTATTCAACATGGTATAAATCCAAAACCTACGGAAAAGAGTGGGAGTTTACTTTGAAAAGTCTTCAATTTTGTCTCTGAGGAAATAGTTAAAATAATTAAAAATACAAACAGAATTAAATGTAGCAAGCCAAATTTTACCTGGTTAAGAAATATTGACTAAATTAATTTTGTGTTTGGGCCAAGAAGAGCTTTGCCTGATTGACTTTTGATCAGTTTAATTATTTGAAATCCTTTCCCCTTGCAACAGGAAAGCACAATAATAGTAATAAAATAGAGAAAGAAGCAAAAAAATAACTGAGTCTGGTAATTTAAATATATTGATTTATATTGATGTTAGGGTATCTCCATTAGATAGAATGTGGAAGAGGCCCACAATATTTTTGTAATATTGTGAAGAATCACATTATTTTTAATGTGTTTTAATACCTTTTTATTTTTTCTTATTCCAGTAGAATATAAATAGAAGAAATGTCATTAGGCCTGTGTCCATCATTTTATCCAATAGTAGAGTTATTCGCCAAAACTTGAACAGAATGGAACCAAAGTTGATGTGACAGGAAAAACTTTAAAAGAAAAATCAGCATTGAAAATGGAGTCTCAGATGGCTTGGGATCCAAGAGAACACTGTTTGTCTGGCAATTATTTATTTATTCAGTTTATACAAAGCATCTAGTATAATCTTGTGTTTTACTATTCCTTGATCTTCACACAACCACTAAATCAAGAGAGAATAGTACAGAAATTATCTTCCTCAGCTAAACACAATTTTCTTTCCTTCTGGTATCCTTTGTTCTATTCCCCTTTTCTGACCCTTTTTAGTTATCTTTTCCACTTTCAAGTCTAGTAGTTCAAATATATATGTAACAATATAGACAGCTTGGGGTGAATCTCATGGGAGCTGATTAGAACATTTCTCTGCTATAAACAGTTCTGAGATGCAAAGAGTTCCTTGTTTGATTCAGGACATAGAGAAATCAGCTGAAAGCAGCTGATCTGGGCCTTGCTGTACAGTTACTTAAATGAGACATGAAAATCTTGACAAATTGCCCAGTCTGAGAAAATCTAGGGGGAAAAACAAATCTCTGAAAAAGAGCATAAACCTAAAGGACAGTGTGGACCATGAAATTACTAGAATAGAGAAGGGAACAATACTATCCTTTGTATCTATCTCACCCGAAGTAAGTTCATTTCACTTTTTTCAATTGCCATTTCTTTCCAGCCTGTTCGACCCTATCCTTGGTATTTGTAGCCTGTTTTTTGTAGGTCTTGGAAGCTCTGGCTGATGATTACACTATTTGATTTATAGTTAGGCTCTGTATTTTCATTTTAGCTTGAACTTTGATTTGAATTTGTGCTCTGCTACTAATTGCCTGCTACAAATACCCTGATCAAGGCTGCAGTTCCAAGGAAAAATATCTTACTGCCATTTCAGTGAACAGATTATAAAGAAAAGGTAGACTCATGCTGATAAACTGGAGACCTGTTATTACAATCTCCTGAATGTGGCATACCATAATAGCAGCATACATCCACTTCATTGTTGTCTCTTTCTGTTCTGCTGGTATAAAATTTCTTGATATCTATTTCTTTTTTCTGGTGTAGCATGTGAGAGCAAACAGTATTTCTGTCTCTTACCCTGTTTCCCTGAAAATAAGACCCAACAGGAAAATAAGTCCTAGCATGACTTTTCAGGATGCCTGTAATATAAGCCCTACCCCCAAAATAAGCCCCAGTTAAGATTGTCAGCCAGATGGGTGCATTTAGTACTGTATTTCCCCAAAAATAAGACTTAACCAGAAAATAAGCCCTAATGTGTCTTTTGGAGCAAAAATTAATATAAGACTCGGTCTTATTTTTGAGGAAACATGGTACATATGTCAATTTATCCTTTTGATTTGCTGATAAGAATTATCCATCCTCTACCATTTTAACTATATCAGGTACATAGTTCTGAGTGCTCGTTACGTTCTTTGTTTGAGTTGTTGCCTTGCTGGAATCAAAAGACTGAAACAAAGCCTGATTTCTGATTTCAGTATCAGTAGCCCTTGACTTTCGACCACAATTGAGCCCAAAATTTCTGTTGCTAGGTGAGACTGTTGCCCCATTTTATGACCTTACTCGCCACAGTTGTTAAGTGAATCACTGAAGTTGTTAAGTTGATAACATGGTTGTTAAGTGAATCTGGATTCCCCATTGGCTTTGATTGTAAGAAGGTTACAAATGGTGTTCATATGATCCCGGGACGCTGCAACTGTCATAAATACAAGTAAGTTCCCAAGCATCTGAATTTTGATCACATGATCATGGGGATGCTGCAACAGTCATAAGGGTGAAAAATTGTCATTTGTCACTTTTTTCAGTGCCATTGTAACTTCGAATGGTCACTAAACAAACATTTCTAACTTGAGGACTACCTGAAAAATGATTTCCCCCCCTTTTGGTCAATTTGGGAGTAGTTGTTCTGCTTTCCATATAGCAATATGAGTTGCTAGGCAAATTTTTTCCAGTATGAGTACACTGCCATTATTATTAGACTGATAAAACCAAATCCAATTACACATGATGATACAACTTAAGCATACTGTTCTAACTGAACCAATTTTATCACATAACACTTGCTCACTGATTTCTGGGCTATAAAAACACAGGAGGCCCCAAAGAGAGACGTTACTGGTTGTAGCTTGGAATAAAAGGGATTTTCTTTGGGGAAGTTATTTTATTAAAATATTGCTCTGCTTAATAATTGATTGAGGAGGTGGCAATGTAGCATATCTGGTAGTATTTTAGTACATTTAAATGGAACACAGTAAAGAGGTCTTTTCTTGAGCTGTTTTTTTTGCAGAATACATATTTAGTTCTCAGTGCAATGGAGAATGTATCAAAGTAAAAAGGATGCCCAGTTATACCAGGTCTTTCTGCAACAATTCATACTGCCAAAATATTCACAAATTCCACATATGTCAACAGCAAGGCAACTGAGAACATGTGAATACTTAAACATATGTATGCATGTGTACAAACTCACACTCAGCAGAATCCTCTATATTAGGAGTCAAATTTGTGTTGCCTTGGTGTTGTCACATGACGTATCGTGACTTTCCCCCCTTCGCTAAACCAGGCATGGGCATGGCCATGGCCAGCATGTGATGCATCCGGCCCACAGGCGCGGGTTTGACACCCCTGCTCTACAGTCACTCATGTGCTCGTGACCTCCTGGATAGACTACTGCAATGCTCTCTACATGGGGCTGCCCGTGAAGACCACTCGGAGGCTTCAGCTGATGCAGAATGCGGCCGGGTGGGTAGTGATGGGAGTGTCCCAACACTCTCATGTTGCACCCTTCCTGCACAACCTGCATTGGCTACTGGTTGCCTTCCGGGTGAGATTCAAGGTGCTGGTTATCACCAATAAAGCCCTACATGGCTTAGGTCCAGGGTACCTGACAGACCATCTGCAGCCAGCGACAGCTCCCCATAGCCCGGTGCATTCCCACAGAGAGGGCCTCCTTGGAGTGCTGTCGGCCAGGCAGTGTCGTCTGGCGACTCCTAGGGAACGAGCCTTCTCTGTGGGCGCACCTATCTTATGGAATCAACTCCCCCTGGAGCTCCGGGTGGCCCCTGACCTGCGCTCTTTCCGCCGTGACCTTAAGACATGGTTATTTCATCAGGCCGGTTTGGACTGAAGGGGTTTTTAAGGGGAGTTTTAATGGTTTTTAACATCTAATATTGATTTGTCTATTTTATTGCTGTGAGCCGCCCTGAGTCCTTTTTGGAGAGAGGGCGGCATATTAGCTTAATAAATAAATAATAAATATGCTTTTCTTAAACATGTATTTTACTTAAATGACTAAATTCTGCTTATTTTATTCCCAGAAATAATGATAAAGCCCATGTTCCATAGAGGAACGGTATTCTAGAAGGGATGAGTTGTTCTGTACCTACTTGGGAAGAAGAATCTCATGGTTACAATTCTCAGGAGGAGCAGCTGGAGGGTTGGGTCTCCATCTTTTCCTTTCAACTGTTTTTTTTAAAAAGTGCATTTGGTTGTAAATACACATTTTGAGGTTTACTTTTTCCTTTTGACTTTCATCTTTAACTGTTAATTGACTGGTTGAATGCAGTTTATTCTAACCCCTTGCTGGATATTAATGCAAATATTTTGTCTATTTTTACTGCTTTATTTTGGACTTACGAATCCCTTTTGCCATATGGAAGTCAATGACAAAAGGACTGGGGAGTGAAAGTTATCTGATTTGATGTACATCTACATTGGATTCTTACTACAGAGATTTTGTATTCTATTAGTTTTTAAAAGCTCTAGTCTTATTTCTTTTATCCTCTGACGGATACTTCCCCCTTTTCACTTTTTATTGTGGGAAATACTATCTCAGTTTTTTCTGCAATCATTCTGTTATGATACCTATGCTTCTCCTGTCCTTGAGAGGAACTGTTTATGTATTGTAATTCAGCTACAAGAGAGTTTTGGACTATATTAAAAATGTAAACAACAATAACTTAAGGATTTTGAATATTATACATAGTTTTTCCTTATAATGTCCATAAAAAGAGATATAAAAGAAAGGCAAGAGCCAGATCAACTTAATATTAAAGTCCTTTGGGAAGCCTTTGGGAAAAACAATTGTTTTAAACGTACAAGTTCAAATTGAAACTCTAATGAAAAAGTTTGACAAATGGATAACTATTTTAAATCAACCCAAAGATGGCATTCAGATACAAGTAACAGCAGCTAAACTAGTCCTTACAGTTGGATGGATTGGAACCTAATTTGTTGCTGGCAGAGCCTGGTTTGAGAAATTCAGACTCATTGGAAAAGGCTGAAAAGGACCTGAATTCAAAAGTCTTAGAGATGACAGAACCAATGTGTGATGAACTGGACTTTCTTAAGAAGATAGATGGAGATTAGAAAATAATTAGAACAACATTAGAAAACAGAAAATAATTGTCAAAATAAACTGCATTTAACTTGAAGGGAGATTCGTTGAACAACAAATGCTGCAGAGATATTTAGAGATTTATGACTTTGAGGAATGAGATGTAATTGTTGGCAAAGATCTCAGTAAAAACTTTTAAGGAATCAATTGAAGATATTTGATCCAGATCAGAGATAATGATTGAGGTGATTTATGGTAGATCAAAAGCCATTGTGGACTTTCTATGAATTAAATGCAAATAATAGATTGTTAACAGACCTTTGAAGTTTGCTGGCTTTACCTGTTAACTATTTTTTATATAAATTGTAGATAGATGCCATGTCAAATTGGTTAGGTAAACAGAGTTGTGAAAGTTCATGAAATCAGCCTGCTTTGCAAGGGGAGAAAACTATTATTCTTGAAATATATTTATCAGTATTTATCTGGGGAAGGAAGAGACAATCTATGTTTTTAATGCACATTTTAATATCTGCTTCATTCAGCTTTGCTTTGTTCTTGTATTTCTCTTTCTCTTTGGGGGGTTTGTATTTTAACTTTGTAAATAAAATAAAAAAAAATAATGAGAAAAAATAAAATGACTAAAGATCATCTGATTTCCATAAATGATGTACTTCTTTAATTCAAAGGTTATCTTATTCCCACATCCCTAAGAATTTTCTCCCTGTTATTCTCAAGGCTCAGGAGAGGGTGAAAACCTCCAGGGCATTGCAATCTAGTTTGGCAGCAGTAACCAGTACTAGCTACATTATCTCCTCAAATGCAACCATTTTGCAATAATCCTTTGCGTCAAAATGATTTATTTTGTCAAGTTGTTGCCAGATCAAGCATTACTCTCTCAGTATACAACATAATTATGACTTGCCTTTAAGTTCCACTCATTCCTTTCAATTATAGGAATCAAGGGGCATAAAAAGTCCAAAGTAACTAAGAAAAGATGGATGAAAAAAAACCCAATCCATTAATTTCTGTTTAGTCATAAGAATAAAATAAGAAACAAAGTTTCAACAAAGCCCTATATCATAGTTGGAAGAAAACGTATGCTAGCCTTGTTCCAAGAGAAACATACTTTTACATTTGGGAAGGAAACAAGACATTATTGCCTGTTGATTCCAGTACTCAGGCATGTCTTTCTTCAACCTAAAAATCTTAATTTAAACAAAGAAGTTGCTTCAACTTTGCATCTGTCATCTTGACAAGAATTAATAAGATTTTCCTAGTATGCTAAAGACATTTTGTATATAAAAGGCATTAAACTTTTTGCAAAAAACTAGAAAGTAATCTTCTTTAGATACCGCATGCAGATTGTCCATGGACATATGTTTAATGTTACCCTGATCCTTGTCCTCAAACAGGGCTTTCAGCCAGACCTTTGAAAATATCAGACTCCAGAGTGTGAGAGAAAAAGCTTGTGCTGTGCTGCCATCTTCTGTCTACTATGGATAATGTTGTTCTTGGTGATAAATGTACTTCTGATAATAAAAACCACTGAAACATGCATTTTCCCTTTAAATTTTATACAGCATGAAACAGTATGGTAGAAAGAATATCATATACATTTTGTACAAATGTTTTAAGTTACAGAAATCTGAACATTTTATTTCTATTTATCACTAAATAACATGTATTTTATATTGCTACACGAAGAGTAAGAGAGAGTTAGGAGAGAACAAGAATGAAAGAGGCAGCGTGACTAAAGAAACTAGTCTTAAGTGCCAAGAGTACTGACAATTGCCATACAATGAATAGTATGTGATTTCTTGTAGTCTACAAAGGATGGTTCTCATAGATTCTAAGATATTTATGTACAGTACAGCTGAAATTTCTCAAAGCACATTTTTAAGGAAGGGTGGGAAGTGGGAAGAATGGATGTAGCTTTTCCTTATCCTTCATAAAAATATAAATACTATGGATAATACTACAAAGATGGCAAGTTTCTTAAACACATCCCATAAGATCTCTGCATTTTGTCTCTTCGAAATGCAGAGATCTTCTTGGTCCTGGCAATCCTTTCAACCTCTTAATTGGAGTCAAAGGCATTCTTTCAATGTTGGAGAAGGGGGGAAGTTGTATGGTGCCAATTCTGAATCATGGGGAAAGCCAATAAGATCCAAATTCATAATTGCTTCTTGAGTGTCTCACTGTGATGTATGAGGCCCAGTCAAATTTCTCCTTGCAATTCTAAACTCTGCTTAATCATTGTTTCAAAGTGTTGAGTGTTCTGAATTGATAGTGGTACCAGATTTAAGGAAATCTCTGTGAAAAGCATTCTCAAAAACTGTAATTAGGGTTTCCTGGCAAAAAAAGAAGTTTTGTGATAATGCAGTACTGCAGGCTATTTCTGCTGACTACTGGCTGCCAGCAGTTCGCAGTTCAAGTCTCAATGGCTCAAGGTTGACTCAGCCTTCCATCCTTCCGAGGTTGTAAAATGAGGATCCAGATTGTTGGCAGCAATATACTGATTCTGTAAAACCACTTAGAGAGGGCTATAAAGCACTGTGAAGTGGTATATAAGTCTTAAGTGCTGTTGTTATTTCAGGGAACAATGATTTGTTTCTGGGTCTAAATGATGACCCATATTTTCTTAGATGCATGATGACAATTGCTGGCAACTTTCAGTACAATTAGCACAGGGCCCCCCCAGGGCTATGTGCTCTCTCCACTTCTCTTCTCTATATAACAATGACTGCATCTCAAAAGATTTCTCTGTTAAAATACTGAAGTTTGCAGATGATACAACAGTGATTGGCCTCATTCGAGACAATAATGAATCTGCATACAGATGGGAAGTTGAACAACTAGCCTTGTGCTGCAACCAGAATAGTCTTGAACTAAACACACTCAAAATGGTGGTAGATTTTAGGAGAAACCCTCCTATACTACCGCTTCTTACAATACTAGACAATACAGTATCAACAGTAGAGATCTTCAAGTTTCTAGGTTCTATCAGATCTCAAGACTTAAAATGGACATCTAACATCAAAAACGTCATCAAAAAAGCACAACAAAGAATGTTCTTTCTGCGCCGATTCAGAAAGCTCAAACTGCCAAAGGAGCTGCTGAGTCAGTTCTACAGAGGAATTATTGAGTCTGTCATCTGCACCTCCATAACTGTCTGTTTTGGTTCTGCAACCCAACAAGACAGACACAGACTTCAGAGGATAATTAGAACTGCAGAAAAAACAATTGCTACCATCCTGCCTTCCATTGAAGACCTGTATCGGGTGAAATCCAGCAGGTTCTGACAGGTTCTGGAGAACTGGTAATGGAAACTTTGAGCAGTTCGGAGAACCGGTAGTGGAAATTTTGAGCAGTTTGGAGAACCGGCAAATACCACCTCTGGCTGGCCCCAGAGTGGGGTGGGAATGGAGATTTTGCAGTATCCTTTCCCTGCCATGGTCACCAAGCCACGCCCACCAAGCCACACCATGCCCACCAAGCCACGCCCACAGAACCGGTAGTAAAAAAAATTTGGATTTCACCACTGATCTGTATACTGCACGAGTCAAAAAGAGGGCTATTAAAATATCTACAGACCCCTCACATCCTGGACATAAATTGTTTTAACTTCTACCCTCATAACAATGCTAGGGCACTGCACACCAGAACAACTAGACACAAGGACAGTTTTTCCCTGAATGCCATCACTCTGCTAAACAACTAATTCCCACAACACTGTCAAACTATTTACTGTATTACTATTCTTCTTCTCATCCTTCCTATCTCCTCCCACTTATGACTATAACCTTATTGCTTGTATCTCTATGATTTATATTGTTTTGTTTCCTAGTATGATTTGATTGCTTATTTAGTAACATATGACTATCACTAAGTGTTGTATCTTATGATTCTTGATGAATGTTTTTTTTGTTCTTTTCTTTTTATATTCACTGAGAGCAAATGCACCAAAGACAAATTCCTTGTGTGTCAAATCACATTTGGCCAATAAAGAATTCTATTCTATTCTATTCTATTCTATTCTATTCTATTCTATTCTATTCTATTCTATTCTATTCTATTCTATTCTATTCTTTTACTTTTGCTGTCAGCGTGTACGAAATTCATCTTGCACAAACCTTCCAATTTTAAAGAACATCAATAACATGATCCACATTTCCAGTGAAATACCAAGCTTGTCAAAATAGTAAATAAACCTGCAGTTGGTAAATTTCAATTTGAAAGAACTTGTTCAGCAGTCAAAATTCAATTAATTAAATATCCTGCTTAAAGGACACTGAAAAGTACTCACTGTACATTTCCATTTCATGAACAACAGCAACCAAAGTTTGGTGTACTGGTTAAATTGCTGGCCTAGAACCTAGAAATTGTGAATTCTAGTCTTGTCTTGGGTATGAAAGCAGACTGGATGACTTAGGAGTAATCACTCTCTTGACTCAACGCCACTTCACAGGGCTGTTGTTATATCTGTTGAACATAGAAGAGATGAAAGAATATTAAGTAAGTCTACTGCCTTGAATTATCTACATAGTAATAAAGGCAGGATAAAATATAAACAAAAATATAATAAATAATCAAACATAACACTTTCTCTTAACAAGTTCCAACTTGTGATAGAGCATAATGGGCCAGATTCTCAGGAAGTGCATTCCTGAAACAATGAGACAACACACAGTTCATATACGCTCCCACAGAGAGGATCTCCTCAGGGTGCCGTTGGTCAAGTAATGTCAACTGGTGACCCCCAGAGGGAGAGCCTTCTCTGTGGGGGCAGCCGCCCTCTGGAACGAGCTACCCCCAAGGATATGACTGATTCCGGACCTCCGTACTTTCCGTCGGGCTCTGAAGACTTTTCTATTTCAGCAAGCCGGGCTGGCTTAAAATTTTTTAATTGGTTAATTTTATTGGTGAGGGGTTTTAAATTGGGGAAGCCAAATTGATTTAATTATTTTTAAATTATTTTAATTTTTATATTGTATGTATTTTAATCTTAGCTGTTCACTGCCCTGAGTCCTTCGGGAGAAGGGCGGTATAAAAATTTAATAAATGAAATGAAATGAATGAAATATAGTTTGTGTGACAGAAAGAGAATGAAGACAGTCCCTCCCCAATAGTTCTTTGAGTAAAGACTTATGTATATAGCAGACTACTTTAGTTTGGCAAGATTCTGTCTGTAAACATGGAGCAATAAAGAAATCTGCTTAGAAGAGTCACTATGTGTCCTTACTGTTTTTTGTGCCTGACTTTGCTAACAGAAATGAAAAAAACAAAACAAAACAAAACAAAAAACAGATGCTGAACAACTAATCAAAGGATCTAATGGATCAGTACTGCCATTCAGCCCTTATATTTATTTATTTATTTATTAGTTCAATTTATATGCCTCCTTTCTCCGGAGACTCAAGGCCCTATACTGCTGGCCCTTTTCTTTTTCTTACTTCAAGGTGATAGATTTACTGCAGATACCAAATGGAACATTCTATGGAAAACAAGAGGAGAAGAAAATGTATCTATTGGATCTGGTGTTGATATAAAATAGGTACAAACAAATACAACTGACTCAAAGATTACTTGATTCTACATTTTAATTTTTAGAAGTGGTATATTTCTGGGTTTTAAGGTGTGAAAAAAGCTATATAGTCTAAAGATGGAAAAACTATATACAGTGTAAAGTTGCTGGTACTGCAGCCACCACTACAAGTAATAGTCACATTTAAGGACTGTAAATGGCAGGTTAGAGAGGAGGTTAATTTGAAATCTTCTGTGACAGAAGATATCTGTGTAATATTCGCTTCTGTTTGGAATAGAATTTGCATTCTTAGATTTGGGGCCAACTGTGTTGTGAGCTCAGATACTGCGTTCAAGTTTTCACATTATATTGGTTTTAAAGATATTTTTAATTCAGTTACTTTAAATTTAACTCAGTACACAATTGAACAGCTGATTTTATTTATTTTATTTCTACAATTTATATTCTGGTTTTTGCCTCATAAATCATTGAAGGAAGCTATCACATTTTATATTAAGAGATCTGCAACAGCTGCTTAAAATTAATTGAGATTAAGGACATAGACAACATATCATTGAATAATAAATATTTAACCCTATCTTTAGAAGAAAATATTTATAGCTCAGGGCTATGCTGACTCTAGTGTTCTCTGAGCTTTGTTGTTTTCTTGCAGATGTTTCATTATCAAACAAGATAACCTCATCAGTGCTAGAAGGGGGTGAACCTCCCAGGGGTGGGTACTACTTACCTTTACTACCGGTTCGCAATGGGGCCATGCGCATGCACTTGCTTCGCTCGTGCACACACATGCTCTTCTGTGCATGCGCAGAAGCTTCTGCCCATGCACAGAAGCATTTTCATGACATCAGGGTCAGTGGGTGGAACCTCCCGCCGGTTTTACTACCAGTTCTATAGAACCGGGGGCAACCCACCACTGGAACCTTCCCTCCCCTCCCCTCCCTTCTCCACTCCTCTCATAAAATTACAGATTGAAATATTAAAATATTGTTTAAAATCCTAAGTGGCCTCAAAACAAAGCTGTCATATCAAACCTGAAGCTAGGGGACTGGAGGCTAAAACATATAAACAATGGTTGCTGGAATTTGGTATGTCTAGTTTAATGAAAAGAAGGACTAGGGGTGACATGATAATAGTGCTCCAATATCTCAGGAGTTGCCACAAAGAAGAGGGAGTCAAGTTATTCTCCAAAGCACCTGAAAACAATGGATGGAAACTAATCAAGGAGAGAAGCAATCTAGAACTAAGGAGAATTTCCTGACAGTTTGAACAATTAACCAGTGGAAAAACTTTCCTCTAGAAGTTGTGAATGCTCTAACACTGGAAATTTTTAAGAAGAGATTGTCTGATAGTGTTGTACTTCTTAGAGTTTATGAAGCATAGGTGTCAAAGCCAGAAAGCTTCCATACTTTAACAAATTATAAATATCAAGCCCTTTCTGCCAATCTACTTTTTTTTTATTCCTGGCCTAGTCTTTTTGATTCTTTATGAACTTTGAACTGCCTCATTTTTCTGAGGTCAAGGGTTACAAAATAATATATATTCAACGCAATTCCAACAGTAATACAGAAAGCTATAAAAATTATTTTCATGGAACTATACGCTGCCATGTTAAAATGGATGAAAAGCAGAAATGATATTGCTTAATTAAGATTTTCTAGAAGCTTGGAAAATCAAATTTAAGTCTTTGTCAAGTAGCAATTACATAAGGAGTAGGCATCAACTAGATCAAATCCTCAGAGAAAGCTTTTCCTTGTAACGTTTTTGTTATAACCTTCGCCAGAAATCTAGGACCCATGAATGATTTTATTTGATAGCCTCAGATTTTGTACAGTAATAGAAAGCATAAATTATCTTTGATAAGTACAAGCCCTTTTCTGCTCAATGTACTGGTATGGTCGTTTTGCTAACAATTATTTATGATATTTTTTTATTCTTATTTTTATCCCACCTTTATTATTATTTTATAAATAACTCAAAGTGGTGAATATACTTAGTATCTTTCCTCTCCATATTTACCTCACTACAAAGGCCTGTGAAGTGTGTGGAGCTGAGAGAGAATGACACAGAAGTTCAAAAATTATGTGCAGGGGAGGAGGGAGTGAGAAAGAAAGAAAGAAAGAAAGAGAAACTTTAATGAACTAATGATCTTGGATTATTTTGGGAAATAGGGCATGTTGTTATTTTTGATAGAACTGTGGCATGACAGCTGACTTAATTCTCATGAAACTGCAAAATTTAACTGCAAAAGTAAAAACGACAACAGCGCTTTTTTATAGCTTATTCAGCTTCAATATTTGCTATTTAGACTTTTACCTGATGTTTGTTTGTTAGACTTAAAGCTGCTCAACTCAGGACAACATTGTAGATAGCTTACATCAAAAGAATAGAAAACAATAATAAACAATAGACTATATATATATATACTGCTCAAAAAAAATAAAATAAAGGGAACACAAGCAGAAGACATCCGAGATCTGAATGAATGAAATAGCCTTATTAAATACTTTGTTCTTTACATACAGTAATTTATACACTGCTCAAACAACTAAAGAGAACACAAAACTACTGTATGTAATGAACAAAGTATTTAATAAGGCTATTTCATTCATTCATTCTCGGATGTCTTCTGCTTGTGTTCCCTTTATTTTTTTGAGCAGTGTATATATATCCAGGCACAAATTTATTGCATTACAGATATCACACCCAGCAGAAGCTCAATATCTACCTTATTCCAGAGCCTGGAAGAGGAGTCAGAATTTAAGAACTCCTGCAATACCATTAGTGTAGGAGCCACACAAATTGTTTCCATTGTTTCATGCTTAGCACACCAAGTCAAGCAGAGAAGGCAATGCTTTTAGTATCTTCTTTCAAACTGTGTCATCTTCTTGATCCCAAAAGATCTCAGTGTCTGCCTGTGGAATAGCATCTCTCTGGAAATCCAACTCCAGTGGGTTTCACAAGACTCTGAAAACTTGATTTCTTCAGTCATTTTGGACACAAGGAATGTGTTGGCCTTATGGGGTAAACTACATAGGAATCATAAACAAATGAGTAATTTTACTTTATTGAAATGCTATAATGTCAGAATCTTCTAAGTCTGAAAGTACAATTCTCTCTCCCATCTTCTTTACCCCTGAAAAACTAGGGAGGATCTCTTCTGAGTCTCTTGCCTTTCCCGCTATCCAGCTTTGAGATATGCTGTCTTTTATCTAACTATTTTCTGAGTGATTCATTTCCTGGCTCTGATAAATAAAAATCCGCAGTTGTTTGTCCCAAAGGTGCTTTTTCAAGAGGTAACTGAACTTTCTGGTTTTTCTTCAAAGACATTTTGCTTCTCATCTGATAAGTTTCTTCAGCTTTAACTAGATGGTGGGGAATGGAAGGATTTATACTCCTTTCAGACAGCTGGTCATTTGTATTCTTTAAGAGAGTTGTTGAGGCCACACAGAGGTTTATCTATGTCATCAGGGTCATCTGAGTAGTGTAAATGGGTGTGGAGCCTTCTTGGAACTGTCGAAAGGATTGTGTTGTAGACTGGAGATAGATGATGTCATGACTGGGAATCTCCATTGACATTCTGCAATTGTTTAGATATTGTCCAGCCATGCACAAAATATCTCTCTAAATATCTCTTTTTTAGGATTTGTTCAATAAAATTGAAAGAGTTTCCCTCCCGATTCTATAACAAAAAATAACAATGTTATTTGGATTGCAGAGTCTTGCTATTTTTGGTTTGAACCAACTTACTTATGTTTCAAAGATAAAAATATCCAAAGGTGTTTGCTGAATACAACTTCATTATACAACACTAGAGGGCGTTCATACTACATCTTGTATCAATATCACCCAACCTAATCACTGTTTTTTAAATCCAGAGGAGTTGGAGTTTTAACTGAATTAATTTAATTTAGTTGACGAATTAACGGAAGGAAATACATTTCAAGTACAAAAGCATTCAGATACAATGTGTTAGGTGCTCTCCACTAGATGTTCTCCATTTTAGGTCTATATGTGTGAGTGACAAAAGGAGAGACTGTAACTGCAGTTATATTGCTGGCATATTTTGCCCTTAAATTTAAATTTCCTAAACTGTTGTCCTATTCCACCCTTTCTCTGGGCATTGCACACAATTGCCCTTGGCTACATATTGGCTTCAGAAGGAAATCCATGGAAATCCAGACAGACCTCAGTGTGTCCCTTGTTGCCAAAGTAGCAGTTGCCATGGTAAATGTTAAACACATGCTAGCGATGGTATCACAAAGATCTGTGGCATTACAGAGTCTCATAAAGCAAGTGAAACCAGGGCTTTTCATATGCACCAACATTGCTACAATTTTCTCAGATTCAGAGAGCAGCTGCTAGGATTTACTTAAAGGAGCTTAAATGCTGCAGGTACAATGTGCCTTTGAATGGTCTTTGAAAGGCAGGGGATGAGTATTTATTTTCCACGAGATTAATTATGCACATAGATTGTTGCTGTGAGGGCAACAAACAAGCAGGGATCCTCAGTGGGTTGGGATGCTGTTGGATTGCTGTTTTTATTATAAAGGCAATTTCAAAGCCTGTGAATAAGTCACTGGGATGTGTTGTAAACACAAACTTGCTTCAGTTTTCCAGAATACCTTTTTCTTTGCACTGTGGCTTAAAGTAAGATTCATCATAGGAAAGATCTGGCTGAGTTCCTCTTGCGGTGTTACTGCTGTTAGTCCTGTCACAGTTGAGAATAAGCAAGGATTGGTTATTTGCTTACATTTTCTTGGAAAAAGGAACCTCAGAATGGATCTCTTGCTTAGTGCCTATCTTTCATGTCCTGTTGTTGAAAGATTCAATTTTCCTGGATTCTAGTAGTTCCCAGATACTACTGTACAATGGTGAAAAGCAAGAGAACAAAATAGTTTGTATGTTACGGAGGCTTTGACATTAGATTCATGTGGGGAGTGTCCACTTTGGAAGAAAAGAATACATATAGTGCATATTGCAACACAAATTGTAAGTGCAACAGGCTAGACCTATGTAGAAATAGTGGAGAAATGATTAAACGTCTAGGCACTTCTCTCATGATTTAGATTGCCAGTCATACCTAAAACTCTGCATTAAAGGCAACCTACATAAAAAGCATCATCTATAGTTTAAAGCCCTTCTTAAGAACCATACGGATTCTAGACATTTATTATTAAACTATGACTATGATATTATATTAACTTTTACAATGAACATTTAGCTAATTATCGAGTGCTATTACTACTTGGTTCAAATCAAATCCAACTTTATTACAGCCTTTGGGCCAGAAAGCACAATAATAGAATACATAGGCCTGCAATTATTAATCAAACTTTTAAAAAGCAATAAAATTACATAAAATACATTATTATACCAGTAGTAACTGTAGTACAAATCAGTTCAACTGTAGGTAGGAAGACTAGAACAAATGTTAGCACAAAATCTAAAAAGATATGTCAGAGATAAGATATGTCAAATATAAAAAGATATGTATGTTTCCACCCCAGACCATCCCAACGATGCCTTGGAAGTGATGTCCCAGTGCCTGGAGGCCGTGCGGGTCTGGATGGGGAGAAACAGGCTTTGACTCAACCCTTCCAAGACTGAGTGGCTGTGGCTGCCGGCGTCCTGGTATAGCCAGCTGACGCCATTGCTGGTTATTGGGGGTGAATCATTGGCCCCCACGGAGAGGGCCTGCAACTTGGGTGTCCTCCTGGACGCACGGCTGTCTTTAGAAGGGCACATGACGGCCGTGGCCAGGGGGGCTTTTTATCAGGTTCGCCTGATACGCCAGTTGCGCCCCTTTCTGGACCGGGACTCCCTACACACGGTCACTCAAGCACTCGTCACCTCTCATCTGGACTATTGTAACGCTCTCTACATGGGGCTCCCCTTGGGGTACACCCGGAGGCTCCAACTGGTGCAAAATGTGGCCGCACGGGGGATTATGGGAGCGATGGGGCGCTCCCATGTGACTCCTCTCCTGCGCGAGCTGCATTGGCTTCCAGTGCACTTCCGGGTGCGCTTCAA
The DNA here is from genome assembly GCF_029215685.1 of Pituophis catenifer annectens. NCBI lineage: Eukaryota > Metazoa > Chordata > Lepidosauria > Squamata > Colubridae > Pituophis > Pituophis catenifer. The sequence continues at coordinate 56,955,200 of NW_027256886.1, read as the reverse complement.
GGTGTTGGTGATCACCTTTAAAGCGCTCCATGGCTTAGGGCCAGGGTACTTACGGGACCGCCTTCTGCCACCAATAGCCTCCCACCGGCCAGTTCGCTCCCACAGAGAGGGCCTCCTGAGGGTGCCGTCGGCCAGACAATGCCGGCTGGCGACCCCCAGGAGGAAAGCCTTCTCTGTGGTGGCACCTATCCTTTGGAATAATCTACCCCCAGAGATACGAGTGATCTCCGACCTCCGAACTTTTCGTCGGGCCCTAAAAACTTACTTTTTTCAGTTAGCCGGTCTGTCTTGATTTTAGGGTTGGTTTTAAAATTTTGATACTGATTTTAAATTGACAAGTTTTAAATTATGGGCCAAATTTATTAATTATTTTAAATCTATTTTTAATTGCAATGTTATGTATAAATGTTTTTATTTTGGCTGTTCACCGCCCTGAGTCCGAAAGGAGAAGGGCGGTATAGAAGTTTGAATAATAAATAAATAAATAAATAGAGTGCTGATGAAATAGAAGCAGGGAATATTTATCCCATTTTAAAGGACATGATAGATAGATTCTGTTTTCTACCAGGGTAGTTCTTTAAAACAGGATAAATATGTACAGTATCTTCTTTGATCTTCTATATAGAGAACAATAAAGGAGAAGTTCAATATAATACTGTGCACTTGCCCATACAATAGGTGAAACGTCTGAAGGAAAAATATTTCAAAGAGTGTTTATATTAAACTCTTGTGTTAAAATACAATAAACTGACTAAATTACTTAGGTAAATTGAACTATTAAGTTGTTCTCACACAAGGCCAACAGCAATTCAGGAAAATATCCATGCCACACCAGTTTCACATACTGTTAATATGTCCATGTTGACGACTTATGCTTAGAGTCTGATCATATATGAAAATCATACTCCTGGTAATGCATAGTTATTTGATAGCATCAGTAAGGAAGAGTCTGTTATCTCGGGACAGAAATGGGGCAAAAGTGATAGCAAATCTGTTTTGAGATTCATATACTGTAGGTCAATGTTTCTTACATTGTGGTGCTAGGACTCTTGGTGTCCACAAAATCATCACCTCTGTTGAAGAACAATGCAATATTAAAATTGCACCAAACAACCATGAGGAATGATAGCGGCAACAAATGTGTCAATTTTAATTTTGTAATTAAATGTAAAGGTTGATAAATATAAACCAAAGAAACAAAAGCTCTCTTGGGGACCTCCATAATTTTTAAATGTGGGTCCTGAGATAAAAAAGTCAAAGAAACACCGATGTAGGGCACTATAAACTAGATATTAGTGTTGGAGTAATATTCAGACATAATTTTAGCCATTGTATTTGTAAGTGCTTTGTTTTATGCATTGCTTTTATCTACCATTCTATTTTTTTTTTTTTTTGTTAACAGCTAATGGTAAAAACAAACAATTATTTCTTACAAGATAAAAAGTGAAATGTAATTACAGAAAAGGAGGTTAATTGTTAATTGCTTTCGGCATGTACAAGAAGAGCTTAGCCATTATTAATAGAAATGAAATTTGTTTAAGCATGGACCACAGGCAGATGTGCATAAGTTGAATAATTGATTCTAGTGAGAAATCACCCTGATAAACATTTTGTACAAACCTATGAGCTCCCTTCAGATTAATGACTACCAGAGTGTGTTCCTCTCCTGCTTTCCCTGAACTCGTAAAACAGGGGTTGTGCATCATCTGTTTTCTGGAGCATTTCCAACGGGTGCTATAGTAGAATAGGAAAAACATTACATGAATAGGAAAGCAATCATCTTCACTATATTGAATCAAAATATAATTAAATTTAAATCTAAATTTCACACACACACACACACACACACACACACACACACACACACACACTTTATATAAAATTAAATAAAAAATACATTTGGCTTTCAGGACACACTTTTTGGCCTGACCTCTGCCAGTTTTTGGGTTATGTCCTTAATATCCTTAGTGTCTATGTAAAGCCAAGTACCACTTCTATAAATGAGATAAAGTAGATTGAATATTTTTTTTAAAAAAAATACCTAGTATGGATGGCTGCATACACAACTAAGTGACTTTAAAATAAACTAGAGAACCCATGCCCTGTTGGGTGATTGTTTCAGAGACATATCCTTACTAAGCAAAGAAACAGAATGACCACATGTACCCAAAAAAGAATGGAAGTGGCAGTGGTTTCCAACTTCCTGCAGGCTTCCCCAGTGACTTTCTTGTAGGAAGCTGACAGGTAGCAACGGAAACTGACCCTCCTTCCTTCCTTCCTTCCTTCCTTCCTTCCTTCCTTCCTTCCTTCCTTCCTTCCTTCCTTCCTTCCTTCCCTTCCCTTCCCTTCCCTTCCCTTCCCTTCCCTTCCCTTCCCTTCCTCCCTCCCTCCCTCCCTCCCTCCCTCTGTTTCTTTCTTTCTTTTTTTTTGCTTTAATTTATATGCCGCCCTTCTCCAGAGACTCAGGGCGGCTTACAATGCATTGAGCAATAGCCTTCATTCTTCATCTCTCCTCTTCCTTCTGCATCCTAACAGCATTTGGTGTCATCTCTTGACTATGGTAACCCTTTTCTCTTTCCATTGGCATAATTACTCTGACAATATTTTATTTTTTAATTTTATTCTTTCTTTTTTTACCACACTCCTCTATGTTACATTTCTCACCTCAGAACTCTTTAAAATCCCCAGAGGTTTTAAATTACAGGAAGCTATCAGAGATAATTTTAAAATAGCATCATGTGACTATCTGGAGTCTAGGACAAAACTGGCCTACCTGATCTCTGGTGGCCAAAGGAGGGGCCAGTCGACAGAGGCAGGTATGACTCTGAAGGGAAACTTCTTTCAGGCGTTTGAGTATCTTCAGGGTAGAAAGTGGTTGAAAAATAAAATGGGATGGGCAAGAACTAAAATATAGTGGTTAATGTATTTGACTTACACCAGAGAGAGTCAGTTTTTACTGGATCTGCAGACATAGCAATTCACTTGGTAACTTGTAGCCCAGTCTACCGCACAGGGTTACTGTGAAGAAATGTAGGAGGATGGAACACTTGAATTCATGAGCAAAGATGTGATATGAATACATGCATATTTATATATCAGAAAAAAGTCATACAAAGCAATAAAAAATATCCAGGCCTTTCTCCATGCACCTTCAAGTTGTTGCATCTTTAAGAGCCAGTGAGAAGTCAGTTTCTTGCTGCTAGGAAAGGAAGGGACTGAGGAATTTTCACCAAATGTTCAAAATGATCACCAAGTGACCACAGCAGCAGGCCAACCATAGCAGCAACCTAAAGTTGCCACAACTTTTACAAATTTTGTTTCCTCATGAGTTATAGGTCCTGGATTTTGGCTGTATTCTGTACATTAGCTCATTTGATGTTCAAAAATTTATATACCAGTCTGATATACCACTTTTTCCAGTTAATGCTAATGACAATGAGAGTTCAGTGACATTTTTACTCACCCGTGCAGAGCTCTTGCTACATGTATTAAGTTTTGTGGGTAGGGATGGCGTCTGCATTCATTTTGACATTTATTGATATCCTTTCAGGATAAACACCTGAACAGTTCACCTAAAATGGGCTATAGGTTTCCTTTCAGAATCATACCTGCCTCCCAAGCTGTAGAAGATCCCAGATGTGTAAGGCTTCATTGACTATGGTCTTTGGCTCCTCCAAGGAGACCTCAGTCCTGCATAAATCAGTAGATCAACAAAATGGATTGTGAAAAAGGAAATCTATGTCATATCTCTTGGAAGGGGAAAAAAGTAGCCCTTCCCCATTTAAGCAGTTTGTTTAAGAAATACTATGTGTTATAAAGAGAATTGTTTACCACAAGAGGGCATGAAACATTCAGGAATGTAATTTGAAAAAGGAAGAGTGTAGGAGAAAAATGTGTGTGTTCTTGCAACAAATTGGCTTTAATTTAGCATGAGATTTCACACCATCAGCCTACATTAACAGTTTTTCTTCAAAGCACAGAAACAGTGGAGTTATCCTTATTCTTGTCTGGGTGATCTTTGTCTTAGTTTAAGAAGTTTCATAATAAATGGCATTATGCTTATAACATGCCCAAGGAATGAAATTTATAAATTATAGATACAGAAACCTAAGGTTTCAGGAAAAATAATGACTGATTATACCTAAGAGAGATTCACTGACTTCTTAGACTTATTTTGTCCTGATATGTTCCTTTATTTTCCCCCCAAGGCTTGGCAGATTAACCATATTCATTTTCTCATTTCATTATCCCCTAAGCCTGCAGTTTCCCTTTTCCTTCTTATAAAAAAACATTCTGCACACCAATCTGTAACTAATAAGCAAAATCCACCCACGCTTTAAAATTGCAGGCTTATAAAATCGGACTCCCAAGTAGTCTGAAACACAGGTATTCATAAACTCTTTGAACCCGGGAATTGCAGAATTAAAAAATCCAAGGATCTTTTCCTGAGCCAGAACTTTTTCATACTGTATAGGTCCATTCCCTCTCCCTTCTTTTCATGCAGACAAAAGTCATATAGGACCTTTCCCATTACCGGGTGAAAGAATTATTCATTAAAGCTTTGCAAAACTTTGAAGGGATGCTTTGCTTTGAAACATCTGCTTTGTAAAAGATCAGGCCCCCTCCTTGCATTTTGAGTAGCTTCAGCATTCTTCTCATGTTCGTTCACAGAGTGGTCCTTCATCTATAGCAGAATATTTGTTTGGAAAATGTTATAGAGCATGGTAGAGGAGGTTTGACTATTGGTCTCCCAGACCAAGTATCTGCAACATGCTAACAAAGCAGAGGTAATACTAATCTAGCTACCACCTGCCAAGGCTTACAGGCTGGTTCAATTTCATCCAGACAGAGTAAGCTCGGCAGGTGGTTTGGTAGAGGGATCACTAATGATCAAGTCACAAGAAGGATCTTGGATCATTCCTCTCTCCAGGCATTCTCAGGGTTAAACTGGGTAGATGTTAAGTAAAAGTAGCTGTTTTCCATGCTGCCCTGGGGATTACAATCTTGTGGTGGATTGTGCATTGTCCTTGTGAATAGGGAGGGCCTTGTTATCTAGATCTTTGACCTTGATCATTGAACAAATGAGAGCTTGTTGTCTTCTAATGTGGGAGCTGTATGATATTGCTTAGTACTGGTAATCAATGCACAGGAGTGGGATACAATGTGCCAGAGATGATATGCATGTCTGGCAGAATTCGCCATTGGACATTTGGGTAGAGAGGCTGTTAAGCTGCACGCTGATATAATATTCAGCTGTGTAATAAACCAAAGCCAAGGCTATCATTCATAGAGTATTAGCATCAGCACCCCAAGATGTTCCAGCCAGTCTGTTCAGTAAATTGGTGCCGTTTTTCAATTTTGCAGTTGAGGCGATTTGCTTGGATAGCTGAATTGGGCACCCAGTTATGAGGACACTACCATATTCCTGTAGAAGTTGCATATAATTATATGGATCAAGTGTATGTTTACTTCTCTTCTGTCATGTTCTGATTATACACTAAATAAATAATAAACAGGATGGTCAGTGTCTATACCCATAATTGACTCATCATTTGGCAACTAACTGTGGAGCTATGGTGGTGCAGTCGTTAGAATGCAGTACTGCAGGCTACTTCTGCTGACTGCCGGCTGCCACAAGTTTAGCAGTTTGAATCTCATCAGGCTCAAGGTTGACTCAGCCTTCCATCCTTCTGAGGTGGGTAAAATGAGGACCCAGATTGTTGGGAGCAATATGCTGATTCTGTAAACCACTTAGAGAGGGCTGTAAAGCACTGTGAAGTGGTAGATAAGTCTAAATGCTATTGCTAACTGGGGAGCTTAGGGTATGAAAGGACACTTACCAAAGGTTAGGAGAAAGATAGCAGCACAGAAAGACTGCCCACACTTTGTAAACTTTTATCCCCGAGGGTTGGAGTAGGTTGTGAGGTATATGTGGTGATGATGCAGCACCCTGTCCTTTCAGTAGTATCTGCTTAGTAACAAAAGAGGAGGGGCATGCCTGAATCTTTCCAAAACGTGCTGCTAGTTGGGTGGCAAAGGAGAAGATATCTTATAAATCTTTTGTTGGATGGTGTCAGAATAAGAATGAAAAACATTACACCAGTATGGCTAATAAAGTCTTAAGGCTGTCTCATTCATGTCCTGCAATCTGTCAGCCTTGGAGGCCATCTTTTTCTTTGGATCTTTAAGGCTGCCACACTTAGTGGATGGGCATGCTGTGAGAACTGGGAAGGGGGTTGGATGGCGATGGGGTGAGATGTATAGCCATAACAACAACAACATTCTTTCACTGGGAGTCAAGGATGTTCAACCTGCACCTGGAGAATCGTGACTGGGAAGCTACTCCTGTTAGGATGGTGGCCTGATTGGACCATGTGATAGACATGTGGGTGCAGGGGAAGGGACTTGGATTTTCTTTGGGGTGGGGAAAACCCAGGAGACTTCAGATTCAGGTTTTCCTAGATGTGCCAATATGACATCTCTAATAAAATTGAACTTTGAGGAAATGCCTGCTTCAGAGTCTTACTTGGAACCCTGACACAATCAAGATGATGGTAACATCATAGAAATGAGGGAAGAAATCTGAGTTGTCAAAATCAGCTGGGTTTCCGTTAGGTTGGAATGAATGCAGTAAATTTACTGTTTAATTGACCAGGATAGGCATGCTTCACACTGAGGCAGCAACCGGATTTCTCCTAAAGTTTATGGAGAGGAACTTCAGAGCAATCTGATGTTGATCTTATTGCAATGTAGTTGGACTGACATTTTCTAGCACAATTTGAATTGTAGTGATTTCTTAAATCACTAGTTAAAATATAATCCATTGGAACTACATAATGAATGACAGGACAAACAGCTGAAAGAAAATTAAAATTGATTGCCAAAAAAGAAAAAAACTTTTCCCTAGTAGACAGACCTATGAAAGCTAAAGATAAATATATACTGTATGTACATTTTTGGAATGAAAAAAGTCTAGATAAGGTGACAGCTAAAGAGGACAACATATTGGCAGGGTCATTCGTTTATTTTATTTAAATAAAAAAGATTTATAAAAACTATCATACTCTGCACAGATTGTAGGGGCATACAATACAAATTTAGAAATAAATTGATAAATGAATCACACAACATGACTTATAGCTAAACATTAAAGAGGAAAAAACTACATATTAAATGGACACAATAACCATCTATTCCAGAGTTTGGAAGGAAAAAAAACTCCCAAGTTTAAAAAGATTGTCTAAAAATTTGTAGGGTCATTAAGAGGAAAGGAAATCCTTCAGCTATTTGCTTTCTAGCTGTAATACTGTTATGTTTGGAAGGACATCTCTGGACGCTGTGGGAGATTTCACCTCAAAAACATCCCACCCCTCATAAAATTTCTTTCTGCCTTCTCATTTTTTGTCAGGCAAAACCCTCTACTGATTTAAAGAATTTCAGTAGATACCAAACTAGCAGTTCCACCACAACATGAACACAATCTGCTTTACTGACATAAGCCCAGTTCATAATTTACACAGCCATCCTCATAAGAGCTGATACACTTGCAATATTGTAAGTGTTGTGGTCCGCCAGCACCTTGCGGAGCTGGCAGCAGAGTCGGACAATGAGGAGGCTGGGAAGGAACATGGGCCAGCCCTGGAGTCTGGGAAAGGCTGGGATGAGGGCTCTGCGTCGTAGGCAGAGATGGGGCCAGGGCCATCTGGGAGTTATGTGCGGACTCCAGAGCCTCCAGAGTCGGACATCAGAGAGGCAGAGGAACAGGGGGAGCCTGTTCCTAGTGTACACATGCGCAGGGCTGCCAGAAGGCAAGAACAGTTAAAACAAAAGGGATCACTCGGGAATAAGGCTTGGAGATGATTGGCCCCTCCCATAAGACATAAAGGAAGAGCAAAGGCACATGGGCTTTTGCAGGACACAACATTGTTGATGGTGTCGGTTTGTACTTTGAAGCTCCGTTTTTGAGTCTGTATTTCCGTGTGGCCTTGCCAAGATAATTGCCAATTAGGTCTTTGACAGCGTGTCAAAGAAGATAAAAGTGGGTGTTTACCAGCCTTATCTGAAGAACTATGGCAGACTTCTGTTGGACTATTTATAAATTCTTAGTGATTCAGCACGTGCTGTGAATTCACAACCGTAAAAACGGGTTTTTGGGACTAATTGTGTGCTTTTTACTATATCAGGAAGCCTAGGTCAGAACAGTAAGTCCAAGAATAATAGTTGGGATTCTCACTGTAACCAGGTTCCAGGAAATATGTGGTCACCTGTATCATTAACCTGGCAACCGTTTTTGGACCCCTATAACCTGGAACTGGAAAGGAAACCTCGACTTACAACCACAATTGAGTCAAAAAATTCTCTTACTGAGCACGTCAGTTGTTAAATGACCATATGACCCCAGGACACTGCAACTGTCATAAATATGAGTCAGTTGTCAAGACTCTGAATTTTGATCACGTGACCATGGGGATGCTGCAATGGTTGTAAGTGTGAAAAATGGTCATAAGCAGTGGTGGGTTGCCCCTGGTTCGGACCAGTTTGCAAGAACCGGTAGTAAAACCGGTGGGAGGCCCCGCCCACCGCCCCGGATGTCATCATCAGCGATCTATGCATGCACAGAAGCAAGGCGTGCGCACAATGAAGCGAACGCACACGCACGATCCCATTGCGAACTGGTGATAAAGGTAGTTAGAACCCACCCCTTGTCACAAGTAACTTTTTTCAGTGCCATTGTAACTTCAAACGGTCACTAAAACAACTATTGTAGAGTTATAAAAAAGGAGCCATTATGTGCACCAAAGGCTGCATGTTACCACCATGTTTTAAAGCAAATGGTACTTCCTGGGCAACCCAGTTAAATTGCATTGAAGTAGTCTAATGCCATTTATTACGTCTACATTTTACTATGATTTTAAGAAACTTGCTTTAAAGAATTCTGTTTTAGCCCAAATTGGATCAGACGGCTCCCTGATCAAAGGTACACAAATATTACACTTTATATATTTTCTTATTTAAAATAAAAATAAAAATTGAGAAGGGCCATAGATTTTGAGGGACTCCTGCTTTGATGTTTTAACAAAGGCCTAGACACAGGCTTAGAAGAAAGATGGGAACAGCAACAGCAAGCAGCAAAAAAAGAGAGAAATCTCTCAGTTTTCAATCCTGAAATAACACTTATCCAATGAGTCATGCGTTATTTTAAGAAAAATAATATAGTTCATCTGGTCCGCATGTGAGAGCTGTAAAAAGCAGTGAAGCACTCAAAATATATATTTTTTTCTGAGAAGAGTTACCTTTCTGGTTTATAGAAGTATATGTATGTGTCTGTGTGTTTGTATTCATCCTATGAGCATTACTATAGAAAAACAGATACCAAAACGGAACTCATTTTTTCTCCAGCAGTACATCACTAAATAATCAAACTGTATCTTCATTCCAATCAAGGTGTGGAATTCTGTTGATCTCCCAAAGTTATATATATATATCCTCTTTCATCCTCTTCAGCTTCACTCTTTCTTGACTCAGTCAAACTCAAGTTTTGCCAAAATCCGTTTTTCAGTTTCTAAAAAATGTACTTCCCATGCAAAAGTGATATTTATTTTCTTGCTTTCTTCTCTGGATAGTTGAGAAATTCTTTTGGAGTCAGTGGTTTTGAGCTAATTTGATCGTTATGATATAGTGAAGGGAGCATATTTTATCTATTTCCCCCGCCCCCAATCACTCTGGAATTGTCTCACTTTCTAATCTGAGAACATTCCAGTGGGAGGAGTTGCTTTTAATGAAACTGTTGGAAGCCATGGAGGAGGAAAGCACTAGAGAGATGATCCTAGGACAAAAGACAAGACATCGACATTCCCTTCTTTGCAGAAGGATGAGAAACTCTCTGAAACTCCCCTCTTGTTCATGAGAAATTCTGAAGTAATTGTCAGGTGAAAAGAATTGGGACCATACATTACCATATTTTTCGGAGTATAAATGCATCTTCCCCCCTCCAAAAAGGGGGTGAAAATGTAGGTGCATCTTATACACTGAATGTAGCCCCGCCCACCCACTGGCCCCTACCCTTTGGCCTCTGCCTCCTAGCAGTTTACCTCCTTGCAGCACGCAGCAAGAAGAAACAGCTCCTTTCAGCTTCAGCACAGCTTAATTAGCACAAGTTGATTGGACCAGCCTCCCCAACTCTCAGCTGTTTTGCTCTCAGCTGTTTTGCGGGGGCCTCTGCTGCTTGCTGCAAGGAAGTAAATTGCTGGAGCAGATTTCCCCCCCCCTTGTGCTAATCAAGCTATGCTGAAAACGAAAATGAAAGTAAAGCAGGCTGTTTGCTGTTTGCTGCAATGAGGCAAAATTGCTGGGAGGCAGAGGCAGATTTCTTTTTCTTGTTTTCCTCACCAAAAAAAGTAGGTGTGTCTTATAGTCCGGTGCGTCTTATACTCCGAAAAATACGGTAAGTTGCAGTTCAAGTCTATACATAAGAATCTAGTCAACTAAAATTCAATACTAAATTGGTGCCAAATTATAGTCAATGTAATTCAAGAAGGATTGGATTTAGACCCACTAGGGATTCCCTAGTGGGAATGTAATGCCTCTAGGCTGGTGACTCATTTAATTCCACCCTGCTTGCTCTTCTCCTACAGTAAATTCTTTTTCATCAAATTAAATGACAACTGATACAAATAAACTATATATTTATTATTTCTTGGCTAGAAACAGTTTTCACGTCAAACAATTTGGAGTGAAATCTAACAGCTGACCAAAAATCTGGAATGGAAGTTTTGCTTTCTGGATGTAAATGTAATGCAAACTGTTTCATGTACAGCAATGGAAACACATGAAAGCATAATGTAGCTTTGGGAATCTGTCACTTTTGGGAGTGACAAAGCTCTGATTGGTGCAGTTATATAAATGGTATTACAAAGAGGGGGTAATATATGAGGAGAAGTAAGGAATAATCAACCAAGATGGAAAAATAAAGCAAACATTCCCTCAAAGAAAACTAGAAGTACTGATTGCTGGTATACTATCTGTTCTGCAACCTTTTCTTTCCAGGTCTTTGTTGATGTTTCTTTCAGAAATGTTAAATTGTCTTGCAATTTTTATTAATCCATCAAAATAAGATTCTTACATACTTAATGTGTATCATTAATTTTTGTAATGAATCTGTGTGCACACTATCAACAGTGTGGAATCTCATCTGGATTTTGGACTGTTTTCTGAAGAGAAATGATCAAAACACCATCTTCTTTCTTCCTTTCTTCTTTCTTGTTAAAATTATCACCTGCCTGGTTCATGGTCAGATGGCTACTGGAAAAAAGAAGATGGTACTGGCAGCTGTGACACATGCTTACAAGAAAATATTTGTTTTTGGAACCAAGAAAGGCAAAATGTGATTGGAAAAAAAATAAGAGGAATCCTTCCTTCTCTTTTTAGGTGGTACTCTGTCAAACAAGGTAAGTAACTTCTTTTAGAACTAATGTGTCCTTCTCCACCATCTCCTGTCCCAGTTTAGCATAATAATTCTCATATGGGAAGAACAGGGGTATGTGCACATTCCTTTTCTCTCTGTGCAAGAGCACTTGCACAGCACTTAGGTGAATTCGATCTTGCAAATTGAGTAGGAAATGTAGGTAGTTCTCAACCGAAGGCTGAGATGTAGCCAGCTCACTAGAGCCACAAGGAATGACCCTGCAGCTGCCGTAAGTGTGAAACAGGTTCAGTTTGTAGCTTTTGGATCGTCTGTCATACTACGAATGTCCGTTAAGTGACCTATGATATCTTGAGGACTATGTGTGTGGTTGGACAGTCTGTAGGACTAAAAAGAAGATTGAGAAGTAATGATGGGCCAGCTTGAAGGAGCCTGTTCCTTCCATTGGTTTGAACAAAGATTAAAATTAAAGAACAAAAAGTAAGACTAGAAAACATTACATATAATCATAATCATAAGTTTATTTGTCAAGCATATATAAGATAACAGGTAAAAGTATAAACATAATTTGAATACATGAAAAGAGTAAGTAAAAAGGAATATTAGGACAGGGACGTTAGGTACGCTGGTGCACTTATGCATGCCCCTTACAGACCTCTTAGGAATGGGGTGAGGTCAAGAGTAGACAGTTTAAGGTTAAAGTTTTGGGGGTTTGGGGAAGAAACTACAGAGTCAGGTAGTGCTTTCCAGGCATTGACCATTCTGTTACTAAAGTCATATTTTCTGCAATCAAGTTTGGAGCGGTTTACCTTGAGTTTGTATCTATTATTTGCTCGTGTATTGTTGTGGTTGAAGCTGAAGTAGTCATTGACAAGAAGGACATTGTGGCAGATAATTTTATGTACTATGCTTAGGTTAGACTGAAGTCGGCGTAGTAACAAAGTATAAACAAAGTATAACAAAAGGATTAAGGGAGAGCCAGAAAGACTAAACCTATTATAGTTTGAAGTTTGTAATTTCGTAAATCAGGTGGACCTGCATATAATCTAGCAGGGAATTTAGTGGGGCTTAGTTCTAAGTAGATATGTATGGAATTATGCTACAATGTCCCTAAGGAGTGGCTTTATAATGAAGGCCATTCAAAACGAAGATGTGGCAAATCTAGGCCTGCCAACTTGGCAATACGCTGCAGAATTCCAAAGACAGGTAATACTTCTTTCTATTGTTTAGTTTCTTGGCTAGAACCCTGAATTTGCTCCCAATAGCTATAGGTAAGCATTACTGAGCAGAGAATGCTGATATAACACTCCTACTGATTGGCCACATGCCTCCTGAAAAGTTTTGAGAGATACTTTGGCTTGTGAACCAACATTTGAACTCTGCAGAGTATAGGAAATGAGAGTCAGCTGGCAGAACCAATGAAGGCATTGTGGACAAAAATGCACTTTAAATCCCTGCCCAAACAATTAATTTCTCTTCCCCTTCCACATTTTCCGCTCTTTGAACTCTTCACCCCCCCTCCTCTTCTGCACTGTGTCTGTTGCTTTTTGTCTTCCCAGCTGTAGCCATATGAAACATCTTTTTTCTTCGTAGGTTTTCTGCTCTAAAACAGAACTGCAATTATTCCTGACATTTTTTTCCCCCCTTCAGAGTATATCTAGGGGACAGGCTCATGGAAGTGGAGAAGGGACAGATTATTTTTCTTTTTCTAATACATGAGTGGTGCTAAAATGTGAAGTGCTGTGGGGTTCAGCTCTGTAGTCTTCTTGGGAACATCACTGAATAGAGTCTGTTGCAAAACCCGGGCCTTGGCTGGGAAAGAAGATAGCTTTTCTGTTCCCAGGAACCTAGTTAGGATTTCTCAGTTGCCTATTTTTTGGAATTTAGGGGAACAGTCTATTTATGGGAAGAAATATTTTACAGAAAGAATCGGAACTGTCCCTAAGATTATGGATTTAAGCATATTGGTTCTAGAGTCAGTACCTAGTTTATTTAAATACTATTTATATTTTAAACTGGAGTCAGCATACTATTTGGATTTTCTTCCTCCTGTGATAAAATTACTAACTCATACTTGGTCTATAATTCTTGACAGTGCATCTATCAGAATGTTTCTATTGGCAGTTTATCAGCTCTTCCATACAGTATATTTACTCTGCTGTATTTGAAGGGTGAGTCGTTGCAACTAGACTAATTTTTGTTGCTGGTTTGAGACATTGCAACGACTCAATCTTCAAACAACTCTGCCTGGATTACTGAGAATCTTCATCAGCATAATTACTCCACTGTATGTTTTTCATGTCTAAAACCTGGCACAAATACCCTCTCAAAATTCTCCACTAAACTTTGGGGCCAGGGCAATTGGGTGGGTGATTTCTATGAACTTCTCTAGGGGAAGGAGAACTTCTCTAACAACTTGTGTGAATTTCTTGGGAAAAATACTTCCAAAAAACAGGATTTCTTTTTAACAGTAACAGTACAGTTGTGCCGTTAGTGAAAACCCTCAAAGGGAAGAGTTCCCCTTTGAATGTCCCTGAGCTATGGGAAGCTAGGAATGATTCATACTGCCAAAAAGTTGAAAAAAAGGAGTGTATTATTTATGCACAACCCTTTGCTGCTTTCAAGGAAAGAAGAGAACACCACTCTTAATGTATGTGAATTTCTCCAAAGTTGTCTTCAAGATTTTCCACCTCAAATTTTCTATCAACCAATAGAATGAGATCTGGTAAAAATAAAATACAGAAGAATCCCTAATGGCTACATCTAACATATGTATCCCTTCACAAATGTTGCTATTTAAGAAAGTGCCTGAAGTGTTGGCTGTGCCAGTTTTCAAAGATAAAAACAAAAGGTTTTTTTTTTTTGTTTATTTTTAAAGTTTGTAATATGTTCATCTATGTTCTCAGAAAGGATAAATTCCATAGGATTTTAGATTTTAGGATCAGGCAGGCAGGCAGGCAGGCAACTGTTGTGATGTTGTCACCGTCATCCTCCAACACATATTATTTAGCATATGATAGGGCACATTGCTAACCATGGATGTTTAACCTCTAGTCTAGACAGAATCCTAGAAATATTCCATCTGGCCAATTCCATTGGATCAGAACCCAAAAGTTGTCAAAACTGTCTTTTCTGGAAAAACAACAGACCCTTTTACAAGTGGTTCATTTTGTCCAAGGCCAAAATAAGTTCAAAGATCCCAGTTGCTTTTATAGTATGGTATATATTTTTCATAGTGGAGGATAAACATTTTCTGAAGCCCTCATATAATAGAAATTTAGTCCAGAATCATTTATCTGTGCTCCCTTTCTGTAATTTGTTTAAAATAAACAGTTGTGATTAAACCAGCCTTTCTCCAAATACTTTTAGGTGGTATTATGTTATTGGAGCACTTTTCTATACAACAACAGCAACAATTTAAAAACATCTGTCAGTGGTAATTCTTTGACTCTTTCATTCACCAAATAGTCAGGAACTAGGGAAGTATTTATGTATGTGAGAGATTTACTTTGATAATAAATATGCAAAAGAAATCAGAAATACTAAGTACAATAAATACTAATGTGATAACAGAGGGCTGCTATTTCTCTAATAATCAAATAAGGGCATGAGATAATAAATGGTTGGTGCCTGTGGGAATTTTCTATGGTTTGATGTGTAGGAAAGTGACTACTATTTTCTGCTCCATGTAAGTTTTATTTTAATGAATAAGTCTCCATGTGATCAGTGGGATTTCTGGGTAGATCATTAAATTATTCCTTGAAATAATACAAAATCAATAGAATGCTTCCACATTTGAAATAAGAATGTTACTAATAAATATGTATTATTCATTACACATCCATGCACCAACTATAATTTAGTGACAATATGTTCTGTAGAGTTCTTGTTGCCTTCTATTATAGGTTTTATAGTACAATAGAGGACAACAATAAATTATTAAAAAAAAAAAACTTGACCATTTCACCATGTGAAGCCACTTAGTGTAATGCAGTCTTTCTTCAGTGAATGAACAACATTTCATGAAATGGAAACCACATTTTTCCATTTAGTGAGATACAAAATGTCTCTTCAGGGCATCTCTGTGAGTTTGATAATATTCAGTTCTTCCCTCAGAATAAAATTCATAAAATAAAATTAGGAATTCTAACTAGCCAAAATGAAAATCTCTGGCATAATACTATGCATTTCTATTTAAAAGTAATTCCCGATAGAGCTTACTCACAGGAAATTTGCAACAGAATATTAAGTTGCAGTCATTATCAATTCCCACTGACTAATGAAAGAAGACAAGGCACTAGAAATACACAAGAAGCACCATTTTTCAGTTATGTCCATGTCTTTAAGGCAATGAATCTGGTTGATCCACTGAAAACCACAGCAAGCTTTCCATATTTTGACAGTCTAACTTATGGTGCAAAGTCTCCAACAAGTGTCATTTTTAAAAATGACTAATTTTTATAATTCTGGTTCATTTATTCCAAAAAAATTGTTAGCATCCATCAAGTGCTACTCTCTAATTCTGGAGAAGGAGATGCAGTTTCAATTTGTTTTTCAGTAAAAGTCTTTTTAACAGGTATGTTCCTCCTGCAGATGACACTTTCCATATCGCACCAACATGCTGAGGCCTGATTGCTACCCAGCCTGATTATCTTCAAATGATAGAAAATAGTAGTAGAATTTTAAAGAGCTGAAAAGCAAATCTGAGTGCATTATGCTGATTCTGAAGTGCGCAGAAAGAAGCATCTTTGGAATGTCTGGGTGATTACCATATAAAGTTTCTCAAATAGTGATTTCAAGTCTAATTTTCTAGCTCTGTCTACAAACTTTGTATATAAATCCAGCCAAGGTTAAATATCTTTGGGGTCCTTTTAAAAAAAAATCCAGCAGATGATATGGAGATATATTTAGCTTTTAATTCTGCTTAGGGTTAGAAAGAAGCCTAAAGGCAGCAACTATATGAGCACAGCAAGATTTCTATTTTCCTAGACCAGGGGTGTCAAATTCGATTTCATTGACGAATACATCAGGGTTGTGTTTGACCTTGGGGGGCCGGGTTGGGTGTGGCCAGGATGGGTGTGGCCAGCTCAATGTCATTTGTGTCGGGGGCGCCTGTGATGGCTTGAGGGCTCCACCAGTGAAAACAGGCTCCCGAACTCAGCTGTGATGGCCTCCTGTAACCGTCTGCCAGCGAAAACGGAGTTCTGGAGGGCCACATGCAGCCCACCCAAGCTCCATTTTCATTGGCGGAGGCACTGCAGGCCAGTCTTTCACTATTTCCAGGGTGGCTCTGCGAGCCAGGTTTAAGCATCCCATGGGCCGGATCCAGCCCCTAGGCCTTGAATTTGAAACCCCTGTCTTCTAGACTATGGTCAATGCCTTTCAGGTGCTAGAACTGAAAAGAAAGAAAGGCTGATATCTCCCAGGATTATTAATCTTATGAGGTGTTGATGCTCTTTACTCCTCCTTATTCATCTAAGATATTTTCCTACCCTAGGCAAAGGATAAAACATAAACAAATGTGAATATATGTGTCCCAGGATAATGTTGCAGAATCCAATCTGGGTCAGCCACTGGGACCAGAGGTTTTGTCTTCCGAACTTTTGGATTTGTGCTGGAGCCCATCTTCAGGGAACTGAAGACTCGGCTCCAGCATGAGTCCAAAAGCTTGGAAGACAAAACCTCTGGTCCCAAGGACCGACCCAGATTGGATCCTGCAAAGGATAATTTTTTTTCTTATTTCATCTACAGAATCCATCCAGTTGCTTTATCTTAGCTTTATCTGTGCCATTTGAGGATAATAACCAATAGTTTACAAGATGGAGGACAGGTCAAGTTCTCTACTAAAGTCTTCCATCAAGGCTTTGCTGCTACCTGTTAGAATATGCTGTCTCAACCAGGGGTGAAATGTAAAATTTGTTATTACAGGTTCTGTGGGCGTGGCTTGGTGGGGGGGGGTAATGTGACTGGGTGGGCATGGCCAACTTTTTTTTTAAACTTTTCAAAGCATTTTTTCTAATGCTTTGAAAAGCCTCTGCAGATCAGGCAGTTGCCGATCAGGCAACTCAGCTGGGATCGTCAGAGAAGCTTTTTGAAAAATGCCACTCTGCTGATCAGGCAACTCAGCTGGGATCGTCAGAGAGGCTTTTTGAAAAATGCCTCTCTGCCGATCAGGCAACTCAGCTGGGATCATCAGAGAGGCTTTTAAAAAAATGCCTCTCTGCTGATCAGGCAACTCAGCTGGGATCGTCAGAGAGGCTTTTTGAAAAATGCCTCTCTGCCGATCAGGCAACTCAGCTGGGCTCATCAGAGAGGCTTTTAAAAAAATGCCTCTCTGCTGATCAGGCAACTCAGCTGGGATCGTCAGAGAGGTTTTTTAAAAAATGCCTCTCTGCCGATCAGGCAACTCAGCTGGGATCATCAGAGAGGCTTTTAAAAAAATGCCTCTCTGCCGATCAGGCAACTCAGCTGGGATCGTCAGAGAGGTTTTTTAAAAAATGCCTCTCTGCCGATCAGGCAACTCAGCTGGGCTCATCAGAGAGGCTTTTAAAAAAATGCCACTCTGCTGATCAGGCAACTCAGCTGGGATCGTCAGAGAGGCTTTTTGAAAAATGCCTCTCTGCCGATCAGGCAACTCAGCTGGGATCATCAGAGAGGCTTTTAAAAAAATGCCTCTCTGCTGATCAGGCAACTCAGCTGGGATCGTCAGAGAGGCTTTTTGAAAAATGCCTCTCTGCCGATCAGGCAACTCAGCTGGGATCGTCAGAGAGGTTTTTTAAAAAATGCTTTGAAAAGCCTCTCTGCCGATCAGGCAACTCAGCTGGGATTGTCAGAGACTTTTCAAAGCATTTTTTTTACCACCTCTTCAGCCAAGAGGTTGCAGAAAAAAATGCTTTGAAAAGCCTCTGACGATCCCAGCTGAGCCGCGCGCTCATCAGAGACTTTTTTTAACTTTTAAAAGCATTTTTTGTCAGAAGAGGTTGTAGAAAAAATGCTTTTAAAAATTAAAAAAAAAAGCCTCTGATGATCATGCAGCTCAGCTGGGCATGGGGTGGTGGTGGTGCAGGGACTTTTGCTACCAGTTCTCTGAACCGCCCGCCCGCCATCGCTACCAGATCAGGTGATCCGGTCCAGACTGGGAGCATTTCACCCCGATCTCAACCTTTTATTTCACTCCATGTTTACCCTTTCTCATTCTTGTTGAACCAGCAGTTTCCAGTCCACTTAAACAATTTATGAAAATGACAAACTCTAGCAGAAACCACACAGAAATCTCTATTCTCACCCACTGCATTATGGCATAGATTAAAATTCCTCAGTCCTGTTGCTAAGGCTGTAGCTCAAGTCATTTGGGCATACAATTAAGATTGATTGCTTCCCATAGGCCTACTTCAAAGCCTAACAGAAAAATAATTAGTGCAGACAGTCTTTGTGTAGAAATACTACATCAACAATTGGTGAAGGGGGTTAAGTTGGGGTATGAGAATGGGAGAAGGTGGCAAAAGTAGGCAAATAACAAAATGACAGTAATGAGGACTTGCATACAAGCATCAGATGGACACGCATAACAGACACACACATGGTTTTCTTTATGGTATCATCATGGTGTATTGTTGACACAATTATAAATAGGTACACATATTGTAAGGAGGGACAACATTCTTAATAGTAAGCATCATACATCCTGTTGCTATTCAGTTCATTTTCAGTGAAGAATACCTGGCTACCTCAGGGGAAAAACAAACTGGATTCCAGTTATTCAAATGATAATTGACTTTGTCTCAAAATCATAAATATATTCCGTACAAATATTTTCTCAGCATGAGCCCAATATTTGTACCACTACTCTATCCTATAAAACCCACACTTCTATACACAATAGGGTGCATTGCTGAAAGTATCAATAATGGGGGAGGAAAATAGAGATTTCTGCTTCCATATTAGAAAATATGGTTAAAATTCATGAATATATTCACATAAGTTTATAAGAATATCTCTTCTATATCAGTGTTAAATTGAAAAAAAAACCTTGTTGCCAATATATTATTTTTCCTTTCTTTGTTGCATTAAGAACGGGGTTTTATTAATGCACCTTTAACTGTTTTAATGCCATTTTATGTTCATTCAATTCCAAATCCACATCAGTACCTTCATTTTTGTCTGAATTGAGGTTCAGTTTATTTATCCAACACAGAACTCTGCTCAGGTACCATCTTGAAAACCTCTGTTCCACTTGGATTAATATAGCAAGGTATTATTCATACCATTGTAGAATTTTTGTCAAAGAAAAGAGCACAATACTGAAGCAATATTGCCAAACTTTATTCAGCTATCCTTGAATGCCTGCTTTGCAAGAAACAGGGACCTGAACAATAGAAAGACAGTTTTCTGATACACTTCAGAAAAGTGGGGGTTGACAGGTGGGAAATCCAAGAGATCTGTTTCGCAGGCAAGTTTTTTTTAGGAAATGAGATAGGTATTAGAAAGATAAAGAGGTTAGATAAAGAGGTTTTTTTTATTGTAAAACAAAAGTCACGTCTCTGTGACAAGTGGAATTTTGAAACAGTCAGGTGCTGATACATGATTATGAGGGCTCTCCTCCCTCCCCCTTAGATGAGCCTTTCCAGACAGGTGAGAGTTTTGTTTTCATATGCAAGTGGAGGAAACAGGAACATGAGAGAAAGATCAAATTACAACAGGAGAGGCCTAGGGGATGGCAGGCAGAAAGAAGAAGCAAGGGGAAAAAAAGTGGGGAGTAAAGAGGGTGTCTGCAACCTGCGGCTCCGGAGCTGCATGCGGCTTTTTCATCTCCCTGCTGTGGCTCCGTGTCTGCTGAACCCACCACGGGCTGGCTCCGCTCCTTGCCCTTCCCTCCCAGTCACTCCTCACCTGACCTGAGAAGGTAAGGGTGATGGCAGGGGATGGAGACTCAATCCATACTCCAGAGCGGGAACGAAGCACCCCTATACTTGCCATATCTCGCAGGCGCTTCTTCCGGCCCTTGGTGCTACACACATCTCGGTTGCTCGGGGAGATGTGCAACTTGCTCTCTGCCCTGAGACACTGGCCTAGCCCAGTTGCAGCCAATGCTCTACATCGTAATGGGTTCCAAGAGGAGGAGGGAACACTGTGTCCTCCATTGTGAAGCATGCTAAATTTAACTGTGCTGTGCAAGATGCTGTGAGAACAGCGGGCAAGCTATGGAGGTGGCAACAGCAGCGGCATTGGCTGCAGCCAGGCTGAACCACTGTCTCGGGGCGGAGAGCAAGTCGTGCATCTCCCCGAGCGACCAAGTGTGCACAGCACCAACAAGGGCCAGAAGAAGCGCCTGCAAGATATGGCAAGTACAGGGGTGCTTCACTCCCACTCTAGAATGTGGAGTGAGTCTTCATCACCCGCCGTTGCCCTTATCTTCTCAGGTCAGATGACCTGGGAGGGGGGGGCAAGGGGCGGGGCCAGCCAGTGGTGGGTTCATCTGACAGGGAGGACAAAAGAGCTTCATTTATCTGGGAACCTGAAATGACTCTTGATTTAAATATGGTAAAAAGCACCCAAAGAAGAAGAAAGAACAACATCAGCAAAAAATAAAAACAAAACCCAACCCTCGCCTGTTTTTGGAAATGGTTCAAGAGGAACATATACACACACACACATACGAGACACAGAGAGAGAGAGAGACAGAGAGAGACAGAGAGGGAGGGTAAAAAAAAAGAGAGAGATACCTGTTTCACACAGAAAACACCAGAAGCCACAAAAGTTGGGTAAACTTGGCTGCGTGTGTGTGTGTGTGTCATGTGACTGGGTGGGAGTGAGTGATGTCGAGTTGGCCACGCCTACCCAACTTTTGTGGCTCCTGGTGATTTCTTTTCTGTGGGAAACGGGTCCAAATGGTTCTTTGAGTGTTTAAGGTTGCAGACCCCTGGAGTAAAGCCTGCTGAATTATTTTCAGCTTTATTTTATTATTTTTCCATCACAATACTTTAAGGGTTTATTAGTCTCAATCTGAAATCTCCACTCCAGCTGTGTTATATAGATGTTGAATAGCAGGAAGACAACTAAAGAAAAAAGTCTATGATGCAAACCACAGCACACTAATCATTCCCAGCCTCAGCTAGAAGTGAGATGTGGGATACTATGGAAAATGTCTTTAAGCAGCCCACAATTTAGCCATTCTTAAATTTTTTATTTTATTTTATTTTATTTTGAATTTGTATACCGCCCTTCTCCCTGAGGACTCAGGGCGGTGAACAGCTAATCAAATGGTGAAATGCTAATCAATTAAGCCACCCATCTAAAAAACTAAAAAATCAATACATTTGGAACAGCCTTACATAGTATGTTTGGTCTCCTAGACTCCCGCTTTGAGAAATATATCTTATCCTGGAAGTCTGCGTGGTCAGGAAATGCTTTAAAATTTACAGCAGTTCTGAGTCTCAGTGGCACCCTTGTGAGAATATCGGAACTTGCAGCTGTGTTTTCATTTCTTTTTTATCTCTTTCCAGTTACTCAGCAAGGAGCAGTGCGAAATATGTCAGCCCTGCTAACAGCTTTGACCACAAGAAAAGTATAAGTAGAAACAATTCTTCCAACAAACTCATAGAGGAGACTTCTAAGAAGGTCTTCTCTAGTGCAGTGAAATTATTTTCTGTGTTGATATAGAGGGATCTCGTGACCATGGCAAGTAGGATTAGACCTGAGGAGATTTTACTTGTTATAAACAAAGTTTTTCTCTCATCTTTATTACACGAAAATTGTTCACGAACACTAGATTCTCCTGGTCTCTTGGAGTAGAAACCACAAGGCATGAAACAGGTGACTGAGGTCAAAAACTGTAGCTTTTGTAGTGGAAATGTCACGCTCTATCTATATTGAATTGCTGTTACCAACATAACCTTTCTGTAGTACATTCAACTTGATGACCAAATCACCTCAGCAGCCTCTGTTGAAGATGATGTAATTATTTCTTCCTCCATTTTTTGTTCAGTATTATTTTGTTTTTAAAGTACTTTGTACACTTGGAGAGATTGTGAAATGCCATGAATACCTTGTGGAACCAAGATATAAATTCTCAAGCTAGTAATCATTGTTGAATAAAAAAAAGTGCCTTTGGAAAGCTGACAAGAGTTTTTCTCCTCTTCTCCTTAATCTCTGAATTAATGTTTGAATTTGGTCATGAACTGCTGAATTGAATATGATGATGCTCAACCTTAATAAAATCTAATTACATCAGATGATCAGACAGAGATTCACCTAATGCAATAGATTTGATTTAATAATCCTTATGTATTTCATCAAAATAGCACAAAGATGAATGAAACCTATTGTTTCTAAAAACATTTGTTCTTTCTAATATCCCGTAAGACTTTTAAAGTCATGGTCAGCTAAATGTTAGGCTTACTTCTAGATTAGCTTTGTTTGGCAAGAGATTATTCCAGACAAATCTTTTTAGATAATATTTTGCTTTATGTATGTGTCTCTTGCTATGTTACTCATGGTTGTCTTGGTTATATAACATCACATTAATGTACAGTAATGAGGTTATGAAAAATATTTGCCAAGCCAAAAAAAGGGGAGTGTGTGCCAAATTTCTCTCTTGTGTACAATTGGTCAATTACAAAAGCATTCTAGCTTGTAAAAAAAAAAAAGCAAACCTTTTCTATATTCTTGCAAAAAAGAAGACGAATATACCCATATAGTCACTGGGAGTTCAATTTTCAATTGAGGTACATTTAATTTATTGAGGCTAGATCAATCTGCAAGTAATTTGAGAACTCAGTCCAAAAGCTTTACTCGATTACTAATTGCTAATCATGATGGTGAGATGAAATGAAATGAAGCAAGCATTAGAAAAAAAGTATTTATTTTTAGAATCTCTATTTAACCAGCATGTCTATGTTGTAAACCATAAAATTTCTTAGCTGACTTTATTTGCATTATAAATGGTTTTTATAACCTCATTTATCATAATTATTGCCCAATCAAATAGATCAGTGAAAAACCATTGAAGGACTTTTCTTGAAAAACCACAGTTCCCAAGTTTTTCTGCATGATGTCTATAGTAGGGTTTGCCCAAAATCAGCAAATCTAAAAATAAAAACAAAACCAAAATTAATTGGATGTGAAAGCCACTAAAGTTAGTTTTATGCTTTTTTTTAGAGCAATAGCTTTGAGGAGACATATGAGAACCTAGAAAGAATACAAAGAAGAGCAATAAATATGATAAGGGATCTTGAGGATAATCTGCATGATGAATGGTTGATAGAACTACTTATGTCTAGCATAAGAAAGAGAAGGGCTTGGGGTGACATGATAGCAGTCTTCTAGTACTTGAGGGACTTTCACAGAGAAGAGGATGTCAACCTATACTCTAATGCACCAGACAGCAGGACAAGAAGTAATGGATAGAAGTTCATCAAAGACAGATCCAACTAGAAGTAAAGAGAAATTTCAAGACAGTGAGAACAATTAATCAGTGGAACAGCTTTCTTCTAGAAATCTTGGATACTCCAGCATTGGACGTTTTAAAGAAAAGAAAAGAAGATATTGGACAACCTTTTCTCTGGAATGATATAAGATCTCCTGCTTAAGCAGGTGCTTGGATCAGAAGACCTCCAAGTTCCCTTCCAACTTCGTTATTCTATGTTCTATTCTATGTTCTACATTACAGTAATAACAATATCTCCTAGATACTAGGATGTAAATAGTGAGTATCTCTATTTATAGATTGAGTAGAAATTGATCCCTATATTCTGTATTGGAAAATATTTAACTGTCATTATGTACTGCATTAAGACTGAGAACATACATATCTCCATTTGTATTCCTACTTTTATCATGGCAGTTTGTTTTGTTGCAGATACAGTTAATAGCTCCATAGACTTACTTTGTGCAAAAATATAGCTGTACAGTACTGAAGAAATCTGTAGGAACAATCATTCTTCTTGTTTGTTCTAATAATTACCATGTTATGGATGTGGTAATTGCTTTTTAAGTAAGATAAATTTCCTGCTTTTGACACTGAAACAGCTATAAATTTCTATAGCCTGTTCACACTGAATAATCTGGAAAGAAAATAATTTTATTATGGTTTCAGGAATATAAATTTTGAGATCCTATTTAACCAACTAAAACCAATGAAGTATAATGCTTAATTTTTAATGGATCATGCTTTTTATTTTATCCTGACATGAAATTTTACAGCCCAAGGTGTTGTAGAGTAGCTGTTTGAGGAATATATTCAATATTATATTGCATCAGTTATGTGTGTGTGTGCACGCACGTGTGTGTGTACACACATACAGGAAGAAAGAGAGTTGCCATAGGATAATAAAAAACATTAGTATCATGAAGATTGTGCAATTCAATAGGTACTTATAAAAGTGATCAGAGTAGCCAGGGATGGGCTTCAAAAATTTTAGCAAGGGGTTCTCTGTCCGGTTGCTGGTCTGGCATGGCCATGGTAGGTGTGGCCTAGTTGGCCTCCTGTACCATGGTAGGGGAGATGTTTTTGCCTTCCCCAGGCTCTGGAGGCTTTTGTTGAGCCTCCGGGAGGCAAAAACGACCTCCCCAGACTCTGGAGGCCCTCTGGAGGCCTTCCTGAACTTCTGGTAGGCTCGTTTTTTGCCCTCCCTGAGCCTCCGTGCATGCCCTGCACTTACCTGCATCCAAAATGGGCTGTGTGGGGACTCCTGAGAGGGGTGGGGTGAGGTGGGAGGGGCCAGCCAGGAGTGGGATTTGGGGGATCTCTGAACTGCACAGAATCATAATTAGAGGTTCTTCTGAACCCTGCGAACCCCCAGCAGCCCACCACTGAGAATAGCCATCCCTGAGCTAGCAAAGGGGTGTGAGCTTTTGGAAACACTGCAAAGTACAGAACATCTGGAGATCCCTCCCTTATTTCCTAGGTTCTTGATTACATCTCCTATTTCATCCAAGGGTGTTTCCAAAGCTAATAAAAAAAGGTCCACCCTAGCTGCAGTCTTTGCTGACATTTGTGGAACATGCCTTTTTTTTCTTTGAAGAGCTCTGCAAAAACCTGTGTATAGCTGGCTGTCAAGAGTTTGACATGAATATTGATTCTGGAACTAAGTACGTGTATTGTTACAATATGCAGAACTCCAGAGCACATAACTCAGATGCCCTTCTGGTTCCTGGCCAAGGAAGAAGCCAAGGAGCCAACTTCTCCATCATCTGAGAGGCTTAGCAAAATTGCGAGCATCTTTCTAATAAGTGGCAGCTTATTCTGAGGTTGAGAGATAAGAGAAGATTTCTTAAAAACATGGTGAAGATTTAAAATTATATTATTATTATTATTATTATTATTATTATTATTATTATTATTATTATTATTATTATTATTATTTTATTTCTATACCGCCCTTCTCCTGCGGGACTCAGGGCGGTGTACAGCCAAGTTAAAACATTGCATATAAAATTTAAAACAATTTAAAAAACAATTAAATAATTTCGGCCCAAGATATTAAAAACAACCCAATTAAAACCAAATTCAATTAAAACTGAGAGGATGGGATCAAGCCAGCCCAGCTAGATGGAATAGGTGTGTTTTCAGGACCCGACGGAAGTCCGGAAGTCTGATATTGTGCATATCTCATGGGGTAGGTCATTCCAGAGGGCGGGTGCTGCCACAGAGAAGGGTCTCCCCCTGGGGGTCGCTAGCTGACACTGTCTGGCTGACGGCACCCTGAGGAGGCCCTCTCTGTGCGAGCGAACCGGTCAGTGGGAGGCTATTGGCGGCAGAAGGCGGTCTTGCAGATAACCCAGCCCTAAGCCATGGAGCACTTTAAAGGTGGTCACCAACACCTTGAAGCGCACCTGGAAGACCACAGGAAGCCAGTGCAGCTCGTGCAGGAGAGGTGTCATATGTGAGCTCCCCGTCGCTCCCATAATCCCCCGCGCATCCGCATTCTGGACTAACTGTAGCCTCCGGGTGCACCCCAAGGGGAGCCCCATATAGAGAGCATTGCAGTAGTCCAGGTGGGAAGTGACGAGTGCTTGAGTGACCATGCGTAGGGAGTCCCGATCCAGAAAGGGGCGCAACTGGCGTATCAGGCCAACCTGATAAAAAGTCCCCCTGGCCACGGCCATCATGTGCTCTTCTAAAGACAGCCATGGATCCAGGAGGATGCCTAAGTTGCGAGCCCTCTCCGTGGGGGCCAGTGATTCGCCCCCAATAGCCAGCGATGGCACCAGCTGACTATATCGGGACGCCGGAAACCACAGCCACTCGGTCTTGGAAGGGTTGAGTCGGAGCCTGTTTCTTCCCATCCAGGCCCGCATGGCCTCCAGACACTGGGACATCACTTCAAGGGCATCGTTGGGGTGGCCTGGGGTGGAGATGTACAGCTGAGTATCGTCAGCGTACTGATGGAACTCCACCCCAAAGCCACGGATGATCTCACCCAGCGGCTTTACATAAATGTTGAACAGAAGGGGTGAGAGGACCGACCCTTGTGGCACCCCACACGCAAGGTGCCTCGGGGTCGACCGCTGCCCCCCTGTCAACACAGATTGCGACCGGTCAGAGAGGTAGGAGGAGAGCCACCGCAGAACGGTGCCCCCCACCCCCAACCCCTTCAACCGGTGCAACATGATACCATGGTCGATGGTATCAAAAGCCGCTGAGAGATCTAACAGGACCAGGATAGAGGAGCAACCCCTATCCCGAGCCCTCTAGAGATCATCCACCAACGCGACCAATGCCGTTTCCGTGCTGTACCCAGGTCAGAAGCCCGACTGGAGCGGGTCTAGATAGACAGCTTCATCCAGGTACCAGGGAAGCTGCTGCGCCACCACACTCTCAACAACCTTTGCAACAAAGCAAAGGTTGGAGCCTGGACGATAGTTAGCCAATACAGCCGGATCCAGAGAAGGCTTCTTGAGGAGAGGCCTCACCACCGCTGAATTCCTGCTAAAGAGTTGTAATAAAATCTTTAAAAATGCATGTATTGTATTTAATAAAATAAAAAAACCCTCAACAATTATATACAGAAGGGCTTTTCAGAAATTTTCAATGAAGGATACCTACATTTCATTGTAACGCTCCGAATAATCTACATCTGAAAGCAATCTTTTCATAAATCACAAACTACATGAAGTCCTCAATTCAGAGTAACCAGGGCCATAAATTTATTTTTCTCACATTGAATGGTTAGTTCCTTAACAAAAAGAAGAGCATAGACAATCCATTTCTATTGCCCAGCTGTCAATTTCCATGTACTAGGTAATTCAAAATAATATGGGGATCCAAAAATATTAAACTTTTTCTCAAAGTGAAATAAATGTAAATTATGACTTATTCCCAGAATGGGACTTAGCAAAAACATGTGTTAAGTGTTATTCTTGCTGCATCTCCAGGAACACAAAGATTTGCTCACTGCTATTCTGTACAAATGTGAAAGGGTCTAATGAATCCAAATGCGATTGTTGTTGATTAAACTGTAATCTAAGGACCATCCAAATTATAATGCAATCTGTTCCTTAATAAAATTAGCAAATTTTATTAATTGGATAAAATATTATCTAGTTTGAATAACTTTGATAAAAAATGTAAAAGCTCAAGCCAATGAAGACTGGAATGGGATTAGTAAAACTGAAATTTTAAAGTTGGCACCAAAGCACAACTAAGATACATGGGCATTATCATGACATTTATATATCTTTCTTAAGAGGCAAAGAAAAATAAAGCTTTTATAGAAATAGCACTTAGACTTATATACTCTTCACAGCTCTCTCTAAGCAGTTTACAGAGTCATTTTATTGCCCCCAACAATTCTCATTTTAATAATCTTGGAACGATGGAAGGCTGAGTCAACCTTGAGCTGGTCAGAATCAAACACCTGGAGTGAGTAGTGAGTTAGCCTGCAGTACTGCATTCTAACCACTGCACCACCACATCTCTTTATAGATATTTAGATCTAAATCAGAGCTATTTTCTTGTAAGAGTTAATGCACCAGACTAGAAACTGGAAGACTGTGAATTCTAATGTTGCCTTCACAATGAAGCCAACTTGGTGACCTTAGGCCAGTAATTTTTTCTTAGCCCTAGGAAAAGGCAGTGACAAATCAAAATCTTGCCAAGAAAACTTCATAGACTTTTCCAGGCAATCTTCAGGAATCAAGACCGAATCAAGGGCACAAATTATCATTAATTCTAAACCAAAGTACCCCAATGAAACAAAGAAAACCAGTAACTGATGAACATGGGAGAAAAGGTGAAAGAGGCATCTAACAGAAATAGCAGATCATTACATGATAATAGGAGCAAAATACAAAGCCATCGTAGACTTGTATCAATCTGACTTCCAACAAGGTTATCAGAAGCAGGCATGGATTTATAAGAAGAGGTCAAGGTCAAAGAAAGCAAATGAACATAGTCAGGCTCATTAAAAATGATTAATAAATCAACACCCGAAGACCAAATCAACATATAACAAAACTATTGGAGGCTATTAGTGATTATGGCAAAGTGTTTGTTCCAGAATGGAAGACATTATATTACTTATATAGTTTCTGAGAACGTGAGTGGGAGCATGGTTTTTTCGTATTTGTATCCTGGAATTTTTACTGGCATCTGTTTAACTATTGTGAGAATAGAAAGCCTGACTAAATGGGCCTTTGGCCTGATCCTCCTCAATGCTTCTTACTTTTTTATCTGATGCAGACTGCTACAAAATTCCATCTTGCTTAATATTAGAAAAAAAGGAAGAAAAAAAAGGAAAATTCTTGAAATAAACCTAGGAGACTATAATAAATGGGTATCTTGACATTCTACAAAGAAAGAATAATAATACCTGAATGCAGACTATAATGTTCAGCTCATACTACACATCTCTGTGTGAAGTAATAACTCCAGATTTTCTGGTCCTCAAGCATTAAACAATATATGACTTCCAGCTGATGCTGGACTTATCATTTTTAGGCAGGGTATATGAAAGATAATTAGCAACATTTAGAAGACAACATATTTAAGGTCATACATATATTAATTAACTTCTCATCATCTTCTCCACAAACAAAGAGTTGATAAATCTGAAGAATATTTCCAGAATTCTTCCCTAATTATAGGGAAATATAAAAGTTTATAGGTTTCTTATAATTTCATAAATTAAGTTTCTAATATATATAAGTTTCTAATTACATTTAACTCATGGTGAATAAAAGACCCAACATTTTCTAGCAATCTGCTGAATCAGGAGACAACCTCAACACGGCATCAGTAGTTAGGTTAAACTTCACCTTCTCTTATTTCTGGCCAGCTTATGGTATAAACAAACCTGGAAAGCACTAAGTTGGAGAAGATTGGTATAGGACAAAGAAAGGAATAATATTACAATGCAGTTTATTGATAACATGGTCATTGTGTTAGGAAAAAATAAGATACTGAGTTGAGAGTCAGCTGCTTTTTTGCCAACCCGTCCAGTCAAAACAAATGTTTTATAAAAAAATTGGATTCAGCTGCTATTAGTATTACACATTTTGTTTTTCCCTTTAGAAAGCAAATATTTCGGTCATCTAAGGGAAACATCACCCAATTCCCCCCTCCCCCCATGATTTCTCTTTCCAGTTTTTAAAGGTGAATAGGGAAATAATCTTTGGAATAGAAAAAACAAACAAAAGTTTTCTGTTTCCTTGGTTCCATTATATTTTGAGATTTAAATTGCTTTCTTTACTTCTATCCACCATCCCTTAGCCTGTTGTTCTTGGTGGATTGTTTATGATAATTTCTTAACATCGAATTATATATATAATATATATATATATATATGCATGTTGAAACGTGTGCTCATTTTAACAGAATGACTGGAAGGTTTTTACAGACTTTCCTCCTTCTCCCTCTCCCCCTAGTTTCTATTCTAGCCAAAATCAAATTGCTTTTTCTTTTGGGGTATTTTTGTTTAGTTCTTAGAATTGAGTGAAAAGAATAAGGAATGTTTGGCATTTGTGGGAAGAAAACTATCTCAGCAGCTCAAATGTCTGGATTCCATAACTTCAGTAAACGTGATGGTTCGCCCAGTGCCTACATAACCATAAAAGGACTTTGAAGAATTGCTTTCCTCCAAATAAAAACCACTGCTATAAGGAGCTGCTTTAAATTCCTCAAAACATTTGGTTTGAAATAGTACAGATATATTTTCAAGGCTAGCACCTGGCATCTTTGTAGCTCAGAGCCCTAGTAGCAACCATTTCTGATACCTGTTCAGGTTCTTCTATTAAAAAACAAATGATGGACTCTATTGCTCCAAGTACACAAAAGTAATTACAATCCTCGTGAATTGGGCCAGAGATGCATAACCCAGGATCCCTAGGCCATCTGTACTATGCCTGTAGGGGATCCCCAAGACTATACTGTTAGAAATAACTGTCATATGTTTTTATACTTGGGAACAAGAGAAGTAAAATAGATGTGACCAATCTCACTTATTTACTTTTATAAACGTGCAAGAAAATATTTTAAAAATATACACCTCCTGACACTGCGTAAGAACAAAGTCCTTCTAGTGCAATCTTCTGTTCTTAGAGTGACCAGTTAGAAAATCCTGAGACAAAACGTAAGTTTAAAGATGTGATCAGGTTTTCTGAAAAATAGCATTTGTGGGCTGCAATTTTAATTGATGACGTTGTCTACCAGCTAGTTGCCTGAGTTGGATATCATATTCATTTGCCACAATGCCCTTGAAGTAGCATCACTCTGGGTAATTATGGAAAATATTACTGCAGCTGAACTGACCAACCCAGTACAGATTGATTGCTGAGACTGGGCCTGCCATTAAGGACTGAGGGTGCTTACTGACAAAAGATAGGAGTCCCATTATATTGCCCAGAACAACTGGAGCCAGTTCTAAATTTATGAGAACAATATTTTGCTTTTGTTAATCTCCTATTGCAGACAAATAAAACTCCACAGATGGATTACTTGATTATTTTATTGTCCTATTCCTTTGTGTTTTTCAATCTTTCCTGAATTTTGTTGCAGAGAATTTCTAAAATTAATTTAATTAATGAAATTAATTATCGAATAGAAGTGTAATGTACCAAAGCTTTTAGTTCATGTATATTTTTATTGCCTCCTAAATGTATCCAAAGGAATATAAGTCTGCATTGGTAAAATCTTGATCCCTCCCTACTTTGTAGGTGTGACTGAATCAAGATTTGTTTCTGTGGTGTGCTTTATTCACATGTGCATGTGTTTTTGATTGTTGGTGAATTAATATAATACCAAATGAAACACAATATAATTATATGCACCTTTTAAAAACAGACTTGTCCTACTGATGAACTTATACACATCGATAGTTTTGGATGGAAATGAATAGGAATAAACTGAATGTTGTGTCTAAGTCATAGTCCTATGACAGTGTTTTTAAAAAAATATAGTTTGGCACAAATGATTTACTGAGATTCTTCTGACAAAATTGTGAGCAAACAAATTGAGTAGGCAATTTATTTAACTTTCTTTAGGGAAGATCTTCTAGCAGAAGATCTTCAGCAATGTCATGTAGACAGGACTTTGCCTTAATAGAGATAGTGGCATTGGTAACAAAATTGCCCAGTGGAAGGATATTTCTCATGAAGTCTTTTCTTATGACTTAATTGAAGTGTGTGTAGACAAAAAAGTTCCAGTTCACTGCAGAGTTAATTATATAGTGAACAGCATAACAATCTCATATCCAGTATCTCTCAGACATTTTCTAACCCAATAAATGCAGGAACATCTCACTCCAACCACAAGAATGTAGTTGTATATTCTCTACTCCTTTCAAAGAATTTCTAAAACATTTTAATCTATTTGAATGAGACCTGAAAAAAATACTAGGAAATTTCTTAACTCAGCACTATCCAAAAGAGTTAATTTTGAATACATAAACTTAAATATATTATCAAACACCTTACATTCCAGAACTCTGTGTATTGGTATATGCAATATGGAATGTTGAAGTTCTCCTAAAATTCATTTTATTTTGGAAATAAGGCCATAGGATTCAAAACCCAAAATTTAGAGGGAATTTCAAATAAAGAACCTGTAAATCTAATTATATTGTCACAAGCCAAGGCAGTTTGGCAGTGGATAACTGCATGTGGTGAATTCATCAGCACTGATTAAGTCTTGGCTTATGATAACAGATAAACCAATGGTTGCAGTTGTCCTTGAGTATCAATGGCACCTGAGGTAATTTACGTGGACTTTAACAGATGCCATCAGTAACTGTGTTGCCAACTAAGCCTGGGACAGCATAGCTGAATATCAATGTGGAGTAATAGAAAAGGGTTCCTTGGGGGACTTACTAGTTCTAGGGAATATTCACTAATTTCCACAGATTAAAGCTAGAAATATAATATCAGGGTTGCAAAAAACAGGACATGCACCAGGGGGCAGCAGAGAGATAATAATTTGTAGCTCTTCTAATGGTTGTCTGGATTTTTTTACTCCCAAACTCAAGGAGAAAGCCCATTAAGCCCAACCTGTAGAATTTGGTAACCTGGTTTTGGTTTGTACATCTCCTGCCCTTGCTGCACTGCCCAAATATTGTAACTTCTTGATCCCTTATGAGCCATATTCTACCAAGCAGCAAACATTTGTCTTTCGTTTGATTTATATACCACCAGGAATTCAAGGCAATACACATTGTACTGCCTTCTATATTCTTATCCCCACAGCAACAATTCTGCAAATGAGAGGATCTGAGATAGGGTGATAAGGCCAAAGTTACTTAATGGGGTTCCATTCAATATGGATTTGAACCTGTCAGTCTTCCTAGGAAGACCAGACAGGATACACATGCAGATGAGTCAATCCTACTTTATTGTAAAATTGCAGTAATCAAATCTTGTAAACCTGAAAGTACAGACTGAGAAGTTAGATTCCCTTCTGATCCTCTTTCTCTACCCATTATGCAATTGTGGGCTACGGCCTCTCTTATCTCAACATTTCCCAGTTGCATCTTTTCAACCTGTTTCTCAGGATTTGTTTTTCAGGGTCTTCCATACAATTATAGAACCTTAATGTCTATGGAGATTCTCAGTCATCCAGGTCATGGTTATCCCAAAGGTGTTTTTTTTTTTTTTTCAAGAGACAATTGGACTTTCTTGTTTTTCTTTGAAGATGTTTTGCTTCTCATCCAAGAAGCTTCTTCAGAGCTGAAGAAGCTTCTTGGATGAGAAGCAAAATGCCTTAAAAAAACAAAACAAGAAAGTCCAGTTGCCTCTTGAAAAAAGCACTTTTGGGTATAGAACCTTAACTTCCTAATCCCAGTTTAGTATTATTAACACATGATTCACTGACTCTCTAGTAACAATACAACTTAGCAAGCATACTCTTTGCCTAAGATATATAAGTTATGGACAGAAAACGTAAATACCATGTACTTTATTTGATCTTCCCATATCAAAAAACTTGTGATGTACCTTTAAATAAGCAGAACACTACGATCTTTGCATTTAACATGATGGAATCCGTCAAGCAATGCTTCATATTTTTCTGAAGTGCTGTAGAGAGAGGCATTTATTTTATTATTTTTATTTTTTTGTTACAAAGCAAGTGATCATAGATTTCCTTCCAGTGTCTTGAAATTGCAACTGTATGGGAGTTTTTGATAATACAAAAACAAGTATTTGAAAATGAAAATATCTAGTTGGTAGGTAGTTCCTACCTACCAAAAATAATGGAACAAAACTTAAGGGACACAGGCAAAAGAGACTAAATTTCACACAAATTATTGAAGTATTAAAAGCTACAAACTTAGATTATACTTCCATGAAATAAATGATACCTTATTTTGGTATCTGTATCTGTAACTTGCAAGAAAAAAGCAGAACAATTTTGAAAAATAGTCTCAGTATATCAACTTTTATTATAATTATGCTTTTGCATGTGGGAAAGGGACAGAATTAAAATTGAGTGAAGCTAAAAATATTGCATTGTTTCCCAAGATTTAAACTTCACATTGTTACAAAACCTTAGGTGAAAAATAAACTGTAATTTCTTCTGACATTTCTCTTGCTATGTGAAATGGAAATTTTCACAGAACTGCCAAAAGATAGAAATAATAAGGAGCTGATAAAGGCAGACAGGGATTCTTTACATTTCCTGTTTTTCAGAAACCGGTTCTATTCTTGTTTATCTGTGACAGGGGGAAGGAATCAAACTCTGCTGAAAGAAGACACCACACTGAGTGAATAGAGGGAGGCAAGGCTATCTATGAAGTGTGAAGAAATGATAAAAACACAGTGGGCATACAGTAGCTGCACATTGTGTTCAGACTATGGCTTGCAGTCCCTACAATGATTTTTAAAGCCCTGGAATTTTTATTTCAGGGCCAGCTCCACTTAATATTTGTCAAAAGAGAATGCAGGGAAAGGACCTTTAAGCTTCCTCACTTCAGGACTGCAATTAACAAGGAAAAATCATCATCATCATCATCATCATCATCATCATCATCATCATCATCATTTTATTTTCATACTGCTAAATCAAGGACTGAAGCTTAAATGAGATCTTTCTTTCTTTCTTTCTTTCTTTCTTTCTTTCTTTCTTTCTTTCTTTCTTTCTTTCTCTCTTTCTCTCTTTCTCTCTCTCTATCCCTCTCCCTCTCTCTTTCTTTCTCCTATTCTGTGATTTCCTCTCTTCTTTTCCTCTCCAGAATTCTCCATTCTTCCAGATATAGTTTATAAAATCTTTTGATCTGACTACAAATCTTTTGATCTGCATCTGTTAATAAAAGGTGACCAGCCTTTGTGGAGTTAAATTCCTTATTATTGAGGTAGAATCTGAGATTAGAAAGATGAAGCCTCTGCCTATTTTGTCTAAATCTTGAAATCTGCAGTGTTTAAACGATCCTGAATCAGCCTGAAAAATGAATGGCCTGGAATGACAGGGTTTTTCCACCTGCGACAAAAAAATTATGTGATATTTTATTTTATTTTATTTTGCAGGTTAACAGCTTGTAAAAGTTTTTTTAAATATGTAGGTTTTTCTTGAATGACAACAATTAATAATGTGTTGAACTAAGTAGGAACATAGCAACGTTTCTTTGATTTTTTTTTAGTAGCAAATGAGAAAAAAGATTGAAATTTTTAGATTAAAAATCTAAAGCAACAGACCAATGTTTAAATAATGTAAACAAGTCAAGGTATCCTTGACCACTTTCTTTACCCAAAGACGCACACACAAAATCTTTGGTTCTGTTAAGTCAACTCAGAAACCTGTTTTCAAATTAGCATGATTTGATCCTTGTTTTTAATGATCCCTGAATGATCCCTGTTTTTAAATGATTTTAAATGGGCCTGGTGGCTCAGCAGACTAAAAGCATTGTGATTAACACCAGCTGTCTGCAATTACTGTAAGTTCGAATCTCACCAGGCTCAAGGTTGACTCAGCCTTCCATCCTTTCAAAGGTAGGTAAAATGAGGACCCAGATTGTGGGGGCAATAAGCTGACTTTGTATAAATATACGAAAGTATGAAGGCTATTGCTTAGCACATTGTAAGCCACCCTGAGTCTCCGGAGAAGGGTGGCATATACTTCAAATTAAAAAAAAAATTATAATAATTTCTACAATGCCACTTCAACAATGCTGAACATTGGTTTTGGAAGAAATGGAAAACTTATCAACTTTGACCTGATTGTAGAGAACCTAACTTTTGGCACCTCTCATCTTGTATCTCAAGAAGTGTGGAGAAATGTTAGAGATAAAACTTACTTGGGCCAGAAAAGTCTTTTCATTGTGAAATTTCTGCTTTATAATCAGCAACCAAAAAGAAAAAAAAAATTGTCTTGACAAAAGAAGTTGTCAAACTCCACTGATGAAACACATTAATCTGGGCATTTTCACTGACAAGTTATGCATTGGCATTGACAACCTAATTAATTCCTACATCATTCACTTGAAGTTTTTGTTGCTGAACGGAAGACAACAGATAATTTACAATTTGCATATATTTGCAGCATGAATTAATATGCATTAAAAAAAAAGAATTCATGAAAACCAGCAGAAAATTCTAACAATCACGTTTATTGCCCTCATCCTGACATTGTAGATTGACTGTGAATAGCTGGGGAAAAGGAAAAGAAAGAACATTGCTTGGTCAGCCTCGGCAGAATACGAGAAATATTAATAAGTGGGCTATCCTGCCTGCTTCCTTCATGAATTTTGCAAGAGGATAGACACATCTTCCAGCTATTGCAAACTGCATTAGTTTAGAAGAAAAATTTCTCTTAGATTTGGTTAGTCATACAAAAATGTCGTTTATTTGGTTGGCTTTAATGACTGCAATCTAGCACAAGAGAGTCAGGATTAAAAGTAGTAAAATTCTTTGTAAAATGTAGAACTAAAGATATAATTGATTGATAGCAGATCCTTTTAGAAGAGAGCTGTAGGCATTTGTGGAGGAGGTGCCAATGGCCAAGAGTCTTAATGGATATTCCCTACCGCCAGGATCAAAAGCAACATGCCAACTTAAATATTAGCTGCTAGAAGGTATGGAATAGCATGACCATCTTGGGTATCTCAGAAAGTCCATTTTATATCTAGTTAATAATTTAAACCTACTTTGATTTTTTTTTGAACAGACTCTGCCCTTTTTGAAACATAGTTTTTGAAAAGTATGCACACATACCCACATATATGTGAATAGAAATATAGATGTTTCTCTTTACCGTTACCTCTCTCTCAAACACACTTGAATCTCATGGATTATTTTCAGTAATAGTTGGCAAATGTATGTTGATAAGGTTTGGAAATTGGGAACTGATCAGGATTTTTTCCCTGTGTTTATAATTCTTTTCTGCCTTTCCTCTTCCTTTTTGGGAAAATCATTTTAAATTTGCAGTTGTCTTCCTTTTGAACAAATGCTTGCAAAATCAGAGTGGAATGCATTTTTGCCATCTGTATGGAAAAGATCTTGTACAGAGAAATCTTTTCCATATATGAAAATTCTGTGATACTATCCTTGCACTACCGAACTGCACAAGAAAGCATTTACATTAAATCTTTGTCTTCATGGATTAATTTATTCAATGAGTACTGCTAACAATACACAAGCATTTTTGGAATGTCGCTAATGGTTGTTTTCCTTCTCCTTATGGTCATATGAATTCAATCCATGCTTTCCAATATGAAATATTGCTTGGGGTTTATTTTTTCGTTTTTTATTTTTTAGAAAATATTTCAAAATGATTTATTCATCTTTCCTTCTGCTAATTGTCTCTGTGCTTATTTGGGACAAGGAACTTTTCTAAAGTTTGGAGAAGACATTTTAAACAACCACAACTGTTCACTTCTTGTAGCATGATGCATTAGATGCAATCTGGATTTCTTTAGTTTGTTGAATGTGTCAGAGATGCAAGTTTAATGGCGTAATTCATGGTCGTTTCAAGGGCTAGGGGTTGTAGAAAGACAGTGAAGATATACTGTATGCTCCTTCTTTCTCTGTCTACTTTTATTGGTAAATGACTAAAATAAAGTTCAGTAAATACAAATTATGTTTGTTTTCTATTCTAACACTGTACCTATTCTTTATAAAAGATTGCTAATCCCAGGTCACTTCCTTCTGCCTTTCTTCCCAGCATTCTCCACCCCACCCTTCACCACAGGAAGCTCTTCAATCTTCCTCCTAATAAAACATAGAGAAGGCTAGACTAGGTTTTTCCTATCCCTTTAATGTATTTCTTGTAAATAAATATCGTTTCCAATACAGATATAAAGCTTAGTTATAAAACCTGCTTTGTCATCAGCAAACAACATCTAGATCAGGGGTCTGCAACCTTAAACACTCAAAGAGCCATTTAGACCCATTTCCCACAGAAAAGAAAACACCAGGAGCCACAAAACCCTTCCCGTGCCTGACTATTTCTTGAGCGGTCACAAAACTAGCATATGTAGTTGAATTAAACATTCTGTTTTCTTCCGAAACTTTTCTTTTCTTGGATTTATCCATGATTTGTCTACGGGGGTTGAAAAGCTCAATAAATCGTGTGTTGGCGGGTGTCGCACGTTGGCTGTTGTGACGTATATTTTGAGTGACAGGGAGCCGCAGCAGAGGAGTGAAAGAGCCACATGCGGCTCAAGAGCCACAGGTTGCTGACCCCTGATTTAGATAAACAGGGATTAACATCAGAATTAACATCATACCAACAATCAAGCAACAAACAATACTCCAAGGAACTGCCAACTCAAGACAAATGATCAAACAGTAAACAACAGCCTAATCAAGAAACTACCAAGAAAAGCCCACCACTCTCACTAAGACTGACAGAGCAACCCATTGTATATAAACAGACGGCAAACCCCATTGCCTTCCAGCACTGTAACTGTTACCTAGTTGGGTAATGAAACGCTGCAAGAAAACAGCCAATCTCAGAGAACACCAAGGACTCCACTGTTTTGCCTAATCATTGTCAGGTCAGGAACACTTACACACACAAACATGCACGCACACACGTGCACACACGCACACGCACACACACACATGCACACCTTCTATTTCCACCAGATTCTATTTGTAGTGGAAAGATTAGAAACATAAATAAATTGATTGAAAAACCTTTTCCTAAAGTTTTTGGCTTTTATGCAATGTAAATATAGCAGTAGGACATATTATTGGTCAAAAGGCCCTTTTTAAAAACCTAGTCTTGTTAGCATTGCTTTGGGATACAGTCTCCAACCTCAAAAAATATCTAGTCAAAAATTTGTGTGGTTGTGTGAATGAGCAAACCTATACTCACAGTACACCTACCTGCTCCCTAAAATGAAAAATTCATTTTCTACAGGGAATCAATTATATGACTTTTTGTATTTCACAGATGTATCTGGAGAATTTAATCACTCAGACAGCATGAATGATTCAAGTCAAATCGTTTTACAGTCAATCAGTCCCTGGGGATACATGGAGCTTTTATTAAACCTGTCCTATTGAAAACGACAACTTGAGATGTAATGTTTTGGATTACTTCAGACTGAATAGCAGAGTTTTAAGCTGAAATTATTTTTTTTCTCATCCCATATTTCTCATCCCCTATTAACAGAGTAGGAGGCAATGGGTAAGCCATAGAGGGCATAAAATTGTTTTGCTTTCTCTTATTATTAGAGTTGACAAAACAGGAACATGGTAAAATAGACTATCTTTTCCAAAGCTTGCTTACTTGATCTAAATAAAGAGATCTAATCACAAAATCAGCATTTCATGTACAAATTATCAGCCCAAATTAAGCATGCATGGTGAATAAGTTTGTAGTCAACCGTTCATGCTGATTCTATGCATCCATATCTTGCTTTCATGACTATATACCAGGGGTGTCAAATTTGATTTCATTGAGGGCCGCATCAGGGCTGTGTTCGACCTCAGGGGGCTGGGGTGGGCGTGGCCAAGGTGGGCATGGCCAGCTCAATGTCAATCATGTCGAGGGCACCTGTGGTTGCCAAGTGCTAAGGCAGGACTTTCCTCAGACCCTCCCTTACTCTCATTATAATCTTCCTTCCTTCCTTCCTTCCTTCCTTCCTTCCTTCCTTCCTTCCTTCCTTCCTTCCTTCCTTCCTTCTTTCTTTTTCCTTTCCTCTTCCTTCTCCTTTTTTCTTCCTTCCCCTTTTTCCTTATTTTTCCTTCCTTGCTCTCTTCCCATCTTCCCAACTTTTTCTTTCCTCTTTCTCTTTCTCTTTTCCTGTCCCTTCTTACATGCTCAAATGCAAAAGGGGAAACATTTCTCCTTTTGTTTTTAGTTTGGACCTTAGACCTTGAGTTTGTTTTTAGTTTGAGCCGTGGGCCTTGAGTTTGACACCCCTGCTATATACAATAAAAAATGCATTGTATGGTGCACTTACTAGGCTTCACCTACACTTGGACATTCCTTTAGATTTGCTCAAGAGGTACTCTTCTACTGTTACATATGACTCATAAGTTGGGCTTAGATGGACATTCTTCAAAATCAACCTTTACCATCCCTCTGCCATGGTCACCTGCTATTTTTAGCGCATCTGCTATTTTTAGAAGGCAGTGAGTATGGGGAAAGAGAAAGATAATTTCATCAAAGCCCTGACTTCCTTTTATCGTCCAAGTTCTGAACTTGCCACTTGCTCTACTTTTGCCTGAAGATCAGAATTTGTTCTTTCATGCTTTAGTGAATACTCATCAATAGAACACAAATGCCTATCTATTGATTCTCACAGTATGCGAGTCAGAATTTTCAATGCTTGATTTAGGTAAATATCTGGTTTATTTTTTTTTATACAGTCACATGGTTTCACTGCATTTTGTAGAGCATTCTCTCATCCTTAATAATATCTGTACAAGGAACAGCCAATCTAGGCACAATTGGAAAAGAGATACCCAAGTGAAATTAATACTAGCATTTGATTCCCCAACTGTATCAATCTGATAGAAACCAATATATGAAAAATACAAGCTAGTTTAAAAAGAGTTGTCAATGTCATTGTTCAATATCATAAGATCTGAGATATTTATGGACATTTTTAAGACATATTTTTTTCTGAAGTTAATGATATATGTTACAATACTCATCTCCCCATAATTTCCCATCCATGCTATTGCAATATGTTACACACAGAATTGCTTTTGAAAACAGTTTATTTATTTCACTGCAAACACATCATATGGGCATCATAATTCGGCAGTTAAATATCTTCATTGATCCTTTTAGATACCTTAAAAACATGTATTTTTATTTTATATATAATTTTTATATTTTAACATTTTACTGATTTTGTAAGTCCCCATGAAATATTATTGAGCAGTGTATAAATGCCTATATCTATAGATCTACCTATAGAGCCTTTATCTTTCATGTCTTCTCCATTCTAGTGAGTGTTTTTATTGATGGTTTCAGCAATAATAGCAATAGCACTTCGACTTACTGTATATACTACTTCATGGTGCTCTACAGCCCTCTCTAAGCAGTTTACAGAGTCAGCATATTGCCCCCAACAAACTGGGTCCTCATTTTACTGACCTTGGAAGGCTGGAAAGCTGGAAGGCTGTGTCAACCTTGAGCTTGGTAAGATTCAAACTGCCAAACTGCTGGCAGCTGGCAGTCAGCAGAAGTAGCCTGCAGTACTGCACTCTAACCATTGTGTCCCTGTGGTTCCTCCATAATAACCATAGCCTGTTAATATGAATGTGTGGATCAGTCAAGAGTCAATCTGGATTGAATATTTCATATCCAAACTTGGCATAATTGACTGGAATTGGCTATTCAAATTGAGGAGTTGAAAATATTGATGAGGCTTTATTCCAAATCTATATACTTTTATTCTACCTTTCCATGCATCCAAATTTCTTTTAATCCTCTCCTGACATTCCATCACACAAACTTGCTATGTGAAATACTCTGACTTAATTTAACTAAATTTGTATTCCAGACTTTACAAATTAGTGACAAAGCTCATAATAAGTCAAAGCTTAAGAAGTCACATTATGCTTATTTTGTCCCAGGCATCCAT
This sequence comes from Pituophis catenifer annectens, assembly GCF_029215685.1. Taxonomy (NCBI): domain Eukaryota; kingdom Metazoa; phylum Chordata; class Lepidosauria; order Squamata; family Colubridae; genus Pituophis; species Pituophis catenifer. Next base: position 56,913,311 of record NW_027256886.1, on the reverse strand, counting down.
TTTATGCATTTTAAACAGGACTTCTGAACAAACATTGTTGACCTGTTCTTCCCAAGATAGCAGGAACAAAAATTCAGCATAGATTAGTAAAGAAGATACTAAGAGAAACCACCTGTGTATAATAAAAAAAAAAGTTAGGTGTGTAACGTTATACATTTATAGCAGTGGCCAAACTACTTCTTATAATTATTAAGAGGTAGCTTAGGTTTATTTTATAACAAGCTGAACAAGTTTATTATTTCTGTTAATGGCTACTTTCTCTTTAACTTCTAAAATGTTTAAATACAAAATTCATAGTTTATTTTTCTATAACGATTTTCCTTCTTGGTGCATTGCCATTTTTGAATAACAACCCCAAAGTACATAGCATAAGAATTTCAGGTTTGATCCTGCCATATACTCAAGAATTCCTGTTTCTGTCCTGATCTTTCTAAATTATGCTTCTTTCATATTCCTCTGATTTAGTTCAAAGTTTTTTTTCCAGATTTATAGATCATATAGATTTTTTTCCTTTTTTTGTTAGTTCTTGGGAAGTTTGATATATGCTTTCTACATATCAGAATTCTACTGATTTGATGCCTGGTGATCAAATGAAGATCAATAAATGTGTACAAAGACTCAACAGAAACATTGAGCTAATCAACAATCCACCTCTTTTATTTATCTTTTATTTATTTAGCTGTAATATTTTTGCAAATTTTTTGTTGTTCTGTAATAAGCATCAAGGAGCACAGTAGGAAAGGTTTGTCTAATGACTTGATTTCATAGACTGTATAATTTCAGCTTTCAAAACCAGCATGCAGGCACAAGTCCATGTTTAATTATTGTCAGACAGGTTTATAATCCAGCTATGAAATTATGTTATCATATATAAACTAAATATCTTTTTTTCAATACTTCCTATATGACATTTCAGAAGAATATACCTCAGAGAAAGGATATGATGAAAAAGAAGTATACCGCTTCATATCATATAGAAAATTTATATGATGTACATTAAATATATTTGTTCACTTTACAATATTAATAGGATAGTTGGTCAAAATCTATGTTTTAATTTGATTCATAAAAATTTTGATGAAAAATAATGATGGGAATTATTTATTTGTTTGTAGTTCATCTATATTAGTTTATTCTCAAGAAAATCAGTGCAAAATACTGCACAATGTATGTCAACTTTCAAAAAAAATCCCCTTGTCTTATTTTTTAATTAAAATTACTGTATGGTCATAGATTCCAATGTGCTAAATAGGTCCTATTCTTAGGCAAATATACTTGGTATTGTGGCCTAAATATGTTCACATTCTTGAAATGAAAACTTGAGTTTCCAGTCATTTCACAGCTGTATATATATAGTGCTTCCTTTGCCATTTAATCTTTATTGCAGTCCTGTGAAGAGAATAGACCAAGTAAAGATGCCTGGCTTATGATTTGGCTGAATGAACATTTTATGATGGAATTTGGTTGTTTGGGCATCACCGATAGGAATGCTGGAGCCTGTCAAAAACACTATTATAAACGTAATGTGTCCACATTATTAATTGTTTGTTTTCCATCACAGTTTGTTTACAATAGTACTGACAAATTTAAACTAAAAGTATTGCAGGGATATGTTATAATTTTTATGGGCAACCATCCCCCACTGTTACAGTAATTACGTAGAGAATGACTCAAAATATCTATTATAAGTCCTTGCCATCAGACATTCTGAGAGATTACAAATTGCCCAAATGTAAAATCTAACCCTGTCTTTTTCTTTTTTTAAAGTCTAGATGATGATACTGTTATTGCATCTGGGAACTATATAGAACAGAATGAGGAAGTTATTGTTTCCATGGCAATTGGGGCTCATTCATTACACACACAACTATAACGTAATGAATTATTTTTGAGAGAAAAAGTAGACCAGGAAAAAAAGGAACAATGCTGTTTTTAACAACCAGGGGTGGGTATCGTTTCTTTAATAATTCAAATACGCTTCAAATTTAACCTTGAGGTATAATAAATGCAATTTATATACTGCATATACAGTAAGGACTCTTTAAAAGAAGAAGAGAAGATATCTCATTAGTCACATCACCTAAATCTAGCAGAATAATCTGCATATGCTAATGTTGCTTTTGCAAAACTTGCATGCATGACCATTTGCTGGTTAATTATTTTGAGAACAACTGTCTGTCTGCTGAGGGCAAGACTATCACAATTCTTCCTTTTGATGCTGCCAGAGCTGACAGTACCTATCAGTTGTTGGGCATCCATATGCATTCCTGGCACATCCATGAAAAAGAAGGCATTGGATTTGAGTTATGGAGAAGCAGGGTTTTTTATTCATTCCTTCATTATGCTATCAAATTAGCAATAGTTTGAAATTTCTTTGTTTCCTTTATATCTTCTTTTCTATATGATGCTTATATGTTCGCATATACACAAAGCACTCCAACAACTAGATCTGCAATGCAGAGCACACCTTCTCTTGCTCTCTGTTGGCTGCATGACTTACAATTCTGTGTTGGTGAGCTCTGAGACATGACCCAATGTGGCATCATTTCTACAGTAGAAGAAATGTGGCTACAAAAAAACTGCAGAGAGAGTCTCACAACTATGTTACTGCAAGGGTCAGAGAGGGCTGAGAAAATATCTACAGACCTCTCACATCACATCACATAACTTATTTCAACTCCTCCCCTCAGATGCTACAGAGCATTGCATGCCAAAATCACAAAGATAGTTTTTTCCTCCATCATTCTGCTAAACACACAGTTCCCACAGCACTCTTATGCCTAAGGATATCTAACCATGTAATAGGATAGTATTGCTATTATCCTTTTCATCTTTCTTATTACCTCTTCCTACTTATTGTTTTATGTACATTGAGAGCTTATGCACTGGAGACAAAAGTGTGTGTCCAATCACACTTCGCCCGTAAAGAATATTGTGTATTGTATTGTATTGTATTGTATTGTATTGTATTGTATATTGTAAGTGTGCAGAATACAGAATTTCTTTATTTGACATTAAAACAGTAAAATATCAGAAAACTCTTAGCCATCTCTTAGTCTTGAGGCAGAGGCTTCAGCTCCTGATATTAGATATATTTTGCCTGTTTTAGTTATCAAGCAAAATATATACAGTAGGGTTTATTTTTTTCTTTGTTGACCATTTATATTCTTCTATATAAGGATAATTGCTGGTACAGTTTGTCCAGAGAAAAAGTGACATGTTTCTACTCAGAAAATCTTCAACACACTTCAGTTGCTTGTCCACCTCCTTGTAATTTACATTTGAAAGGTCTACTTTGAACAGGCAGTCCAACCTAAGAACAATAATGCTGGTGCTTCGTTTGTAGTTGTGTGTACTACATAGCAATATGCCAGTAGAAGATGTGCCAGCTTTTGAGTCAGTGTTATGGTTTCTCCAGATATTGTTCTCAAAGCATTCTGGAAATTTTGAATAAGCCTGGCAGTCAATCCATTGGTAGCTGGCTAATGCAGTGCTTATGCTATATATCTGGTTCCATTTTTTCCCCAGAAACTGAAACTATGAATTGGAACCCATTCTCATTCTTTAGTTGTTCTAGAAAACCTATTCTTGCACTGAGTTGTTGTTTGAAAATACCCCTGGCCATTTTGAACAAACTCTACCACAAAGTAAAAGCCAAACTCTGCACTCAAGCAGCTTGTCTAAGTGTAATTCTCCTTAAGGCTTGAAGATTTGAAGTAGTAGTTAATAATCAATGATGAAGGTCAAGTCTATTCAGATACGTAAGAGCTAAAACCTTTAAATCTCCACACCAATCCATGGCTTTTCTTTGTATACAGTATGTGTAGAATTTTTCTCCACAGATACAGTATGAGTGAGCACGGAAGGAAAGGAAAGAAGTCACTGCTGATTTTACTCCACTAGTTGTAGTTATTCCACTATAGGGGGTGGTGCTCATCTCCATTTCAAAACCATGAGTCAGTGCTCTCCAAAGACATTTCTGTAGTCATGTGGCCAGCATGATGTCGTGGAGCACCACTTCTTCTCCACCGAAATGGTACTTATTTATCTACTCACACTTGCATGCTTTTGAATTGAGTAAGCATGATGTGTGCATTAACAGATTAACAGAGTTGGAAGGGACCTTAGAGGTCATCTAGTCCAACCCCCCGCTCAAGCAGGAGACCCTACACTATTTCTGACAAATGGCAGTCCAATCTTTTCTTGAAAGTGTCAAGTGATGAAGCTCCCACAACTTCCGAAGACAAGCTGTTCCATTGGTTGATTATTCTCACTGTCAGAAAGTTCCTCTTTATTTCTAGGTTAAATCTTTCCTTGGTTAGTTTCGATCCATTATTCTTTGTTTGGCCTTCAGGTGCTTTGGAAAACAGTTAACCCCCTCCTTTCTGTGGCAGCCCCTCAAGTATTGGAAGACGGCTATCTTGTCTCCCCTGTCCTTCTCTTCACTAGACTAGCCATGGCCAGTTCATGTAACTGTTCTTCATATGTTTTAGTCTCCAGTCCCCTAATCATTATTGGGCCTTTATTTTCCTCTTTTATGATTAATGAGAACTGTGCTGATTTTTTATTGTGAGGCATCCCAGGTGAATTTCACTGCTAAGTGTGAAATGATGTGTGGATGTCACTGTTACTTTTGCTTATGTTAAAACTTGTTTGCACCATTTTTCCCCGTCATCTTCTCCCTACTTTTAGTGAAGTGTTCAAAGGAACAGGTTTTAACAACAGAAATCTGTTAAAATAATCAAAATTCCTAAAGGGAATTAGGCCTGAGACATATCATGTGGCTTAAAAATTGCTTGAGGCTTTTTCTTTTCTTTTCATACTTACATAGGACTTGTGCATCAATGGTGAGACCACAATGTATAATACTAGGTTTAACAACCTCACATTTATAGAATCATACTGAAAGGTCATAATACACACAACCTTTCCCACACTGCTTTGAAACTTTGTAGATGCACTTTATCATTTTCCCTGGTGACAATGTTATAATCCAAATAGCACCAGGAACATTTTGCTGAAATGTTATCTCCGCAGCATGGTTAGAAAAAGAAAAATCAGAAAAGGTATTGTTCAATATGACACAGTGGATTAACAGTAATTGTAAAATCACTACAATTCATGACAGTTCTAACTGAGCTGCTGGAACTCAGATGTAGCCCCTGGGCACAAATAACCTTTTGAAAAAGTATCTTCAGCTTCCATGCAACCCAGCTCCGTTTTCAGTTTTTGGCATATCACATATGGGTCTATGAAATTTGTATTGAGAATTATCCTGCACATCCTTTTATTATTTGTGTGCTTCACTGATTTGATGCCATCTTTGAAGGCAGTTCAGTCTCATCTAGTACTTTTGATGGCTTCATCTTGGTGATGTCCATAATTGGAAGTATTATGTGCAGGTTGCTAATGAAGATCCAATCCAATGGAAGTCCCAAAGGTGCTTTTCTCAAGAGGCAGCTGGACGTTCTGGTTTTTCTTTGAAGACATTTCGCTGGTCATCCAAGAAGCTTCTTCAGCTCTGACAGATGGTGGGAAATGGAAGGATTTATACCCCTTGCAGACAGCTGGACATTTGAATACTTTTAGTGGGTCATTAAGGTCACTTGGAGGTTTATCTGTGTCATCAAGGTCACCTGAGTGGTGCAAATTGGTGTGGAGCCTTCTTGGAACTGTTGAAAGGACTGTGTTGTAGATTGGAGATTGATGATGTTGTATCCCTCCCCCTCCGTTGAGAGAGGGATTTTCAATTTTGGCATAGATGGCATTTTTAACCCCTTTTTCAAACCAGCAATCGTCTCTGTCCAAAATATGGACTTTGTTGTCTTCAAAAGAGTGGCATCCAATGGCAGCTTCCTTAGCCAGTCATGCTTGGCTAGTCCATTTGTTCACACAAAATATTATGCAAAAAGTCTAATATATCTTTCTGGTACTATTGGCAATTACGATTATCATTCCAATGGAAATGAACTTTTTATAATAGCGTTTTTAATTGAATTTCTGATGGCTTTTGTGAAACACCTCTGAAATGTTACTCAAATTCAAACTGTAATATAACCCCTGTCCAATGGCATTGGTTTTTTGTTTTGTTTTGTTTTTGTTTTTGTTTTTTTTGGCATTCACTTCTGGTATCAACCTGGAAGCCAAGAAAACAAATGGTTCATCTAATAAATCAATCAATCCAGTGTTCTCACTTGAGGAATAAATGGTCAGGCTCAAATTATCCTACTTTAGACACATTTAGCTTTCCAGAAAAGGCCCTAATACATATATATTTAAGTCTATGAATGTTTCACCATGTGGTTTTGTTTCACCAAATCACCATGTGATGCAGTTGGTGGCACGACTAAATGTTTGGCTGCTCAAGCCAGACTCCAGTGACCATCAACCGACCAAATACTGACAGAGACAGATCTGTTCAACTTTTGTGACAGAAACATCCATGGACTTAAATATATATACATTCCGAAGGAAGAACTTGAAGACAGCAGGATGCTGCAAGAAGAAAGATGGAAAGTTAGCAGCACAATAGCTGGCACAAGAGATCATCACCAGTTTATGACAGTTGATTCAAATTGCTGATTTCTGTCAGCAAAGTTTCAAATGACACAATTAAATTTGTAGCCAAAATGTCCAATACCGTTGTTCCGAATTTAAAATTGGCTGACATATTTCCCGGTTGTTATGTGGCCTGCATTTATGACAAAAAATGATGGGTAGGCAACATCATGGAAATTTTGATCGAGCAAAATGATGCATTGGTAACATTTATGTATCCACGAGGCTCTGCTCATTCATTTTATTGGCCTGAAAGACAAGATGTTTGTTGGGTTCCAGAACCACATCTTATCTGCGTGCTTCCAGCATCTTCAGTTACATCATCAGGTCGATAGTATCAATTCCCAGAAGCAACGCTAAAGAACATGGCACGTAAATTCAATAATAAATAAGTGATTGTTGGAATTTGGCAGTTCATACAAACAGTATGGACTTCAGCTTGGGAACCATATAAGATACCCACTTTAGGCTTGGGAACCTAAGATAAGCTGCCCAATTGCTGGCTTTGGAACTGGACAGATATCCACACAAGGTTTTGGAACCTCGAGGAAGAAACCAAACTACAGGCTTGGGATCCTGAATCAAGAAACCTACCCGTGGCTGGTATTTCATGGCTATCAGGCGTGACCCCTATGGTGATGGGGTTGTAGGGTCAAGTGCCTGAACTGGTAGTGACAATGTCACCATGGACCAATGCAATATAATAGTAGTAATGATGTCTATATAAAACAAACAAGACGAAACAATAACAGAATGCATGTGATGCTGCCATAACAACATCCTCAACTTTGTCCCTATTTTTAGGGACACCAACCCTACTTTTTTTTAGGGGGGTTGAAACATGCTCTTTCTAATGAGAATGATTTAACAGTGTTTCCAGAAGGTCTTTTTTGTAAAAGCGGGCTGAAAATACCCTATTTTTGGCATTTTTACAAAAACCATCACTTTTACACTCAATTTGCGAACTATTGGAAAGAAGTAGGAGAATGAAATTTTATCTTCGACAACCTTGTTATTACGCACAAGGTTTCACGTTTCTCATATTTTTCCTTCCAGAGATATAAGAAGCCAAACGTTACCCTTTTTTTAAGCTGCAGTCATTTTTGGCCAAATTTGCTCCAAATTATCTAGATGGAGATTGCTCATGAGAATGTTTTTATTATTTTGTTTAATAGAACACAACAAGTTGTACAAGATGGCCAAGTTTTGTTTCTCTCAACAAAATATTGCCGGAGATATTATGTCTTAAAGTTGCTGAAACCTCAGAGTCGTAATGTTGAAGGCTGTGGTATGGGGGTCAAACAAATGACTATATCTCCGCAAGTATTGCATCGGCAAACATAACACTTTACCAATGTTCATTGGGGACGTGTGTGCATGTTCACACCAAATTTCATTGAAATCTGTGATGGTCGAGCTGGGAGCCCCAGGTCACTTGACGTGACCCAGGTGGCACACAGTGCCCTCTCTGACTGCATGCGAGCCATCGTCCCAATTCAGCTCTGCTGCACATCAGCTGGTCTTTGGGTCTCTGCTGCGTATGTGCAGGGGGTGGGATGCATGTGGGGAGCCATGCACACATGCGCAGGGGGTGGGGTGGATGCGGAGGTTTTGCATTTTGGGGTTTGGGTGTGCTTTGGGCACTCGGTCCAGAAAAGGTTAGCCATCACTGCTATAGTATTTCTAGCAGCAGTATTTACTGAAATAGCCATTTCAAATGCTGTATAAAATCTGTCTTTTAAATTTCATTTTCTTTCAGAATTCTACCAACTTTCTAGTTGGTGAAGAGATTGCAGCATTGAGCCTTTCACCAAATTGGTCCAGACATCTTTTAATATTCATTTGCAGCAGATTTTTGCCCTCTTTCAAGTTGTATTTATAAAAACTTAAACGCTCCGCTATCAATAATAACAATCAATTTCGACACCAAATGTTCCTGCATTATTTTTACTTGTTCTGCAAATGTGAATATGAAGAATTTTGTGAGGCTGTACGCTTTGCCTCCCTTAAAACAGTGAAACAAGAATATCTTATGCAGCAACTATCTCATTTGCCTCAAAAATTAATCATGTCTCTCTGTATATAATGTCCACTTACCTGCGATACCACCAAATATATTTATCTCTTGAAGAAAGCTAACTATTATGCTGTGCATGCTAATTATATGCCACCAAGTCATTTTCGGTTTTCAGGTTTAAAAACTCAAATTTATTTTAATATTATCTATATTACATATGTTCATATAAATGTAAACTGTCTCTCCTCTCTTTCCTTTATATATATTATACACACACACACACACACACATACTGTATATATACAGGCTAACCTTTTGTAATAGAAGTGATATTTGTAAAAAAAAACACTTAACATTTATTATGACAACTGATACTTATGAGGAGTGAAAATTTTTAAGCTTTTGACATAAAGCAGTCGGAGAGAGGATTTTCAGGGCTCAGTGAACAGAGAAAGCATACTTAATGACAGTTGGACTTTGAAAAAGCAAGGTCTCAATGTTTAAACACAGATTACTGTGTATTTTTCAAAAGTGGTTCCTTTCTCTGTGGGTGTAAATTTTACCTCTGTTGACAGCAGGTATAAATGGTTATTGTGAAGAAAAAAATATGAATGTTTAAAAAGTGTAATTCCAGTTTCTTTCTCTATTGTACAGCTCATGATATACTGCAGATTTTAAGTACTTAGGAATAGAAGCTTTCTACAATGTCAGAAAAAAATGTTATTTTTAGCAATGCTTTGTTGCCAAAATATATACAAACCACATGGCCTTCTCAAAGAGTTAGTATTCCATCATTTAAAATTCAGTCTTAGAAAACTGTTCTAAACTGATTACTACAGTGTTAGTAGTTTACACAGAAATAAATTTTAATTCTCTGGATTATTCATACCTTATTTTTTAAACAGATAGGTTCCCCATTGGCTTTGAGGAATGCAATTAATTTAGATTTTGCAAATGAAGTAAAGTAAATATTTAAACAATCTTCAGCTGTAAATGGGCTACGGTCTGCTGTGAAATGTAGACTCATTCTGTAAGACATTTCATCTGTATTGTATGTTTTAGTATTAAGCACTATTCCATAGTAATCTTCATATTTCAAAGTTGTCTTTTAAAATATACTTAGGTATATACATACAACATGCAATACATACATTTCTTTTCTGGAATTTATTTCTTTATTTGATTTATATCCCACCTTTGTTGCAGAAGTTTCAAGCAATATATGCAGCACTCCTTCCTCCAAGTTTTCTTCCATTACTAATGTTTTGGGGGAGATTAAGCTGAAAGGTAATTGGCTCAAATCTAATAATGACTTTTCATGGCTGATGGATAAATTAAATATCAAGTATTGTCTGACACCTTAACCACTATAATACATTTCACTGTTGGGTAATTTTAAATGGCTGAGCAAATACAAACATACTTTTCAAATAGACAGCTATTTAAAGTTACAACTGCCAAAACATCTTATGGATATATTTATGTGAGTGAGATTCGAACAGCTTGACACAATGATCAGATATGGGAGATTACATTCTATACCGTACAATGGATGTTTCTGCATTTGCGGAGTGGCAGAGGTAGAAGACCTGGCTCACATCCTATTTGATTGTTGCCTGTATAAGACGGTGAGAGACAGGTACCTTGGTCTATATACTAAACAAATGACCCATTGGGATCCCTATATCCCTATGTGGAGCCAGAATCTGAACATAATATTTAACACAGCACAGTACTTAAGCAAAATGGTTCGGTTGAGATCAGCATATGTGCGACTGATTGGGGTAGATTGTAGGGGTGACACTGAAATATAATTTTATCATATTTAATTTATCTCCATATTATTTTATTTTATTTTATTCCAATTTCATTTTAAACTGTATTTTATTCCAATTTCATTTTAAATTGTTTTTATCATATTTTAGTAATCATTTGTGTCTGGAACTGCACTTTGATATTGCCCAAGGGCTAATCAATAAAGTAAACTTAAACCCAATAAAGTAAACTTAAACTTTTACCATTTAAGACTGTAGTCAGGGGAAAGCAAGCAAGCAATATGATTGAATATTCTTTCCAGAAAAACAGCATGCATGGTACATTTGCTTTCTGTTTGCAGGGGTTTTGTCCCATTTTATGATGAATCAATTTAAAAAAAGGCAATCCTCTGCCTGCCATTACAATCTACAAAGGTTGGTAACCTATACTGAAGCTCAGGATCAAATTCCAGATCTGGAACAAGACTAATGATTGCAATACAAATTCAGAATAATTCATGCTATGTGTGATTTACAATATGATACATGAATAAAAAAAATATACTGATCAGTACATAAATTCCAGAAAAATTACCTCTGCCCTAAATCTGAAATCTAATGCTTTTAAGATCAAACATTTAAAAAAAAAAACAGTTAAGAGGTCTGCCAAAAAACTTTTATAGAAAAAAGGTGCCACTAGTGATAACTGAAGAGGGACACCAGGAACTTTATGCATTTAATCATAAGGGGAGGGTTGGTATAAATCCCACTCACACACTTAGTAGGATTACAGTCAAGTCAAGAGAGAGTTACTAGTCCAAAATAAAGGTGAGGGCTGACATTTTTAAATATTTCTAATTTTCACCATAGAAAATGCTGAACTCGGTGATCCTTGCTCATATTATGTTCTTAAGTTGTTTTGAAATGTTGCTACATCTTTCAGCTGCACTTTAGAAAGCCAAGAATTTGAAGCTGTTCAAAAGAACATGAACCACTGAGCTACAAAATGTGACTGTGGTTACATTCCCCAATTCCAACAGCAACAAGAAGAGACACAGAATAAAATGCAGAAAGCAGTAGCAGAATCAAGTTATGGAGCATACAACCCAAAACCTAACAGGCTTGTGGTTCTCTATTTGTCTTCCTTCAATTTCTTCAATATACATTTTAATTCTCTTAAAGACCAGTCCAACAATACACTCAGTCAGCCAACAGAAACAAATAAGAGCCCTTTTATATTTTCTTTTCCACTAGTTGGAAGATATAACATCAGTAGAACCACAACAGTATGTGTTTTTTTCCTCTCATGTTCTCTTTATTTAGCTACAACATGCAAAATCCTGCTCATTACCATCCATGCCCTGGTAGACATTATGCACTCAGTTTAAAAGACTGAGTTCAGTACAAATCTGACACCACCAAAAAACTAATTTGATAAATGGCAAATGTGATTTTATTCCCAAGATTTGTTTCTTTGATTGTAGTTGCCGGGCTCCTTTTTATTTAATCAAATAAAAAAGCATCAAATTATCAAAAATATGAATCAGCATAATAAATATAGCAGAAATTTCACAACAACAAATATTTACAATGTACCCAATTCAGTACACACACAAGATATGCTAGAGAATCCATGATCCATTGGACCATGGTTTGAGAGATATTTCCATATTTAAATGGAGAAAGAGAAGGATCACAGGCGGGCAAAAGAATCTGTGAGACTAGAAGTGACTTCCTACTTCCTGCAGCTTGAATATGGCTGACTACCCACTGGCAGCCAATGGCAGGACCAGTTTACCTGACCTCCTTCCTCACTTAATGATCATAATTGGGACCAGAATCTCAGTTATTGAGCAAGATGCCTATGTGACTGCTTTCTTCAATGATTGCATTCCCAACACTTTCAGTTATGGTCATTAAGTGATCTTCTGGCTCATTAAGCAAACTGGGCAAAAGAGCTCCTTGCTGAAGGATTTCAGCTCTTCTTCCTGAATGGAATGGAATCCTTTGATAGGATAGACTGGAGTAATGTTGCTGAAATATCCAGGATATCAGTAGCTTCAGAAGAATAATTACATTTATCTTCTTTGAAACCAAGCTAGAATTTGTATCCATTTTTTCCCTACAAAATATATTTCACAGTTGTAGGTTTCCCATTAATCTTGTCTCTACTACCTCATTCTTTGAGCTGACATATTTATCCACTTATTTAAACACTGAGCGACTAAAAAATAGGTGAAGTGGGAAAAGATCCTCATTCTTAAAGCTTCTTGAAAATTCCCAGGGGAGGAAACAATTACAAATAGCTCGGTATTAAAGAGCATAAATTTTGCCCTGGAGTTTTATTGGGTGAAAAATTTTGTAGACTTTGGAAAAAAATTATTTATCAGTTTTAACTCTCAGTGATTTATATGAAGCCAACAATATTGGTTGATGCTCCAGTATCCATGCAATGATTACCTCAGTCATGTATACAAAGTGATAAAAATATACAAATCTGTCAGGTTTTCTGATTCAGGCTACAAACTCAACCAAGTACTGGGGTGTCAAGCCTCACACAACTGGATAGCCCCCCCTCTCTCACACACACTCAATTATTTACCTACCTACCTACTTACTATGATGCTAAGTGAGTTATAAATAAAATAAGAAAATAATCACAACAGCAAACACAATCTCAAATATTACAATTAAAAAATAACCATTAGCCCAGCGCCTCTCAATTCTTGGGAGGATATTCCACAATATCACTAAGATCCTTCTCCAAAGGCCCTTTAAATCCACCAGCTATTCACCAACTTCTTAAAGATCATTAGAGAAATGACTGATGTATGTTTTATAGGCAACTATCCCACAGGAGAGCCTTCCCCAGAGAATCCTGGTTTCTAAGTGCCCTTTTACCAACTTCCCAACCGAAAAGGACTGTGAGCATGCACTGCCTGCAGGCAGATTCTTTGTGGAGCACTCAGTCTTCGAGATAACCAGGTTCTAGTTATAGGTTCTATAGAGGGTAAACAGAACTTTAAATTGCACCTGGAAACAAACTGGTATCCAGTGCAGATCCATAAAACAGGTGTTATGTGACAGCAATAAGTAATAAACAGGAAACTGAATTCTACCCCAGTTGAAGTTTTTGGAGGGTTTTTAAAGACAGCTCCATGCAGAGAACTTTGCAGTTGCCTAAACAAGAAGCAATATAGGAATAAGGGCCCAGTGCCCCTAGACAGAACTCTTTCCTTCCACTTCTATGTATTCTGTCTTTAATTGGGTTACTACAATATTCAAGTTTGGTGAAATGTATGCAACTAAATCAGCATTCCAATTCATGTTTGCACCTTGGTGATTTGCAGGGTTTCTTATTGTTCACTTATGGAGAATGATCCCTTATCCAACATATGAGTTCTGTTCCAACATTTTGGTGTGTTTGAATGTATCTCATTGCCATGCTCAGAGAAGAGGATAATCTAGATACGGTATGTACCCAAAAATACGTTAGATATGTACCCAGCTCAAAATGAATAGTTTTTGTCCCTGAGCTCAGTTATGAAACAAATTATATTAAAATGTATACAAATCAAGTTGATTCATGCATGGAGCAGAAACTAAATCACTACAACATAACTAAAAACTCCCTTATATATAATTCAATTTCTGGTGACCTCATGGGCATGTTCAAATGCTTTTTCTTTTCATTTTTTTTTGCAAAAATACAAAAGTAGTTTACCATTGCTGCCTTCACATTCCAAGTCCAGCTGGCAATCTCCCATCTAAGCAGCTGTAACTCTGCTATGTTTTTCAAGATCAGCCAAGGTCAGTTAGACGCTGTCACTACAAATGCACACACAGATAATTTGAAGCATATATGAAATCATGCCAGAATTCATCTCCCAAAAGTTTGATTGTATTGCTGAATGAATGAACAAGATTATTCATTATGAATCTGGTTTTGGTTCTTTTTTGTACAGATTGATGGCTACCAAGAAGAGATCAAGTTTTATTACAAAAAGACACATTATTATCTAATTATATGCAAAATAGTATCAAACATACTATTTCAATTACTCCAAAGCTTTATTTATTTACATTTGTAACAGTTTGTCCTTTCCTTTTCGATATGAATTAATTCATCTTAATTGGACTTCACTTTTGAATTTACTGTATTTGTCTTAAAAACTTTCTCTGCCTGAAACCTACAGTAAATTCTTCACTTCACCCCATTTGTTGTTACTTCTTGATTATTATTTAGCTCTGTTAATGTTTCTTAATTCTTCTGTTGATTTACTTTTGAAATTCTACTCTTTTACTATGTCTTCTCTTACTTTCTCCCTCTTGCATTTTGTTCTCCCCTTTCTAACTTCTTCCTTCACTTCAATTGCTTCTCCCATCTTCTTCCTTCAAGCATATGAGGTTGGTCCTCATAAGAGAATAGTAATTGTGGTTCTTTTATCAACAATCCTCTCTCTATTAGCCTTCATCTTTCTCGTCTGTGGTGAATCTGATGTCTCTCATCTTCTTCTTATCTAGCTTCTTGTGGATTCCACATAGCTACTTTCCATTTCCTCCTTTGTCTAGTCCTGGCAACAATATTCATTCTTAACAACCCACATAACAATGGGTTGGATGAAGTAACTGTCCTCCTCCTTCAACCTTCCCTCCCAAGCCAGCTTTGCCTGGAACTTCTAAGGCAGTGATGGCTAACCTTTTTGCCGCCGTGTGCCAAAAGTGTGTGTGGGGGGTTCATCTACATGCATGCCCACACTCATAATTCAATGTGCCCCAGGCCATTTCCAGACTCCGGAGGGCCTCTGGGGGATGGGGAAAGCCATTTTCACCCTCCCCAGGCTCCTAGAAAGCCTCTGGAGCCTGGGGAGAGTGAAAAACAGGTCTTCTGGTCCCACCGGAAGTTGAAAACGGTGGGCTTCTGGCCTCTGGGGAAGGGTGGGGAAGGCTGTTTTTGCCCTCCCCAGGCTCCTAGAAAGCCTGGGGAGGGTGAAAAATGGGCCTTCCTCACTCCTCCGGAGGCTGGAAACAGCCTGTTTCCTGACTTCCGGTGGGCCTGGAAGGCCCGAAAATCAGTTGGCCGGCGCGCACATGCATGCTGCAGCTGAGCTAGGGCAATGCTCGCATGCCCACTGATATGGCTCCGTGTGCCACAGGTGGCACGTGTACCATAGATTCTCCATCTAAGGCATAGTTGTCCAACTTTTTGGTTTTCCTGGATTGTGAGTGAATTTCCTGGACAGTGAGTGAAGAGGAATTGTTCTTGAGTCACATATAAAATATAGTTAACATATATAAATCACATAAAAATGTTAAAAGTTCTTGCAGGGCTCCATTACTGGCTGTCCAGGGCTACATGCAGCCTATGTGTCATGGATTGGACACGATTGCTCTAAGGTTTTCAGACTGCTAGACTGATGATTATATCTTCTTATATATGCATCCATACCTCCAACAGCAATCTTCCTTTTCACAATTTCATTCTTTTTTGGGTGGGGAAAGGGGGGGAAGAATGTCTTCTCAGCATTTTTCTATTAGCTTTATGATTTATAGTCTTCAGCTTTCTATCTACCTTTAATTTGCTGTTGTGATATTCTTACAATTAGCAGCTTCTTTAAATTAGCAAATCTACTTAACCGCTAGGTCTCAGCTTTCATAATTTCATATTCCTTAGCTGCTTCTCCTTTCTAGTAAGGTGCTTGTCCATGGATTTACAGGACATACATCCTTGGTAGGAAAGACTAACAATAGCTAATGATTTTGGTGAGAGATGTGTAGGGACTATTCTCTTACAGAACTCTATTTATAGTTAGATTTTTTTTTAAAAAAATCCCACTTTGTGTTTGCATGCTGTAAATATGAGTGAAGGAGTTACCAGAACCCTTACTGCTATCAGACATTTTCTGGATGCTACTATCTTCAACAAATAGTATTATTTGACCATATCCGATCAACACATTCCAAACTGGGGAAGTATCAAGGTTACATCACAGATGCTTCACTGATATATAGTGGAAAACACTAATGTGCAAATTCAGGATAATCATGCAGAACACCAAACCAAAGTATTGAAGCTTTAAATTTAACATGCATGTTCTGTTCGACATTTAGAATAAAAGTTCAGCACCATTATTTTGAGTATTTTGGATTGTTCTGAGCAGTGCAGCTGCATTTTTATTTCATATTTTCTGGTTTAGATTTTAAAACCTCTCTCTTTTCAATATTCTCAACTTAGATTACATAAATCAACCAATCAGTTGGTAAGGAGATGGTTAAGATCTGAAGAGACGTTATGGGTCCTGCTAGCCATAGGCACAAATCCAGTGACAGTAATTCTTCAGCATCTCAGAACATACAGACCAAGATTGATGAAGGTGGGGTGAATTGACTCTGTGTTCCATTGTTATTTATTATTTTCCTGCCGTTTGTCTACAATATGGTTAATCTGAGTCATGTTCCTCTGCCATTCTTGCATGCAAAACACAAAGATGACCTGTTCTTATTCTCTCCTCCTGGTAACTAGCTACATGATAATCCTTACTTAGCTCAATAAAATATTTCTTATAAATAACTATTCTTTCTATCACAGTTGTATAGTCTGCTTTGTTAATCATTGCTCGAATTCCAGCTCTCAGGAGCATTGACATACCCATATAGAATGCTTCAATATCCAGCATTCAGTAAATGTACAATAAGGTTTCATGAATAAAACAGCAGGACTCTCGTGAGCAATGAAGAAAAACTTGGAGAAGAAACATACAAAAAAAAAAAAAGAATCAAGAAATTTTCAGCCTGTTTGGAAGTGGCAAGGATCAAAATCCTCCCTCTGATAATCCAGAGTGAAAATACTCCTTTGACATTCAAAGTGAAAATACTTTCTAGGAAGCACCTTTGTGCTAGATGAGGAAAGACGCCCAATTTAGGAATAAAGAGCCTGGGATGCTGGAAAATACAGAGCAGCTAAGATTTATCTGGCAGCCAGTGAAGCTGTTCTTCTGCATTTAAGGGATTTAGATCATGCCAAAGAAATTTGGAAAATTTTCTCAAGACTTACAGAAGAAAGAATCCACAGTCTCCAAAATGCTTTTCAGAAAGCTATGAAACAAGTGTCTGGAGAAGGTCATTATGTATAATAAATCAAAAAATAGATATTGCAAGTCAGCTTAAAAGGAACAAATGCCTCTAATGGGAGGACAGTTGATTGTTTTCATGTTAAATTCATTACCATTGCTATGGTACATGTAGTGGATGTGAAATATGAATGCTGGTATTAATTTCATGGTAAATTGCTTGGAAAACTAATCTGCATAACTATCATGGGCAACTTGCAGTTGTCAGTCAAGAATCTGATTGTAAAGGAAAAAGAAGACAAAAAGAAAGGGAATAACTTCAGTCCCATGAAAAAGGCCAAAGAAATAGATAGAACAATAAGTATCAGAGCAAATAAACTAGTGGTGAAATTCAGCCGGTTCTATCTGGATCGTGTGATCTGGTAGCGCTGGTGGTGGGAGGCTCCGCCCACCCATCCGGACATCATCACATCCCGTTTTTGATCCTCCGTGCATGCGCAGGATGTGCACGCGAGCTCACATTTGCGAACCGGTAGCGAAGGTAAGTGAATACCACCCCTGAAATAGACCCAACAAACAGCATCTGTTTTTATCCTGCAACAATTGTTAATTCCATTAAACAGAAAAAATGATCCATTGAATTCAGTGAGCGTACATCTTCTATTTATTTGGCACTCTGGACAAACAATTACCACAACATGGAGAGGTCTATAAAATTCCAGTGTGGATTAGGCAAAGCAGAACGGGTCTAACAACTATATTTTTTGTCGCTTTTGTTCTGGATTGGGTCTAACACACAAAAGGCAACAAAAGCAATAAAAAAATGTAGCTTGCACTTGTTTAGAAGGTAGCCTGAAGTGGAAAACATTGATACAAAACTCCATAAAGGATTAAAAATATTTCTGAATTGCAGTCAGTAGTCATCATAGATAACTACACCATATCCTTTTGTGGCTTTTTGAAAATGAAAATCAAAAGAGCAGGGGGCTTGTTCTGAGTTCTGATTGATTCCTATAAACTTAACATTTTATAACCTAGAACACTTTTAAGTTTTGTACACTGAATTTGCTTTGAGATATAGTCCACTTGGAACATTCTGATGGGAAACTACAGGTGAGGATCTTTTGTTCACTCTTGAAACAAAATGTTTCCCATTTCATGGATGTTTAAACTACAAAAAAGAATAAAAATATAAGAATCCCTTTGGACAAAATAACTTAGCAAACAGATTGGCTTAGTTCTGTAAACATAAAGAGAACAAAATATGGAATCTACATAGGTAAAAATCCTATTTAAAGGTATCCAATATCTTGACTGTTAATGTTTGTAATATCATAGTCATTGTGTGCAACTCACAGCCACTCTATGGCTCAGCACTCTCCATGCCCCTCTGTCTCCACTGTCTCCTTGAGATCCACCATGGTCATTCCAGTGTTATCTTTTATAGTGTCCAGCCAGCGGATATTAGGGTGGCCCCTTCTTCTTTTTCTGCTGATCACTCCCAGCATGATTGACTTTTCAAGTGACTCAGCTCTTGTGACCTGACCAAAGTATGACAGTCTCTGTTTGGTGATCTTGGTTTCAAGTGGTATTTTTGGTGAATTCCGGTCTAGGACTTCTTTGTTATTTTTGCAGCTCATGGCAAGCCTAATAGTTGTCTCCAGCACCACAGTTCAAAGGCGTCCGCCCTTGTCCTATCTGCATTTTCCAGAGTCCAAGTTACACAATCATAAGTAGCAATTGGAAAAATTATTGCGTTAACTAATATGCATTTGGTTGTGAGGCTGATGTCTTTACTCTTCCAAATGTTATTCATGCCAGACATTGCAGTTCTATGTGATATATGCCGTCTAATCTCAGGGTTGCAGTTACCACTTTGGTCATTTTTAGAGCCCAGGAAGATGAATTCCTTCACTATTTCAATGGTCTCATTGTCGATCTGCACTCTGACCTGTGTATTCCCAGCCAGGAGGTCACACTGCTTGGTACTGTATCTTCCATATCTTTGAATTGATACGTAAAGTTTTTTGGTGGGGAAAAATGGAGTAGGTCCCAAGTCTTTCTCCAAGACAGAGCTGTGTTGTCCAGTATAATAAGGCTTATACTGTTTACCCATCACCACCATGCTTTGGGAGGGGAGCTTTACAATGTACTCCTATGCATTTCTATTAAAAACCAATAGTGCTTACTCTTAGTTTATTGTGGGCACAGGCACAATATTAGTCTCTCTCATATGTTAGGAGGACAGACTGTACAAATGAAAAAATATCACTTTTCTATGCCATTAATGATCTGCACCTGTTTTCTATCAAATGCTCGAAGAATAATAGGCATTTTCATGAGTCTGCCTTCCTGTTTTCTAGAACAAGAACACAACCTTCACATTCTGCTGAGGATTCCAGCTCCACCAGAGGAGAAAAAATATTTTCCCTTTCTCCTTCAGTTTCATCTAAACACATTTCAGTCTACACAATCCAGGCAAGACAAAGGACACAATTTGTAAAAAAGGAATCGGATACCAAGGCTTGTGGCCAACTCACTTTCTGCCCGTCCCCTACTTTATTGAATAAACAATGTCCAGACCTAGTATTATAGCAGCATTCAAAGTCCCAGAATCTTAGGAGCCATGAGTTTAATTGAATTTTTAATGGGGAGTAGGGGGGGGGAGGTAAAAGTGAGGGGGAGAGAAACAATATCTTTAAAAGCTTGGGATGGAAAAATCACACCTGTCAAGTATGTCTCTTTTCCTATATGCCTGCATATGTGTTTGACTCTTAAGCTCTGCTGATCACATGAACTGTAGCTGTTTCCTCCTCCCTCTGCTTCCACTCCACACTCCTATTGCATTAGCTGTAACTTTTGCAAACTATTCCCAAAGCAGAAGCTCTAATGCCAGACTTTGCTCTTCACCTTGGATTTTACTAGCAAATAACTTTCTTTCTTTCTTTCTTTCTTTCTTTCTTTCTTTCTTTCTTTCTTTCTTTCTTTCTTTCTTTCTTTCTTCTTGCTTCTTGCTTCTTTCTTTGCTTACTTGCTTTTATCTTTCTCTCTCCACTTAAATTTAGTCTGGAAAACTGCAAGGCTACATTGTTTCAGCACAACATAAACATGATGAAACAGATTCCCATTTTCAGGAAGATATCGTTTCTTCAGTTCTACCTTGTTTTTTGTTATTTTGATCTGGTACTGCTTGGCTTTATCACGTGGGCTCTCCCCATGGAGGACCAGGATTACTACCTACAAGAAATCATCAATAGGAATCATTATTATTCTTATCCAGATCCCAATGAGGACTTGTCACCTTTCACAGAGCAACCAAGAGAAAAAGACATGAAACCTTCTGCAGAAATAGAGGTATCTCCAAGATTCAAACCAGGCAAGAAAGAGTACAAATCAAAGAAAACTATCAAACCAAGAAAGAATAAATCAACTCTGGAAACACCACCAGGTAACTTTCTTCCTTTGCTTTCAAATTTAACATTCTAGATTGGGTCTCAAGGGTTTCCAATAAGCATAACTCATACATAATATGGCCTCTTATTGCAAGTAAACAAACAATTTGTTATTAAAAGCAGCTATTATGTTTACAGGGTAGTTTCTCTCAAAACCTAGTAATCCTCTCTACTCTTTTAGGAAGACATAGCCTTTCTATTACTCTTTCCTTGGTCTCTTCACTTAAATGTTTTCAAAAAAAACTTTTTCTCTGTACCCAGCTTCCTTTTCTCAATTGCAGATGACATCTGCTTTTCTGTTTAATATAGATATACATATGAACAAAGTTTTATTGTGAAATTCATAGGGAAGGAAGGATATGAAATTTCTTTCTGGAACAACATGTGGATTTTGTCTTATCTCATATGAAAGCTCTGCTCAACAATGATCAAAGAGGATATTAGACAAAATTCAATTAATATGAAATGAAAAACACAAACAAACAGATACAAAATAAAAGACTGCGGTCCAAACGAGTTTGGACATTCATCTCTGATTTTAGCAAATATATTATCATTTAAGGTTTTAATGGGTTAATTTTAAATTTTTTAGATTTTAGTCTTTATTTTTATTGTGGCTTGTGTTTTATTGTTGTGAGCTGCCCTGAGTCCATTGTGAGATAGGGTGGCATATAAACCGAATAAATAAATAAAATCATCCTCACCATCCTCACTCTTTCTATATAATGACATTTAAGATTTTAAGTCCTTATGTTGCTACACTATACTAAGACACCTGAAATACAATGTTTTGTCTTGATTTTTTCAGGTTCTGGTTTCATTTTTTTGAAAATACATTTTTATATTAATTTTGTTCTTTGTTTTATTTATACAGTCCTGTAAAAAAAGATGTTAAGTCTTTCTAACAACAAACAGTACAATGTGTTTACAAGACAGTAATAAGACCGTAACATTTGTAATGCATCATAAAAACTGTCATATACAACCACACATGTATCAAATATTAAAAATAATATATTGAACAAAAATAAATGAATGGATTTCTTCCTATCAAAGCTCTCAATGTGCTAATAATGTGAGCGCAAGAGTTTTACTGTATTACTCCTTATACTTTTCTTTGATTTCGTTCCTGAACAACATGCTTAAATGCTGGACAGTTGGCCCAAGAGTCTGGCACTGTAGGACTCTTGGAATGTGTTGGCACATCATGCACTGTTACATAACAATTACATCTTGAAATGGTGTCTTGTTGGATTAGTCTCATCTCAGCAAAAGACTTTGTGCTGCTGGAAGTGGAATGACAAATTACACTTGCCTCCTCAGGTCCATCTCTCTAGCTGAAAACCAGACACATTAATATGCTGTTTTAGACAGCAATGTAAAAAGCATTTCTGCTATCCTTAAATGGTACTTCTTTTGGCCTAACCATGCAGGCAGCCATGGATCTTAGTATAAGCAATGGGAATCCTGCCATTCCTTACTGTACAGCATCTTCAGGAAATAATTACTTTGTGCACAGGTGATTTTTAGAAAAGCTCTTGTGTTGATTGTTTGGATAGATTCTTCTGGACAAACAAATTTCAGAACAAGCCTAGGGATATTGTTTACACAAAGGCATAAAAGTGGAGAATCATGTAGATAAGCAACAATTAATCTTAATTGATACTTTTGGTTCTATTTGTAGAGTTAATGGTCCATTTCTGTAATAAGGTATTTAAGAAAAACAGTAAATTAAAGGCTAAAGAAAATAATTCAAGTGGCAAACATTAAAAATGCCCTCCATTTCTTTTTTAGCTTGATGGGGCTAAATGCATGTTAAATTAATTAGGTGTTTGTTGCAAGCAATCAGTTGGGTCTATGCTAGAATGAATCAAAGCCAAGGGATAAGAATTAAGAACATGTGATTTGCCCTTTGGTTGACAGCTGTTACTGATCATTAGTTTGCTTTGAATCAGAAGTGGACTAAAATTTATAATAATCAGAAAGTTTCAGCTTTTTACAGGCAATGCTCACTTATGATTAGTGTACTTCAATAAAGATAGAAATCTTGAATGTAACTGTTGCAGACATCACAGGAAATGGATAGGTTTTGCTTTAGTTTCATTTCTGTTGACTTGAACAAGAAATTTATTATGATGGGAATTTACTCACATCCAAAACAATGCCAAAAGAGCAGCTTCCTGCTTACATGGTGTTAGTTATGTTATGCAATAATCAGAAAGATTATAGAAATAGCAGCTTCCCCCAAAGTCTATCGACTGTATTCTTGTAAACTGTAATAAATTTGTTCTGCATCAGAGTGGCAAGAAATCTGAATGACCAACTTCTTGGGGCCAGTCATTGGCTGAAGAGGGAATGAGGGTTGCCATATTGGTATGAGTGTCATGGCCATAACTACCTTTCCAAGTCTTGGAAGCTTCATGACCACATAACTTTGGATAGCTGGCCTCCTTTTAATATTTGTTGAGGTCTGCAATTTTTATTTTTGGAACCCCATGCTGATAATGGGCAAAGTTAAATAAGAGATCAGCTCTTCTTTCTTCTCTTTCTGTTTCTTTTTCCAAAGTAAGCTGCTAGGGGAGGAAAGTAGCAGTCTTGCCAAAGGTTTGATTTGATTACTTGCAGAAGGCTTTTGAAAATAATTTCATGAACCACAGAATCTTTATCTGTGCTGTATGGGGTGAGAATTAAAAGGAAGATTTGGCAAGCATCCTTAGCCAAGGATATAAAAGGCTGCAGGATTGAGGAGAGGAAACCTGGATTCTCCTAACACATGGAGGACCAACTTTCAAAAGATCAGGGGCCATTATTCAGTAAGGGTATTCAGTGTTGCAAGTGACATCATGGAAAAGTTGGTGAAGTTATAGCAAAGATTGACATTCCCATTGTCTTTTTGGTTATTTCTTATCAGTAGTTACATTTCCCCCCTCTTCTTTGGAGCTGAGAGTTACAAGCAGGCATCTGAATACAGAACAACAGACTTGGAAGGGACCTTAGAAGTCTTTTAGTCCAATCCTCTGTTTAAGCAGGTGACCCTATACCATTCAGTTCAAGTACCATTCTGGTCCAATCTCTTCTTAAAGCCTCCAGTGATAGAGCACCCATAACTTCTGGAGGCAAGTCATTCTATTGATTAATTGTTCTGTCAGGAAATTTCTCCTTAGTTGGATCTCTCCTTGATAAATTTCAATCTGTTACTTCTTGTCCTGTCCTCAGGTACTTTGGGGAGGTTGACCCTTTCTTCTCTATGACAGGCTTTCAAATATTGGAAGACTGCTATCATGTCACTCCTAGTTCTTCTCTTTGTTAAACTAGACATACCAATTCCTGCAATCCTTCTTCATATGTTTTATCCTCCAATCCCCTAATCATCTTTGTTGCTCTTCTCTGCACTCTTTTTAGAGACTCAACATCTTTTTTGTATCATGATGACCAAAATTAGGCGCAGTTTCCAAGTGTGGTGTTACAAAACAGTATAAATTGGCACTAACACTTCATGTTAGTGAAGTGTTAGTGACACTTCATGTGACCCTGATATTATTCCTTTGTTGATGCAGCCTTCTGTAGGAAGGGTCTTTTGGCAGTGCAACATACTGCTGATTCTGGAAAGAAACCCTTCCCATTCACACATTAAAGAAACTTCCAACTTCACCCAATGGAGTCTGAATCAAACTGCCAAAATTTGGTGACAAAATGGTATAATGATGGCACAATTCTAAGCCATTTTGGGGTGGGTGTGGGAGGTTAAGAGTGGAAATGGAAATGAGAGGCCAACTTTTCTATTTTCACCTGAACTTTTATCATTGTTTTGCATGAAAATTTCAGAATGTAAACTTGGGGTGCTGTGCTGCAAATGGGGTGTAGCCTATGAGTAGTAGATTGTCCACCTATCCTAACATATCTGAGGCCCATGAGAAGGAGAACTGATGAATGAGATTTACACCAATATGATCCGCCAGTGTCGTTTTCATTATTCCATCCATATTGACCGGCTTGTACATTCTATGACTCTAATCCTATCACACATGTGCACCCTTCCATGCCCTTAAGAAGAAAAGGGAAAGCATTCCTTCTTTTCCTGACACCTTATAAAATAACTATCAGGTATCCTTTAGAAAAGAAAAATAAATGACTCATTTCTTCCCATTCCCTCTACTGCTCACCAGAGAACGAATACAACAATCCTCTTTTTAAAAATTTAATTGTTCTCCAGGCTTTTTCAACATTTGTTGAACTTGCTGGCTGACTTCATTTGGGAGGTGGTGCTCCAGTAAGCTGTGAAATGTTTTGGAAAGAGATTTATTTCCTTCCTGCTGACTGGAAAATGGAGCGGGGAAGAATGGAAGAAGCAGGTTAAAAAGTATTCTTCTGGTAGGTCACTAAGAGTGTAGGCCTGGTTAACAACATTGAAAAAAACATTACCTGCTAATCAACTCTAGAGGTTGAGTGATGTTTTAAGTTGAAATGGAAAAAAATAATTTCATATTTTTATCTTAGTGGCCTGATGTTCAACACTGTATTTTTTAAAAAATATCAACTGCCTGAGAGCTAGGCTTCCTATCAAGTTATGAACATATGGAACATATTGTGAGAAATGTGTGCATCAATGGATAAATGTAATTTATTGTCTGCAAACATAGACCCAATAAGCTTTCAACTGGTGGGTCCATATTAGCAACTGTTTCCACATCCTCTATAAATCAGGCCTAGCAGTGATGTATTTCATAAGTAGGCACGCTGGTGCTTCCCAGATATGTTGAATTTCAATTCCCTTCTCATTTAGCATGAAAAGTGCTAGGGGACTGTGGAAACTGTAGACCCAAACATCTGGAAAACATCTGCTTCATATGCGTCATAGGATTATGGGGATGATAATTGAGATGATGGTACATGAAAGGCTTTATACATATTTAGGCAATATCTCCTAAATCCCAGTTGCCAGATGCTACATTGCTGAATGGGAAAGAAGTTGATGTTCAACACATCTGGAAGCCACCAGGTTGCCTAGGTCTGAAATGCATCATTTTTCATCCTGATTTATACAGGATGTGCGAATAGCTCTGATATGGGGCCACCAATTAAAAGGTTATTGGGTCTATGTTTACATGTAATAAATGACATACATCTACTCATACATACATTTCACATGATATATTCCTTAGATGTACAGCTTAATACAATGACCTAGCTCATATCATTGTGACCATTAGCCTTGCAAGCAGAAGATGATGAGAAACATAGTCCAGCAGCACTTGAGGACTCAAATTTGTAAAATGTGGCAAGAGGTTGTCCTGTCCTCCATTCTTTACAGCATCCTGATCAGAGAACTACCCAACCATAACATACTCTCTTTGCTTTTTATATAAAGATTTTCTTGGCAGAGGAAGATCGCATAGGATGAATTCTGTTTTCAATCCAAGTAAGCCTAAGACAAAAATATCCAGCCTGCATTGCCAGATGTATTTCATTTAAGGGAACATTCTTTATTCTACAATGCTTCCATGCCAAATGTTTCTTTTCCATAATATTACCTTCCGTGTCCACAAAAGGCATTTCAAACCACATGATGTTACTAATATTTTCAGCCCCTTGAAAAGCCAAAATTGCAAATTTTTATAGAACAATAAACAATCGTTCTCTTTATTGTAGACATGCCATTATCCCACTTAGGCTGGGTCAACTGGGAATTCTGAGAGTTGTTGTCTCAGGACATCTGCAGGCCACCTGAGAGAAGAAGGATGGTGAATGTCAAGAAACAGTCTTAGGGAGTAAACATCCAACTTAATAGCATCCTTAGCTTTTTGTGTGTTGTGCTGCATGACAACAAAGCCCTTTTATTTCATAGTTAAATAATATGCACTTTAAAGGACTTTAAATACAGGGAGTCCTTGACTTACAACCACAGTTGGGACAGGAATTTCAGTTATAAGTTGTTGGACTCATGGCATCCATATGACTGGATCTGATTTTTTGCAGTTTTTACAGTAGTTGTTAAGTGAATCACACAGTTCTCCAGCAAATCCATTTTTCTGAATGGGTCTTTTTTGCTGTAAACTGGCAAAAAAACCTATTGTAAACGTCTCAAATCATGTTAACATGACGTTGGGATGCTGCAACCAACTGTAAATGTGAGCTGATTGCCAAGTGTCCATAAGGCAGTTATGTGACTGCGGTGTGTGGGTGGGCAGGAACACACCCAACCATGGGTAAAACACCCTTTCTGAGGTCATGTAATTTTGAAGTATCATTAAACAACTGTTCATATGTTGAGTATTATCTTTATAGTTTAGAATGGGAAGCCTCCATAGAAAGGAGCATGCACTACTTAGTGTACAAGATATGCTACATCCTACTTAGAAAATGCTATCTATTTTGTTCTCAACCATTTCTTCACCCCGGACCCCTTTTAAATACCTTTTGTCATCATGGACCACCAAGACTTAACTCAAGATTTAAATCATAACATTTCTTCAAGCCTCTGCGGAATTCCTCTGATGACATCACTGCCCCCAGGGTTCCACAGGTTGAGAACCACTGACATAGATGATATCCCCTGGGCAACCTTTTCCATTAAAGGCCCCATTTCATGAGAAGGTAATCTGGGGAAAAGACCAAAACCAGAAGAAGTCAGGATACACCTTCTCTCCTGACATACGTTCTTCTGCTTTCTCACACAACATATTTATATAGCTATCCAAATAGTAATAGAACCCTCAGTGTTTAAGAAAAGATAATATCTAATATATAGATCAATTAAAAAAACAATAACTTGAGGCAGTATTAAAAAAAACCATACCAATATGATGTACCACATTTTGGTTAACAAATCTCTGGAAGGAGGTTGAGATTCATAAGGGAGACATCATGACAGAGATGGTATGCTCCACCAGAATGATATCACTTCATCTAAGAGAATGGGAGAAAGTCTGTTTAGCTGGCTCTAGTGGAACAAGTAGAAACCACAGGGGGCAGAGTTATGGGTCACAATAAAGATTTAGACCCTGAGTCTGATTCTGACAATGGTGTGCCAACTGAGTCTGTGGATTGTCAGCCTTTGGAAACTTCAAGCCATGATACATCTGAAGAGGCTGAGGAATCCCAAGCATCTCCTGATCAGCTGGAGCAGTCAATGATGAGACACAACCTCCAAGCCATAGATCTTGATGCATGCAGTGAAAAGCAGAGCTACCCCAGTCCATGAGGCTTCTCACTAGGCAAAGGTCGTGACCTGAGTAATTGCAGCCAGCTGGCTGCAGTCATATTTATGTAGCTGCTTTGCCTTTTTATTGAAAACAATCAATTGGAATCCTAGTTTATGACTCAGGTTCCTGTGTTTACTTACTCTTGGACCCTTGACTATTGGACTGGCTAACTAACTGACTTGGCACTTTGAATCCTGCAATGAATTTGGACCATTCTGAATCAACCAAAGCTTCTAAATACCATTCAAGAACAGCCCCGCAGAGACTGCATTGCAACAGTCCATTGCTACCACTTTAGAGTCACTCATCCAGAAAAACTGTCTTAATCTGCAGCCTAGAAGGAAAAGATAAGTAGTTTTACAAACAGCTTAAAATAAACTCTCACACAATGATTTTGTAATTAGATAAAGGCTCTGTGAAATTAGGTTAACAAATGTTTCAGATTCTAGGACTACAGGCTAACAATTTCTGTCATACCGCCCTGAACTAGATTTAGATCCAGACTTTTCTGCTCTTTGAAATTGCAAAGCAACAACTCATGGTTTGCCTATTTCACTCATCAATTTCTTGCCACAAATTGTTCCCCCTATAAAAACAAGACCTCCATAGACATATACATTTTTTAAAAACCTGAAGGAACAGTACATGTCTGGAGAAAGAAAGAAATGGCTAATGAGTAAATTTCAAACTGAGGGGTGCAATGGATCAGGGATTAAACACACTGAGCCTTGCTACCTGGAAAGCTGGGTTCAAGACCTGTGTACTGTGCGACAGGATGAGCTCCTGTTACTTGCCCCAGCTCCTACCCACATAGCAGTTTGAAAGCATGAAAATGCAAGTAGAGAAATACCCCTTCAGTGAGAGTATTCAGTGGGAGAGGTAAGAGCGTTCCATGTGCCTTGGTGTACAGTCATGACTATGGAAGGATCTTCAGACAATGCTTTCTCTCTTGGCTAAGAAATGGAGACGAGTCACACACAGCTGGACAAGGGAAACCTTTACCTTTAAATTTAAAACTACAGAAAGGCATGTATGGAATAAAACAGGATTCTATAACTGGATGGATAGATTTCAAGACCTCTTTCAGGAATTTTCTCCATCCTATAATAAAAAATTATGGGAAGGAACTCCATTTATTGTATGGATGATGTCCTTTCACTCATTTGTATCTGTCCTGAGTTGGGATAGACTTCTGAAACTCTTTTGCTATGGTGGTTGTTAGAATAATATACAAACCCACATAATTAAGATTTAAAATCAAGCTTGAAATATTCATGAGTAAACATTTGTCATCAGAAATTTGGCTCCCAATTATGAGGAAAGATGCACTTAAAACAAAAGACACACAACAGGAGGTTCACCTTTCAGCGTGATAGTCCTCTTTTTTTGTGTAATGCAGATGAACTCTAGAATAGAAGAAAACTCTATTGGCCAACATTCTGGAATGTTTGGGCATTCCAGAAGACCAACACTAGTGTTGAAGATACCTGGTCTCTAGTTGTTTCTCTTCTGTCATTTGCTTGATCAACTATTCCTCCTTTCCTCAACCCCCTTTCTTTATATGAGAAAAAAATAAATAAAGATGAAAGTATGTTCCAATAATTAGAAGCCTGTCTGGTTCAAAATCTGGGCTACTTCCTGTCACAAGGAACTCAGCAAATTGGGACACGTTGCAATGGAAAATGCTAAAACAAGGTAACAGCCACCTATTATGAGATTATGCTGAATAGGGTTTTATATATAGAGATGTTATAATGTTTGTTTGATTTTTTTAAAAAAAGTTTGTTCCAGGTGGATGAAATGGAAGTGTTAAGTGAAATAGTAAAAATATTATCCTGAGTTCATAAATGATAGAAAATTACTGAGAAGATTGAACTGTAATTATAAATTTATCTTCCCACAAGGTAATTAGCAGAGATGACAAATCTGTTTATTTCCGTCTATATCACTTCCATGTATTTTCAGGCTCAAATCTGTTCCATCTTATTTTCATCTATTTTTTTATATAAATGTGTATTTTTGAATGTTCTCTAGTATAAACATTTTGTACTAATAATTTCATTTTTGAATTAATTATTTCTGATATTCTTTCTGAACAACTTTTTCTCATGCAGGTATGATGCACATAATTGTCCTTAATATGCATTTTTGTACATGTTTTTATACACTTGAAAATTTATAGGAATGTGCAATCTGGAAAATTTCTTCCCAGCACCTGCTTTAAGAAATGCAAGATTAGTTCACTTAAAATGCAAGCAGAATGAATTCCCTGCAACACCCCATCAATTTTATTTATACCATTCTTCCCAAATAAAGAATGATAGCTATCCCAAAGAGCTTGCCTATTTGAACAGGTTTACCACTATTCTAGGACAAGATAAACTTTTCCTTCTGGTTCCTAGACTTCTCTTCCCAAACTTCCTCATTTGTTCAGGCATTCATCTCAGGGGTGAAATGCTCCTGGTTCGGACCGGATCGCCCGATCTGGTAGCGATGGCAGTGGATGGTTCGGAGAACCGGTAGCAAAAATCCCTGCGCCCCCCCCATGCCCAGCTGAGCGGCGTGATCATCAGAGGCTGTTTTTTTTAACTTTTAAAAGCATTTTTTCTACAACCTCTTTGGCCAAACAAATGCTTTTAAAAGTAAAAAAAAAGCCTCTGATGATCGCGCAGCTCAGCTGGGATTGTCAGAGGCTTTTAAAAGCATTTTTTTCTACAACCTCTTTGGCCGAAGAGGTTGTAGAAAAAATGCTTTTAAAAGTAAAAATAAAAAAAGTTGGCCATGCCCACCCAGTCACATTACCCCCCCAAGCCGGTAGTAAGAAATTTTAGATTTCACCCCTGATTCATCTATATATGGGATGGTTGAAAATAGACATGGTGAGGTTATCCAACAGTGGCCAAGCGAGAGATATACATTTATTGTGACTTATACAGGTAGTCCTTGACTTATGACCATAATTGAGCCCAAAATTTCTGTTGTTAAGTGAGATATTTGTTAAGTGAGTTTTGTCCTATTTTATGACCTTTTGTTCTGCCCCAGCTACGGACCCCAAAGAATACAGCACATACAAAGTTTGTACAAAACTTAATTTACTAAAATAACTCAGTCTTTTTCAAAACAAAGGTTGTTAATAAACTTTCTTGACAGACTACAAGACAGACTACAAAGATAAAGTAATCACAATCTTACTAAGGTTTGCAGAAAGCCCAGAAGCAATCTGCAGAGAATCCAGATTCGAAGTACAGTGAACTAAAGTTGTTCCCTACAAATTGCTTCAATCAGCGTTCCTCCTTAAATAGGCTAAGGGAGTGGCCAATTAGTCCCAAGCCTTACTCTCGAGGAAACCTCCTCCTGAGGAGCCACTCCTGCCTTTTTGCAGCTCTGCGCGCCCGTGCATCGAGAAGAGGCTCCTCCTCTTCGTCCTCTTCACTTAAAGGAGCTTCTGGAGGTTCTGAAGGCCCTGGCTGAATCTCTGCCTCTGGCACCATATCTTCTCTAGTCTCCACATTGTCCGACTCGAGTGCCAGCTGCACAGGCTGCTGGCGCAACACCACACCAGCCCCCTCACTGTCAGAGTCAGCTACAATCCGCACAGGCCGCTGACGGGCCACAACACCTTTCTTCCCACAGCTGTTAAGTGAATCATTTTAGTTGATAAATTAGTTACACGATTGTTAAGTGAATCTAAGTCACATTTTTTCAGGGCAGGTGTAACTTTCAATGGTCACTAAATGAACTGTTGTAAGTCAAGGACTACCTGTACTTTTCAAGGACAATAAGAGGGAGGATTATCATGGTATGATGATAATATTGATTAAATGGAAAGAAGAGAACTTTTAGACAAGACTTCATACTTTTGGGTTCCTTCCTTGACTGTATTGCTGATGTTTGGACCTACTAAAATATGGCACCACTTCAAATTTCAGTGCCCTGATCGCTGACGGTTCTTAGCGAGCATATTGTTTGGCATACAGGTAGTCTTTGACTTACAGACGTTCATTTAGTGACAGTTCGAAATTACAAAAGCCCTTCAAAAAAAGTGTCTTATGATCGTTTTTCACACCATGGCAGCTTCCCCATGGTCACATGATCAAAATTTAGACAATTGGCAAAATGGTTGCAGTGTCCCGGGGTCATGTGATCTCACCTTTTGTAACCATCTTACAAGCAAAGTCAGCAGGGAAGCCAGATTCACTTAACAACTGTGGCAAGAAAGGTTGTGAAATGGGGCAAAACTAACTTAACCACTGTCTTATTGAGGAACAGAATTTTGGACTCAGTTGTAGTCATCAGTTAAGGACTTATACCTGTATACACATTGTATGGAGCTAAGGCTGGTTCAGCTTTAGTGTCTCAGCATCTACCAACTATTGGCCTATGAAGAACATTTTGTCTCCTTGCCTGAATATAACTAAAACTACTGTATCTTTACAAACATGTACAATTGCTGTAGTCCTGAAGGCTGAAGTCATTGTACATCTTCCTACCAGGAAGATACCAGTATGTACCTTCTCTTCCCTCTATACAAGCCTAGCCTTCATGGGTTCTAATAAATATCTGAGCAGAGATCATAAAACAGCGTAATTTCACTGAAACATAGAACAACCATGGCCATTGGAAGAAAAGGCTTTCGGAAAAATTATTTTTGCTGCATTCCAAGCCATTTTGTAAAATATCTTAAGAATGTGGCAGAAATATATAGGCAGATTTATTCATGGCAGTCCTTAAAAGGAAAATTAAGGGCCATAAATGAACAACAAAACCCTGATTGAGGGTTAAGTATTTAGGATTAACATGAAATATCTTGCCCTTGTAGCTCTCATGTTAGCCAGTTACTAACATATTTCAAAGAATAGTTCTGAGATTTTTGGTTACCAGTAATGTATTCCTTGGTTTGTTAACTCCATTGCAAATTTCTATTCTGCTCTGCTGAGGAATCACATGCTTGTTTTGATTCTGGAGATCACTGCCAGATAAATCAAAAGCTCCTATACTTTGTGCTGACTTCAGCAGCACATGTGCTAAAAGCCCATATACTTTGCAGAAAATCTAAATTGGCATCTTAAGTACTCTATGCATATGTGAAGGAAACACAGTTTCTTTGTTTGCTGCCCAAAATGTATTTAAACCAAATCTATAACTGTGTTTCAAAGAGAAATTAGGAGGTCTGCCATGTTTTTCTACTTAACAGTTGTAAAAGACCAGTTCCAGCTTTCAGTTTGTTTGCTTTTGCAATCTTTATTATTGCTATTACTCAAGACTTAAGTAATCAGTGCTTTCAGATTAAGTTTTGGAATACCCTTATGGGAATAATTTGTTTCATTAACCCATTAGGAAAAAAATATGGTGTCATGTGTTCAAATAAGTTGTCTCTTGCCAATAAACTTTTTATGCCACAAAGCACTGAGCATATTATCTTACACAAGTAGTCCTCAAACTGCAACAGTTCATTTAGTGACCCTTCAAAATTGCAACGGCACTGAAAAATGTGACTTACAATTGTTTTTCACAGTTATGACTCCATGATCATGTGGTCAAAATCCAGATGCTTGACAGCGGGTTCATATTTATGACCTTTGCTGTGTCCCAAGGTCATGTGATCACCTTTTGTAACCTTCTCTCAAGCAAAGTCAATGGGGAAGTCAGATTCATTTAACAACCGGCTTACAATGCAGTGATTCGCTTAGCAACTGTGGCAAGAAAGATCATAAAGTGGGCAAAACTCATGTAACAAATGTTTCAAAGATTAAGAACAGAAATTTTGGTCTTAATTGTGGCTGTAAATCAAGGACTACCTCTATAAGTTCACACATACAGATGTGATACTGGAAATATGATGCTTGTGTGGCATGCTTAGATGTCTAATGCTATGTCTGATTCAAGTCAAGAACCATATTCTGCAATTTATGGGTTAAGTCCAAGCAACCAAATGAGAGATGGTCTTCACTTAACAATCACTTGTTCAGCAACCATTTGGTGACAATAGTGCTGAACAAATGGCATTTACAACTGGTCCTCATACTGAGGATAGTTGCAGCATCCTCAGTGTTACATGATTGTATTAGCAACCTTTTCTGTTGACTTCCTATTGGCAATGTCAATAAAGAAGCAGAGAGAAAGTTCCAGATGGAGACAAATAATATTGTACTTTATGAACATAATTCTTAATTATGGAAATTCAAGTCCTAATTATTATTGTTGAGTGAGAACTCCCCTTAAGTCTAATTTATGAGGTAGGTTTTACATGTATTCCATCTGGTATAGAATTACAACTTGTACCTCAGTTTACTTGCCTGAGTAGTCACATATAGGATCATTCATCCAACTTCCTGCTGAAATTAGACTTGGATCACATCTATGCATCCCTTTAACTTCATCTAAAAGTTGCCTACTTAACTGTTCTTCAGGGATACTTCTCTCTGAGGGAGCCCTTTAGAACTGAAGCTAATGTGACATTATCCATAGCATAACATAAATCTTGTTACCTAGAGTATGTGATGGGTGAAGTTTTGGTGCAACCAAACTGATGACACAATAGGGAATTATAACTTGTAAGCTCCCCAGAGTCATCTTGTAATGGACAATGGATGACATAAAAATGTAATAAATAAATATAAAAAAATATAAAAAAATCCACCTGGATGCTTTTTGCTGGCATGCCATCTCCCTCTACTCACCTGTGGTAGCTAGAGATGGACAGGTAGATCATGTGATGGAGGTGATAGGGGCCACTTTATTCTTAGCTACCAAACCTCTCAAATGGCAAGTTGTCAGGTTGTGGACTGCTTCGGTGTATTGTACTAGCTCCATGTACAGTGTGTTGATAATCAAGCATGCATTCTAACTTCCTTACTACAACATTATGTGTACATCTGTATCATTGTTTGTACTTTAATTCAGTAATTCAGGCACTTTCATCTTCTAATCATCACTCTCCAATGTTAATAAAGAAGGTAGTAATTTGGTTTCCAAAGTGAGAAGGAGAAGGGCATTGGCTTCCTTTTACTTCAAAGAACAACTTGTAGGAAACTATATTTTTTTAAAAAAATCTCAAAAACTAGTCTCTGCTTGACACAACAGTAGGATGCATAAACTCCAAATTAATGGACCCTGAATAGAGCAGGTATGTACTTATAATTTTATCTTGGGATGCAGTTCTAGGCTTTCTTATCTTAGAGCACACATTTCTTTTATCAGGCAAGTGTTGCCTAGCATAGCTCCATAGCTATTTTGAGATTCTTCCATTCAAAAGGAGCACATTTTAATCCTGCAGTTTGCAAGCTTTTTTCTTGCTAAGATTGCTTCTCAGCTTCTTTATGTTGCTCAGATTTCAATTTTTACAAAGTTTAATATTCTGGAAGCTGTCCAGTGCAAATTTTTAAGAGTTATACTTATAGTTCCAAGAGGAATCTAGGATGCTTCCTTATGGTCTGAATCAAGTTCTGTCTCTGAGACTGCCAGGGCCTTGTTTTAATTGGTGGAAAATAAGCATTGATAATTATTAAATTAACATGCTTTAATATAGCATTTTAACAATGTAGCATTTTGATCATGGTGCCCTATTAAATATATCTCTGCCTTTAAAGCACTTGAGACAAAGAAAATTCAAATCCAAATAATTCTGACACAAAAATATTGTTTAAAATGTTTAAATTGAAATAAAGACAGCAGAAGGGGGGGAAAAGGAAAAATATAAAGGACAATAAATCAAGCAAACTGCCTGGGAAGCTAAAATTTAACAGACTGTTTAATATTATAAATGCATCTAGCATAACAAAATGAAAGAAAGAAATGTCAAGAAGCTAAACCAGAAATCAAAAGAATTTCAACTAGAGCTCACAAAAATAATAACCTAACCTTAATGACTACCGAACCTTGTGAGAAAAAGAGAGTCAATTGCTTCTCAAACTCAAATAACTGTTGATGAAAAAAATGATAATATATCTTTAGCATCAGAAGATTCAATCATGGTTAACCCCAAATGCTGTAAATATTGGAACACCTTTAAAATACTAAGTTGTTGGTATATTCTGAAACCAAAATTTATGCCCAATAAATTGCTTTACATGAATTATTCCAAATCAGAGGGAATAGTATTTCAACTGAAACAGAAATTACCTTGAGTTCAACCCTTGCAACATCTAATTCCATTAATTACTATAATTTATGATTAATAAGGTAGAGCAGGTATCCAGAATCTTTGGGTAACTATTTGCAACTGGGTCACACAAATGGAAGGCAAGTGCATGCGCTTGCATGCACATCCCCACTTGCACAAGTACTCCATTTGCATGAGATGCAGGCGCGTGTGCACGCCACTCGTGCAAATGGACATCTTTCCATGGAACCATCCCCTCTCCTCCCCCCAGTCTGCAAAGCTTGAAAGGCTGGGGAGCTCTGAGGTAGAGTACTTATTTTAAAATTATTTTAAAGCAAGAACAATTTTTAGATTCAAAACAGTGGAAGTGGTAGGTAGCATATTTGAATTCAATAATTCTATTTCTTATAAATTTATGATAGTGTGCCATTTTTAAAATATAAGCAAGTGTACATCAATTTTTCTTCTTCTTCCTAGTGTATTCCCACAAATGCAGGGTCCACTTTTTGGGTCATTGAATGCCACTTTGCACAGTCAGCTGTGTCTCCAGGGTGCAGGCCTGCGGCTTGCATATTTTTGTTGATGATGTTTTGTCATCTGTTTTGGGCACCCGTGAGGTTACCGGCCATTGACTTCTAGTTGGTAGGCAGTCTTGGCAACAGTGGAAGGTGCTGCTCTCAGGATATGTCCATACCAGCAGAGCTGGCCTTCTTTCATCTTCTCTATAATTGGTACCACACCAAAATGTTGTCGAACGGGGTCATTTGTGATGTTGTCAAGAAGGGATATCCAATGGAGCATTTGCATTTCCATGGCATGGAGATAGCTTTAGGTCCCTGTTGTTGCTGCCCAGCATTCAGTGCCATACAGTGTAACAGGGTGGATGGTTGTCTTATAAATCTTAGATTTAAGATGAGTTGGCATTCGTCTCTCACATAACAAACCAGTGAGTTCTTGTCAACACATCCAGGCTGCATTTACACTTCCTGTACATCACAGCAAGTATACATCAATTGTACAAAGCTAAAAATTGACTATCCAAACCATCAGGGAAAGTAATTAACCAAACAAATCAAGCATCAAAATGCAATAATGTGCTAAAAGGATGTTCTACTTAGTAATATGTTTAGTTCAGCCCCCTGTACAGGTTGGAAAAGTGCAACAACTCTGACATCAGCTTCTGGCATGAAGTCAAAATGTACAAGAGAAACAAAGAGATACCAGAATAGATCTAATACTGAGTCTGCTTCAAACTATCAACAAATGAAATACTTGGAGGCCAATAAACTAGGTGGTAACATAGACAATCTACTGATCTTTACAAGTAATCCCAAATCCATCCAAAACTTGCAGGTGAATAACTTTAGAAACTGAAATCACTGTGTCATTTTTGATAAATAAATATTATTAAATCATATCTATGTTGAAGATTGGTCACTTTTGAAATATTGTATAGCACTGAGTATGCCATTTGAAAATAATTTCCTGCAATATTGTTTGTTGGTATAATGATATCTCTTTTACTCAATAGTTAAGTAATTTTGATAATACTGTACTCGCTTAAGGAAACTGGGTGCAAATTATTTTCATTTTCACAGTTTATTGTTACTGTGATTTATTTTAAAGACATTTAGAACTTTCAAAGTTGGGCATAACAATACAGCTTTATTTGGGAAATTATTAACATAGGGACTAAACCAGGGGTCTGCAACCTTAAACACTCAAAGAGCCATTTGGACCCGTTTCCCACAGAAAAGAAAACACCGGGAGCCACAAAACCCTTCCCATGCCTGACTATTTCTTGAGTGGCCACAAAACTAGCATATGTAGTTGAATTAAACTTTGTTTTCTTCTGAAACTTTTCTTTTCTTGGATTTATCCATGGTTGGCCTACCGGGGGTTTGAACAGCTCAATAAATCACCTGCTGGCGGGTGTCGCACATTGGCGGTTGTGATGCATATTTTGAGTGACAGGGAGCCGCAGCAGAGGCCTCCAGAGCCGCAGGTTGCTGAACTCTGGACTAAACAATAAATACTTTTACAAAAGATTGGAAACCATTTATAGACTTTTTCATTGAAAATGGACAAAAATGAACTGGTGATTTGTGGATTTGTGGATTTTAAAAGATTGAATATGGGAAGAAAAAAAGTTTATGATGTAATTCTACAGGGGAAGAAATGGTAATGTTTGTTTCTGCTACAAAGTATCTTTTTCTTCCCTGTTTTTTCTGTTATCTTTTTCTTTCTTTATGTATACTATTTCCAGTACCTTTTCTTTTATATTTTTCTCCTTTTCTTTAGATAATCTTTCATATTTATCTTATAATTATGCAAAAACTTTCATTTAAAAATATCTCTACAGTTCATTGGCTTTTCTCAAATGGATATATCCTATTGTCTTATCTTGAGAGCTGTGGTAGCACAGTGGTTAGAATTCAGTATTGAGGCTAATTCTGCCAAGTGCCAGTAATTCAATTCCCACTGGCTCAAGTCTTCCATCTTTCCGAGGTCAGTAAAATAAGGACCCAGATTGTTGGGAGCAATATGCTGACTCTGTAAAGTGCTTTGAGAAGGCTGTAAAGCACTGTGAAAAGGTATATAGGTCTAAGTGCTATTGCTATTGCTATTGCTATCTTGTCTCCATTCTCTGAAATTTTGTCTGGACTTCACCTAGACTAGATTGGGTGTACCAACTTCTGCAGTCCAGTGGGAGTGATATAAAACATTTATATGCCCAAATGGAGATGCCTCTGTTGAATTCCTAAGCCACTTGCTCTTTGCTCTCCACAAAGGGAATCTTGGAAAATATATAGTATATCTATCCCATTTTAAAAACCACACTGTTAATAACACAGTGCTTAACTGTCACTTCAATCTGACAGAATCTTGACATATTTTTCCAGGTTGCCAGATTTTGTGTCATCTGTATTTATCTATGACTGAAGATCACTACCAATTTTGGTGACTGTGATCTGTATTATTGTTTCTTTATTAATATATTTTATTTGGTGTTATTTTTTTATGCCTACTTTTTGTCATTATATGTGTGTAGGTTGTCATGTTTATTGTCATGTTCTCTGGCCTAAAGGCTATAATCAAGGTGGTTTTTTTCCGCATTGTTAAACATGTCAATAGATCAGGCAGGATGGCCTCCAAGAATGCCAGTGTTAGCTGAAGCAAGAAAGTCTTGCTCCATTGGCCAGAATTTCCCTCCCTCCCAACATGACTGGCAATCTCAGCAGTAGTGTTGGTCCACCACACTGAATTCTCCTGTTTCAAATAGTCCACCACCATTATTCTGCATGTTACTTACCAGTAGGTTGATCTGAAGTCAAATGTGTGTCTATTAGCTCCCTTGGCCATGTATGAGCAAGTTTGTAGGCAAGTTATTGTTGGAAGAAAAATCCAGCCCAGTTCCAAGCTGGGAGAAAGATGCTGAAAATAAAATGGAAGCTGCTGCAGGAATGAAGGCCTCTGTTTATTTAGATGCCAGAAACTTCACTGACAGCAGCATGTTTCTGGGGTGGTTGACAAAATGAGGTTGAGGTAAGTGAGCTTTTATACATTCTTTGGGGTCTATTCCTCTGCAATAACATGTCCTTTAATATTCTAATGACTGTTTCTAGATTCCTAATGCAGTCATATAGGAGTCATGGCTGGCTCTACAGGCAAAAGGGGAAATGCAAACCCTAGGTGTTTCGGCTAATCTTGTCAACTTTGGCTTGCCTAATTTTGTTGCTTATCTGGAGTCTCTGTTTGCTCTTTGCTTATGAATAGAGTGGTCCAATCTTTCTGAATGGATACAAAATATCCTAAAAACTGGCCTCTTCATGCTTCTGCTTGAGGGTGTTTTCCTATAGCAGGAAGACTGAGGCTGTTCTCTGCCTTTGTTAAGCTTTTTCTCCGTTTCTCCTTTGCAGAAATATTCTACCTTGCCTCTTTTTAATATTAAAAATAAAGAATATTTTAATCTGGGGGTGGGCTTTCTACATTATATTAAGTGGGAACTTCCCAGTATAGCTTTTCCTTAAAGCAAGAGAGAAGAACCTCTCCTGATTTATCCAAAATCTTGTAGTACTTGATTCACAGGGCTTTAGGGGGTCCATGGAAAGTACTGTAGGTTCTTCCTGGTCAAGCAAGAGTATGAAGCCTCCTTAATCCACAGAGTAAGGTTTGATAGATTAATAACTTCCTCTCCTTTTACCCACCTGCTAAAACTGTTCTCTCAGCCTCAACACAATTCCGTGTTAGAGAGAACAATAGGTGGATATTTTCCCATCAGCAGGGGAAACTGCCCTGCTGTCAACTGTTAAGACAATCCCATTC
This sequence comes from Pituophis catenifer annectens, assembly GCF_029215685.1. Lineage (NCBI taxonomy): Eukaryota > Metazoa > Chordata > Lepidosauria > Squamata > Colubridae > Pituophis > Pituophis catenifer. The sequence goes on along the minus strand of NW_027256886.1, from coordinate 56,872,831 downwards.
ACTGGCCTCATTAACAAGGCAGAATAGAGCAGGGACTGGCTTTGCAGACAGAGGAAATGCATACCGAGCTCGTTTTTTTGTGTCGTGGGTGGAATGACAGTACTTTAAACCATCTGTTTGGATGTGTCTTTATAATGAATACCTTGGCATTGTGATATTAATATGGCTATTGGCTAATAATGCTTGGAAAATAACCTATTTCCCCTAAAGCTTAGGAAACAGCTTGGCTTCTTCTCGGGTTGATTTTAATTTAAATTAGACTCAGCTATGCTCCAGATATCACTGATATCTATCAAAGCTTATCATCGTAAGCTTTGCGTTCTCTGCCAACGCTGTCTCCAGCAAGTGTCTAGTTTCATTCTGTCCATCTTCTAATCCCCACCTGATTTACTGTTTAAGCAGAATATTGAGAGCTCTTAGTGCTGTTTTTGCCACTGGTTTGGCTGTACACCAGAAAAACAGAATAACAAAGAGAACTTTTTATTTGAAGTGCATATTGTGAATGGCCAAGATTTGTATTTCTGAGCTTGGAAATCTTGATCAATGTCATAATAGTGACAGTAATAACAATGGTGATCTTTAAAAAAAAAAAAATCCAGAAGCCTCCCACACATTTATCTGCTTAGCTCTCTCTTTAAAACTTGTGTTGACACAGTAATTCTAGCTTTTTTTAAAGTTTCACTTGATTTCCCAATTTAACTGAGATATCTACCATAATTTCACTATCCCATAATTATTCCACTCTGTAATAAAATAAGATAAAATAGCCTTTAAATGGAGGGGATAGGAAGGCCAGGAAACAGTAATTGCCAAATGCCAACCCTGCTGTCTCACAGAAGATTATGATGGTTTCCTTAGTATCAACAGAGAATTGGAGAAATTTCTAGTAAAAAATGGTGAATTGATACCCCACTAATAATGGGAGGCATTACAGCCAAAAGGCATCTGGATGCTGGATCCAGACTGCCAAAATTCTCCCTGGAGAAAGGAGAGATCCAGGGGTGAAATCTAAAAATTTTCGCTACCGGTTCTATGGGCGGGGCTTAATTAGTGGGTGGGGCTTAGTGGACAGGTGACTGGGTGGGTTGGCTTGTTGGTCAGATGGGTGTGGCCAAGTTGACATCATTTCTTTGTCCCTTTTTAACCTACAAAACACAACACAACACAACTGGCTCACCCACAATGTAAAAGCAGCTGTGCTAGACCCAAAATGGCTCCTGCAACAAGCAGGAACCTCACACAACCACAAAAAGCCCCCAAAACCGACTTTCACACTTTACACACACACAACACAACACAACTGGCTCGCCCACAATGTAAAAGCAGCTGTGCTAGACCCAATATGGCCCCTGCAACAAGTAGGAACCTCACACAGCACAAAAAGTCCAAAAAATCAACTTTCACACTTTACACACACAAAATTCCACATACAGCTTTGTGAGATTTTGTGTGTTTATGTAGTTAGAGTGAAACATACAGAAAAACACAAAATCTCAGAAAGCTGCACAAATATTATTTTATTTTATTTTTATTTTTATATAAAAGCAGCTAAATTTAAAACTTCCTAAACTTTAAATGGCTAGATCTAAAAAAAGAACTACTAAAAAACTCCCAATGAACTTTTTTTTTTAAAGCTCCAAAAGGGGGAAAACAACTTACAGGCAGGCAGGCAGGCAGGCAGGCAGGCAGGCAGGCAGGCAGAAAGAGCTGCTCACCGATGAGCTTGATTGCAGGCAGGGAGATTCAGTTGCTTGCTGATGCAATGGATTGCATGGATTACAGTAAGCAAAGCAAGGCAGGCGTGCGAAGGTAAGCAAGCTGGAGGCTGGGGGGAGGGGGATTTTTTGCTACCGGTTCTCCGAACTGCCTGCCGCCATCGCTACCTACTCACCCGAGCCGGTCTGAACCGGGAGCATTTCACCCCTGGAGAGATCTATTTGAGATTGCCATAAGTACTCTGCTCTTTTTCTTTTTCTTTTTGTCAATAGATGTCAGGAACTGACATTTTTGTGGCCTCTTGAAAATTGCTGGGAGTTGCAGGATAATCAAGCTCAGAGCCAGTAATGTAGCCTGCTATTGACTTAAGGTTCAACCAACCCTCACTTTTTATTCAGCTCCATGTTTACTTTCTTAATATTATTACAGCTTGTTAAAGATTGAAAACCTTCAGAAGGTTTTGGTTGTATTTGCTTTGTTAGTTCTCATTTAGTCCTTTAAGGAAGAAAATTGCAAGCTTTATAGGATTTTTTAAAATATACAAATGAAACTAGATGATGATTTGACAATTACAAAAAATGTACAAATGTACCTTTAATAATTAAATTAATATCAAACCAGAAAAGTGATGTGGATAACATCTCTACAATAGATTCAAAATAAAGATTTGTTGGAACTGTCAAAGAGAAGTGACTGTGAGAAGATGAACAGCAGTATAGATATTTTCTCTTTACTGGAGTTACAAAAGAGACTTGGTGAGGATGTTAACAATTCTCAAGAAAAGTCAAGAGAGTATGAAAAAGCAAATGCTTGGATTTTGAAGGGATTCAGGTTTGTTGGGAGAAATAGAAAAGAATATGAACTCACTTTATTTGCTCAAGATTAATAATATATCCGGTATATCCGGTAATGTTTAATGGTTTACAGATTAGATCTGTATAACAATATTTTAAGGATTTTATTTATGAAGATGCGATTTTATCTCCAGTGAGGTTTAATGGACTTTTTATTAGGATTGGATGATGATACTTTCAAAATTTTGTTTACTTGAAAATGTTATATAAGTGTAAAAGGAAAGATTCAAAGTGGGCTAATTAATGTAATTTTGTATAGTATATTGTTATTACAGATAATCGCTAACAGATTTTTACTGATTAAGATGGAATGAAGCTTTAAAGATTTTATTATAGAGGATGGAATGAGATGTAGGATGAAGTAGTGATTTTTAAGATATGGTGATAAACTGTTAATGTTGACTATATTTACTGGGGAGGAAGAGAGAGTTTTCTTTTTTCTTTTCCCATTTTTTATTTTTCTGCACTTCTTTATTTTCATTTTTTATTTTTTCTTTCTTTTTTGAACATTTTTATTCAGTGTAGAATGTTAATTGTATTTGAATAGCATCATCCTTAGTAAATTAATTACCAAAAATTGAGATAGAATCATGGAATGGAAAGGGGGCATTTTTCTAACATTCAATCATAATACCAATAGAATGTAATTGCTAAAAGGAAGTTTTACTTTAGTAATATGTTTTTAGTTCAGCCCCCTGTACAGTGTGGAAAAGTGCAACACCTCTGACATCATCATCAACTTCCATTAATGGAGGCCTTTGGAGGCCCCACTTATTGAGGCCTTTTGTTACTGTAATTCGAGGATCGGACTCAATAAAGAATTCAGAATTATATTATTCAAACGAAGTAATGTTTATTTACAGAAGGCATTCTATATTCACTGAGTGATTGTAGATAGAAGCAAGTAGGAGGAGTGTGCATCCCCTTTTATATCATTGAGGTGGGATTAGGAGGTAGGAGTGGTTACAGAGGAATACATTAGGGAAGGAAGAATAAATTAACCCTTAGTACTCTATGAGCATATGTCTCTTTCATTTGAGAATAAGGCATTTATCCATGACACCTTTGTTGTCTTCTTAAACTGTTCTTCCCATTAGGAATGTTTTCCTGATGTCCAGTCAAATCTACTTCCTTGTAACTTACAGTAAACCCACCTTTTCTTCTTGTCCTTTCTTGAACAACTTTTTATATTAGGAGTCTCCAAACTTGGCAAACTTGTGGACTTTAACATCCAGAATGGCTGCCTGAGGAATTCTGAGAGATGAAGTCCATAAGTCTTAAAGTTGCCAAGTTTGGAGATTCCTGTTCTATATCACTGTCCTTCAGATAATTGAAGATAGTTATCATGTCTCCCTGCAGTCTTCTTTTCTTCAGACAAACGTATCAATCATCTCTCATGATTCCTTATAAGTCCTTCCAGGTCCTGCAAAATATTGGTTGCTTTTCTCTGGACATTCACTTTCTGAACACCTGAATCCTTTTTCCAAGAACTGTTGACTAATAAGGTCCTTTACATCCTACACTCATGGTGTTTATTTTTCCTATTCAAATGTAAAATGTATTTTTCTCTGCTAAGATTTATTTTGCAGATGAACATGCTCCATTCTATCAAACCTCTTAATTTTTCCACTCTAAATCTAAATCTAAAAGACTGTCTTTTAAAGTGCCTTTTCTCCTATCTTTGTGCTTTCTGCAGATTTGAAAGTATATATTTTAAACTAGGCTATGTTTAGTCAAGGCTATGGTTTTCCCAGTTGCAATGTATGGCTGTGAAAGTTGGACCATAAGAAAGGCTGAGTGCCAAAGAATTGAGGCCTTTGAACTATGGTACTGGAGAAGACTCCTGCGAGTCCCTTGGACTGCAAGGCGATCAGTCCTAGAGGAGATCAACCCTGACTGCTCTTTAGAAGGCCAGATCCTGAAGATGAAACTCAAATACTTTAGCCACCTCTGAGAAGGAAGGTCTCACTGGAGAAGAGCAGAAATGCTGGGAAAGATTGAGAGCAAAAGAAGAATGGGACGATAGAGAATGAGGCTGGATGGAGTCACCAAAGCAGTAGGTGTGAGCTTAAATGGACTCCAGAGGATAGTAGAGAAGGCCTGGAGGAATGTTGTCCATGGGGTTGCGATGGGTCGGACATGACTTCACAACTAATGTTCTGCCTCAGCTACGGACCCCAAAGAACGCAGCACACACAAAGTCCATACAAACCTTAATTTACTAATTAAAGACTACTAATGAGCTTTCTTAGTAGTTGTTCGAACACAAGTACAATAAATCAGTCTTTTCTGAACAAAGGCTGTTAATTTAATTTCATTAACAGCCGACAAGAATTCAAAGAATAATAACTCAGTTCTGAGGCACAGTATTTCAGATAACTATAATCTTACTGTGGTTGGCAGAATGCCCATGAACAATTTGCAGGAAAACTGATAAGAGAGAAACAAGAGCCAAATCAAACGTTTTCTGGAATCAAGACACGAAGGAATTTGAACGAAGTTGTTTCCTACAAATTGCATCAGTTGTCATCCTTCCTTAAATAGGCTAGGGGAGTGGCCAATTAGCCCCAAGCCTTACTCTCGAGGAGACCTCCTCCTGAGGAGTCACTCCTGCCTTTTCGCAGCTCTGCGCACTCGTGCATCGAGAAGAGGCTCCTCCTCTTCTTCCTCTTCACTTATGGGAGCTTCTGGACTTCTGAAGGCCCTGGCTGAATCGCCGCCTCTGGCACCACATCTTCTCCAGCCTCCTCATTGTCCGACTCGAGTGCCAACTGCACAGGCTGCTGATGCAGCACCACACCAGCCTCCTCGCTGTCGGAATCAGCTACTAACTGCACAGGCCACTCATTGGCCACAACTAACAACAATTCTAAATCTTTCTTATTGTTTTTCTTAGAACAACAATTTTAAATTATTCTTATCAAAATAATTTATAAATATGTTGAATAGCACAGAGTCTAAAAAATCCCCATGTTATGTTGCCCAACATTTCAGTCTTGAAACAGAACCATTCACAGAACTCAATTCTTTACTTACTCTGTATTCCTCTAATAGAAACATAGCCCAGTACATTTTTCATGTTCCCCACTAGAATCTCAAGAAAAAGTTCACTATGCCTACCACATTTTCATGATTACTTTTATTAAAAAATCAGGTTGGTCTGTTATGATTTGTGATCTTATTTTGGAGGGGGGTGCGGACCTGGCAGGTATTACGGAGACCTGGTTGGGCCAAGAGGGGGGGGGTCGTTGGAATGTGCCCACCAGGTTTCCATGCATTTCATCAGCCAAGGGCCCAGGGGAGGGGTGGGGGAGTGGTGGTGATTATTAGGGAAAGTCTTTGTCCGAGGGAGACCACTGTTCCTCAGATAGCCGGATGTGAGTCCCTTTTTGTGAAGTGGGGCCGTGGGGTGCAGATGGGTTTGCTGACTACGTACCTGGCTCCCTGCCACGTAGCAGCGACCCTGCCCGAGCTACTTGATGTCATTGCCGGGGTGGCGATTGATACCCCCAGACTTATTGTCATGGGGGATTTCAACCTTCCATCCATGGGTAAGGCGTCAGAGGTGGCTCGGGAGTTCATGGCTTCCATGACGGCCATGGACCTGACCCAGTTAGTTCAAGGCCCCACTCACATAGGGGGACACACTCTGGACTTGATTTTCATCTCTGGTCAGTGGTTGAATGATCTTGGTAGAGGGGACTTAGATATTAAACCCTTGTCATGGACAGATCATTCGCTCCTTCACTTGGACTTTCCTACCGCTTCCCCCTGCTGCAGGGAGACGGAACCGACCAAATGGTTCCGTCCCAGGCGCCTGATGGATCCCGAAAGGTTTCTGACGGAGCTTGGGCTGTTTCCTGAGACTCTGACACATGACTCGACTGAAGAGCTGGTGGCCGCCTGGGAGAGTGCGGCCGCCGGAGCTTTGGATCGTGTCGTGCCTCTGCGGCCTCTGACCCGATGCCGATCTCAATTGGCTCCTTGGTTCTCTGAGGAGCTGAGAGAGATGAAGCATCGGAAAAGACGCCTAGAGAGCATTTGGAGGACTAGTCAATCCGATTCCGACCGGACACAGGTGAGGTCTTATATCAAGACCTACCTAGTGGCGATAAAAGCGGCGAAATCTAACCATTTTTCCACTCTTATCACATCTGCAGAGAACCGCCCAGCCGCCCTGTTTAGGGTGACCCACTCCCTTCTTCGGGGGGGGAGTGCGGGAAGATCCCTTGCAGGGTCGAGCTGAGGATTTTGTGCAATTCCTGCATGATAAAGTCGCTCGGATTCGGGAAGGCTTGGACTCCGACTGGGTGAGTCCGGGGGAGGAGACGAGAGTAGGTCTTGAGAATATTACCTGGGAGGAGTTTGATCCTGTGGCTCCTGAGGATGTGGACAGGGTTCTGGGTAGGATTAGTGCCGCCACATGTTTATTGGACCCGTGTCCCTCCTGGTTGGTACTGGCCTCCCGGGAGGTTACACGAGGCTGGCTCCAGGGAATTATAACGGCTTCTCTGAGTGAGGGTGCCTTTCCCGCCATCTTTTTTTTTTTTATTGCAAAAGTTTTACAATTACATTTTCACCCCTTTTTCCCCCCCCACCTCCCCCCCAATCTTCCCAACCTCCCTAACCCTCCCTAACCCTCCCCTCCCCCCAAACTTCCCAACCTCCCTAACCCTCCCTAACCCTCTCCTCCCCCCTGACTTCCCTATAATATACTCATAATCATGAAGAACCCTAATATAATAACATAATATAATATAACACTTATATATAAACTTGAGCCCCTCCCTCCCCTGTATAGATTTTCTCTTTATCTCATTACTTTAAAAAATTTCTAGTACATTATTTTCAAGTAAAAGCTATTTGATACTTTCTAGTTTGATATTTGTTCTGAACATATTCTATCCACCTTTTCCATTCCCACTCATAAGTCTCTTGTGAACAATCTTTTAAATATGCTGAAATCTTCGCCATCTCTGCAAATCGCCATCTCTGCAAACCTTTCCCGCCATCTTGAAAGAGGCGGTGGTGAGGCCCCTCCTCAAGAAGCCTTCCCTGGACCCGGCTGAATTAGCTAACTACCGTCCGGTCTCCAACCTTCGTTTTGTGGTGAGAGTGTGGTGGCACGACAACTGCCCGGGCACCTGGATGAAGCTATCTATCTAGACCCGTACCAGTTGGGCTTCAGGCAGGGGCACAGCACAGAAACGGCATTGGTCGATTGGTGGCATTGGTGGATGATCTCTGGAGGGCTCGGGACAGGGGTTGCTCCTCTGTCCTAGTCCTATTAGATCTCTCAGCGGCTTTTGATACCATCGACCATGGTATCATGCTGCAGCGGTTGAGAGGGTTAGGAATAGGGGACACTGTTCTGCGGTGGTTCTCCTCCTTCCTTTCCGACCACTCGCAGTTCGTGTTGGCAGGGGGGCAGAGGTCGACCTCGAGGCATCTCGCATGGGGAGTGCCACAAGGGTCAGCCCTCTCGCCTCTTCTGTTCAACATTTATGTGAAGCCGCTGGGTGAGATCATCCGTGGTTTTGGGGTGAAGTGTCATCTGTATGCTGATGATACTCAGCTGTACATCTCCACCCCAGACCACCCCAACGATGCCCTTGATGTAATGTCTCGCTGCCTGGAGGCCGTGCAGGTGCCATCGCTGACTATTGGGGGTGAATCTTTGCCCCCCACAGAGAGGGCTCGCAATCTGGGTGTCCTCCTGGATGCACGGCTGTCTTTAGAAGAGCATATGACGGCCGTGGCCAGGGAGGCCTTTTATCAGGTTCGCCTGATCCGCCAGTTGCAGCCCTTTCTGGACCAGGACACCTTGTGCACGGTCACTCATGCCCTTGTCACCTCCCGGCTGGACTATTGTAATGCTCTCTACATGGGTCTTCCTTTGAAGAGCACTCGGAGGCTCCAACTGGTCCAGAATGCGGCCGCGCGGGTGGTTATGGGTGCAACTCGTTGTGCCTGCGTGACACCCCTCCTGCGCGAGCTGCACTGGCTCCCAGTGGTCTTCCGGGTGCGATTCAAGGTGTTGGTTACCACCTTCAAAGCGCTGCATGGCATAGGACCCGGGTACCTTCGAGACCGTCTTCTGCCACCAATAGCCTCCCACCGACCAGTCCGTTCCCACAGAGAGGGTCTCCTCAGGGTGCCATCAGCCAAGTTATGTCGGCTGGTGACATCCAGGGGGAGGGCCTTCTCTGTGGGAGCCCCAGCCCTGTGGAGTGAACTGCCCCTGGAAATACGTAAGATCTCCGACCTCCGGGTGTTTCGCTGTGCACTGAAGACCCTGTTGTTCCGCCAGGCAGGACTATCAACATAATAATTTTAAATTGGGGTATTTTAAATTTTTGGGGTTTTAAATTGGCCAAATCTATTTAATTATTTTAATTTTTAATTATTGTTTTGTCCTGTGTTTTTAAATTGGCTGTACACCGCCCTGAGTCCTTCGGGAGAAGGGCGGTATAGAAATAAAATTATTATTATTATTATTATTATTATTATTATTATTATTATTATTATTATTATTATTATTATTATTATGTATCTTGTTAAAGTCATGCTGGCTCTTGCCAAGTAGTCTACAATAGCCCAAGTCCTGTGGTTCATCTCATCTGAAGAGAGGGACATCATTTGTTCTTCTCCAGTTGTCTAGCACTATGCCTATCCCTCATGATTTTTCAAAAAAAATAAAAATAAATAAATCATAGAAATAGGCTCCAAAATGACATTGACAAACTCCTTCATGAGTCTCAAAAGTAATTATTCTAGTTCTGGAGACCTGGATTCATTCATGGTCACCAGGTACTTCCTAATAAAGTCTGCATTTTTTTTTTGATTGCTTCAACACAAAATGGTCTATTCTATTTGAAAATCTGTTTTCATTTAAATTCTTCTGGGAACCTACATTTTCATCTTTTTAGATACTGAAAGAGTATTGTCATATGATCTAACCCCCATCCTAGCTATCTCGTATACTGTAGATTTAATTTTATTAACTTCAAAAGTGACAAAGTTTATGGCACCCTTGGTATATTTGGGAAATTATGAGATGCTAAGATCTTTCTATATTTTTTTGATTCCATTTCCCCCTGCAGACCTGTGATTATATACAAAAACTTGGACAGCATGAGTGGAAAACAACCAGCAACAATAATCAGCACTGTAGGTGAACCTGAGAAGAACTTGAAAAGACTCCCCAAAATAAGCCAGTGACACAAATATCTATGTTGTTGCTAGGAAAAATTATTTTGGCTCAATGGAGTCCTTACCTTTCAGCAAGCTAATCAGTCCTGGAGGATGAAAGTCTATAGAGGAGCAAAAAAACATGGAATTGGTACCACTTTCATTTGGGGAAGGAGGGAATTTTCTTCCAATTTTTCTTGTTTCATTTTAGTTGCTTGGAATGATGTTTTCCACCTCTGGCGCTTACATAGTTTAGAGAGTATTTCTGATATACTGGGATAACACAAAAAGAAAATATCCTGAAGATTGTTGAGAAATCACAGAATCCCCAAGGATTCACTTTGCCTTTTCTGAAAAGTATCCAATGTTTATCTGTTTTTGAAAACTCAGGGAGACAAATGTGAACTCTTTACTTCCTTTTTACAGTCTCACTGGAAATTATGGTTCTTTTTTTCATTGTGTTCCTCGTTCTTGTCTTTCTGTTTGATAGTTTATATTTTGGGAGAATTAATATCATGTGTTTCTCTTTTCTGCTGTCAGCTAAAAATGGTAACAAGAAAGGTGAGAAAAACAAGAAGAGCAATGAAAGAACACCAGATGGCAACTATGAAAGGCGAAACACTGGTGAAGACAGCAGAGAAAGTAAGCGAGAATGATTGAAGATTTGTTTGCACCTCTTTTTTTGGGTGAACTCTTTCTTGGGACAAATTTTAATGATGTGAGAAGCAATCCTAAAAATAAATATTTGATCTTCTGGAATATGAAGGTAATTCATTACAGTGGTTCCTTTATAAATAAAAACTTATCAAACTTCTTCGTGAAGTGCAAGAAAAGCACTTTAAGGTTAAAATGGATAAATGTGGGAGAAAGTGAAACTAACAAGAAAAGGACTCTGAGTGTTTAGGTCTAGATTTATATACCAATTAAATTTCAGAGGAATAAATCAGAATATGACAGATATGAAAGGCATCCAGATCAAAAGGAGTCAAAATCCAAAGCTTCACTAATGATTTGGCAATTATTATTTTTTTAAACGTAGACATAGACAATGCTTCTTTAAAGTGGCAACGTTGCTTTTCAAGCTTCTACGAAAAGCAGGGATGATAAGCAGGTGGAGGAGGAAGGGGGTGTAATTTTGCAACTGACAGCTCTAGCTTTTAATTACAGTATCTGCTTTTAAAGGATTCCCCAATTATAGTGATCTTCATTGAAGAATGTTGACTGTTGAAGTAATATATTATATATCTACTGTATCAGTATTTCACAATCAGAAAATAGGGATGTGACTATTTCAACCCATCATATCTGGCACACTTATTTTTAGCTGTTCCTCTCTGCCTGTTCCAACATGCTTTCTGTCCCTTAACCCCCAATTAAACAAGGTATTATTAACTGGATGCATTTCCAGGAATCAACCTTTCCTTGCCAAAGTTTCTGATTGCAGAGTTTAAATTAATCCCAGTCCTCGAGCAGGCTACTCTGAGTTATCAGGACGGTACAGGAACAAGCATTAAGTCAGGAGTCTGTTGTGCTTCTAGGGATACAGCTCTCAATTACAGCTTGCTGTTCCTTGGCGACAGATGAGCACAAAGATGTTTCAGGCAATCAATATGTGTGTCTTGAGGGTAGGAAGAAATGCTTCTTCTATCTCTCAGTTTTATGCTGGGTTTACTGATAATGATGACAAACCAACACACCGTTTTTGTATAGACTTCCTCAGCTTGTCTTATTGTACCATACTGGTTTATACAGTGATTGGGCAAAGATAGGAGTAAGGAGTAGGCTCCAGTCCAGTGGTGGGTTCCTCCCGGTTCAGCTGAGCCGGTAGCGGTGACGATATGATGTCACCGAACTAGTTCTCTTTGTTCGGGAGCTGGGCCCTCCTGCCCCCCTCTGCCTCCCGCATTATTCTTACCTTTTATTTGGCCCCACCGCCAATCTATTGCTGCTTCCCGAGTCCCAGCTGATCGGCTAGAAGGAAAAAAACTGTTTAAACTCTTGCCGCGGGGCTTCAAAGGGCCGCCCTACAGCTGATCAGTGTTAAAGGCAGTGTGGTGGTAGACCGGTGCCTCCAAAAACAAATGAGTAGACCGGTATCTCCAAAAACAAATGGGTAGACCGGTGTCTCCAAAAACAAATGGGTAGACCGGTGCCTCCAAAAACAAATGGGTAGACCGGTGTCTCCAAAAACAAATGGGTAGACCAGTGCCTCCAAAAACAAATGGGTAGACTGGTATAGCTCTGCAAGCAGTTAAAAGCCTGGTAGACCAGTACCTCTGCTAAATCCTAAAGAATTGTCACATGACCATCAAGCCACACCCACAAAATAAGCCACACCCACAGAACCGATAGTAAAAAATTTTAGAAACCACCCCTGCTCCACTGCCCTAGTTAAAAGCCCTCTGCAAGAAAAGTCAGCACAGAGCCTTGGCAGCAACACTTCCTATTTCTATGTTGAAGGGTCCACTTTGCTGAAAACATCCTTCCCCATTCTTGCAGCAGGTGGAAGATGGGACAAGGCATAATAATCAATTGAATTCCCCATCTGGGGAAGTGAAGGAAATTGGGGCAAGGAGAGCAAGGGAACAAAAACTATGGATCCATTCTAAATGAACAGAAATCTGGTAAAACATGGTGAAAATGACTGTGATCCACGTACTGTACAAGCAACCAAGTTAGAGGCTGATTTAATAATATGAGAAGTTTGGTGAATTCAGATTTTCATATTAACTTATTAAATGTGTTCTTCCTGGATCATTATGGAATGTGAAATTGGAAGTTTAGTATTTAAAGTAATCAGAATTCTGCAATTCAGTTATCTAAAGAAAAATACAGATTTTGGATTGCATTTATTTGTAATACAGGAAATAAGCATAAAGAATACACACACACACACACACACACACACTTACATACATACATATATTAAAGTTGATTAAAAGTTCACATAATCCTTTTATTAGCTGCATGTTTCTCTTTGAAATAAGAGCAGTGTTCATTAGTTACAAAGATAATAAAACATGGATTTAGATATAATTTATTTAAAAGCTTTTTTATTGCATCCTACAACCTTGATTATAAGCCATGGAATAGTCTAGCACCAAGAAAATTGAAAATGCAATCTTATGTATGTGTCCCACAAATCTCACCAGATCCTTTGTCTCAACTACAAGTGGGCATGAAAAAGATTTTGCACCATAATCATTACCATATTTTAAAATAAACACAAATCCACTGTAGCTAAAGCTTATTTCATAATCCTATTTTTTCTTATATAATTAAGGTTTTTTAATTAATATAGCTAGAAAAACTGAAAAGAACCAAAATAACTCAAGATATTTCAAGCTTGACATTTTAGAAGCTGAACAAAAAAAGATTTCTCTTTTCATCCAGCGTGTTAATAAAATTGAGGTCTGTCTGAACTGCATGTTTGAATATTCATTTTTCCACTTGCTGCTTTAGGAAAATTGTTTTGAAGACTTACTTATCCACATGCTGGCTTGTTATCAGGCATAGCTGTGCTAGTAGCTATGCCTGCTCTAGTAATGCCTGACTTAATCCTTCCCAGAATGGAAATTAAAATTTGACTTGCCAATTGCCCAAGCATTTACCTCCCTGTTTTGTGAGATTAGTTATTTGTTTCAAGTTGCTAACAAGCTGCCACAGGATAAAGAAATTAAAAAAAATATATAATACTTGTCTAGTTTATATATTTATTATTTGTAGCATGCAATGCTGAATGGAGTTGCTGCACCTCCCTCAACTGAAAAGCTTAGATCTGTATAGAGAAAACTGAAATTGGCAATAAAGAGATTGTGAAAGACACTATGAGAGAAAGAGGCACATGGTTGCTGAATGAAAACATAATGTTGAATCTGGAGCAGAAATCAGATGAACTGGACAAGTTTCCCACATATTTGATACAGTATGCCAGATTTCGATAACAGATATGTTCCAATAACATCATCCCTAAATGCATACATCAGTGCAGTGGTGGGATTCAAATAATTTAACAACCAGTTCTCTGCCCTAATGATTTCTTTCAACAACCAGTTCACCAAACTGCTCAGAAAGTTAACAACCGGTTCTCCCAAAGTGGTGCGAACTGGCTGAATTCCACCACTGCATTAGGAGTGTCAAACTCAAAGCCTGCAGGCCAGATCCGGCCCACATGGTGCTTAGATCTGGCCCATGAGGCTGCCCTGGAAAAAGCAAAGGACTGGCCTGCAGTGCCTCTGCTAGCAAAAATGGAACTCAGGAGGGCCACAAGTGATCCTCCCAGGCTCCATTTCCAACCCTGATGGCCTTCCCCCTCAAGCTCCATGTTTGCTGGCAGGGGAGACCATCACAGTCAAAAGGAGGCCATCACAGCCAAAAACGGAGCTCAGGAACCCGTTTTCGCTGGCAGAGTGCTTGGGCCACCACAGGCGCCCGCAACATGAGTGACATCATGGCCACATCCACCTTGCCCCCCCCCCAAGGGTCTCAATGAAATCGAGTTCGACATCCCTGGCATACATCATCAAGGATAATGTTTAGCCTTTCTGGTTTACTCTAAAGCTCTAGGCATTTTCAATTGTGTTTCAATTGTTGTATTAGGCAGGGGTGCCAAACTGCTGGCCCACAGGCTGGATCATCCATGCCACACCCATCCCAGCTTCTCAAATGGGAAAAACACGGCGAAACGTCACATGATGGCAACGTGACGTGGTGAGTTTGACACCTGTGTATTAGAGGTTGGCTCCTCTTGAAGCTCTTCTCAGTTTGATGATGGTTTACTGTACTATGCAACTCTTTAAAACTGGATCACAGATGAAGCTACTCCAATAAAGGAAGTCTTTCATCAGATGATGACCTTTGGCTAAAATTCTTCATTACCTTAAGGAGAAATTTTCAATATGTGTTACATTTGCATTTCTTTTTATTCATCTAGTTTAAACAGTATTTAAGCTGCAGTAGCATATGCATGCCTTGCAGACATTTTTCTGTGGTAGGGATTTTAAATAAATTTTTTATTACTTTTAAAATAATAACAGAGAAAGAAATAAGCAAAAGGAATAAAACACAAGAATATATACCTTATCAAAATAATATGTAAGAAGTGCTTAAAAATAAATGAAAAAATATAACAGAAAAAAAATAAGATATAAAATATAATATATTGTTAAAACAATATCAGTTACAATTCTGTATAATTAACTAATACAAACATTCGAGTATATATATATTGCTCCTATAAGCATGAAGCAGAAAACATCAGCCTGAAGATGACGAATGAGATTTCGTCGAAACTTCACCAAGACACTTCCAATTCTACGCGGAAGAAAACCTGAATAACCAGAGACCTACATACAAACACCTGTGAAAACCTCAGAAAACAAATTTATTTATTTATTTATTTATTTATTTATTTATTTATTTATTTATTTATTTATTTATTTATTTATTTATTTATTTATTTATTTATTTACGGATTTATTAAAAACAGAATTTTATATTCTGGTTATGTGGAAAACATGGCTGACTTGCTTCCTTGAATTGCCACATATATTACTAATGCATAGTTTTATAAATTCCCTTTAATTAACTTGTATACTTTATCATTCATTAGTGTTCAACAGGAATAAGAATAAAATTTTATTCATTGTGCAAAGCTATATTAAGGCAATATGAAGAAGTAAGGATTTGCTGGCAAAAAGCAAAGAAAAACAATTTGAAAGAGGCGAATAATGCTTTTTTTCCTCCTTCAATTGATTTAGATGTAGACTACTATTATTTTCCTATCCATGCTGTACCTTTCTCTCTTCCTTCCCCCTCAATATGGATTGTGTTAAAAAAATTGTGACAGTTTCTTCCTTTTCATGAAGATCTTCTTTTAATGAACTCTCTGTCACTCATGAAATGAATATCTAGCATTGTGTGGAAAGGTTTTCTTAGTCAGGTATGTTGAAAAGTTAATTGGCCAGAACAGATTATGAATGGAAGAAGAGCTAAAAGCAGGCGAAGTCAAAGCAAAAGTTGTTTGGAGCCACAAAGCTTTCTTAATTTTTCTGTAACTTAGGGTTTCCAGGTGTCCACTATTTGAGCGGACGGTCCGCTTTTTTCACATTATGTTCACTATTTTTTTTCACAAAATAGTGGACATTTTTTTTATTCAAAAGCTTTATGATGAAATGGTACGTAATCTAAAGCTGTACAGTCTAAGAGAATAAGGATAGGAGAATCGCGTTTTGTCTTTTTTTTCATAAGTTAGAATGAGACAAAGATCGAATATCCATTGAACTCGATTCTCCGAAAAAATTAATGATGAGATTAAAATAAAAATATATTATAAAATTATGTACAGTTCACATTTTTAAAATGTATTGTAGCTTGTGTCGACTGACCTAAAATGGCGTGTTAAAATGTTTGTAAGAAAATATATAATTTAATTGTAATTTTTTTTAAAAAAATTACTACTTAACGTCCCCCCCCCCCCCGCTTGTCTGCTATTTTTTGGAAGCAGACCTGACAACCCTATCCCTTACTCTGAATCACCAAATAAAATTAGATTATTAGCAGCCTTAAATTAGGCCAACACTACCAAGTCCTGACTTAAAGAAAAGAACACAAAGCTGCCCCAAAATCCACAGTCTTCTTGCTGACTATTTTATTTTCTCAAAGGCTTTAGGTGACTGTCTACTCTACTCTTTTGATACTAACCAATGCATAGAGAAGAGCTGACTGAAGATAGCACAAAGATAGGAATACAGCAAATATTTCAAAAGATGGTATCAAAGTTTAGGAAGTTCATACAAGCTACAACTATATGCAGACACCGGGAAGATGAATTTCATCAAGGACTGTTGCAAAGTCCTACAATTGGTTAGGAAAACTCAAAAATATGTATATAGGCTTGATACTGGCTAGCAGGACATTCAAAATGGAACTAGGGTGTATAGTGGAACACAACTGCACATAAGCCAATAATATGATGCAGTTTCAAAAATATCAATGTAGATCATTGTTATATTCTGTTCTGCACTTTGAATATGGCATCCAGATCTGGGCATCTCATTATAAACAGTCCAAAGGAGAAAAGTCAAGATGTTCAAAGACAAAGGAAAAACCTACAAGGAATATTTATTTATTTATTTATTTATTTATTTATTTATTTATTTATTTATTTATTTATTTCATCAAGCATATATTTGATCTTTACATTCTCTGATTAATATTTATTATTTTCTTAACATAAAAAATAATATTGCTGACAGAGTATGAAAAACATAACAATTTCAAAAGTTCCAGTTCCTAGGTTATCTTGTATAATATCTGAAGCTTAACTAAATCTCTTGAGCCTTAGTTTGGAAAATAAATCTCATGAGAAAAGATTTACTGGAAATTCTTGCTTTCAAGTATCTTAGACTAACAGATGCCCAGCATCAATTAAGAGATAAATAAATAAAAGGATTGACTTCCACATCCAGCTGGAATGCAGAAAGCAAAGTGACATGAACTCATTTGATGACCAATGAATACATCATTTTTTTTCTAAATATAGTAAACAAGATTACTAATTATCTCACTGATGTTGTTATTGTGGTTGTTTATTATTGCATAAATGGTTGACACAAGCAGAAAGAATGAGTGACTATTTTTTCATATTCTGAAAAAGTACTCCACAAATACTTCCAATACATCAAAGTATTCATTTCTTATGCTATGGGATACTGCACAATTCAACTGTACTCAAAGTACATAAAAATATAAGTAGTCCTTGCTTAACAATCCTAATTGGGACCAACCACTCTTGAAAGAGACAAGACTCCTCAGTTTCATATGTTCGGATTTTGTTTTCCTGCTACCCCCCCCTACCCTTCCCTTTATAATGCTCAAGTGCCTGCTTATTGTCTTGTCATATTGCAATTAATGTGATCACAGCATAGCCTGAGGGTGAGAGCCAGATTACGCAAACAACTTATTCTCTTGAAATCTCTTGAAATTTTTCCACTCTGTGATGGGGATGGAAGAAAACAAAGCAAGCAATTTCTCAGTCTCCTTTGCCTGACCCTCCCTGCAGCAGAGGGATCGCAGAGGGATTTCAAGAGAGTAAACTGTTTGCTTTCTACACATTGAGAGCAATGCAACTGCATCTGGTGCTGTGAGAGTCAGGCAAAGGAGAAATTGCCTATAGAAATCTCTTGGTTTCTTTCTCCCCCCACCTTCACATAATGGAGCAATTAGAGAAGGGATTTCAAGAGCATACTGTAAGCTGTTTGCACGTGTTCCCTGTGCTCTCAGCCCTGGGCTACAGGCATGATCACATTGCTTTTGATGTGTAGAAGAGCAAAATGGCTTACTTTCTTACACTCTTCTGTTGGTCACAGGTCATTGTATACCATAATGATGACACATGACTGAGAAATGCCGTGAAGGTCATAAATAGTCATAAGTGAGCCATAAAGTTAATTTTTCAGTTCCATTGTAAGTTTGAATTATTGATAAATAAATGGTTCATCAATGAGGACCACCTGCATAAAAGCTGTGCTTTTGTTAATAATATCAGCCACTCATAGCTGGTCATATAGGCATGAACTACAGAGATTTGGCATCTCTAATGTGTGTCTGGAAATTTTAAGAATAATCTCCCATCTTTATTTATAGTAGAGCAGGGGTGTCAAACTCAAGACCCACGGGCCAGATCCGGGTACTTAAATCTGGCCATGGAGCTGCCCTGGAAATAGCAAAAGACCGGCCCATGATGCCTCTGCCAGAGAAAATGTAGCTCAGGAGGGCTGTATGTGGCCCTCCTGAGCTCTGTTATCACTTGCAGAGGGTTGCAGAAGGCCATTGCAGCCGAAAACAAAGCTCGGAAGCCCGTTTTCACTGGCAAAGCGCTCGGCCCATCACAGGCGCCCCCGACATGAGTGATGTCAAGCTGGCCATGCCCACTCTGGTCCCCCTGCCCCCCCAGCCCCCTCATCAAACACAACCCTGATGCGGCCCTCAATGAAATTGAGTTTGACACCCCTGCAGTAGAGATTTCATTAAAGCAGAGACAATCAGTAACTTCCCTTCCACCTGGGATTAGATCTGCTTCTTTCTTCATTCTTTTTAAAGCCTTCCTATAGTTTCTCATAAATAAGTAGCTGAAGATGACATGGAACTTCAGAGAAAAACTTTCCAATCCTGGCATTTGAAATTAATAACCAGATGGCAGCTGGGAAAAGTCTGTATATATAGGACAGACCTATAAATATATTTTTAAAAGAAAGCTTGACTGATTATTATTTGTGATACATTAGACATTTCCTGAGCATCTAAGAGGCTTATAACTATTTTCAATGGTCTGTGTATAACCGTTTGGTTCTGTGAGTGTGTATAAGGCTTGTTTGAATTCATTTTAATTAATTGAAATTGGTTTTTCCCAAAGAATTACATCATTTAACATAGAAAGAGAGCATTTCTATTAAGATTCTTCTCATCAGCTTATTCCACAGTTTCCTTCATAAGTACCAAATGTGTGTTGGTAATTACAGTTATACAGCTGAAAATGTACTAGTCCAGAATGTGTGCCTAATTGTAGATTTTATTTAACTGAGCTGTCTTTGCAATTCTCTTTGCTTTTTTGTCTTGTAAAAACAAGATGGCTGTCAAATATGTACCAAACAATGCATCAGTTTCTTAGATTGTAAACTCTATCCACCTCTACTAGATGACAGAAAAGTCTGTGGTTGTTTTGGGCAGCTATGATTTGAGTTAATTATGAACACATAATGTGAGTTCTATCACTGAATTTAACAACTCAAGCTGTCATTATATAAACCGATGGTGAATTTTCCAACTTGTGACATCAACCATAGTGGGCTCTGCCTGACTAATTGGAAGCGCAATTCACTTTTATACTGGGAGATTTTCAAGTGTGTTGTCTACAAAAATAAGTGATGTACTTTAAAAAAGATTTTAGTTCAGCCCTCTTGTGATATTTCCATGGGTATTTGTATAGGGAAAGGCAGAATTGGGAACTTAATTGGGATGTTCTATGAAATATATGCTCCATCTATTTCAACACAGAACATAACTATCATTCTCTTGTTTGTAGGACTGAAATTTTGGTTAAAGATATAGTTTCCCCTAAATTACCTTTATTGCCACTAATACAGAAATGTTACATCATTTCAGCAACCATCTCTTAAATGCTCCAGAGTCAACATTGCTTACAAGAAAATTTAACTTTACTGCATTCATCTTTATAAAATAAGGGGAATTGAAGACAATCAGTACTCAAAATCAATATACAATAATTGGCTTATTATATCAATCAGTAACTGGATAAATCTTCCATATATGAGTGGATGTGCCATCAAGGTGGCTGATTGTAGCTGCAATTCCTCATTTCCTCTACAATTCTATGCAATTAGAAATAAAACAAACTACTTCCATTACATCAAATATGTTGTTCTATCTCATCCAACCCCCAGAAAGGCTGTCTGTGGAAATGTTTAACAACACCAAGCAATCAGACCATATTTTCAGCTAAAAAAAAGTTTTCTGGAAGGAAAAAAAAGTGATTATTGCCTGCTTTATAGACCAAGTCTGGTTAAAAGTATGACACATTTTAAATGGAGAAAGAAAGGTCCTGCAGAAGAGGAGGTGGAGGAGGAGGAGGAGGTGGAGGAGATGGTATTGGTGGTATACTTGAATACTTTTATGACACCTTCCTTCCTGCAAGCTACTGACTAATCATCAAGTGCAAGGCCTTAAAGGCTAAATACAGAACACCTATTATAGAAGATACCTACTCAGTGGTGGGATTCAAGTAATTTAACAACCGGTTCTCTGCCCTAATGAAAATTTTTTTGAATCCCACAACTGAAGTGAGGGAGGTGTGAAGGAACTCCTGCCTTAACATTTGGCCACCATAGGTGCCTCCGACACTAGTGAAGTCAAGATGGCCACGCCCACCCTGGCCACGCCCACCACACCCACACCCACCCCAGCCCCCCAATGTAAAACACAACCTTGATGCGGCCCTCAATGAAATCGAGTTTGACACCCCTGATCTAAAGCCTTAGTTAATATTTTTTAAAATATTTATATATTTCTTGAACTATAATTATATGGATATTTTTGCTGACATAGTTCCCCAGTGTTCAGGTGACTCATATTGAGGCCTAGTTACTTAGATTCAAGTAACAACTAGATTTATTTTCTGGAAGGATTTAATAATGTGGTTACACTGACTCACGTGGTTAGGATTCTGGATAGCAGGTTAGCAAGCTCATGTTGGAGATCTGAATGCTGCCGTGGGACAGGATGAGCTCCCATCCCATCTTGCTAGGGACATGAAAGAAACCCCCAATTGGGCATCCTCCAGGCAATGGTGATGTCACCGGCTAATCCTTTGAACCTGGACGCACGAGTGCAGTGCTATGTGGTAACTGCAATTTCAGGAAACAATTATTGCATATAAATTACTAATGCTACTGCCAAGACACTCAGGTCTCAAAATTTACACAATACAGTTGCAAAATTAAAGACAAATCTTTTTTTCACCAAGAAGAATTTCCCCCCTTTTGCATACTCACAACAGAAGCATATTTGAGTACAGCAGTGGCGAAGGTGCATATGCTTTGTTGCTTTCTCACTTAACACTTAAATATTTGCTTTTCAGGCTGTCCTCCCTTGGGTCTTGAAACTTTAAAAATTACTGATTTTCAGCTTCATGCTTCTACAGTGAAGCGATATGGCCTGGGAGCACACAGAGCACGGTTAAACATACAGGTAAGATTATCTTTCATTTTTAATATATATATATATATATATATATATATATATATATATATATATATATATATATATATATATATATATATATATATATATATATGTGTGTGTGTGTTTTTCTTCTAGCCAGGTTTTCCCTACGTAGCCAAGGTTTTTTTTTTTTTTGTAGCTCCAGCTCAGTAGAATCTCATCTACTCATCTACTGAGCTGGAGCTACAAAAAAAAAAAAAAAACCTTGGCTACGTAGGGAAAACCTGGCTAGAAGAAAAACACACATAGACCCTACGAAGAAGTAAGAAAATTGATATATATATATATATATATATATATATATATATATATATAGATAGATAGATAGATAGATAGATAGATAGATGGATGGATGGATGGATGGATGGATGGATGGATGGAGGGAGGGAGGGAGGGAGGGAGGGAGGGAGGGAGGGAGGTTATTAATCTTTTGAAAAGCCACTAGTAAATTCCTTTGATTTTTTTAAGCACTCTAACAAGTAATACCATTTTAAACAAAAGGAAATAATGCATATGTTGCTCAATAGTGAATATAGCAGTAGAAAAACCTTAACCTTTTGCCCCCACAAATTCTCCCTTACCCCATTATTTGTGCAAATGTTGTATATTCAGCTGTCTTGAAAACCACTTCAAGTTCTTAGGGAGCTGGCAGTATAGAAATGCATTTGATAAGCCAATGCCAAGCAATTAATTAATTTACTCCAAAGCATGATTGTTGGTAGTGGGATAATACTTGTCCTGTAGCTCTGTAGGAAACAATACAACTCCTTTTTGGAATAATTTCTTCTGGAGCAGAAAGAGATACAATTGTTAATTGGATTACTACCACAATATCCATACCAACCCTTCATTGTCATGTAGATATGGCGGAACAGCACTGATCTAAGCTTGGGAGAGCTCCTGCATGTTGAAAACCCTTCTACAAATGTTATGTTACAAGCAACCATCAACTCCTAAGTTGCTTCTTTATCAGATGCATGGAATGAATTTCCTCCGCACAATTTTCTTAAAAGGGTAGGGAAATCACTCTTTTTAGTTTGATGCTGATCAGAAAGGCTGGCATTAAAATGCACTCTCATAATTCTTCGGTGCTGATTGTATAGATACTCATAACAAGAAGTGTCCAATTGTGCAGAGTTTCTGGAGCAAAACATCTGCCTTGATTAGAAGTTTGGAGCACCTGGAAAACCCAATGTCAAATCCTTTAATGAACCACTTAGAACTTTCTGAAATAATTATATTTGTGTGCTACCGGAGATTGGATCGATGCTAAGTAGAGCAGCTTCTTGCATCTGCATCTGCAGATGTTCCAGGATTCATAGGAAAATGTGGCATTGCGGTTTTAAAGCCATTCTCAGCGCCATGCTAAGAAATAGATTAGTTTTCATCCTGTATGGCAAGTTATTTATCGGAACAGATTATAAAGAAAGCTCTGAAAATGATGGAAAGGATGAAACTCAAAGCTACGGTGCACTCTAAGAGAACTATAAATATAACATCTTGTTTTGATTACCATGATATATGCTCTATGGTACATAATGAGTGATCTGCAGCAGAATCTTCTAATTAAAAAAAGGCCAGAAAGATCTATCTAGAACAAAATCTTCTAATTAAAGGAAAAAAAAAAAGGCCAGAAACTTCCATCAGGTTAAAGGAATAATTAAATGCAAGGTAACAAAAGACATTTAAAGGATCATCTTTTTCCCTTCAGATGTCCTGAGATGAAACTTAACCATATGCAATCCTTTTCTGACTGATCTTTTTGCCTTTTGTTTCTGAGTTTTTGCTTTGCTGTTCAATCCTGTCTTCTGTTTAACCATTTGTTCCTGTTACAGACTTCAGCCTTGACCAGTACTTCAATACAGATCCAGGTTTAGGGCGTCTAAGAGTCAATAAACAGGCATTTCTGACCACCAGCCGTGAAGAAAAAAAGGAGGCTAGAATTCGCTATAATTTTACTTGAGCTTACTTTTATCTCTGAACTTATTCCTTTTCAAAAGGCGCCTATTCAGATTTCTAAAGAAAGTTTTGCCTTCTCTTCAGGCAGGTATTAATGAGAATGATTTTTATGATGGTGCTTGGTGTGCAGGACGGAACGATCCCTACCAATGGATTGAAGTAGATGCTCGCAGGCTAACAAAGTTCACAGGAGTTATTACACAGGGAAGAAATTCTCTTTGGCTGTAAGTCAATATATCACATAATATATTGTGTGCATGCATGCATTTTCTAAGCAAAACCCAGATGTTTTAGGAAAAGTTTTATAATGTAAATAACTGTAAAACTACAATACTTTTAAAACATGGTCAAGTATGGAATTAGCCACATTGTCCCATCTAGTAGGTACTGTTGAAAAGCAGCTTCATTAGGACTACTTTTTCTTGTCCAGTTATTTCAATGGAGTTCTGCTTTGCTAAATCAAATCTTGGTCTTTTTTCATCAATTTTCTCCACAATCATGGTTAGCCATTTGGGTGACCTTGACAACATTCAGCAGAAAAGTTTTTGATAATTTTCTGGGTAGATTTTTGAATTTCAGAATAGCGTATCCCTACACATCGCTAACGTTAATTTGAGTACAAGGGAATCTAACAGGTAGTTATCAGCGGAGGGGAGGAATAGTGTGTAAACCACATCTAATGTATCTTTATTTCAAGTATTTCTGAAACAAATGTGGAAGCTCCAATCAACATATCTTGGTCCTGTTATTGATCTGTGACTTCACTAGGCAAGTTTCCTATCTCATTTCCAGTTTGGATGGGATTTTGTACCATTCTAGCATGGGTTTGGGTAATGTGCCCTTGAGGATAAGGTGGCTATTTATTTATTGTTAGGCTAAAACGGGGCTTCATGCTTTGAGAATATTCTCCAATTTGATGCTGGTGCTGCTTAATTTCAAATTAGCATCAGAGTTTCTATATTCTATATATCTAATAATTAAGGCAGTCTATTTGGGCATCATGAATATAATTCTACTGGCAATTTATCCCTTTCTATAAACAAAACGTTGAGCATTCCAATACAAGAAAACATTGTTTCTTGTCTTGCCTTTTGGTGCTTTGGTCAAACTATTTTCCAAAGCACCAAAAGGCAAGAAAAGAAACAATGGATGGAAACTAATCAAGGAGAGAAGCAACTGACAACTAAGGAAAAATTTTCCAATGGTTAGCGCAATCAACCAATGAAAAAGCTTGCCTTCAGAAGTTGTAGGTGCTCTATCACCGGAGGCTTTCAAAAAGAGACTGGACAACTATTTGTCTGAAATGGCATAGGGTCTCCTGCTTGAGCAAGAGGTTGACTAGAAGATCTCCAAGGTCCCCCTTCCAACTCTATTAATCTATGTTATTGCATTTCACTAGGAAAAGTAAGGTAGATTCCAACGCATCAAGCTTTGTGTTAGGTATTAAATCTTTCCAAGCTAGCGTTTCATATGTTGTGCACTGATCCTAGTAAATTTCAATGTGATTTATTCAGTGTGCCTATGTCTCAACAGCAACACATATATATTAATGGCAGATGTACAATGTCAGTTAAAACCTAACATTTAAACACTGTTTAATTGTCAGTTGTCATAGTCTCCTTTTAATGAAGCTCCATTCCAACACTTTTATGTCTGATTAAATGATGCCTCACATTGCATTCTCAAGTTTGATCACTGGAAATTCAAGATAGACTTTTCAGCATGAAGAAAAGCAGCGATAGAAAGCTTCCTGTATTAAATGTTAAACTGTTGCACGTTTATTAAAAGTACATAATTCCTGGCAGGAAAGGTTGACAGCCAAATAGACACTAGATTTTACCAGCAATGTTTGGGGTACAATAAAGCAGTCCCATTCAAAAGAACAAAAAACAGAACAGTGTGAAAGCAATGGGTAGAATTGTATGTAACTTCAGATTTAGCAGCACGAGAAAAAAAGCACTGAGAATAATGCAAAGATGCTTTTGCAGAGCCATAAAAGGCCAAAGATACAAAGCAGAATTTATAACCCTATCTTGTGAATATGGAGACAACATAAATATGGAACTAAATTAATATCATCATAGGGTTAGTAGTCACTTTTTGTTTTTGAAGCAATCTGAAAGTATGGAATAGCCTCTCCTCCCCCCCCGAAAGTTAGAAAGGAATGTCTTGGGGTGTGTATCTGGGTCACAATGACTGTGTGATTCTGTTTTATTTCACCTATAGGCTTTTGTTACAGTCTTTTTAACTGTAATTGAAATACAAAAGGAGAGTGCGGTTTCAGAAAACTGCTAAGAGAAATCAATAGCGGTGATTAGCCAAAACTCTTTTATAGCTGGAATTTTATTCTGAAAGAGTCAGGAGCATTGACATAAATCTAATATATCTCCAGTAAACACAATAATGATAGAAGTGAGTCTCTCTTTCAATTTCCTGGTGCCATATTCTCACTCAGTCCTGAAAGTATTAAATACTATACTAGTTGAAATCAAGACTGCTTTTAAATAGTAACTCTATGAAATAACCCACTAAAAGGCAATGGAATGAAGAGCTCTCTATAAAACCATGTAGAACTATGATGGACATGTAAAACAAAACATATTACAAGTAGTCTTCGACTTACGACAGCAATTGAGCCCAAAATTTATGTCATTAAGTGAGAAATCTGTTAAGTGAGTTTTTCCCCATTTTACGACCTGTCATAAAAATATCCCAATAAAAGAAACAGGAGACAGCAACACAAATAATAATTCTTACTTTAAGATTCAGAGGTTTATTTCATGAGCAATTTGGAACATGAATAGCCATCATAACACAACTTAGATCAATAACCCATTGTAATGAGGTCCACTGACATAGCTGAGTCCAGCAAGGAGTAGCTATGGCCAGTGGCCCTGAACGCATCCCAAGATATTTTTTTTATACTTTTCTGCACACAACTTACTTCCTTGTTCTTTCTTACTGACAGACAGTCTCCAGATATACCCATGAACATCTCAAACCTCTATCCTTTGGCTACTTTCAGTTCCCTATTTCTTGCGATTTTGTCCTTCTATGTCCAAATATATTTCAAAACTATGTACTTTGCAAAATCCCATTTTACAGCAACGGTTCAGCAGGATTACAAATAGTTCTGATACACTTTATTTATTTATTTATTTATTTATTTATTTATTTATTTATTTATTTATTTATTTATTTATAATGCAATTTATATGCTGCCCTATCTCCAAGGACTCAGGGCGGCTCACAATGGTAAAGATGCACAGTTCCTCATTAAAAAACAATATAAAATTAAAATTCCAATTTAAAACAATTTAAAATTCATTAAGAAACCCCTCATCAGTCCAGGCTGTGGAACAACCAGGTCTTCAAATCGCGGCGGAACGAGCAAAGGTCAGGAGCCATCCGGAGCTCCAAAGGAAGTTGGTTGTAGAGGGTGGGTGCACACACAGAGAAAGATCTCCCCCTGGGGGTCGCTAGCCGACACTCTCTGGCCAACAGCACCCTGAGGAGGCCCTGTCTGTGAGAATGCACCGGGCGATTGGGAATTGTGGCTGGCTTCAGGGGGTCCAACAAATATTCTGGGCCTAGGCCATGAAGGTCTTTGTAGGTAATAACCAGCACCTTGAACCTCACCCGAAGGGCAACTGGTAACCAATGCAAGTCGCGCAGGAGGGGTGTAACATGGGAGTGTCGGGACGCTCCCATCACAACCCCCGCGGCTGCATTCTGCACCAGCTGAAGCCTTCGAGTGGTTTTCAAGGGCAGCCCTACATAGATAGTGTTGCAGTAGTCAAGACGGGAGGTGACCAGCGCATGAGTAACAGTGCATAGGGCATCTTGGTCCAAGTAAGGGCACAACTCGCGCACAAAGCGGACCTGGGCAAATGTCTCCCTGGTCACGGTCATTACATGATCTTCCAGAGACAACCATGAATCCAGGAGAACACCCAAGTTGTGAGCCCTATCCACAGGGGATAACACCTCACCCCTGATGGTCAATGATGGAATATCTCAATCGGACCAAGATGCCGGTACCCACAGCCACTCCATCTTGGCGGGGTTGAGTCAGAGCCTGTTCCTCCCCATCCAGGTCCATACTGCTTCCAGGCAGCAGGACATCACATTGAGGGCATCACTGGGCTGGTTTGGGGTGGATATAAAAAGCTGAGTATCATCAGCGTACTGATGATACCGCACTCCAAAACCACGGAAGATCTTCCCAAGTGGCTTCATATAGATGTTGAACAGGAGAGGTGAGAGGACTGACCCCAGGGGCACCCTACAAGTGAGGAGCCTCATAGCCGACCTCTGCCCCCTTGCCAACACCGCTTACCTACGACCCGAGAGATAGGAGGACAACCACCATGGAACAGTGCCTCCCACTCCCAACCCCTCGAGCCGTCGCAGCAAGATACCATGGTTGATGGTATCAAAAGCCGCCGAAAGATCCAAGAGGACCAGAACAGAGGAGTATCCCTTGTCCCGAGCCCTCCAAAGATCATCCACCAGCGCGACCAATGCCGTCTCCGTGCTGTACCCCAGCCTGAAACCCGATTGGTATGGAGCCAGGTAGTCTGTATCTTCCAAGGCCAATGGGAGCTGCCATGCCACCACTCTCTCAACAACCTTCATGACAAAGTGAAGGTTGGAGACCGGACAGAAGTTATCCAGTATGGTTGGATCCAAGGCAGGTTTCTTGAGGAGGAGTCTCACCACCGCTTCCTTCAAGGTGGCAGGGAAGAACCCCTCATCCAAGGATGCCATTATTACTGCTTGGATCCAATCCTATGTCACCTCTCGGGCCACATAAGCAAGCTAGGAGGGACACGGGTCCAGAACACATGTGGTGGCACTCAGCCTTTCCATAATCCTGTCCATTTCCTCAGGGGTGACAGGATCAAACTCCTCTCAAATCCCAAGACCAGCTGCCTCTTCACCGTCAGACCCTGCCCAATCAGAGTCCAGACCGTCCCGAATCTGAGCGATCTTATCCAGCAGATGCTGACTAAACTCCTTGGCACGTCCCCACAAAGGATCCTCCCCCGCCCTCTGATTCAGCAGGGAGCGGGACACCCTGAACAGGGTGGCTGGGCAATTATCTGCAGACGTGATGAGGGTGGAGAAGTATGCCCGCTTTGCCGCCTCCATCGCCGCCAGATAAGATCGTGTGAACTTTGAAACCTTTCTATCTAAAACTTTGGTTCACGTAGCTTTTTTAGGGCCTGCTTTTTCCATTTAGGCCTTATTGATTCTAATAGATCAATAGGCTATATTTCCATTTCCCACGGACCTTTCTTGCCACAGTTGTTCAGGGAATCGCTGCAGTTGTTAAATTAATAATGCTGTTGTTAAGTGAATTTGGCTTTCCCATTGACGTGGCTTGTCAGAAGGTCACAAAAAGGGATCATGTGATCCCGGAACTCTGAAACTGTCATCAGTGTGAACCAGCTTCAAGCATCCATATGTAAATCATGTGACCATGGGGATGCTGCAATGGTCAGAAGTGTGAAAAATGGTCATAAAAGCCACTTTTTTCAGTGCCATTGTAACTTCGAACCTTCACTAAACGAATTGCTGTACTTGTACTTGTACTTCAGTCAAGAAGGCATGTGCTTTAGATGTTGGTCTAGGTCAGGGGAGACTGAGATTCAAATCCATTTTCAGAGATGGGAGGTCACTGAGTGACTTTGTTCCAAGGGCTTATTTCAGTCCTTCCTACTTTGTTCCCTTGTTGACTGTATTATAATGGTGGAAAAACCTCATCCAGTTGATCATGTGAACACTATCACTCTTTCGTCACTAGATGGCTCTGGATTTAGGCATATCTGAGAGAAGTGAAGAGGTTTTTTTTGAGTCAGTTCTGCTTTTAAAGGAGACAATAAGGTTTTTGTGTCGCTTTTAGACTTTTTAGTCCTTCTTAACAGGCTGCAAATGTTCAAGACTTGCAATAGAACCCTGAAATAAACTTCCATGCTGGGCTACATATGGTGATTTTCTCATAAAAAGGTCAAGTGTTTGAACACCATTTAAAAAAATACGCAATTGCTACGATGACAAATTTCACAGGGACACGTTTATTTAAATGCTGGCATTCTTTTTCCTTGTCATCTGCCTATGCACAGTAGACAACTCCCAAATTAAACTGTTAGAAAAGCCTAAAATGGGTCTAATGATAATTAGATTCAATGATTTCTTTGCTAAAAGCTTCGGAAAACTTGTCACTAAGGGGAAAACTTGTTTTTTTTTCTGTCCATGTTTGTTATAGGTTATCTGGTTGCAGAATTGGTTTGTTACGGCAATTAAAAACAATGCCATATGCAGGGGCCACATTTTTCATGTCTTTCCCAATGAATAGTAATACCCCATTCTACAATTTCAGTTTTAAAGGCATAAAACCTGTCAGACAAATTGACCTGCATTTTTGTGACATATTCTAGAAGTGGAGACACATGCTTAGCTATTTTAGGGACTAGAGTTAGACTTGCAAACTCACCTAGGCTGAAGAGCTATTTTCACCTCTGGAAATTCCAGTACCACATTCCAAATTTTCAAACATAGATATTCAAAATGTTCAAAAGCTAGTTTGAATGCAGGTGGAGAGGAGAAATGGGATCATAATGTATTTTAAGGCACAGGTAGTCCTTGACATATGACCACAATTGAAACCCAAATTTCTGTTGCTAAGCAAGACAGTTGTTAAGTGAATTTGCCCCATTTTATGACCTTTCTTGCCATAGTTCAGTGAATCACTGCTGCTGCTATGTTGGTAACCTGGTTGTTAATTGAATCTGGCTTCCTTGGCTTTGCTTGTCAGAAGTTTGCAAAAGGTGATCACATGACCCTGCAGTTGTCATAAATATGAATCATTATTATTATTATATCATTATAAATATTACCAAGCATTTGAATTTTGATCACATGACCATGAGGATGCTGCAATGGTCATAAGTATGAAAAATGATCCTAAGACACTAAGTCCTAAGTCCTAGGTTTTTCAGTGCCATTGTAATTTCGAACGGTCACTAAATGAATGGTTGTAAGTCGAGGAGTACCTCTACTATCCAGCAGGGTTGTGAGAAGCAAAGAGAGGCACAATGGTAAAAGAATTGTGATGTTGCATGTACACAACAAAGGGGTGGGGCTTGTAATCCAATGGAGAACATTGATTTTATCATTTTGATGAAGGCAACAAGATCCTACAGATGCCCAAAATATCACAGAAGTGGCGATTGCATGCAAAGCACACGCACAAAGAAAACCAGTAGTAAAGCTGGTTAGAACCCACCCCTGCGGAGCATTTACAACTTCTGGAGGCATGTTGTTCCACTGGCTAATTGTTTTAACTGTCAGGAAATTTCTTCTTAGTTCTAGGTTGTTTTTCTCCTTGATTAGTTTCCACCCATTGCTGCCTTCAGTTGTTTTGGAGAACAGGTTGAAGGTGTTGGAGAACACCTCTTCTTTGTGGCAACCTGTGTGATATTGGAACACTGCTATCATGTCACCCCAGTCCTTCTTTTGATTGAACTAGACATACCCAATTCCTGCAACCATTCTTCATATGTTTTAGCCTCCAGTCCCCTAATCATCTTTGCTGCTCTTCTCTTTGCACTCTTTCTAGAGTCTCAACATCCTTCTTACATTGTGGCAACCAAAACTGGATGCAATATTCCAAGTGTGGCCTTACTACTATTGAACAAGGTACCACCTATATTGTACCTGTGCATTTGGTTTTTCTTGCCTAAATGTAGAACCTTACTTTTTTCACCATTGAATATAGAGGATTTTTACACTATTTAGCAAGATTTTTTTTAGCCAAGGTAGTGCAGCACTATTTTTAAATATTTTATTGACGCTAGAGTCTTTATTTTTATTTTTCCCAGTACTTGTATACTTCTATATACCACTATAATTATATGTCTCAAGGAGATTCAAAACCCAAGTGATAAAATAATAATTCAGTAATTCAAATCTAAACAGACTGCAGGAAAGGAAACTCCCTTGTTTTTGCCCAAAACATATTCCAGATCAGGCCTTATGCCAGAATTGATTACCTTTGGAGATCAGGATTTGACTGAACCATTTTTAGACCTCTGTATAATATATCAAACAGGGACGCGGTGGCTCAGTGGCTAAGACGCTGAGCTTGTCAATTGAAAGGTCGGCAGTTCAGTGGTTCAAATCCCTAGTGCCGCATAACGGGGTGAGCTCCCGTTATTTGTCCCAGCTTCTGTCAACCTAGCAGTTCAAAAGCACGTAAAAAATGCAAATAGAAAAAT
This sequence comes from Pituophis catenifer annectens, assembly GCF_029215685.1. Taxonomy (NCBI): domain Eukaryota; kingdom Metazoa; phylum Chordata; class Lepidosauria; order Squamata; family Colubridae; genus Pituophis; species Pituophis catenifer. The sequence continues at coordinate 56,841,030 of NW_027256886.1, read as the reverse complement.
AGGTAGGAAGGTAACAGCGTTCCATGCACCTTTAGTGTTTAGTCGTGCCGGCCATATGACCACGGAGACGTTTTCGGACAGCGCTGGCTCTTTGGCTTTTAAACAGAGATGAGCCCCTTAGAGTCGGGAATGACTAGCATATATGTGCGAGGGGAACCTTTACCTTTACCTATAATATATCATCGTACAAATACAGTTTAAGTGACAGGGGGAGAAGGAAACATTTTGATGGGTGTACATTATATTTCCTACAAAAAGAGACTGCATACCCCAAAACATAAATATATCATCATCATTCATCATTTTAGCCATTGTCTATCCTCTTCCAACCAAAACAGTCCTGAGCTTTCTTTTGCCAATTGGGCCCACAAAACTTGCTGATGTCGTCAATCCATCTTGTTTTAGGTCTCTTTCATGGATCTTTTTATCAAGTGGGATCCCTTCTATAACTGCCTTGGTCCACATAAATTTATACACAACTCAATAATCCCATAATTCATACTCCTGTACAGCAAAACTACCTAACAAAGAAAAAAAAGTAACACTTTCAAAAGTTAACATTATTTAAAACATGATACTTTCTCAAACTGCATTTGAAATTACATCATAAATTAGTTATACATAATTTAAACATGTTTTCCTTTTAGATACAGCTTTTCTAAGAAATTATTTAAACTGGGAAGAAGAAAATGATAGTTATGACAGTACTGCTTTTTTTGCAAATTTGGACTGCATGTTCAGCACTTAAAAATAACCTCGATAATGAATTCATTACTTTTATGCATATAATGATTTTTTTTCTTCTGTATTTTTGCATATTCATAAATGGGAGAAATATATCTAGTACTGCATCTGAGAGACTAGTTTTGAAGAAATGTGGGATGATTTCCAAGTATATTGTTCATTATTTAAATACTAGGGTTTTTTCAGGACCTTTTTGAATTTAGTGAGTGTTCTTTTTAAATATGCTTAAATATAACACACTGAATTCACAAATTCACTAAAAACCTGACCACAACTCTAGAGCAGGGGTCTCCAACCTGGACAACTTTAAGCCAGGCTGAGGAATTCTGGAGTTGAAGTCCACAAGTCTTAAAGTTGCCAAGCTTGGAGACCCTTGCTCTAGAGGATAGGAGAGATGCATCCTTTTTAGTAATATTCCACATTTTAAAACATTAAAAAAGGAAGGGTATGCAGGTAGTCTTTGACTTACAATAGTTCATTTAGTGACTGTTCAAAGTTACAACAGCACTGAAAAAAAGTGACTTATGACAATTTTTCACACTTATGACCGTTGTAGCATCCTCATGACCACATGATCAAAATTCAAATGCTTGGCAACAGGTTCATATTTATGACGGTTGCAATGTCTTGGAGGTCATGTGAAACCCAGGACACTGCAGCCATCATAAATATGAACCAGTTGCCAAGCATCCGAAGTTTTGCGACCTTCTGACAAGCAAAGTCAATGGGGAAACTACTGATTCACTTAACAACCGTGTTACTAATTTTTTGTTTGTTTGTTTGATTTATATGCCACCCTTCTCCGGAGACTCAGGGCGGCTTACAATGCATTAAGCAATAGCCTTCATACTTTTGTATATTTATAGAAAGTCAGCTTATTGCCCCCACAATCCGGGTCTTCATTTTACCTACCTTAGAAAGGATGGAAGGCTGAGTCAAGCTTGAGCCTGGTGAGATTTGAACTTGCAGTAATTGCAGGCAGCTGATGTTAATAACAGTGCTTTAGTCTGCTGCAATTTAACAACTGCAATGATTCTCTTAACAACTGTGGCTAAAAAGGTCATAAAATGGGGCAAAATTCACTTAACAAATCTCTCCACTTAGCCACAGAAATAATAATTTTGGGCTCAATTGTGGTCATAAGTTGAGGACTACCTGTAGTCATATTATTTATATATACACACAGGTAGAAAAAGCCTGGTGCCCAGTGAGTGGAGCTTCCTTACATGGTCATGGCCAATGATCTTTCTAACCATACCTTACAGCTGACTTATAGACATCCAAATAAAAGTCCAAATAATTTTTTTACTTATGGGATTTATTTCCTGCCTCGATTTTTATAGACTTTAGGAGGTTAATTAATGTCCATGTTCTGCTTTTAATTAATTAAACAATCTAATTTAGCTAATTAGGGAGATGGGAGATCTAGAGATAGGAAATGTAAATAAATGGGTGATATTTAAAGTATTTGAGATGGCAGATTTGGTTTCAACTCTCTCTTGTTCTCTTAGTATTTTTTTCTCTGTTTCATAGTTTACAGTTAGATTTTTTTTTCCTTGGATTTTGGATTCGGTTCGCCTGCTAATTTCCTCTCCTCTAATATTACTGGTTGCAATATTGTACCCTTTCCAATTTTTGATAAAGGTACTGGACCCCCACTACTGTCAGCAGGGATGGCTGTAGATGAAGGAAGGGATTTCAGAAGCCTGGTGGTACCAAATTGGTGAAATCTGTAATAGTGCCTTTAAAGTTATATCTTTGTAGTGGTCCTGCTTTACAGTATTAATCTTTGGCTGTGCGGTGTTATAGTAAGATATTCAGATCACTTTTTGCCTTTTAAATGGAGTTTTCCTTTACAGCTAAAAGTTGAGATGTGGAACATTGAGTTTCATACTATATATGTAAATTCATGGTTTTTTTTTTTAGAGCCGCGTTGCAACTTTTAGCTGACAATTGATTGGAGAAAATGTTATGTATTGATTTGTCTGTAGTTAAGAGAAATATTATGCAATGAACAGTTTAAAATTTTTGAATTAAGAAGAAGTGAAGAAATTGTTTACTAGTTATAATGAGGGTGGGAAGTTGCTTTCTTCAGGTCGAGAGTTACTTTCCTTTTTTATTTTTTGAACTTTTTCTTTTTTCTTCTTTATTTAGTTTGAGTTATCTTTTACTTTTAATTAAAACTTTTAACAAAAGTATTACCAAAAAAGATCTTATCTTTGTAGGACAATAATGTTCAATATTGTGAAAAGGGAGGAATAACTCTTCACTGACTTTGAAATTTTGGAATTGCTAGTAGCTTTATTAATTTTTATTGAAAGACCTAATATGTCAGTCTTTCTTTCCCTTGAACTAATAATTTCATGCAGTCCTTTTTTTTGAAATTTTGCACAAATAGGAGATGAATAAAAGGTTTAAGGATATTGGCTATTGACATTAAAATATTGCATGACAATGATTAAATATCTATATGAAAAGGATTCCAGTTTTAAATACAAATTCACAAATCTGTTTTTTTCCTTCCAAAGCATAGCATCTATTAATAATAATAAAATAATAATTTGGCCTATTATTTTATTAAATGTTGATTAGGAAGAGAGAAATACCAAATTATTATAATAATAGGGGGGAAATATCCTTATAAAAATAACCAGTATTTACTACCAGGTGAATCTTAGCCATTTTCTAGAATGAGAATTTGGAATGAGGAGATGGAATATTATGTACTTTAGAATCAGTAGCAAATGTTTTTAAAATCTTAAAAACATTGCTTACAATAACATAATGTGAATAGTTCCAAAAAAGCCAACTCCAGTTCTAATGGATTGGAAATATATATTGGAACATCTAACCACAGAATACAGGCCTGTCCAGTTAGTGTTCCATTTTTGCTTGATATTGAAATGAATGTGGTGTTATAAAAATCACTATGATTTAAAGAGATGACTGAGCTTCAGAATTACAGGGGGAAAAAATAAGATTGACCTTTATAACTGTATTGTGCTTGAGTAAGGGTTATTAAAGATGATTCATGCTGGGAAATAAATAACTCTGAATGTACAATCTTGGATTATCAATATGTACTTCTTTTCTGCTTATAAAGTAGCGCTTTATTAATGAAATGGGAAGAATGATCAATATTACTTTCTGTGGTCAAAGTTTAATCATTTGTTTTAAAATTAGCCTTAATTTACTTACCTGACAGAGGAGATACCATGATCACAAATAATACAATATGATTTTTTCTGTTTAATGCATTTCATTTATTATATGCAAAGTATAACATAAGGCAAAAAAGAGATGGCATATCTACATTTGAAATTTATACGTTTGATATATATTGTTGTTAGTAACTTCTCCCCAGTTAAAAGATGCATTCTCAATGTCAGATAAAAAATAATTTCTATATGAATAAAAAATAAATATCATGTTTGTACAAATTAAATTGATTTCCTGGATCCTGACCTTTATAGCTGGAGTGAAGACAGTGTATAAAAGCATGAAACAAACATGAAATAAGTCTACATATTGAACTTATTTCTATTTCCTCAATGGCTAATGCCAGACTCAGAAGACAATTTAAATCAAGGAAATGGTTCTCAAAGAAGCTTGTGAAATTTCCTCTACAGAGAAGGTTACCTGGTACCTTTCATGCAAAAAAAAAAAAAAAAAAAAAAAAAAAAAATCAGAATACTTTTTTACCACCCCTTTTCAAACATGTTTTAAATACAATGGTACTTGTACTCAATTGGTTTGAACTCATCACATTTGGTACTCAATACATTTTGATGCTAAAGTTTTGTCCCTGTACTCTTTGTTTGTTTGGTTCTTCATGCACAAGCTAGAACATTGGTGTCGGCCTCCTTGTGCCACACTGCATTATTCCTTATGGGAAATATTTGTTTGGTACTCATCATTTTTGGCATTCATCGTGTCTTCCGTAACCAATTTGCAATAAGTACCTAGGTACCTCTGTACTTATTAGAGTCTGGCCATTATGCATTCCATTCATGTTGTATGTTGATAATTTTGTAGTTCTATTTTTTTTTCTTTTCAAAGAACTAGCAGATGATATATAAATGCTGCCAACAGATATAAAAATAGAAGCATCCTTAAGGAAGCAAGCAATTAAATAACTATAATTGTCCCATCAAACTGAAAATAACACACTGCAAAATAAGGTGGGCTTTGATAATCTTTAGAAAGCAGATAAAATGCATTAATAATAATTTAAGAAAACCATCCTCTGTTTTTTTCTAGGAGTGACTGGGTAACATCTTACAGAGTTATGGTGAGCAATGACAGTCATGAATGGATCACTGTCAAAAATGGTTCTGGAGACATGGTTAGTGTCCCAAGAAATATCCTAACTGCTTATTCCCATTCAGCTGTCATATCCCTATCAATAAAATGGCTTAATTTCACCATTTGCCTCACCAAAGTTTAGAGAACCATCAAAAGCTAGCCAGATGAAATGATCAGAAAGCATATAATTAACCAGATTTTGCTGAAATTAAGAAGTTATCTGATAGCGGATGCTGAATTTTGAAGTTCATTATTGAAGATCATTGCATACACCTTCCACATAGATCAGGTCAAGTAATTAAAGCAGCTTACAAAATCTTTCGAATCTCAAATACAAAAATACAAGTACATTTGTTAGGGAAAAAAATCTCAAGTGAAGGTTAGGCTACTCACAGATTTTTGGATTGCCCATTAAGTCTCGTGCCTGCCACTTTTATTTGTCAACAGAAGCCCAGTTCAAGTAATAACATTTTATGAACAAGAGTACTGAGCTCTACAAGAGAGATGTGTGTTTTCCCAGTTTCCTTGTAAGTTTTATTATGGCTAATGCAATACTTCCGGACTTTTCAAAGCCCGTGACAGTGTTACAATTTGCACTATTTGTACATGGTGAATTTATGTTCTGACCATGGTGCATTTTTTTTAGATACTTCTAGATTAGGACCTTCTCTATTAACCATATATTCAAGACAGAAAAGCAAAGGAACACTCTAAAAAATGGAGTAACAGGATAGATGTTTGGGCTTCCATTATTCATATGGTATTGTTCATGATGTTCATGAGTTCACTGCACTATTTGAAATAAGAATAATTATGGCCATTCTATATATTCAATTACATTTTTTCCAAAGAGAGGCAACTCATATATTGTTCATTGTAACAGAACAAATATTTGTGCTATGATGTTATCAAAGGGTAGAGTATAAATGTATGCCTATTACAATAATAAGCACACTAATAGAACTAATATAACATCTAAGAAAAAATGCAATTATTTCAATTAAGTAGAGGAACCAGTAGTATGTAGAGTTAATTACCTGAAATTGATCTGGATATGTTTTTTTCTTCTGCTGACTTATTTTTATGTTAATTTCTCCATAGATGAAATGCAAATAGCAGTCTTGGAAGAGTTCTAAAGCACATTTTGCAGCCTATAGTTTCAAACTTCATACAGCCTCCTCCAAAGCTGCCTAATGTGACAAAATGAAGAAGGCTGTGGAGTATTTTAAATTTATCACTTTAGATATAATGTGTTTTTTGCTCTAGCTCTGACTCTATCTATCCTAGCTTGACCTACTTTTTCAGATCAGAAATCTGTACCTTTTCCAGCTAGTACATTTTATTAAAACTCATAAGCTTTTGTGAGCCTTTCCTTGCCAGATAGCTCAAGTGGTTTCAGCATCAGTTCCCTTCTATATACTTTGCAATGTAATATTTATTTAATATTCATATTTTATATATAATTACAAGCATAATATCATTTCCCCCTCCCGCCCAAACTGGAGAAATAGTCAAGAAATAGTCAAGCAACTGGAAAAATAGCAAAGTACAAGACAAAAATCTGAAGTAGATTTATATCAATAAAAGCATCCTCTGAAATATCTATGTGGATTTTTTCTTAGACAGCTTTTGGGTACCTTCTGAAGATCAGTTATCTAAGACTCAAACAAGGGTTTACGCCATCACCATCCCTCTACTTGTGGCCTCTCCTGGTTCTCATTTCATTGATTCTGTGTCATCAGTGAAAGGCCAAAATATAGAATACTTTCAAACTGAATTTGCTTGACAATGTTAAAAAAAAGTTTTCCATTTGTTTCACTGCTATATACACATATTCCATATTTATTGGGCTGGTGGCAATCCCTTTGTCTCATAGAGGTGTAGCTCCAAATATCCCTTTTGAAGGCTCTATGCAGCTGTCACTCTACCCAAAGAGATTCTATACCAAAAGATACATATTTGATTGGATGAACTTTTTAAAATTTTTTGCAAAGCAGTAGTATGCTACCTTGAAAATTAATATGAAGACAGGAAAATGAGGAAGTTTCTCTCAAGCACAGTAAACCATTTTAATTTAGCCTCAAAAGAAGTGCCATTTAAACTAAAGAAAACGGAATTAGGAATAATGTTTTCTTGGATGTTCAATGTAACACCTAATTCTTTCTCTAACTTTTCACTGATTTCAGTTTTTATGATTAACTATGCCCATTCTTTGTGTTTTGAACTAGCTTTTTGAAGGCAACAGTGAAAAGGAAATTCCGGTCCTTAATGAATTGCCAATACCCCTTGTTGCACGTTACATTCGGATAAACCCTCAGTCCTGGTATGAGGAAGGAAACATATGCATGAGACTTGAGATCCTAGGCTGCCCTCTTCCAGGTAAAGCCATGCTTAAGACCAAATTTGGAATAATGTATTTAAAAATATCAAAGGAAAGTTCTGGGTTTATTAAGAGCCGTGGTGGTGCACTGGTTAGAATGTAGTATTGCAGGCTAATTATGCCGACTGCCAGCAGTTCAATTCTGACCGGCTCAAAGTTGACTCAGCCTTCCATCCTTCCAAGGTCAGTAAAATGATGACCAAGCTTGTTGCGGACAATATGCTCTGTAAACCGCTTAGAGAGGGCTGCAAAGCACTATGAAGCAGTATATAAGTCTAAGTGCTATTGCTATTATTCCAGGGAGTGAAGTTGCTGAATCTTTTTGAACCAGAGGACATATTAAGAATGTTAAGAACTTCTTAGATACAATCTCACAATCTCTGATACAGTATATCAGAGAGAAGTAGGGATTTTTCTCTTTTCCATTTTGTCCATAATCATAATCATAAGTTTATTTGTCAAGCATATATAAGATAACAGGTAAAAGTATAAACATAATTTGAATACATGAAAAGAGTAAGTAAAAAGGAATATTAGGACAGGGACGTTAGGTACGCTGGTGCACTTATGCATGCCCCTTACAGACAGGAATGGGGTGAGGTCAACAGTAGACAGTTTAAGGTTAAAGTTTTGGGGGTTTGGGGAATAAACTACAGAGTCAGGTAGTGCTTTCCAGGCACTGACCACTCTGTTACTGAAGTCATATTTTCTGCAATCGAGTTTGGAGCGGTTTACCTTGAGTCCAGCTAGTCAAGATATTCATCTTTTATCGTGCCATTTGTTTTTTTTGGAATTGGATACAGATCCAAATAAAGCACTTGTTAGCAGCTGCCCAGTATTCTGAATTTCTGAAAAATCTGATCTACGTGCTGAGTCAATAAAAAAAATAGAAGATAGAATTATTTTCATAAGTTATAAAGTTTTTTTTTCCATGATAGCATGTTATTAGAGTTAATAATACATGAAGAAAGTAAAGAAAGTGCACACATACTAGCTGTTCAGATTCTTTCTTGGTTTTTAACAGAATAAGACAGAGATTTGTGGTAGCTGGAAAGGAGATTGATTGATTGATTGATTGAAATATATATGCCACCCATGTCTCTGTTGAAGCAACTCTGGATATTTTTTTTCTCTATTTATTCCACAAAAATGTCCACAAAGATTTTTGTCTCGATTGTAAGGATCTATACAGCTAATCCTCCACTTACAACAGTTCGCTTAGTGACTGTTTGAAGTTACAACGGCACTAGAAAAAGTAACTTATGACCATTGTTCACACTTATGACCATTCGCAGCATCCCCATGGTCATGCAATTTATATTTGGATGCTTGGTAACTGGTTCATATTTATGAAAGTTGCAGTGTCCCTGTGTCATGTGATCACTTTTTTGCAACTTTCTGACCAGCAAAGTCAATGGGGAAGCCAGATTCACTTAACAACCATGTTACTAATTTAACAACTGCAGGGATTCGCTTAACAACTGTTTCAAGAAAAGTCGTAAAATAGGGCAAAACTCACTTAACAAATTTTTCACTTAGCAACATAAATTTTGGGCTCAGTTGTGGTCGTACGTTGAGGACTACCTGGTTCTGCATTTCATTGGTTTTCAGTGTTTTCTCAACTTATTTTTCTTGAAGTTGGAAAGAACCTAAGATGTAAGTAATTAGTTCTGTAGATTTGTAGAGTTCAATTTTTTGCCCCAGTCCTTCATCTATAGTGAATATTGCTATTGTAATTTAATGCCATTCACTTTCTGAAATAACTTTATATGTAAGCATTAAGTAAGCTGCCCAATTAGATTTCTTGTTTTGAAACAATCCACTATGGCAGTGTTTCTCAACCTTCGTAGCTTGAAGATGGGTGGACTTCAACTCCCAGAATCCCCCAGCCAGTGCTGCTGGCTGGGGGATTCTGGGAGTTGAAGTCCACCCATCTTCAAGCTTCCAAGGTTGAGAAAAACAGCTCTAAGGATTTAAGAACATGTACAGCAGTTGATATATCTGTATCAGAGCCATGGTGTCACAGTGGTTAGAATGCAGTATTACAGGTTAATTATGCAGGTTAATTAATTATGGGTTCGAGTCTCACCGGTTCAAGGTTGAGTCAGCCTTCCATCCTTCTGAGGTTGGTAAAATGAGGACCCAGATTGTTGGGGGCAATATGCTAACTCTGTAAGCCACTTACAGAGGGCTGTAATGCGCTGTAAAGCAGTATATAAATCTAATTGCTATTGCTATCAGCTACTATGTTATCTCTAGTTTATATTGGTATTGCAAAGATATAAAAATATTGAGTGAGAATAAAAATCAGAGATGTAAAGTGGACCAGTTATATAAAGTTGCATTCCTATGCCATTGCCAATTATGTAAAAGATCTAACTGATTATTAAATAATGACATATCCCTAGAAGAAGCTAAGTCTATTTTTGTACTTCACAGATCACTGAAAATTTTGTTCATTTTGTTTCTGAATACATGACATATAAACATCCTTGTACTGGATAAATTTATCTAATATTAGCTTCTGATATATTTTCCTAAGCTAAATGTTAATGTGAATCAAATACATAGATAAGCACATATAAACAACATGATGTGAATTATAACAAAGATTCTGGTGGTTTCAATATAGATATGAATCTTACATCTGAACAGCAATGTTATTTGTTCTAAAGCAAAAATAAAATAAAATGAGATATGGGATAGGATGTTGAATTGTCACCTGCAGTCTGAGTAGGGATTTTTAATCACCATTTTGACTATTCTAATTAGCTCAGTATTACAACAAGATCTATATTATTATCATTCAATAACTGTTGTGTAAATGATCATGGTCAAAAATATTATTCTTTCTTTCTGAAAAATGTTTATCTTTTTTTAATTACAGACCCAAACAATTATTATCACAGAAGAAATGAAATGACTACCACAGACAACTTAGATTTCAAGCATCATAATTACAAAGAAATGAGGCAGGTAGGATTCAAAGGAGCAAAAAAATGTGTATAAAGTTCATTAAGCAGGAAATAAAGTGACGTTACTGAGAATAGCTACCCTGAAGAAATGTGAGAGGAAAAAAGACAATGCAGAGAGCTTAAATCATACTAATGGGCTATTCGGTTATATAGCCTTAGGTTATAACCATTAAGCTCCATTTTAAAATAATTGGATGCACTTACTGATCGGTTGATTTAAAACCTGCTTCAGAAAACCATCAAAAATTTAGTTGCCTGTAATCCACTGGGAACATAATTTGAAGTATTTCTCAAAATAATTCTCCCACCTACTTTATTGTAAATTTTTCAATTTTGAAATAGACATTGTTTTTTTCTAGCACTTTCTCAATAAGGACCTTTTTAAAAACATTCATAGGGGAGAATGACACATACTGTATTGCACTTAAGGTGGTTCAGGATTACTATGACATCTGGTTCTCCTTATGCTTATATTGAGTAAAAATTAAGAAAAGCCTTCTTCATGCAGCAATGGTTCATATAACAGAAAAGCAGAGTTGGAAGGGATTTAGAGGACTTCTAGTCCAATCCCTGCTATGGCAGAAAACCCTATACTGTTTTAGACAAATCGTTGCCCAATCTCTTCTTAAAAACTTCCAGTGTCAGAGCATTCACAACTTCTGGAGGTAAATCATTACACTGATTAATTGTTCTAACACTTAGGAAATTTTTCCTTAGTTCTAGGTTGCTTCTTTCCTTGATTGCTTCTTGTCCTGCCCTCAGGTGCTTTGGAGAATAGCTTGACTTCCTCTTCTTTGTGGCAACCCCTGAGATATTAGAGCACTGCTATCATGTCACACCTAGTCCTTCTTTTCATTACACATACTCAATTCCCACAACATTTCTCTATAGCCCCCACTTTTCTAATCATCTTTGTTGATCTTCTCTGGGCTCTTTCTAGAGTCTCAACATCTTTTTTTACAGTGTGGCGACCAAAACCGGATGCAGTATTCCAAGTGTGGCCTTACCAAGGCATTATAAAGTGGCATGAACACTTCATAAGTTTCTTTCCCTGGAATAATTCTGAGAAAGCTCTTGTGATTATACACTACCGATTACAGGTAGTCCTTACGTTATAACAGCAATTGGGACTGAAATTTCCATTGTTAAGTAAGTGAGGGTAGGCAAGGAGTGCCAGTCAGAAGGGAATTTCAAAGACTAGTCACAACCACCATTGAGTGCCATCATAACTTCAACAGTTGTTGAATATAGTTGTAAATTGAGCACTGCATGTAGTCAAATGAAAGGTCTTAGAGGCTCAGCCAGAATCAAAGCCACCATGAAGTGTCCTGTGTATTTTTGTGTTGTGGTACATGTTACTTGTGGCAGGTATATGGTCTGATCTTAAAGTCATACATATCTATCCAAAATCATTCTGACTTCTGTTGTCTCTTATAGATGCTCTGTATCCAGAATGTTGGAAAAATCTGAATAATAAGAATTATAGTGAAAACTTAATCAGATGTAGGTAGCTTGGATGAAATTTTGAATTAAATGTAGTCATCCGCCAGCCTTCACATTTTTCTGTAACTCAAAAAGTATTAAAAGAGGTTTATAAATGTGTTTCAGAACTAGTTAAAATATACTGTATAGTAAAATATCAGATACTTCTTTTACAGATTTGTATGTATCTGTGTGTGTGTCTGTGTACCAATATATTTTAGCAAACTGAGAGTAGTTTGGTCTAGTGGGTTAGATACCAGCTGGAAACCAAGAGATTGAGTTCTAGTTCTGCTGTAGGCATGAACACCAGGTGGATGACTTTGGACCAGCCACACTTTTTTAGCACATAACGTCAGGATTAGGCGGCAGGCTGTTTGACCAATTCTTGTTTAAACCAGTGGATCAAAATTTGGTTTATTCAAAGAATGAATGTAGGAATGAAGGAATGAAGGAAGGAAGGAAGGAAGGAAGGAAGGAAGGAAGAAAGAAAGAAAGAAAGAAAGAAAGAAAGAAAGAAAGAAAGAAAGAAAGAAAGAAAGAAAGAGGAAGACCCTGTACTTGCAGGAAAATTCTAGGAAGGGGGAAAATGCTAGCAATTTAATGTGAATATAGTTTGGGAAAGACTTGTAGATGACAGGTAAAAACATAATAGATTCTTCAGAGGTCTTCTCTCTTATAATCAACACATCTGAGTATTTATCAGAGTGGTTTTATCTATAAGTTAAGATACGTTGATGTGGTTCTGATGATTCTGGATTCTCTCCAGTTGTGGCTAAAAAGAGAGAGGTTTTAATTCTCTTCATTCTTTTAAAAACAGAAAAATAAAGACCTAAATTCCCTCTCCAACCAGTGCAACCAAAAATCAATCAAATTGCTAAATAAGATAAAACAGTGGCTAGAAGTGTGGCTTCTCTGATTTTAACATTTTGGCAATTTTGGAAGACTATTACTGGTACTTCCTGATCTCCAACCTGGGGAGGAGATCTAAATGGATTTCTTTCTCCAAGCCTGAAGGACAGCTATTCTAAATACCTAGGATTTTGTCCTAGATATTTATAATATCTATAACAATATAATATTGTTGTCTAAATTAATGAGTAATATATAATATGATTGAGCAGAAATATGCAGCAGAGTAGGGTCTATTCTGTAGGAAATAAAAGTATTTGATGAGATTCTGTGAGGGGCTAAAAAGGAGGGGGTTCATATGAATGTAGCCCTGGGCAACTATAGCAATTTTTCTAAGGTACAGTGGAAAATGTTGGATTTGTCAGCTAAGGAGGGCATTTGTACTCGTGATGACTCATTGGGGGTTCTAGGAAATAAGAAATTTCTACAGCCTGAGCAAGTTAAAAAACCCCTAAAGAAGAGGCTTTTAGAAAAGCATTTTCTTTATGGTCCTATAGATTTGATTCTACTAGATAAATGAATAGTAGACTTCATGCAGAGTGTACAGATAGCATTAGAGGCTATCTGTACACTCTGAATGCAATTTCATACAAAGATGAAGTACTTTCCAATTTATGTTTAGATCCACCAAATATAATTATATACTTCACTTTAGTGCATTGAGTAATATCACTCTTAATTAATACCACCAGCAGTGTAGGTGTAGAATGTGCTAAAGATTTTTTCCTATCTTTTTCTTCAAATATGTTTAGAAATGAAGTATCTTCACCGTATTTATCCTGGATGAGTCATCCTTCTTCCTTTTTACTGAACAATTGTGTACTGAGTCACACACTGTTCAGAAGAGATTTCATGGCCTATATTTCCAGCAGACAGATTAGATGAGTAGGAACTCAATTGGCATAATTAGTGTCAAGAACAATAACTTTAAAAGCATTTTAGTGCCTAAGGTTGGTCAGGTAGAAATATATATATATATATATATATATTTGTGGGAAAATGAAACATTAAAGCAGGGGGGAAATGATTTCATCAGCTCTTATATAACAAATGAAAAATTTGTGATTAAACAGTGGTTACAACTGGCCAGTGGAGAGCTAATATCCATATACGGATTATCTGCTTCTTTAAGAGTTTCCAGAGTGTTCTTGTAATATAGCAGTTCATTTTCATTGTCCCGAAGGTGCTTTTTCAAGAGGCAACTGGACTGAAGATGAAGATGTTTTGCTTCTCATCATCAAAGAAAAACCAGAAAGTCCAGTTCAGGGGTGGGTTCTACTTTCCTTTACTACTGGTTCGCACTGGTAATAATGCGCAAAAGCGTTTTAATGACGTCGGAGTCGGTGGGCGGAGCCTCCCACCGGTTTTACTATTGGTTTTACTACCAGTTCTATAGAACCGGTGCAAACCAGGGGCAACCCACCACTGGTCCAGTTGCCTCTTGAAAAAGCACCTTTTGGACAACCATGACCTGGATCGCTGAGAATCTCCATAGACATTCATTTTCATTGATAGTGATGGTTTTTTACATAATCCAAGTGTTCCCTTTAAACACTTCAAGCAAATAGTGGTTTAATAATCAAAGAATTGTGTATATTTGAAATGGCCCAAATGTTTGCTTTTCAGGCAAAAAAAGAAAAAGAGAGGAAAAAGCTAATTCAAAGGTACAATGTCCTTTAAGTCTAATGTTCAGCCTTCTTAAAATTGTTGTTCCTGCATTCTGCTGATATGGTTTCTTTTTCCAGTACTATTCCCATCATTTCAATACTGTATTCTTTGCTTGCTTGGAGAAGATGCCAAAGTTTAATTTAAATGCTTTTCTTTCTTCAAGATGCATGGTTATAAGGAAGCTGCTGAACAAAAGACATAATTTATCCCAGCACTCTATGTTTTGTACAGAAACAAAGAAAGATAAGATGGAGAGAGGCCAGCAAGAAGCAAGTGGGAAGATCTGGTGTCCTAGTAGAGTTAATGCATCACAAAGATGATTCCCACCATTATTAGAGGAAACATAAAGAGGCTACTTGCTATGAAACATTTTATTTTTAATATCACTTTAATAGGCATTTCTATGTCATGTCTCAGCAGGCATTTCAAAAGCATCCAGAAATGTCATTGACAGTAATGAAAGTCAATTGAATCAATCAGCTGCATGGATGACCCCTAGTCAATCAAATCACTAATTGCTTCCACTCTCTGTGGGAAAAAACTTCCAGTCCCTGAAACACTGACAGCACACAAATATGTATACACTCTTGCAGATTATTAAATCTGGATATTTGTAAATGCTGGTAATAAACATACACCTGCCTCAGTCCTAGCATTCTTCCATTGGGAAAAGAAATGTATAGCTAAATTTCCTTGCAAGCCCAACTTGGAGCTCCCAAAGTCTAGGAATAATTAATGTACCTCTGTGTTATCTCTCTCTCTCCCTCTGTCCCTCCATCCCTCCATCCTTCCCTTTCACTCACTCCCACTCTCCCTCTCCCCCCTCTATCGCTAACATTTCTATAATCTCTATCTCTAACTCTATCTCTATTTCTATCCTCTCTATCATCTTCTCTCTCTCTCTTTCTCTCTCTCTCCCCTCCCTCCCTCCCTCCCTTCCTCCCTCTGTAAATTGAATGTTTTAGTTTAGAGACACAGGACTGTGCTTGTTGGCCCTATTCATATTATCTTATGACTTCTTGACTGGTCCATGCTGTCCGAATATCATGGTAAGTTCAGAAGAAAGGATCTAGGTATATCTATAACTAAGAACCAGATGGCCTATGGCTCCCTCTCTCCAGATGGTTGTTTAATTTCAATATGTGAGCGAAGAGAACATGACACCAGCTCAGAGGTTCAAATAGTAGTAGTGGTCTTTATTATGGTTACCGAACAGAACTCTGATAGTTAACAAAATAAGTTAAGTAAACAATATCTTTTTCAAAGGAAATAAAAAGATAATATTATAACTAGATCACTGTGGGTATTAGGGCATGTCTAGTTTTACAACAGGATAACAAAATTTAGTCATTGCCAAAGAAATAAAATAGTACTGATTTGATAAAAGTAATATAAACAATATAAAACAAATCTAATTTGACTGATTACTTTGCCAAACAAGGAATTACAAAGTTTGCCTTTATTTTCTTATAGGAAACACAATTTAACAGAACATGAGCTATGGATTCAGTGGATATTTTTCTATCAGGCACAATCTTAGCTCATAAGTGTTTTTTTAAAATATATATTTGCCTTCAAGAACAGCTATTGAAAAGTTCTTGGGGTTATTTTTTTTTTTAATTTGATTTATATGGTTTACATATCTGGCTGGTATAAGAAGATAGAGGTTTGACTTCTCAGGAACACATTTTTGAGTAGGTCAGACAGATCTAATTGGGTTTCCCAAACTCTAGAATGTTCCTTGAGTGCAGTAAATGCTTAATTGTTTTATCATAATGGCTTCAGCTTTGGGGGGGGGAGGGGCAACTATAACCAGTGGTCCCATTTCTACTTTTGCCCAACCTATCTCTTTCCTAAGTGTTCCTTTGAGTTAGCAATGACTGCTGTCAATTGCCTGGGCATGTCTGCAGTTTTCTTGGCAAAATTTCATAAATGTTTTGCCATAGCCTCCTTCTTAGGACTGAGAGAGAGGACTGGTTTAAGGTCACCCACATGACCTTGTGTCTAAGTGAGACTAGAACTCCTGGTCTAATCTGTAGCCTGGCACCTTAATCACTACACCAAACTAACTCTCCCTTTCCTAAGTACGACATTAGATAGTTACAGGAGCACCTGAAATATAGAGATTAAGAAATTATCAGTCAATCAGAATAGAACTGGAAGGGACCTTGGAGGTCTTCTAGTCCAATTGCCTGCTCAAGCAGGAAACCCTATATCATTTCAGAAAGGAGGCTGTCTCATCTTTTCTTAAAAACCTCCAGCAATGAAGCACCTATAACTTCTGAATGCAAGCTGTTCCACTGGTTAATTGTGAATTATATGCTCCCAATTGAGCACCAAGCAAATATTTCATGCTTATCTTAACCAGATAGAGCTTTAACTTTGCTGGGATATGTTGTGCCTCTCTGATGAAGTGGAAGGATTTCATTGCTGGTGATGATTTTTGTCCATTTGGAATTACATAGTTCTGTAATGTTCATTGCATTTGGTAGAGCTATGAAAAACAGACACTCAAATATTTTTTTAAAATTCACTTGCACTATCATCCAGCCATTTAGCAGCCCAACTTGGATTCAAGGTTGCTTTGCAAAATTTTAGTCCAGCTAATCTGTATTTTTTTAAAAAAAACATTTTTATTAGATTATAAAATATTATAAAATGCAAAATACAAAAGTAAATAAAAGAGCAGTGAAAGGGAAGGGAAAGGGGGAGAGAAAAATGAGGAAAGGTAGGGAAAAGAAAAGAAAAAGAAACATTGACTTCCGACTTTCTGTGTTGCAGTAGAATAGAGCATTAACATCAGATCATAGCTTTTTATTTTTCCATAAAGGTCTCTATAAAGGTCTATTAATCTAATCTGTAAAACCCAAAATCAAAATTACATTCTTTTCCACATCAAGCACGAAATTTTGAAGCGGTTTCCATGTGGAAACAAAAGTACTTATGGTTTTTTTCTTTAATCAGAGAAGTATGTTTTGCCATTTCAGCCTACTCCATCAACTACTGCATGGTAGGAATTGAAGGGTCTTTCCATTTTTAAGACTCTTGCTGCTGTCAACATGTATAGTAATAAAGTTCCAATTTTTTTTCTCCAGTTCTTTTTCCATTAGTTCAGCTAATCTGTGAAAGAATTCACATAGTCTTGGGAATAGAGAATAGAATAGAGAATAGAGAAGAAATAATAGAGAATAAAGAAGAAATAATTTGTTTAGGAAGGACTGTCAGTAATGATTTCTCAATCTTGCGAGAGAGGAAAGTGTAAGAAAGAAAATAACACTTGCCTTATTTAAAATGAAGAGAGAAGTTCTAATGGACTTTCAAGTGTAATGTCGGCACTTCAAAGTAGGCAAGGTCAAGAAACAGGTGCAGTCAAGATTTCAAAAATGCTCTTTATGGTTGCATGGTGGAATAAAAGATGATTAACTTATCTACCATTTTAACTGATCAAATCAATTGCCATAAGACACATATACTAGCATACAACTGTTAGTAGTGAATGTCAGTATGTAATCTCTGTTGAGTGTGTAATTTTGTTTGGCAACTATGTAATTTACGCTGACATCCACTAATAGGTGGCTGAAATTCTGAAATGAGATAAACATTTGTCTGTTTTTCATTTCCTTCCAGTGATATGTTTGATCTTTTCTGTCTGTTGCTTCTGCCACTGCACACCCAGAATGAATCTCTCTCTCTCTCTTATTTTGCATCAATATCCTCTCTTCCTTGAACAAACAAATTTGCATTTTTTCCTATCTCCACTTTTTCCTATTTTCCACTTAGAAAAACGGGGTTTGGCAGCACTTGATAAACATTTCAGTTAGTGATAAACTATATTTGGAGAATCCTTAGCCTTACTACTACCTTTGTAAGGTAGTAAGGTGTTACTACCTTACAAAGTTCTGGAGGTATTACTAAATACATGATAATTTTGGAGAATTTGAGATTTAAGCTTGTATCTTCCTCTTCATTTTGGAAGGTTTGATCCCTTTCTTTTCTGGGCATTAAGGCTGATCTGTGAAACTCCATTTGAATCTTGCTTCCTTGTTTGTGCATTGCTTTGAAGAGGCTTGACATTAATTGTGAAAATTTTTAGGGGTAATCTTTTTAGATACAACTGAAAGGTTCATCTGTTCTTCATCTGTTAGATTTTAAAATATTCCCTTTTCTTCCTTGGTCACTTCATGGGGTTTCCACAATCTGTGCTGCTCTTTTTCTTGGCAAAATTTAATACGTTTCATAGCAACACCTTTTGACTCTGTAATATTTTGCTAAGAGATTTTATCGAACCCTTCTTCCCTCTCCCTTTAAAAAAACCGTCCTTTCTTTACAAGAGATTTCTTGTAATCTCTTAATTCAGAATAGAATCAGAGCTATTGAATGGAGATGAACATTTACTGGCCAGATGCCCTTCCTGATGCCATGTGGAGTTCACAGCACATATAGTTCGACAGCATATATACCAAAATTTAGAAAAACAAACCCTTTTTAAAAAAATGTAAAAAAAAATCCATTTGCAGTTTCAAATGTTTACAGGTAAAAATACCTTTATTTTGGGCATGACAACACCATACATAGTTTTTCAAATCATAGATTGCAACTATTTATTTATTAACTATATTTATTTATCAAATTTATGTAGCCATCTATCTCATGAGAGGTGACTCTGGACAAGGTACAGTAGTCAATAGAAAATCCTATATAAGTCTCTGAACAGACCACAAGGTCTCCTATTATTAGAAATATCTCTGCTAAAAATAGAGATTCCCATTACATAAAATGCGTAATTGCTGAGCTGAACATTGAACTTGGATATAGAGATCATAAAACTTAAATAGTAACACACACCGAACAATAAAGATTATGTTCTCTGTTACAGCATCTGCCTCTGGAGTAGCACTAGAAATCTATGTGATTCCAGTCTTGATGGCGTTAGTCTCTCAGACTCAGGAGTAGAGACATTACTGAGTCGCTGTCAAGTATATTTGTGAAGCATTTGGAATTTGTATCCAGACAGGAAGAGTATCCTCTTCCTGTTTTATTTTATTTTGTTTTGTTTTGCTTTGTTATTCTATTTTATTATCTATCTTTAGTGCCCGGTAAAAATATTTAATTTTTTTTTCAACTAGCAAAAGAGAAATTTGGTGGGAATAGTCTTCCTGAGTATGGGATCCAAAACCCTGGCTCAGGGCGTGTTAATTCAACTTTGAGATGCTTCCTATTCATAAGGGGACAGGTCATCTCTTCATTGCCAATTCACTTATCAATAATAATTTGTTTATTACTTGTCCGCCTCCTAACTCTCAATGACTCTGGCAAGCTCCTGTGAATCAAATAAAGAAATTACAACAAAACCAATAAAAAATAAAATAAAAAAGCCAGTTATCACTCACCCAGAGTAAAAAGACTAAAACCTGATTTTTGATTAAAGTTCATTTGAGGGTAGCCAATGATTTGCAATCGGGCAAAAATCTGATGTTACTTGATTTCACTGATCATTCTTTATTAGTCTGCCTTCGTTTAGTATAACATTAAATGTTACAATTTCTTATTGAGATTTTCATGTTTGTTGCTCATGCACTTTTGAAAAACATTGAATTATAAGATTTATCAGTGTCAGTGTCAATTCTCCAGGAAGCAGCACAGTTTATGAATCATGTTCCTACTACATGCTTAAAATAAATCATCATATCAAAAAATGGAAGCAAGAGGTTGAAGGATGTTTGAGTTATGGTTTGCACTTGTAAAAGATCATTTCCAAAATACAGTGATGTTGGTTCTCAACTGCTTTGAAATTCATTGAATTGGGTACTCAATGTGTTTTGATAAGAAAATTTTGTCCTAGTACTTGTTTGTTTGGTATGCAATACACAAGCTAGAATTTGTCACTGTTTGCCTTGTGACTTGCTACCCTTTCCACTTGGAACAAAGAGTGGTGCATTAGTCACACAGAAATTCTTGCCCTGTGCATATCTCCTTGCAGTCTTATCTGTTTCTGTGGTCATTTTGTGTATTTTTGTCCTTTTTTTCTCATTTGTACAAGTAAAGTGAAGTTTTTATTTAATTTAATTTAAGTATTTATTAATTTTTAGGTTACAATCCTATCCTCTTAGATATTGCCTTAAAATGTGCATTGTCTTTGGTTTGAGAATGCATTAAATCTATTTATATTCTTATAAATAAAATAGGAATCTTATGGGAAAATCTGTTTGATACTCATCTTTTTTGGTACTCATTGTGCCTCTCAGAACCAATTAACAATGAGTACCGAGGTAGCACTGTATTCATCTCAAATTTTTCAGTAGGAAATACTATTGGGATAATAGGGAATACAGATGAAACAGATAAATAGGTGGAATGAATTTGGCTGAAGACCTAAGTCAGTCACTGAAAGATAATTCATTATAAGTTGGCTTGTAGCACTAGATTCTACTCAAAAATTGTAGCTGGCTTAGATTTGCCAACTTCCTTCTGTAGCCTTTAGTATAATGGTGAAGTACAACTGAATTAAGGTTAGGTCTAATTAATGGTTCTTTTAAGGAACTTATGCAGGAGTTTTCTTCTAGAATGTTAATAGAATCAATATTATTGTGAATTCAATTATTATTAATAATATTATAAATTTATAATATTTGCCTCTGCTTGAATCGATCTAGAAATTGTCTTTATAATTGTTCCACTTGTTAATAGGTATGACTACATTGTAAGAGACAACTCAGTTTTTGTAAACACAAACAAAATAGAGTGTTTCATGTACCTGTGTTCAGCTTGTATTGCACCTTGCAGGAATAGAACAAACATGTCAATCTTTTCTATTCTAGAAGTCGTTTAAAAACCCATAATGATTTATAAGTGAAGAATAATAAGGAATCCATTATTTATTTACTGCTCTTATTAATTTTTTTTTTAACATCTCTAAGGCCTAAATCTCAAACAGATCAACAGATAGTAGTATATAGACTATGACTATGCGAAGCTTTGGTTTGAAAATTTTATTCAAGGATGAATAAATTAATTCTCCAAATTAAATCAGCTTTTCAAACCAGGTCAACAATTTTGACTGAATCGCTAAATGCAATGAGATGCCTCCAATCAATTTGGAAAATGGAATTAGCTTGCTTTTCCCAAGTTGAATTCAATCATTAAATCAAATCAGGTCAACAATCCAAATTGAACTGACAGTTTGATTTGGATCAGAATTGATGCGCACTTTTAACAGAGAACCAAAAAAAAAAAAAAAGCAAGGGTGAGGTAAAACTTTGAATCCATTTCCTGGCCAATTATTATATAAATATCTTATTTTTGCTTGTTTGTTTGCTTTTTACAGCTGATGAAGGTGGTAAATGAGATGTGTCCAAATATCACAAGAATTTACAATATTGGAAAAAGCCACGAAGGACTAAAGCTGTATGCTGTTGAAATATCCGACAATCCTGGAGAACACGAAGTCGGTTAGGATTACATTCTTACAAAAATAACAGCCGGAAGGCTTTGGGGCTGATGGTTTTGGAATGTTTAAAATTTTAATATTCCCCATATTTATAGCATCTAGCTAGTGGTAGAGGCTTGTGCCTCTAGGACCACAGTACTGCAAAATATGTGGGAGGAATGTTAATTATATTTTCCTAATTTTAGAAAATCAATATAAATAGAAAACATCCAAAGATGAGACTCAGATTTCCCAACATTAATTGTATATTTGTCTTTACAATGAAATACTCAGAAATATATACATAGTTCTTGTGGTTGATGTCTGTTCATTTAGAGTACTCAACTCAAAGGTGGGTTTCAGCAGGTTCTGGCCAGTTCTGGAGAACCGGTAGCAGAAATTTTGAGTAGTTCGGAGAACCAGTAGTAAAAATTCTGACCGGCCCCACCCCCATCTATTCTCTGCCTCCCAAGTCCTAGCTGATCGGGAGGAAATGGGGATTTTGCAGTAACCCTCCCCTGGAGTGGGGACATAATGGAGATTTTACAGTATCCTTCCCCTGCCACACCCACCAGGCCACACCCACAGAATTGGTAGTAAAAAAAATTGAAACCCATCACTGACCCAACTCCAACCTGGTGCCCTCCAAATTTTGTGGTTCTTACAGTTCCTAGAATGTAAATCTCATAAATAAATAAATCAGTAAATTAATCTCCAACTAAATGAAAACCTATTTAGGCCTCTACTAAAAGCAACTATTATAAACATTGCTTTATTAGATGTTTCTAAATGTTTCCTACAGCTTAAAGAAAAGCCTACATCAGCTGAATCATATGACTGATGTTTAAAAATATGCTCATTTTTAGTTCTTCAGATTGAATTTAATAAAATCTCCTGAGTTAATCCAGTACTTCCAAGAGGTGAAATAATAGAATCCTGGTAAAATGTCTGGAGTTAAATCATTCTGAGCAATTTGCTCCTCTCTCCGCAAGTCCCCAAATAATGTTTTGATTTTGTTTTTTCAAGAAGGAGAGGAGAGACGGAGAGTGAAGAGGGATGGAATTGAGCTGACTTAATTGAATTGAATGACTAACAAATGTATCTTCTAA
Source organism: Pituophis catenifer annectens (assembly GCF_029215685.1). Lineage (NCBI taxonomy): Eukaryota > Metazoa > Chordata > Lepidosauria > Squamata > Colubridae > Pituophis > Pituophis catenifer. Next base: position 56,818,032 of record NW_027256886.1, on the reverse strand, counting down.
ATGCAGGAAATAGTTCATAAGTCATGTTCCAGATGCAGTGCTTTGGGATTACTTGGCTACATTTATTACTGAGATGCTTTATGAAACTGCTCAAAAAGACCTTTACCTTAAAATATGAATATATATATATATATACGAGTGGTGGGTTGCTACTGGTTCGCCCCAGTTCGGGTGAACCGGTAGCAGCGGTGGTGGGAGGCTTCGCCCACCCGCCCAGACGTCATCAAATACGCTCTGCGCATGCGCACGAGTGAACCGGTAGCAAAGATAAGTGAAACTCACCACTGATATATATATATATATAGATAGATAGACAGACACATATACAGACAGACTCCGTCCGCCTGTCCGCCCGTCTGTCTTTTTTCTCTCTCTTTCTTTCTTTCTTTCTCTCTCTCTCTCTCTCTCTCTCTCTCTCTCTCTCTCTCTCATACACACTTTTGGACTGTTTCATTTCAAAATATGTAGAATGAAGATGAAAATCTTATAAAGTGGTTTTCTTTATCTCTCTTACTGCTTGTTATAAAAAGTTCTGCAGGACTGCTGGCAGCATAAGACTCATATTATAGCTTCCTTCTAATTACATGTCCTACAATGTGTTTTTGAGAGTAATATCTCAACATGTGACATCATATTGCTCCAAAGATTTGTTGTTGTTGTTGTGTTAGTTGCAAAGTCATGTCTGTCACAACCCCATGGACAACATTCCTCCAGGCCTTCCTGTCCTCTACCATCCTCTGGAGTCCATTTAAGCTCATGCCTACTGCTTCAGTGACTCCATCCAGCCACTTCGTTCTCTGTCGTCCCCTTCTCCTTTTGCCCTCAATCTTTCCCAGCATTAGGCTCTTCTCCAGTGAGTCCTTACTCCACAGAATCTACAGATGTCACTTCCTTGAAACAACATGATGTCACATTATTCCAAGACATTCTGGAACATTCCACTGGAAAGAAACATTGAAACAGCCTTCTGTCACACTGAGTACCATGGAATATCTTAAAATATTTTGAGAGTTAGAAGCAAAATAAAATCCCTTGGGTACACTCCAAGTGTTTATAAATAGTCATCAATTTCCTGAATAAATTAGAAATCCAACCTTCATTTTCAGAGTAAGAAAAAGTTGCAAAAATGGACCAAATTAGGACACTAGACTTATTGCCAAGGTTTTTTTTTTTTTTTTGAATAGGTGAACCTGAATTTCGATACATGGCAGGGGCTCATGGGAATGAGGTGCTTGGGCGTGAGCTACTGCTTTTGTTAATGCAATTTATGTGCCAAGAATACCTTGCTGGGAATCTGCGCATTAAGCATCTCATTGAGAATACTAGAATTCATCTTCTTCCTGCAATCAATCCAGATGGATATGAGAAGGCCTATGAAGGGGTAATGTGGTAAACTATCAGTACAAATGCTGTTTTCAAATGTAATAAAGTAGAGCTCAACTTTAAGTGGCTACATGAAAAATCACATATACAGGTGGTCCTCAACTTACGAACATAATTAAGCCCAAAAGTATGTTGCTAAGTGAGAAATTTGTTAAGGGAGTTTTGCCTTTGTCGTGAACAATTCACGACTTTCATCACCACATTTGTTAAGTGAATCACTGCAGTTCTTAAATAGGTAATACGGTTGTTAAGTGAATCTGATTTCTCCATTGACTTTGCTTGTCAGAAGGTCGCAAAAGGGGATAATGTGACTCTGGCACACTGCAACCGTCATAAATGTGAGTCAGTTGTCAAGTATCCGAATGTAAATCATGTAAACATGGGTCATAAGTGTGAAAAATGGTCATAAGTCATTTTTTCACTGCCATTGTAACTTCGAACCATCATTAAATGAACTGTTGTAAATCGAGGACCACCTTAAAAGGTGCGGTGGGACAGCAATATAGAAGTGGTTTCTCATTACTATCTTCTTACACATAGTTCTTGACTTACAACCACAATTGAGGCCAAAATTTATGTTGCTAAGCAAGACAGTTGTTTTGCCCAGGGGTGAAATCCAAAATTTTTCCCTACCAGTTCTATGGACATGGCTTGGTGGCCGTGGCAGAGGATGGATATTGCAAAATCTCCATTCCCACCCCATTCCAGGAGAAGGATACTGCAAAATCCCCATTCCTACCCCATTCTGGGGCCAGCCAGAGGTGGTATTTGCCGGTTCTCCGAATTACTCAAAATTTCCACTACCGGTTCTCCAGAAACTATTAGAACCTGCTGGATTTCACCCCTGGGTTTGCCCCATTTTACAATCCTTCTTCCCAAAGTTGTTAAATGAATCACTGCAGTTGTTAAATTAATAACACAGTTGTTAAATGAATCTGATTTCTCCATTGACTTTATTTGTCAGAAGGTCACAAAAGTGGATCACATGACCCTGTGGCACTGCAACCATCTTACACATGAGTCAGTTGCCAAATGCCTGAATTTTGATCACATGACCATGGGAATACTGCAATGGTCATAAGTGTAAAAAAGGCTATAAGTCACTTTTTTCATTGCTGTGCAACTTCGAACAGTCAGTAAATAAACTGTTGTAAGTCAAGAACTACCTGTACTGACTTCCCAATCTAGTTTACAGAACAATATTTTCTGATAGTATTAATACATATTTTTTTTTCACGATCTGTTAGGTGCCTGAGCACAGCTCACTTTATGGTAAAGGGGTATTACTTTTTTCTTTTTAATTGCAAAATGTAGATTGTAAGATATCACTGCAGTTTTCATGCTCTTCCATCTTAAAATAGTCTGACATTTTGCTGTCCATGTTTTAGAAACCACAACAAATTAGAGCCACATCTTTTTCCTGAGGCTTGCTTTAATTTGGATATAACCGAAAATGAGATGTTTTTTTATGTTTACTTCATTCCCTAAAGTAATCACTATAGGCATTATCTTCTGCCAAATGTTGATTTCAAATTGCCAGCTTCGTATTTTGAAATAACATATATATTCCAAGATTCTACTGTCAAAATAGGAATGGTTTGAACCTTTAAGAGATTTTTGTGGCAGCTCTTTTGGGATGTTATTTGATTAGTCTTTCATTTCTTCCAGTAATTCACTTAACTTGACGTCTTGGTCAAACATTTCTTTAGTGGCAAAAATGCCTAGGTAGCATATTGTACAATTAAAGGAAAAAGGGAATGTCAGAAGAAGCAATGAAAAAGGCTTTCTTAGACAACCCTTTGCTGTTAAACTGGACATAAAAAGCAATGCTTTTTTTAAAAAAAACCAGATATGCTGATTTTTCTTCTTCTTCTAAAAACAGTATTTTATAGGAATATTATTGTGGTCCTGATTTTGTTTTAATCCACAAGTTCTCAATCATAATATTTATTACCAATAGCATTTAGCATTTAGGCTTATATACTGCCCCATAGCCCTTTACAGTACTCTCTGGGTGGTTTACAATGTAGAAGCGCTATTTGTATATTGCTCCCAACAATCTGGATTCTCATTTTACCAACCTTGGAAGGATGGAAGTTAACAGCTGAATCAACTGTGAGCACCATCAGGATCAAACTCCAGGCTGCGGGCAGAATTGCCTGCAGTACTGCACTGTAACCATTGTGTTATCGGATTATTACATTCAATACTAGGCAAAAATGTGTTTATAAACACAATAAAACATGCGTAAAATGTTTTCCTCCCACACTAACCTAGTCTTGTGATAGTCTGAAGAAATGGAACCTGTGTGATAGTTGTGGGGAGGATGAGACATAGAAAGAGCCTATCTTATAAATGACAACTTAGTCTAAGTGGCATCTCAAATATTTCAAGAGATTATGCCTTAATAATTCAGTACAAATGAGGAATTTATTCTAGGAATTTCCAAGATATTGTATTTACTGTAGAATAGCATATCTTACTGAAGTCTATATAATTTTTGCTGCCTTGATCTTATGTAGCTGTGCTGGGCTTTACGAACTATTACACTGAAGAAAATATGTGTAGAATTGTCCTGCATTTGAAAATAAGAGGATAGAATCCCTTAAAGTAGAGTAGAGAATCTTTGGAACTTCAAGTGTGGATAAGCCACATCTGCCAGAATTCCAGCTAATAGGACCTAGTGGTACTAGAACTTAAATCCATAGCATCTGGAGAGCCACAGCTTCCCCATTCTATGTGTATGTGCACATTATGTGTAAAATCTTCTTCAAGCTAACTTGATTTTTTTTGTGAATATGCTTTGTAATTTCTTGGCAATGATGCAAAAGGATCTTTCCCCTTGCCTTCTTTCAGAATATTATTCAACTTCCTAGTGAAGCCTATGGCCTTGGAATGTCCTATAGGTCTCTCATCTAAATTCAAATCATGTTCAACCCTGCTTAGTATTTTAAGATTGGCCAAGGTTAGCTAGATGCTATCCCATTACTTGCTCCCTTTCTATTAAGTTATTACTATTTCTAACTAAAATAATGTTGACAGAATCCTAACATCACATTTCTGGGAATCAATTATGCAGAAATTCAGTTGTGGCTGCCTCCATATACAATTACTATTCAATGCTGGGTTTTGGAGGTTTTTTTTATTTACAAAGTGGCATTTTATGTTTTGACAGAATTCACATTCTTTGCTGAAGATTTAATGATATACAGGACATTTGTAATAGCATGGAAAAGAAAAGAAGGGATCATTATATTCAAAAGTGTACTAAGAAAGAAGTCCAACAAAATGTCAAAGTGTTGGGGATAAGGGGATAAATGTGAATTAAATGAGTCATCCTTGTATCCTATTGAAATGAGGATTTAAGTTAGACATGCTGTCCAATTGTTCACATTATAATGTGGAGAAAAACAAAGAATGGGATACAAAAGAATGTGGTATTTTATTCAATCCATTTTCAAAACCAAAATGACTTATTTTACCATGCACATAGGAGATTAGTTTTATTACTATAAGAAAAGTAAGCAGAGTTGTCATTATATTCCTGCAATAATTGCAGTTATAAAATAAGCCAAATGATCTGATCATTGCATTATAGGGTTCTGAATTAGGAGGCTGGTCTTTAGGACGATGGACTCAGGAAGGTATTGATATCAATAATAACTTCCCCGATTTAAATACACTTCTCTGGGAATCTGAAGATCGGAGAAGACTTCTGAGAAAGGTCCCAAATCATCAAATTCCGATTCCAGAATGGTATCTGTCGGAAAATGCTACAGTAAGTAGAAATTTTACAAAGAAAAATGTCAAGTTATTTAAAGTAGTTGAAAATTATCTCAGTTCTTTTCACTACAAAACAGCACAGCATATTCCAGTATGTTTAATTTATAATTTTACAGTTTAATATTCTGCAAGTAAGGCTGTTGACCTTTCTATAATCTACTTCTAATGTTGTAATCTAAAATATAGATTTCAAGTACTTTATAATGTATAATTTAGCATGCTCTGGGGATTTTTTTTAGCCCAAATAATTCTGATAACTTTGGGCTAATTTTTTTCCAATGGGAGAAGAACCAGAGATTGCCAGAATGATTAAAAAAAAAAAAAGTCAAATGGTGACTGCAACAAAATTTGAAGCTGTACCTTCTTTTATGTGCTGCATCCTGACTTTTCTGACCCTACATCCTGAAGAACTTTTCAAAATATAATCTTCAATAATGCTAATGGCAATGCCACACTGACTTGTGTAACTTATTAATGGAAGATGTAACATAGTTAGATTGTTTGCCCTTGTCATATAGTTTAGTTTAATGCGATTTATATACCGCCCTATCTCCAATGGACTCAGGGCAGCTAACAACAGTAAAATGCACAATAACATGAATACAATATAAAATTTAAAAGTCTGAATTAACAATTTAAAAACAATTAAAAAACTATTTAAAAAAGCACCCCCTCATCAGTCCAGGCTACGAAATAACCAGGTCTTCAAATCACGGCGAAACGAGCGATGGTCATATATATCAGCTCCAAACATTGTTTCTTGTAACTATTACTTCCTAAAAGAGGGATTTTTAAACAGCTTATATTATTGTTAATAAAGAATCAGTGTGGTTCAGTTTTAGTGGAAGAAAATGAACATAGCTAGTTCTAACAGATTTGGGAAATGGTTCGTTTGATGGTTCGTTTGATGGTTCATTCCTTCCAAATCTGAAATGAAACCTTCACCAAACTCCTTTAGCGACTCCTTATTTTTCTTCATCAGCAAATTATACATATTTATTTCCAAAGTGATTTGGAAATCATACATTTTACAATCTGTTTCTGATTTTGATCCTGCTGGAACATTTATGGTCATTTTAGCAAGGATTGCTAAAACTTCCTTTTACATTCCTTTTATCATGACTTCAGTTCCCTTTGATATTTTTCTTGCGTTTGTTGGCTGTTCCAGACTCCACAATCAAAACAATGTGAATGCACAAGTGTTGTCTTTGGATTATAAACTTGCAATTGTGTCCACGTATTTAGAGAGTCTCTTGAAAAGCTAGCTTAGAATTCTTGTACACTTTTTCTTTCATAGGTAGCAGTGGAAACACGAGCTGTGATAGCCTGGATGGAAAAGAACCCTTTTGTGCTTGGAGGGAATTTACAAGGAGGAGAGCTTGTAGTTGCCTATCCGTATGATATGGTCCGTTCAGTCTGGAAGACTCAGGAGCACACACCTACTCCAGATGACCACGTCTTTCGATGGCTGGCCTATTCGTATGCCTCTACTCACCGACTAATGACGGATGCTCGGCGAAGAGTATGTCATACAGAGGATTTCCAGAAGGAAGATGGAACAGTAAATGGAGCTTCCTGGCATACTGTAGCAGGAAGTAAGTGGTAGTTCAAAATAAAAATTTAACAACTTGTCAAACATATGTCAAATATATAAATAGGTCAGGAGCTGTGGTGGTGCAGTGGTTAGAACGCAATATTTCAAGCTAACTCTTCCCGCTGCTAGAAGTTCAATCCTGATCAACTCAAGATTGGCTAAGCCTTCCGTCTTTCTGAGGTTAGTGAAATGAGGACCCAGGTTGTTAGGAAATATGCTGAATCTGTAAACTGCTTAGAGAGTGCTGTAAAGCAATATGAAGTGGTATTTAAGTCTAAGTGCTATTGCTATTTGTTCTTTTGCTTTCTTGTCCTAACTGTACTTTAAATGGCAGTCATCTGCTAAAGAGCAGGAAAGCAAAACTTTGTAATTATGTCCTGATAAAAATCTGAGTTTTGAAAAATGTTCCTGGGCTAAGGCAGAATTTTCCTTCGGTTTTCCACATCCATATTTTTATGGAATAGAGGATTTAAATGATATCTGGTTTACATAAATAGAATAGAGGCTATGCAGCTTAAACAATATTTAATATGCATCTAAAGGAAGGAAAGGGAGATAACCCATTTAGGCATTGCAATAAACAAAAATATATGTGAATAAAAGAATTGCAAGAGCAAGAAGCAATAGCCAAAGAAGCTATAATTCCTGATTAATCCTGATATACTTTAGGAACTATCATCAACTTTTTGGAGTGATGTGTACATCTTAAAAGTTGAGCATTTTCTTGTACAATTTTCCCAAAATGGCTGCTATGGTAGGCATATCGAATCTACTCAATGCAATTATAAAAGTATCTGAAAGACTCGCTGATGAGTTTGTTTTATACCACTCCTCTAACTTTCCAAAATAGTCTCTATAAACTCAGGTTATCATTTTTCTGGCCACAATTCTAAACTGGATTGCAATATTTAAATTCTACGAATGTTTCTGCTGACCACATTGGACCCAGAAACAAAGATGGAAAACTTAGTACAATCATTAATTAGAAACACAAAACATTTCAAAGAGCATAACATAAAGCATACATTCCTAACCCATAGACATCATGCATAATTAAAATCAGAAGAGCTCTACAAATCAACCAATACAATTATAATTAGCTAGAAAAGAAATGTTGAATTCTCAGTGTGGGTGCTATAAGAGGAACAATATAGGAATGTGTTGGCTGATTCCAGCTCTTCTTTATCACATAGGCATGGTTATCAAGCACGGAATTTGACTAAATCTACTTGCGACCAAAGCTGGTGAGAAGGTCTTAGTAAAAGTCTTGTCCAAAATGTGTGTAAACAAATAAATTAATTTCAAATTAAAAGATATTCTGTAGCGGTATGTCTTTTCAACCTAACTCCCAGACTTCAATACCAAGGCACCCGTGCTGAATATCTTTATGGCATGTCCTTGACCTGCTGCTTAATCATTTCCTTAGCTTTATGGAATTCATTATTGCCACAAGTTCTAGCTAAAGAATAGAGGCTTTCTTAGTAAACTGGATGTTATTATGTAGAAGTAGTGGGGTCAGATCAAGTAGGGAAATGATCCTATTAGACAAATGTAACAAAATAGTTAAAAGATACAAAGCTAAAGCTTCCACATCAGTTACTCTATGGCATGATTATACATGTGATGTTGCATTTGAGACACAGCTTCAAAAATTGGATTGAATTTTCCCTTTTGTAGAAAGTTATAATTCTTGTAAATAAATGCTAGAACACAGAGAAGTTGAATGGTGGCTTTAGCATGAAATACCTTGGTGGCAAAAATAAATATTGGCCTACTTTTGCCCAATAAAAACTAAGAATAGCTTCTTTGAGCATTCTTAGCTGCATATTTAGAATACGTCTCGACAAATAACATATTTTTAAAACAGCTTTTAATATTTAAAAAGCTTTCTTTTGTGCTTGGAGGGAATTTACAGGGAGAGGATCTTGTAGTTGCTTATCCCTATGATATCATCCAGTCAATCTGGAAGACACAGGAACAATGTTAATCTACCATTGACTCTAAAGTCCCAAATGATTCTGGTAACTTTGAGCATTCTCTATCAGCTTCATCCAGGACATCATATCTAGATATTGCTTATTTAAATGCCATCTATATAATTTGTGCAGAAATATTCTTATTATAGGGGGTGCGATAGCTCAGTGGTTAAAGATGCTGAGCTTGTCAGGGGGAGAGCTGACAGCCCAGGTTCAAGACCCGAGCTCCACGCAATGGGTGAGCTCTTATTATTTGCCCCAGCTTCTGCCCACCTATCAATTTGAAAGCATGCAATGCAAGTAGATTAATAGGCACCACTTTGGTGGGAAGGTAATAGCGTTACGTGCACCTTTGGCATATAACCATGCTGGCCACATGATCACAGAAATGTCTTTAGACAATGCTGGCTCCCTTGGCTAAGAAATGGAGATGAGCCCTAGATTTGGACACAACTGACAAAGAAACCTTTATCTTTACTGTACTTATCATGCTTGAGGCCAATGCTATTTTTTTGTAGTTGTCTGCCAGGAAGGGGCACAATTAAAGTAAATTATAACAGGTGCCTAATGATGTAATTATAGAAATGACATCACTTATACATGACATCATCATGGGTTTTTTTAGAAAATGATATCACATACATGCCATTAATTTGACAGTGGGTTCTTCTGAATTCCACTGGTATGCTAAGTTCCTATTTTACAAAGATATCAAACAATACATTTAAAAAAGAATCAGGTAGGACTAGGTAGCTAAGTATGTGTAACATACACCAAGGACAAGATGGTCTATTCACTTTCTCACAACATGATTAGATTAGAACAATCAAGAACAGCTGCATTTACATTAATGAATAGCTAACATTTACATTTGATCTTCTCATGCGGCGGGTACATATATAGTCTGAGTAATATTTAGAAAGAAAGGATTAATGCACTATAGTTCTGAAAATATCGGAGATTTTTTTGGACCGAAGTTAAGATGCCATACAAGGAGAATAATATTTAAGTGAGGAAAGGGAAGTAAATTCATTAATGAGGTTTTACTTAAGGAATTAAGTAACTTCCTTTAATTAAGGAAGGAAGTACTGTATTTAAGGGATTTAAGGATTTGGGGCTTGATGTGGCAAAATATTTTGCCTATGATTGAGTTCTGTGAAGTTGGTGAAGATCTGATTACTGTAGCATTCTGTCTTAGAAAGCAAAATGTTTTGGGCCATCTCTGTAGAACAGGAATGGAAAAAAGTCCTCCTTTTTTGCCTTCAGTTTAAAGATTTGTCCACCCTTGTATATTTGTAACAGAGCCACAATCAATATCTCTAGTCCAGTCAAACCTATTTATCCAACCTAACAAAAGAGACTTTATTTAATTATTTTATTCTGATCATCTGGGAAGACTCTTAGGGATATATTACTTTCAATTCTATTTCTGTATGTTGTCTAATCAAATGACACTTTAGAAATGCTCAGACTCTGTCTTGACTCAGTCTGGCCTAGATAGAGATCGATAAACTGAAAATGAATCCTGGTGGCAATTCATAGACCAGGGTAATTGTTTCAGATGACCTTGCATTTTCTTTATAGAAATAGGTGCACAATTTAGAGTGCTTCTTAATCTACCATTGACCCTAGAGACTCAATTGATACTGGTAACTTTGAGCATTCTCTATCAGCTTCAGCCAGGATATCAGCAAGAATATTTACTATGTGGAAAACAATTTTGCTCTAGGAACAACCTGTTTGGCTCACTGTAATTAACATATTTGAGGTTGGCCCAGAATAGTTTAATTTTTCAAATTCTGCAGAAATTTAAAATTGGAATTTGATTTCGATCTACCATAGATGAAACTATCATATCAATTCTTAAGGAACTTTATTGACTCTCTGACCTCTACTAATTCCCTTAGCGCAAGAGTGAGATTTACAGTATTTATTTTCACCTATAAAAATTTAAATGGCATGAGGTCCAATTATATAAAGGAACACCTTTTCCTATCCTGTTCTCTCTCTGCAATACGATCTAGGAATTTTTATTTAAGCTCATTGCAAGAAGTGTATTATGCCTTACTGTGGTGGTGCCTTGACTTTGAATGACTTTGCAATTTTTTTATTGGTATAAATTTGTATCTATTAGCATCACATTAAAATGCTTCCTTCAACTGAGCCCTTTAAAATTTCAAATATGTTTTTTTCCATCCTTTTGCTTAACTGACTGTTTTGTCAATTTTACTATGGTCAATCTCTGAAAATACTGGCATTTATAAAAACTATCATCAAAATCTTTCTTTAAATTTTTATTTAAATTTTATTTCCTGTGAATTTTGGTAACATTAATTTGAGATGAAATGTACATTTGCCCAACCATTTTGTTAGTTTCTGTTATTGTTGAAGACTCTATAAGCTAAAAACTGTATTATGTTTGCCATGGATCACATAATATTGCCTTACTATGACGATCCCATAATCTAAACTACATTTTTCATTTTACTTCTGTATTATACTCTCAAGTTATTTTTAATTATCTCTATTGAATTTCTATAAATCTTGTATCTTTATGCAATGAATTTCAAAATACTGGTTACAGTTTCTTATTCTTTCTATGTGTTCTGAAATTCAGCTGTTCTGAAATCATACATCTCTACTCATTCTGGTCTACTGTAAACCCAGAACCAAGAATTTAGGTTGGACTGATGATGATGAAATAAATAATCTTTCATCATAATTTTTGATGAACTAAGTTTTATAATTACCTCTTGACTTTGCTTTTGCTTTGATCACACAATCCAAACTGCAATAAGGGAATTAATCTTCAATATGAAGATTATATAAAAATTACTGGATTTTTATATAATCTGGATTTAGATCTCCAGTTTAAATTTCCATAGGCAGTAGGACCTTATTCTAGGTCTTAGAAATATAAACTTTAACATTTCAAAAGAGAACATGGATAAGCAGATACAATGACTCTGTGCTTTATGTGATATTTCAAGATATTTTAAGAAACTGCTTAAAATTTAGCATATAATTCACTTTTTACAAAATATTAATTTCAAATCTGCAAACCTTTGGCATTTAACTGAAAAGGGAAAAGATTTTAGCTGAGCTGCATCAGTCATTGCTCTCACATTTTAATCATTTAATCAACCCCCAAATTAACATCTATGTTATATAATCCACCCCCAGAGTACATACTTTAGAGCTCATTAAGTACCTGAATATTCCTGTATGCTAATGTAACTTTTTTTGCTCATGATATACTTGCATTATTTTTATTATTATAAAATAAATAGATCTAAGAATTGTTAAACTGCATAGATGGGAGGGAAGAAGGTGGGAAGACCAGTGAAAGGTTTCAGCAAAGAAATATCATTATCAAAACTTTGTGCAGGGATCTTCAACATCCAGGGCTGAACAATGAGGACCAAAAATTTCTTACTGACTAAGGGTGCCAGAAAGAGACACAAGATTTAAACTCTGGAGCTGACATATAATTATAGCTAGAGTCCTAGCTAGAGACCCAGGTAGGCATCAGGCCAGAAATCAGGAGACTTTGAATTGCACTCTTCCTTTAGGCACAAAGCCAGATGGGTGAACTTGAGCCAGCTATTCTCTCTCAGCCCCAAGAAGAAGGCAATGGCAAATATTTCTGAAATCTTGCCAAAAAAACTTCAGAGTCTAGTCCAAGCACTTTCCAGGAGTTAAAAGCTGATTCAGTGGCATGCATACTTGCTGACAGAAAGATTCTTAGCTGACCATCATTGAAATGGTTTCTTTTCTGTTTGCAATACAAGCAACTTATCTGAGCTTTGTCCACTGTTTGCATTCTTAGGAATAGATTTATTGCCATATCCATAATGAAGATAATTGGAAAGTAATAAATGGATCTAATTTTTTCTAAATGCAAATGTAATACTATGTTGATCAAACAGCCGCTCATAAAGTGATTTTAATGAAGCGTTAGAATGCCATCACATCAGCCATACAGTGATAAAAGTGATAAAAGGACTTGTTCACGACCCAAAATATCAGAGGCAGAATCTGCAGGTGGGCCACTCAATTTGGCCAGCTTGGAGGGTCCTACAATGAACACTGATTGATTGATTCATTGATTCATTGACAGATTGATATTTTTTCAGCCTAGTTCTCAATTTATTTTGCTAAAAAGGATAGTTTTATAACAATGAGGTTAGGAATATCCACATGGATTTTTAAATGGTAAAGGCTACTCTGAAGTATTATGGTTTAATTTAAACAAGGGCTATAGAAAAAATGAATAGTGGATCATCTAGAGAGTCTTAAAAACTGCAACCAGTCGTATCAAGTCTGCTGACATTGTGGATTGATTTAAAATAAAATAATTATCATCTTAGAAATTACGTCTCTCTATATATATTTGTGAGATTATCCTGAAGTTATACAAGCATGTCAGCATTGGTGGGAATGGATATAAATTGGAAGCAAAACCTACTGTCTTTTAGAACTGATGATGTTACCTAGTGTTACCTAGAATACCTCTCATTTCAATCCTTTGTCAACATCCCTTTTCATCACAAAAAGAGGTGATAAAATAAATTACTACCCCAACATCTACATTTCCAAAATATATATTGCAGCAAAAAAGACATCTGAATCCCCAGAGTAGGGTGAAGCAAGAATTCCTACTAAAGGGAAGACAGACCACCCACAAGCTATAGGGAATTTCAATGTGGCAAATGGAAACATCATTGTAATAATTTGCAGTAAAAACAGTACATAAAATCCCAGCTGTGTTCTATAATGGAACACAGCTAATACTGTATACAATGCTGTATATTAAGTGTGTGTGTGTGTGTGTGTGTGTGTGTGTGTGTGTGTGTGTGTGTGTGTGAGAGAGAGAGAGAGAGAGAGAGAGAGAGAGAGAGAGAGAGAGAGGGAGGGAGGGAGGGAGGGAGGGAGGGAGGAGAGAGAGAGAGAGAGAGAGAGCGATCTTAGAAAACAAAATAAAAACTCCTTTATGGAGCCAGGAAGCACTATCTTTGTTACGAAGAGAAACTATAACAATATTCTCTGATTGCTAGTCTTGAAACAATCTGCCGAAGGTCAGAAACAAGGAAACAAGATGTGACAAGAAATTCCATCAATGAGGAATATGATTTCACACAATGTCTGCAGAGTTTCGGTATTACCAATGGAAATATCCCTTTTTCTGCCATATTAAAAATACCACATTTGAGTTAAAGCTTCTGAAGCAGAAATTAACCTGAGAATACACAGTTCCCAAGCTGATTCTGTCCAGGGCAAAGGCATTGTGTAGAAGTGTCCATAATGAAATTAATCCAGATAGCAGTCCACAAAATGTGTTCTTTTGCTCTTTAATTAACTTGGACATTGGTAAGAGTATAATGTGACATTGGCCCTATATTGTTTTCATGAATCTTCATAGACATTGCAGGAGAGAACTGTCTTTGGCAGCCAAACCCCAGGAGATGTCTGGTCATATTTTTTTCAGATTAATGAATTGAATTGAAAAGCATGCATTTTTTTGTGAGCTCATTCTGATTCATGAATCTTTGCTGTTAGTCATGTCTAGAATCTTAGGGTTAGAACAACTGATTATCAACAGGTACATATAATGAAATATATAGCTACTTTTTCAAGGAAAATAACAGAAGGTTTTAAGGATGAGAAACAATGAAGAGAAGGGAGAAATTATCCTTGTCCTTCCTTCAAATCCATCTGGGGAGAGCCAAGTTGAAGTTTAGAAGTTAAGAGAAAAGATTAAGAGTCATCTTTGCTCATAGTCTAAGTTCTACATGTCTTGATCAGAGTGTTAGAAAAAGATTTATTACAAATATATGCATGATGGATAGCTAGCACTCAAAATACATTTTCTGTTGAAAGTGTTGATCCCTGGCTGGATTTCTGTTATGGCTATTTTAAATCTAAGAGCTTGAGAATTTCTTCTTTTTTAAATTTTTTGAATACTGTTCCTCTAATAATATCAGCTTAGTTGAAGAAACTTTTTTTTTTTGCAGTACTTTTTTAACCAGAATATGATTTGTTGCATTCTCAACCATTAATCTGTAATATACTCTGGTTAAGAAAATACAGCTTTTGAACCTCTGAAGAATGTGGTAGTAAAAAAGAAGTCTGCAGTTTCCTAGATATGTTTTACATTAGATATTGGTTTTGAACTTGCTTCAGATTTGGCTCTGAATATGTCCTCATATCTATAACAGCAAGATATTTACATGCCAGATCATAGCCATATTTTTATGACCCTAATTTAATGTTCCACTATAAAAATATTAATGCTGATTTCATATTATGTGACTTCCTTTTAGTTAAGTTACTGATATATTTTAAAATACACATATTTTCTAGAAATACCAAGTCCATTTGTAACTATTAAGATAAATGCTTAATTTTTTTTTTTAAAAAATGACTCTTCTTAGAAGAAATGACAGTTTCTTTTTTTTTTTTGTTCTCATCATTGCACTTACAGGCATAAATGACTTTAGCTATCTACATACAAATTGTTTTGAATTGTCTATATACGTTGGCTGTGATAAATACCCTCATGAAAGTGAATTACCAGAAGAATGGGAAAATAATCGGGAGTCACTTATTGTTTTCATGGAACAGGTAAGTACCGGTAGCAAAACAATGTGGCTGGTAAAGTTTGGATCTGTTTCCAATGCAATTCATAACAAGAATGTGTGAGATTTGTTTATCTCTGGGAGCAGAAATATTTTAGTTTTTAAACAAGTAGACATTTTGGCCTCTGATGTGAATCAGCATGCTTCACCACTAGTCAGAAATACATAAATACATAAGAGGGAAAATTCTTCCAATAACCAGTTCTGCTGGATATCAGGGCTGTTGTTTTTTAAATGCCTTATTGTGCATTAAATAAAAAAAGTATTTGGATTTGGGCTATGGATAAACACTTCATGTTTTGAGTGATCAGTCATAGAGGGACAGTAGGAATTCAAAATAAGCTCTTTGTTCTCTTATTTTTTACCCTAGTAAGTATATGGGTAACCCATCTTAATAATAATGCACATTATCCAACCTACATAGAAATGTTGCCAAAGGGCTATTTTTTGTGGCATATTTAAAATCCTGCAGGAAGCAAAATTTTAAACAAGCTTTTTTTCCCCCAGTTTGCTGATACAGCCACAGAAACCTTAGCAAAAAGCAATACACAGCTTGATTTTCTTGAACACTTCCCATAAACAACAACACAAAATCTACATTTTTCTGATTACTGGCTGAGGAATCTAACACATTGCACAATGGCTGTATTTGCATTTGATCAGATGTCAGCAATTTTCAACAAACTAAAGCCACATTGTCTTTAGCACACAGCTTGAAAACTATCATTAACAAATAAAAATGAAGACAATACACACATCACAATTCAACAAACAAAAACAACAGAGAACCTGTCCCCATTTGCTCTTTTACCCAGGAATGTAAAAGACCGTTTCTCCACTTTATCATGACACAATAAAACTTTGATAAAGCCATCCTTCTGTTTTGGTTGCATGTTCTGCTTCATTTCATCCCCAGTTCATTAGGAAACCAATCAATCAATCAGAATAGAACTGGAAGGCACCTTGGAGGCCTTCTAGTCCAGGCCCCTGGTCAAGCAAGAGACCATATTTGAGACAAGGGGCTGTCCAGTCTCTTATTAAAAACCTCCAATGATGAAGCATCCACAACTTCTGAAAGCAAGCTATTCCATTGGTTAATTATCCTCACTGTTATGAAGTTTCTCCTTAATTCCAGGTTACATTTCTCCTTTATTAGTTTCCATCCATTGTTTCTTGTCTTGCCTTCTGGTGCTTTGGAAAATAAGTGGACACCCTCTTCTTTGTGGCAGCCCCTCAAATACTGGAATACTGCTTTAGTTGGGATAGTGCCAGCTGAAGAAAGAAATTTATCTATGCGATAGACACATTTCCCTCTTTAGCTGGCACTATTCCATCATAGCTTCAAGGTGTATAAAATCTATCATAGCTTGTCCCTTTGGAGGCAACATCAGTTGGGCTACTGTGAGAATGATCAGAGTTGTCATTAGCCAATTTCCTCCACTGCCATTCCTCTCCCTGCTATTCAGACTAGTTAGTGAGGAAAGACTCAGAGATATCAGTAGGAAGCAAACTGAGGTGCTATGTGACTGCAGTCCCCATGGGTCCTCCCAGTGCCACCACAACCTGGGACAGGTCTCCATATATGTATGTACATGTACATATATACATGTACATATATATACATGTATATATATATATATATATATATATATATATATATATATATATATATATATATATATATATATATATATATATATATATATATATATGTTTTCTCAGGTTTTCGCGGGTGTTTGTATGTAGGTCTTTGGTTATTCGGGTCTTCTCCCACATAAAATTGAAGGTTTCTTGGCGACGTTTCGACGAAGTCTCATTCGTCATCTTCAGGCTGGTGTTCTCGGCTTCGTGCTTCCAGGAGCAATGTGAGATCGCAGCTGTCTCTTCCTTTTAACTGCTAGTGGGGGTGTGAGCTGATTGGGTGGGGACTTGGCTGTGCTCTGATTGGATGGGGGGTTGGTTGTGCTCTGATTGGCTGGGGGTGTGTTCTGTTTGGGTGAACGTTTGGGAAAAACGCCCACACAGCATGAACAAACGAGACGATACCTCCCGCCTACCAGCCATTTGGAAACCCGCCCTTATTGACAAACGAGTCCCTAACACGACGAATGACACCAGACCCACACTCACGAGAGCCACACAGGATGTCACCACCACACATCCACGCAGAAAGCAGACTCAAACCCACACTGATAATGAGCCACGACCAAGGACCAGAAGCCAGACCGCAGCTGCATCATTAGCCACTTTAAACCCCTCCAATCCATACATGAAGCAGACTGACACCCACCATGAAGAGCTCGCATGGCCACAAACACGAAGCCAAACAACAACAACGCAGCTCACCAGCTCAAATCCCCCTGCAACTCAGACTAAGCTGAGCACAACCAAGCCCCCACCCAAACAGAACACACCCCCAGCCAATCAGAGCACAACCAACCCCCCATCCAATCAGAGCACAGCCAAGTCCCCACCCAATCAGCTCACACCCCCACTAGCAGTTAAAAGGAAGAGACAGCTGCGATCTCACATTGCTCCTGGAAGCACGAAGCCGAGAACACCAGCCTGAAGATGACGAATGAGACTTCGTCGAAACGTCGCCAAGACACTTCCAATTTTACGTGGGAGAAGACCCGAATAACCAAAGACCTACATATATATACATATATATATATATAAATATATATATATATATTTGTAGTGTTGAACGACTTTATGCCCATTGGTAAGGAACAGTGCAAACTGTCACAATATAAAACCCTGCTGTTACAAATCCTCTATTTTCCCAATCTTTACAAGGGATTATTGCTGATTTTTTTTTTCATCAGCAATCACATTGCATTCCATGGCAACTAAGATTCTCAATTATCACTTTTTTGATTTGCTTGTTTTTAAGTTCGCACTTCCCTGATGGCTCCATAAGCAATGACAAAATGAAGTCTCTTTTGAGCTGAGTCATCCTGGTGATTACGTGGATATCCATGTAGTTTTCTTGGCGGCGATAGGATGTGATTCGCTCTTATGTGCTTCTGTTATTTTTTTCCTTAGCTTCCAATCTAGCTTGCAGCTAGACCTTCATGATCTCCCATTTAAGTGTTAACTAGGTATAACTTAGTTTAGACTGAATGATTGAATCTGTTAGGTTCTGTCAGCGAATTGTAATAAAAAATGGTCTTAAAGTTTAGAGACTAAATGTGAGAAAGAGAAGAGATTGTTTATCTTAACCACAACTTGTTCTCTGCTGCTTGCTTATTCCTCATGTAATCCTTATGATTTTGGAGAGTTATCCATGTTCTTGTTTGTTTGGTGATGCTTTCCCAGAGAAATGTTAAATATACTCAGTTTGTATTGGCATGAATGAAAAATTTTACCCTTCAAAAGTAATATCAAATTATTTTCTTCCCCGCTCTCATCGCCCCACCCCCAAAATGAAGCTATTTTAGTTCAGACAAAAAAGCTATTTTCTATAAGTAAGTCTAACCCATATCTTAAAGTGGGTTTAATAGCTTCTTATATCTCTGACCTTGGCAATATTTTTAAGATGATGGTTCAAAGCTGGTACGGAATATACAAATAACAATTTATCTGCTTATCTATATATATTTAAATCATTATTTTATAGTTCAATCTTTCGTAATAAGTTGAACTAGAGAGGAAACTCAGGATCAAGTTCTATTAACTCAGTAACAAGTTATTTAATTGCAAATCATTACAGCAGACCTATAAATGTGAGGTTTAATGACTTACATTATATCGCTATTATGTTCCAAACATAATATAATGCAGGTCATTCTATTATTAATAAGAGTTTGAATGATATATTCAATATGGCTATGCAAATTCACAGATCAAGGCCACAAAATCTTTGAAACAGTGAATCAAATTTTGTGACTTTCAAGCAACTTGCAGCTTTTTTAAGTGTTTCCCAAATTCCATGTTGCTTCTTATTTCTGAGCTTATTATAGACTGCCCTCCAATTACTTGAACTGAACAGACTCTTTTGGTATTATTATTATTATTATTATTATTATTATTATTATTATTATTATTATTATTATTATTATTATTATTGCAGTATTATTATTGCAGTATTATTCTGGTTGGTCGCATAGCCAGCCAGATGTTTAGGCTGGATCTGACAGTTTTGCTTACCTATTGACTCCTTTCCAAGAACGTGGGATCGCAAATGGTTAATCTTTGATGGCATTATTATTATTGTGCCCTCTAGTCCCTGTAGTTTTCATGGCAAGATTTTTTTAAAAAAAAATACTATTGCATTCTTAATATTCTGAGACTGATAATATTCTGAGAGTATGACTGGCTTGAGGTCATCCAAGTGGCTTCATGTCTAAGTCAAGACTAGAACTCTCGGTCTCCTGATTTCTAGCCTGGTGCCTTAAGAGCTACACCAGACCGGTTCTCTTTTAATATTTCAGGGGTCCCATTAAAATCAAGTCAAGATGGATTTGCAAAGATTGAATATGTGACCTTGATGGAAACCTGTGAAGTACATATATCCCATTCTTACAAATCCTCAGCATTATTGCCCCTGCTTTTCTACATATGTATTCTCTTTTTCTCTGCATCCATAGTTATGTCCTTTGCCTATATTTACATATGTTATTTTGCATCTCAGCTGCAACAGAGCACTATTTTTTGCCTAGGTCTGAAATACTTTAGCAGGGGCTGGACTAAATGACTTATGTGGTGTTGTGAATCTATTCGTATAACACTACAAACTTTTCTTGGTAATCCTAAATTTGTATTCCTTATTACAGTTTTGAATGAAGTCCTTTTTGGAGATTGTGCACAGAATCCTCAGTTGTAGGTACATATGTGAGTTTAGTGGTAAAAGGTACCTTCCTCCATACACATGCAGGCTGCATTCCATACCAGACCTTAAATTCCCCCTGCCCCAAAAACATACAAACTACTGAAAATGCCCTTGTAAGAAAACATTCACAGCAAGCTGAATTGAACGGGAGTGAAGAGAGAGCAGGATCAATCAGGATCATGTAGCCCAGTAAATCAAATTGCTTCAATCCACCAACCAAAACTCAAAGATAATATGGCTAGCATGCTAACCTAGCAGGAAGGAACAAATAATAACAAGTCAGGCATACAGGTTTGTCTAAAATATTCTAATATCACACTGTAATTCCTAAGATGGTTCATCCATTTGATATCTCAGTATTTCTTTTTTTCCCCTCTAAAATAGCCCTAATGTCAAATGTTCTGAAGCTGTTTATTCATTGGGGACCTCCTAATCCTTGAGATGATGATGATGATGATGAAGAAGAAGAGGAGGAGGAGGAGGAGGAGGAGAGGAGGGGAGGAGCAGTGGTAGGATTCAAGTAATTTAACAACCAGTTCTCTGCCCTAATGATTTCTTCCAACAACCAGTTTGCCAAACTGCTCAGAAAATTAACAACCAGTTCTCCCAAAGTGGTGAGAACTGGCTGAATCCCACCACTGGGGAGGAGGATATTTGTTATAACTGCCCATGCCAAAGATTCTTTTCCTTTTATGTAAACATTAAAGTCTTTAGCCCACAATGAAATATACAGCTTTGAAAAACAGTCATCAGCAGGTAACTCCTTTTTGTATTGATGCTGATCCTTATTTGTCCCTATTATTTCACCATCAGGTGCATCGTGGAATTAAAGGCATAGTCAAGGATCAACATGGGAAGGGAATTCCAAATGCCATTATTTCCATAGAAGGGGTGAACCATGATGTCCGCACAGGTAAATACACATTTTTGTTATAAAAAGAAAATGAAAAAAAGGACAACCAAAACAGCCAACACTGATTTACACAAACCTATTTTATTAAGGGATCATTTAACTGATTGTAGCCAAGGCGCTAAAACAGACACTAGCCCAACTATTTGAACATCAAGCTAGTGGCATGCACAAACCTTTCAAGTTAAGTAGCCCTATTCTTGCCAGCCCAACAAGATAGACCAATCTATTAAGCCAATGCCATATTGGTCAGGACAACTTTTATTGCAACAATTATAGCAACAGAATCTTGAATGTCTCTTTCCTCGCTTCATATGAGATAGAAGATCCTTGTCAGAGATGTCTTCTCACTTTTTTTTTTCTTGGCCCAGACTCAAGTCCCTCTTATTTAATCTGCCTTGATAGCAGCTGTTCCTCCTACCTTCAAGACAATTCCCGATGCTCTCAACCATATACAGAAAAATAAAACATAATTGGCTAATATACTGTTGTGATTTCTTTGCAATAGCCCATGCTATTGTAGTCAACAATAAACAAGCATAGTGGTATATGTGGCAAAATTAATCACTGCATCCAGTGCTCCATTTGTATCTGATTTCTTGAGGAATAATATCTCCTGATGGAAATTCACTATACATGTCGTACTGAATATCACAGAAAATTATATGTTTAATATACACAATACAGCTTCTTTTTATATAGCAAAATTCACGATAGGTAAATGTTGCCTATGGAATCTATTTTTAATCTCACTGTCAAAATAATGCAATCTTCAGAAAAACATGTGTATATATGCCAATTTGTATTATTACCTGGTGGCTCAGCAGACTAATAGCATTGTGATTAACACCAGCTGTCTGCAATTACTGTAAGTTCGAATCTCACCAGGCTCAAGGTTGACTCAGCCTTCCATCCTTTCTAAGGTAGGTAAATTGAGGACCCAGTTTGTGGGGGGAATAATCTGGATGGGGAGGAACAGGCTCAGGCTCAACCCATCCAAGACCGAGTGGCTGTGGTTTCCGACGTCCCGATATAGTCAGCTAGTGCCATCGCTGACTATTGGGGGCGAATCATTGGCCCCCACAGATAGGGCTCGCAACTTGGGTGTCCTCCTGGATTCACGGCTGTCGTTAGAAGAGCATGTGACGGCCGTGTCCGGGAGGATTTTTCATCAGGTTCGCCTGATCCGCCAGTTGCGTCCCTATCTAGATCGGGACTCCCTACACACAGTCACTCATGCCCTCGTTACTTCTTGTCTGGACTACTGCAACGCTCTCTACATGGGGCTCCCCTTGAGGTGCACTCGGAGGCTCCAACTGGCGCAGAGTGCGGCCGCGCGGGTGGTGATGGGAGCGACATGGAGTTCCCATGTGACACCTCTCCTGCGCGAGCTGCACTGGCTCCCGGTGGTCTTCCGAGTGCGCTTCAAGGTTTTGGTTATCACCTTTAAAGCGCTCCATGGCTTAGGACCTGGTTATTTACGGGACCGCCTGCTACCACCAATAGCCTCCCACCGGCCAGTACGCTCCCATAGAGAGGGGCTCCCCCGGGTGCCGTCGGCCAAACAATGTCGGCTGTCGGCCCCTAGGGGGAGAGCCCTCTCTGTGGGGGCACCTACGATTTGGAACGAGCTCCCCCCGGAGATACGTAGGATCCCGGATCTGCGCACCTTCCGCCGCGCGCTTAAGACTTTTCTATTTTATCAAGCTGGCCTGGCCTAAATCTTCCCCCTTTTTAAATGTGGAAATTTTAAATTTTTAAATTTTAAATTCGTCTTATTTATAGGGGTATGGGTAAGGCGTTTTAAATTGGGGAGCCATTTTAGATTTAATTCTGTTTTAAACGTATTTTAATTGTTTATATTGTATGTTTTTAACTTTGGCTGTTCACCGCCCCGAGTCCTTTGGGAGAGGGGGCGGTATAAAAATCTAATAAATAAATAAATAAATAAATAAGCTGACTTTGTATAAATATACCAAAGTATGAAGGCTATTGCTTAACGCATTGTAAGCCACCCTGAGTCTCCGGAGAAGGGCGGCATATAAATCAAATTTTTAAAAAAAATCACATACAAGTTAACGCTCCATAGTACCCAAATCCAAGGTAGACATTAGATTTGCATCAATATATATTCTTGCATGTATTGTTTGTATCATAGGCCAATCATAGTTATTAGACTAGAATTTAGCTGCCCATCATAAAATTGCTTAGTATAATAGATGCAGTTTTCAAAAAATGGTCTCAGTTTTTATTTTAAAACATTTGTGACATCTGAAAACTTAGTAATTCACCTCATTATAGTGGTCCATCAACTGACTTTTTTCAGGAAACAGAATGAGAAATACCACAACTGTATTCAATCTCATTTTCTCTCTTTCACGCATACAGTTTGCAGACAAAATGTCAGGTTAGTTTTTCTGGTGTTGGAAAACTAGGAGCAGGATATACTCTGCATAATTTATTGTCACTTTATATTAGCTCAATTATGCCAATGGGTTATTACTGTGAAGATATATTAAAGGAAAGCCCATGTAAGATGTCAGAGAACAGGCAGGATAAATATTCATCAAGGAAAAAAAAAGGATCATAGTTTGATCCTTGCAATTGATCTCAAGGTCTGTAACTGCTTTGTTTTAGTGCCTAGGATATCATCTATATATAATTTGTCATCCCAAAACCCTCTAGTCCAACAGATGGTTCCACTGGGAATGGCAAAGATAATAAAATTATATTGCTTCTGCCCAGATTGGGACATTTTTTCCTAGATGACTTGTCCCAGATAACTCACTGTGGACAACCTGCTGCAGAATAACTTGCTGTGAGAAAATTCGATGTGGGATAACTCAAGAGAAGGACAACGGGGACTAGTGACTCCATGTTCTGGCTCACCCCAGCCTTGAGGATTTCTAATCTGAGAAGGTTCAGACCCAAAGCAAGACAAGCCCCACTGCAATTCACTTGTCCCTCTCTTGGGTTATCCTGCATTTAATTGTCCCATGGTGAGTTGGGTTAAGTGAATTGACTGTGGCAAGATAGATGGGGTAAATTGGCCAGGGTGAATCAGCCATGGTGAGTTGTCCTAGACCTGTTTCTAACTATCATCTGAGTTGGTTTTTATTTTGCACAGGTGTCTTATCTTCCCTTTCCTTCATGAACAACAGACAAAAATGAACCAGGCAAATATGCAGCATGTGTCATTTCATTCATTGTGCAGGACATTGATTTAGGATTTTTCTAGGCCAGGGGTCCCCAACTCCAACCCCTGGTTCATGGACCAGCACTGGGCCGTGGCATGCCAGAAACTGGGCTGCGCAAACAAGCGAAGCCCCATCCATGGGATGCAGGCATCATGTGAAACTATGCCCCCTCTGATCTGCAAGAAAACCTCTGTCCGTGAAACTGGTCCCTGGTGCCCAAAAGGTGGGGGCGGGGCACCGTTCTAGACACAAAATGTTTGACTGTCATCCTTTTTTTTAAAAAAAAAAAGATTAATCATTAAGTCTGCCTTACTATTTAGATTTCTATTTAGATTTACTATCTAGATTTTTGTTGGGCTGTTACTTGGAACTCTACCATTTGACTTCCTATCACTGAAATTGAAATATCCTTGTCAGTAAAGGGTATACAACAGTTTTAACATTAGGAATTTAATTATATATTTCTGTTTAGTTCAATCTAGGTTCAGATTAGTTTAGCAAGAAGAAACAGAAGGAAAAAAATCATAATATTGCAATGTGGAGACCAATGCCCCCAACCCTTCATGTTGTCAGATAGATGGATTATTATAAAGGCATCCAAATCCCACTGTTACTTGTGGCATACAAAATGATTTCTAAAAGCCTCTCATATATTCTCACTAATTGCAGAACAGAGAATATGAAACATATAGTTTAATAAAGTTAATTTAATATATATGATTGCGCTGCACATTAAAAGGTTGGTGAAATATTTCCAGGATTAAAAGCAACTAAGCCTGAGAAATAATTAATTCCTATACCAATCCTTAGTAGCAATCCTAGAGCGATCATCAAATATTTAAGCAAAAGTAAGGCTTTAGATTAAAAACAAAAACAAAAAACCAGATGGTACTGAATGAAAAATGTATTTCAATATTTTATTATTCTTTGATTCCTCCTCAGCAAACAATGGAGATTATTGGCGGCTTCTAAATCCAGGCGAATATGTGGTCAGCGTAAAAGCCGAGGGCTACACTACGTCCATGAAAAATTGTGCCGTAGGATATGACATGGGTGCAACCCACTGTGATTTCACCATCAGCAAAACCAATTTGGCCCGAATCAAAGAGATCATGGAGAAATTTGGAAAGCAGCCAATGAGTCTCTCACTTCGCAGGCTCAGACAGCGAGCAAGGCAGAGACGCCAGCAATATAGATTGCTTTCTGCAATGTAACAAATATTCTATCAAAATTTTACCCTTAAACTGAAACCCATTTTTGTAGTAGAATATATATATATATATATATTTATATTGGTAAATATTTTTAACATGTGCTTTTTATTCATGTTGCTGTTAAGAATTGTACCTTGAAGAATATTTTTGAATTCACAGTTCAATGTTTAGATTTGTAAATTCTTGTGAAATTATTGGAATTAAGAGGCTGTCCTCTAGAAAGATACTACAAAGTGATGAGTATCTATATAGTATCTCTAATCCAAATGGAAAATATCACCAAGACCTGGAAAGCAATCCAGACTAATAAACTAAAGGATAATTGGCTTACTATGATTTTTTTTTTTAAAAAAAAGCTATTATGCAATGATTGTCTATCTTGTTATATTCTTATGAAGATTAAAATTACATTCAATTTACAGTCAATTACAAAAAAAATGAAATCACTGCAAGTAGGATATTGATCGTGGACATGCAACATGCTTGAGTTATATCATTAATTAGCTCTATTACTTTACTAATCTTATGATAGTGCACTAAATGCTCTGAATTATTACAGTTTATTTAAGTAAAGCAATGAATAGCAATCATTGTGTATTTCCTATTTTGTTAGAATGTTTTTTTGTGCTGTAATTAGCCATTTTGTTTTTCAGTAAATGAAACTTTTATAATTGGCTAAATCCAATATAGCAGTCATTTTGTAAATACAGTTTGCAAATATGTAGCAACCATTCTATGTAAGGAAAAAATAATCTTCAGATCTGCTAGCATCTCAGTCATTTAATGTGTTGTTTCCTGTATATACAATAAGCCCTTTGTGGTCAGTTTGTTATTAGTAGTAGCTTTCCAGGGTATTAGGCTGGGAACTTTCTCATCATCTACCATTTTCTTATCTTTTTAGTTCAAGATCTCAGTTATTGAACCAGAGTCTTTTTTCTAGGTGTTCCATTAAAACCACACGAAAGTGGTGACATTTTCGTGTGGTATATATAGCTAAGTGTTGGAAGAAAAAATGACCCCTTTCTATTCTGAGAAGGAACCTACCACATTCCTGTTTTCAATATAGCTAGCAGTGGACTGAAGTTGGCTTGATCAAATAAGATGTTTATCATTTGAAAACTCCAACATCAGAGACTGAGTCTGTTCTGAAAATGAACTAGCACAGGTTCTACTATAGACGATTTCAAATCAACTGACAAAAACGGTATATTTCAGCTTAATTATACATTCAGCCATGTGAGGCTTAAATTAGAATATGCAGAAGGTGATCTATGCACATAGGTCTACTGTTTTTGGTCATCAGAGCAAGAATGCAATACTATATGAGAAGGACAAAAGTTAATTACCTCTGTAATTGACAATAGTAGAGTTAAGACCTGCAGTGGCACAGTGGTTAGAATGCAATACTGCAGGCTACATCTGCTGCCTGCTGGCTGCAAGCAATTTGGCAGATTGAATCTCACAAGGCTCAAGGTTGACTCAGCCTTCCATCCTTCCTAGGTGGGTAAAATGAGGACCTAGATTGTTGGGGGCAATAGGCTGATTCTGTAAACCGCTTAGACAGGGCTGTAAAGCACTGTGAAGTGGTATATAAGTCTAAATGCTATTGCTATAGTGCTATTAAAAGTATTCCTTCACATGATTGTAGCATTCCTCACTCTTTGAAAAGCAGTTGTTCACAACACCATAGTTCAATATTTAAATCAGTTTCTCCTCCATAATTAATATTTTCTGGTTTTAAAAAGCAAGGGAACCTAAAAAAAATCTTGGCCAGCTCATTAAGAAATATCAACTACCACTTTTCAGCAAGGAAGTGATGGATAAGTAGGTCTAGTTTTGACACAAAATATTTTCTACAGCATATAGCACACC
Source organism: Pituophis catenifer annectens (assembly GCF_029215685.1). Classification (NCBI taxonomy): domain Eukaryota; kingdom Metazoa; phylum Chordata; class Lepidosauria; order Squamata; family Colubridae; genus Pituophis; species Pituophis catenifer. Next base: position 56,790,631 of record NW_027256886.1, on the reverse strand, counting down.
CTTATTGGTTCCCGCACTGGTCAGTGCATCTTATTTCCCTAAATTGCTCTACTCAGTCTCTGCCTGTAACATTCCTACAGTTTATATTATGATAATGTATGAGCCCTACAAAGACAGACAGATAACAGTTGGACAGAAATAGGACAGATATGAATTTATGCATAAATGCTTTCACATATGGTGTCTGCTTTATGGAATTTCTAGATAGGAAACTACTTAAAATATGCCCATTCAATATAGTTAAAATAGTAACCAAATCCTTGGCTGAATCATTGTAAACAAACATTCTTGGCATCATATAATTTCTTGTATTCAAATATCTTTGCAAAAGGTTAGAATGTAGAATTAAATTGCTTTGTTTTCCTTCTACATGTCAAGAGAGATTCTAAACATTAAAACTGTGCCTGAAGGCACCGAATCCATTATGTTTAATGCAATCGTGCAGCAGTGCAGATGTGAGTCAAGAATCCTATGTTTCCGAAGACTTGTTCTCATTCAGGCAGGCTTTATTACCTGAATTCACCATCATTTGTCAGAATTGGTTACTAGTGGATTGCTGCCTTGTTCTGAAGACATTTATTTAGCGTGGTATGTGAACTTAGATTTTTGTATAGACTACTTAAATCATTTCTACTCATTCCTCTAACTCCCTTATCAGGTGTTTATCAGATTTTATCATGAGGTGTACTGATTTTTTTTTTTTTAATTTGATTTATATGCCGCCCTTCTCCGGAGACTCAGGGCGGCTTACAGTGCGTTAAGCAATAGCCTTCATACTTTTGTATATTTATACAAAGTCAGCTTATTGCCCCCACAACTGGGTCCTCATTTAACCTACCTTAGAAAGGATGGAAGGCTGAGTCAACCTTGAGCCTTGGAGAGATTCGAACCAGCAGTAAATTGCAGGCAGCTGTGTTAATAACAGGGTGCTTTAAACCACTGTAGTACCAAGGCTCTTAAGGATTTAATGGCTCAGTGTTTTTATCAGCTCATCTAATGAATTTGTCAACCTTCTTGCTTAAGGAGATGGATATGCATTATGAAAATTTATATAAGATGCAAAAGATACTTACCTTTCTAATTTCAGTAATCTCCACTAGCTTACTTCTGTAGGTCAAAACAACTGAGATATCTCTATATTGCCCTTAAATCAATTTTAACTTTCTGTCCAACTTCCCTTTACTGAAGAATTCATCTGATGTTTTCCATGTTGCCTAAAAATAGTGTGTGGAGATAAGAATGTTATTTTTATCCAAGTCCAAACAACATATTATTTTCACATCCCATCAACTAGAAGGTATATGTAATGTATTGTTATATGCTGGGCATGAGTCATCTATATTATCTTATATCTTTTGGGCTCTGTATATTAATCCCTGGTTTGTAATTAGTTGTCTGGATAAGATATAAGAGTTAACATTACCAATAAATGAAAAGAAGACAAGAAATTTACAAGCCTTCAGATGTGATTATTATTTCAGATGTTATGGTCTATTTAAGTTGCTATATTGCATTAAATACTTCAATATACCAACCATCATACAAATGCTTAGATGTTAAATAATTGAGTACATTATGTTCATTTTTAAAATTATTTTTTTAAGTATCAATATTTGTAATATATTGTATGAGACTATATATTTCAGTGTCAACATTTTCTACACAGATTTAATGAAAAACAGAAAAATTTCTATTAAGAAATATACATATGGATTCAAATACACGTGGATCCCAAAGTGAAATCTGCTGAAAGTAATGATAATTCCTTTAAATTACACATATTTAGGATTATAAATGAATAGTTAGCAGTAACAGTAAAAGTGTTAGCAGTAAAAGTGCCTTGTGTGGCACTTTTGAATAAAAAATGATTATTTTGATTATTAAGTCCAATCCAGGGGTGAAATGCTCCCGGTTCGGACTGGATCGCCCGATCCGGTAGCGATGGCAGGTGGTGGTTTGGAGAACCAGTAGCAAAAATCCCTGCACATCCCTCCCATGCCCAGCTGAGCCGTACAATCATTAGACGCTTTTTTTTAACTTTTAAAAACATTTTTCCTACAAATTCTTCTGCTGAAAAAATGCTTTTAAAAGTAAAAAAAAAAAAAAAAAGCCTCTGATGATCGCGTGGCTCAGCTGGGATCATCAGAGGCTTTTCAAAGCATTTTTTCCTGCAACCTCTTTAGCTGAAGAGGTGGTAAAAAAAAGCTTTGAAAAGCCTCTGACGATCCCAGCTGTGTTGCCTGATTGGCAGAGGCTTTTAAAAGCATTTTTTTTCTACAACCTCTTTGACCGAAGAGGTTGTAGAAAAAATGCTTTGAAATGTTAAAAAAAAAAAAGTTGGCCACGCCCACCCAGTCACATAACCCCCACCCCCACCAAGCCACGCCCACAGAATTGGTAGTAACAAATTTTACATTTCATCCCTGGTCCAATCCTTATATAAGTATCTTAAATACCTGGAAATCTAGACTATCATAGAAAAGAAGCATTGCTGAAGTAATGTTTTGAGGAGAACTACTTTAAAATATGATTGAGATTAAAAAAGGCGCAGCTATCTTTTTTCAGTTGAGATATAATGTGATAATATTATTACATTATAGTATAGCTTATAAAATCACATTATAATGTGATAATACTATCACATTATAGTATAGCTCCGTGATGGCGAACCTTTGGCACATGTGGCCGAAGTGGCACGTGGAGCCATGTTGCCTGGCATGCACAGTGTCACCTGTTCCTCTTCTGGGTTTCTGGTGCGCATGCGACAATCAGTTGGCCTTTTTGCATGAGGCAGTGCCAGAAAGTAGACAATCCTCTAGCTAGTCTTCCATTTTCCTGCATGAGCAGGCGTGCCAGCCAGCTGATCGTCGTGTAAGCATGCGTGCCAGAAAACTGGAAGTTCATTTTCGGGCGTGCGCATGCACCCTGGCGGCTTCTCTTCCAGGTTGCAGCCCAGACGCATGCAGGCTGTCTTTTTGGCACTCGGTGCTGAAAAGGTTCGCCATCACTGGTATAGCTTGTCTTTTAGCCTAAACAAGACCCTGAACATTAAACCACATTGAAAACAAAATGATTCATATCTCATGAAGTGAAACCAAACCATTTTGTTTTGTTTCTTTGTTCACTCATTTCTTGCTCTTTGTGGACTAGTGGATTTAATTTCACCAGGGATTTCACCATCTTGTCTCCTGCCAGCTTCACTCTTTTATCGCCTTCCATTTTCCAAGCTTTACAGTATTTTCCAATGATTATGTATATACTATATTTTATATTCCAATAAGAAATCTGGTTTTATTTCACCTTCTATTCAGTTCTTTGCCCTACTCATGGAGTCCTAGTTATTGTCAACAATTTTCTCCAACATGAATTTTTGAGCTTGGGAAGAAAAAGTTTGTTATTGTTTTGACTTCTCCATCAATTTGCCATAAATTATTAGGTTGTATGTGTCTGTGTGTCTCTCTGTGTGTATACATGTGTGCATATTTTAATATTGGGCACCTAATGGCTTTTACAATCTTTTGTATCTCCAACAAAACAATCCTTAAATTTTCCTTGCTTACATTTGCCATATTGGTATCATGAGTGTTTTTGATATTTTTAAACAGAAACATGTTTGCTCACTGTGAAAATTCTCATCAGTGCACGATATAATTAAAAAGAATTAGCAACATCCTAGAATATTAAATGGATACTTTTAAAAAGTTGTTTTTTAAAAAAGCCTCTTTCGAAAATAAATTTTAGGGATTTCTTTTTTCATAGAATAAAATTTAATCAGGGACAAAACTGCTGATTATAATACGAACACCATTTTCTTAAAAGACATAATGATTGAACATCAAATAAAAGTAGATGTTATTTATTCTACTACCCCACTGGGAAAAAATAAACCTCTATCACCAAACAAGAAAAGAATTCAAGGAAAAAAATAAAATATGGCATGTAATATAACAAACACAAACACGAATGGGGAGAAATAAATTGCATATGAGTATGTCCTTGATGTTACTAATCATTGCTATTATTGAAACAATTAGTGGCATTTTGGTCATTAAAATTTAACAATATATACATTTCTATATATTAGAGTCTCAGTACAACATCTGTTTATTCATATTTACTGTGGCATGCAGAAGCGTTCTTTCACAGAAAGAAGAGAGATATATTATTAATGATAGCTGAAAATAGTTTTGAAAATACAATGATGCCATATGCTTTATACTAGATTATTAAGCATTTTAGATCTGGGTTATTAATTATAGCAACTCACTTGGAGGTCTGTAATTTAAAGCAAAGCTTGAGTGTATTATTTTATGATGCTTAAGCAGAAATTCAGCAAAAGCGGCCTCATAAAACTGAGTTTCAATATTCACTTTAGAGAATTGCTCCATTTTATTGGTTTGCTATATATACCATTTTGCTAGTCCCCTTTTATTCTGTCCAATATTATGAGATTTTAATAAATGTATTAACTGGGCATACATTTTACCAAAGTAGAAGGAAAGAGCTCCCCTCTGAAGAAGATGGGCAGTTTAAAAATGGGGAAACAAACAATTTATATGACAGTTTGGCTTATTATGTTCATGATATTTTCTGTAAAGTAGCCAATGAGCTGCCGTGGGAAGCCTGTAGTAAATCAAACTTCTAGGCTGAATGGATAGGCATTCAGATGACAAATCATGAAAAAGTATACTACTAAAAGGGAGCAAAGAAATGTAGCCCAAAGATCATTTGAAGGTAAGTGGGGGATTAACAGAGAGTTACAAGTCCAGAAACAATTACTGTACCTGTCCATTCTGGCATCAGGCTGGGTACTGCAGAAAATACCATTTTGGTCAGTCTGTTAGCTGACTTCTTGTAGCTTAATACTTTTGATCCTGCTTGATCTTTCAATGCTCTCAATATTGTCTAGCACTTTATTCTCTTCAATCCACTGGGTGAGTTTTGGGATTGGAGGCTCCTGTTATAATAGTTCCACTCCCAGGAGCAAGGAAACTCAGAGAATGGTTATTTTGTTGGCCGATATCAGTGTCAGAACTGATTCAAAAGTGCTTTGGACCTTAACTGAAAAGAAGCACATTTCTCTACTATTCACTAGTGCAGATTGACTGTTTTTTTCCTCAGGAATTAACTTGTAACTTTCACTTTTTAAAACTTTATCTACTTTATATTCCTTACCTTACTTTGTTCAGGAGTGCCCCTGTTTTTTTTTTTTTCTCCTTCTGTTTAGAAGTTTAGAATAACAGAGTTGGAAGGGACCTTGGAGGTCTTCTAGTCCAACCCCCCGCTTAGGCAGGAAACCCTACACCACTTCAGACAAATGGTTATCTAATCTCTTCTTAAAAACTTCCAGTGTTGGAGCATTCACAACTTCTGGAGGCAAGTTGTTCCACTGATTAATTGTTCTAACTGTCAGGAAATTTCTCCTTAGTTCTAAGTTGCTTTTCTCCTTGATTAGTTTCCACCCATTGCTTCTTGTTCTACCCTCAGATGCTTTGGAGAATAGTTTGACTGATTCATACTGCTTTCTTTTCTTCCTGGTAAACTTTCCATATGGTTAACAAATGTATGTGTGGTTGGAATATTGGATCATTGTGTCAGCTTTTGTACACCTATTGACTGTATATCTGCAATGAATCTAAATGTGCCATCATCACTGAGATAATAAAGTGAATTCCATACCAACTGGAGGTCTGGAACAGGCAGCTTGCAGAAATGCCAACCTACCTGTGAGTAGCATCCTGTACACCAAATATTGAAAGTCATAAAGTAGAAGGTTGCCCAGTTACAATTCCCAGAATCCTTCATTACTGAGCTTCCTATATGGGACTCAGGAGCTAACATTTAGCAAAAATGGATGATTGCTCTTCCTTTTGTCATTTATTTTTCTGTAATGTTAAGAAGATACAGTGATCCACGAGTCTTATAAAATGAAACATTCCAGAACCATTTTTAATCTTGTTATCAAAAATAGCATTTTTGAAAGTTGATTATTAATAAGTGATAGAAGAGAATTTCCATACAGATTAAGTGTATGTATTTATATGTACAATATATGTATGTGTGTATGCATATCTGTATATCTGTGCATATGTATATGAGTAAGTACAGTATATATGATATAGATAGGGTAGAATAAAAGGAATGTAGTAAAATTGGAAGGATTTGGGATTAGCTGTCAAAGAATTTCTCTCTTGCAAATTTGTGTAAACATCTCCTAAGTCACTGCAGTGTTTCCCTCTTCATTCACTGGTGTAGCATTTACAGTGACACCTGTCAAGATGAAATTATTGTACTTGTGTAACTTAAAGTCATCTACTTGTCCTTTGTTGCTCTGTAGCCATCTGAGTTCTAAATAAATTATGATCTTTACCTTGTCCAAATTCTATTCTATTCTATTCTATTCTATTCTATTCTATTCTATTCTATTCTATTCTATTCTATTCTATTCTATTCTATTCTATTCTATTCTTTCAATATCATCTTCTGCAACAGCTTAAACTCAATTTATGGACTACAAATAAAATAATCATTTTCCATCAGTGACCACAGCATGATAGACTTTTGTCTCACAAAAATCACCATAATAATGGGATACCCAACTACAATTTCAAAAAAGTCAACTATGATCTCATAGACACCGACCTCTCATCTCTTGATTGGCAAATTCTATTCTCTAACTGTAACACTGCCAAAGACCATTATAATATTTTCTTGCTTGAAGTCAGTAGAGTTATTAAACTATATGTACCACTAATCACCACCAAAACCAGGAAAAACAAATTACCGATATCAATAAGAAAGCTCCAATCCAAAAAAAAAATCCCTTTGGCATAAACTGGCTATGTAACTAGCTTTAAAAGCTGCTACAAAAATATATAACCCCAAATAAAGACTGACTGCACCAATTACCACATCAAACAAGAAGAAAACCTTCTGCGCATGAAATCCAATCGCACCTTCTATAATTCTGTAAACAACAAACTTAAAGACTCAAGATCCATCCCACCCCTAAAAGGACCTAACGGTGAAGAATGCAATGATGAAGCAGTTAAAGCAAACCTCTTTAACACATTTCTTCAGCTCAGTCTTTGTTAACAGCAATGGCTCATGCCCAACATTCCCTAGTCGTACTACTAATGACTACACATAACACAAATAGATTTCACAGAAGATAATATTGAAAAGGCACTACATAAACTGAAACCATCTCTATCTATTGGACCTGATGGACTATGTGCATACTTCTTAAAAAAGCTTTCCACTGCTATAGCAGAACCCCTAAGCATAATCTTTGAAAAATCTTTCAGGACCAGCTCCCTACCCAACCTATGGTCACTAGCCATGGTCATCCCTATCTTCAAAAAGGGACACCCCAGCCTACTCAAAAATTACAGATCAATCTCTTTATGCTGTATCACCTGCCAAGTCATGGAATCAATCATCAACCAATCCATTACTCTCCACCTAGAAACAAACAACCTACTCTCTAATAAACAATTTGGTTTCAGAAAAAAATTATCCTGTAATCTACAACTTCTACTCTGCAAAAACATATGGACTACAAATCTTGATCAGAGCAAAGCAGTTTACATAGACTTCTGTAAAGCCTTGATTCAGTGGTACATGACAAACTACTTCTAAAACTAAAATCCTATGGCATCTCCGGATCCCTCCATAATTGGATAACTGCGTTTCTGTCAAACAGACAACAAGTGGTCAAAATAGTGAGTGCCCTATCAAATGCTTTACCTGTTAATAGCTGTGTCCCCCAAGGCAGCATTCTAGGACCAACACTCTTCATACTATACATAAATGACCTTTGTGATCATATTATAAGTAACTGAGTTCTCTTCGCCGATGATGTTAAACTATTTAACACTACCAACAATGCTGCTATCCTTCAAAAAGACCTTGACTTTGTGTCGGAATGGTAAAAAAATTGGCAACTCCAAATCTCAACCAACAAATGCTCTGTCTTACACATTGTCAAAAAGAATCAGAACACTAAATACAAACTAAGTGGACATGACCTTGTAGACCTTGACTCTGTCAAGGACAAGGAGTAGTCATATCAAATGATCTAAGTGCCAAAGCTCACTGTAACAACATCGCCAAAAAGGCATTAAGGGTTGTAAACCTAATCTTGCATAACTTTTTTTATGGTAATACATGTGGCCCCGCCCTCTGAGCCTGTCCCATCGGAGGAAGAAAGCTCCGAGCATGAGGAAGAGGAGTCAGCCAGGCCTCCCTCTCCAGGCCCCTCCCCTCTGGCATTGTCTCAAGTGCCGGCCGAGGGAGAGGAGACAGCTGATTCGAATCAGAGTGATGAAGAAACATCATTCCTGGACGCACGCCTCCGAAGGCGTGATAAACGTTTGCAGCAGCTTAGGAGGCGTGCTAGGGATTAGAACTGAGTCACTGGACCACACCCCAGAGACTATATAATAGAGGGTAGTGGTCAAGGATCCTTGTGACGAACAAAGCAAACCTTGGATAGTCACTAAAGCCTCGTCCGGAGCTGCTGAGAGAAAGATTTAAAGTGTCGGACATTTGGACTCTTGAGTATTTATCTTTCTGTTTTACTTTGAAAATAAAGTCACTTGGCAGACGGTGTGTCTATCGCTGCCAAGTGGGAGATAAGACCTGGGTGCGTTCCAAAGTGTTTCCTTAACCCTCGACTGGCTGTGTTTGTGTGTGTGTGGGTACGGGGACAGATCAATACACTACTAACCAGAGCATACAAAACATTTGCTAGACCAATTCTCAAATACAGCTCATCTGTCTGGAACCTGCACTGCATATCGGACATTAATACAATTGTGTCCAGAAATACTTCACAAGAGTCTTCCACTCCTCTGCTCGTAACAAAATACCCTATGACACCAGACTTGAAATTCTGGGTTTAGAAAATTTAGAACTATGCCGCCTTTGGTATGACCTAAGCATAGCTCATAAAATCATCTGCTACAATGTCCTACTTGTCAATGACTACTTCAGCTTCAACCACAATACACAAGCACACAATAGATACAAACTTAAAGTGAACCGCTCCAAACTTAATTGCAGAAAATATGACTTCAGTAACAGAGTTGTTAATGCTTGGAATGCACTACCAGACTCTGTGGTCTCATCCCAAAACTCCCAAAACTTTAACCTAAAATTGTCTACTATTGACCTCACACCATTCCTAAGAGGTCTGTAAGGGTGTGCATAAGAGCACCAGCATGCCTACCGTCCCTGTCCTAATGTTCCCTTTAATTGTATTCATTTTATGTATTCAATTCATGCTTATACTTATATATATATATATATATACTGCTCAAAAAAATAAAGGGAACACAAGCAGAAGACATCCGAGATCTGAATGAATGAAATAGCCTTATTAAATACTTTGTCCTTTAAATACAGTAGTATTTAATAAGGCTATTTCATTCATTCAGATCTCGGATGTCTTCTGCTTGTGTTCCCTTTATTTTTTTGAGCAGTGTATATTACCTAATATACTCGATGAAATAAAATAAATATAAAAAAATCATCCACTGTTCTGTTTCCTTTTTGCTTGCTTTTAGTTTGAGGCATGCAATTACCATACGCCCACTCCCTTTCCTCTCTCCTGGTCCTTTTTATGGCATGCTTAATTCTTTGTGAAGGTTGATGTTTCCAGCTTGCTTAAAACCTGCAATTATTTGAAGACACCTAATGAGATCAACAGTGATATTCCATGCTAGGCAGAGAAAATGATTTTTCCCCCCTCCCCTAATGGAATAAACAAAGAGAGATGACAGCTAAAGCACTGAAAGCAAATCTTCACATTAGACAACTGGAAGGAAAGGTCAGTCTTCTAAAAATGAGCATGCAATCAATTATTGTGCAGTTGACTCCTTCCAAAGATTTTTAACCAGGCTATTTTTATTTGTACCTTTCAAAACCTAATTGGAAGACCTTGGTAGATTTTAAGCTGTAATTACAGGTGATATTAATGCTGCTTTTTAAAACCTTTCAGTTCCTGCCCTATGTTCAAAACAAAATAAGGTAATACAGTGTCAAGATTAATTATAGCTTCTACTTTAAACATACAGGCCATCCGTGTCTGGGAATGAACTGAAGGACAACTGCTGTTGATTTTTAAGATGGAAAGTGTAAAGTGAAATCCATTGACTACTCTAATAACTCTAACCTTATACAATTTAACAATCTGGAAATCCTGATAAAACAAAGATAATTTATTCTGGGAATATTTTTTTCTATTTCAGATATGGAGACAAATATCAGAGCTTCTGCGTTGTTCAAGCATAAAATCCAGGGGAAAAAATTCTAACATGAAAGAATCATGGGATTATGACTGAGTGGGGAGGGAGATATATATTGGCCTAGATGGAGGCAAAATAGAAGAGACTGCTGCCCTTAAGGTATAACCTGTGATACACCTGTGAAATTTTCTCTTCTATATTAATAGAGAAAGGACAAGGACCATGTTTATTCTGTATTTGTCCACTTTACTGTATATTGAGCACTGAATTTATTTTTGGTGCTGATCCTTTTACAATATTTCAAAATTTAGAATTAAAGGTACCATCTACAGTTAGAGATCCTATAGCATATAGTATAACGTTAGAGATTCTATGCAATATGTAAATGCATGGAGTTTTTCTGATATACATGGACTATGTCAGAAGTTGTAATAATATGTGGGGAAGATCTTGGGAGATGGAGTGAAGAGATGCTGCCTAGGGAACAATCGGGTAAGAGAAATCATGACAGCACCCACAACTCCATAGTGGGTGGAACAAGAGGCTAACAAGAGATAGCCACTCCTCCCTAGGTTGCAGACTGTAAAGAAGACAGTGGAAGAATTGTACTTTCAGACTTGCAAAATTCTGTTAATGTGTCCCAAAAGTGCTTTTCCAAAAGGCAACTGGACTTTCCTGTGTTTTTTCCTTGAAAACAGATGGATTTATATTCTTTGTGGTTATTTTTCCTTGAAAATGAAAAAGAAAAAGGAAGGATTAAAATCTTTCATTCCACACTTGTCAGAACTGAAGAAGCTTGTTGGATGAGAAGTGAAATGGTTTCAAGGAAAAAAACCAAGGAAGTCCTGTTGCCTTTTGGAAAAACACCGTTGGGACAACCATGACCGGGATGATTGAGAATCTTCATAGACATTCTGTTAATGTAGCTTTACAATAAAATAGCACTGAAGATGTTACCTAGTTTGGGTAATAAAATGTCTGCAAGAAACCAGCAAGGCTCAGAGAGCACCAAGGACCCCTCAGACATAATTTAGCTGGTTGTTTTCTGTCTCATCTACCTATTAAGGCTAACAGAAGTTCAGACATGACACATACTAGCCACAAAAGTCTTTTGAGGAGATCTAGTACACATGGACAAAATAAAAATACCTTCAGTAGTGTTGGACCAAAGTCCAAAGATGACACAATGAAATTCAATAAAGTCCAATCCTTTATTTGCTTATACCTAATGGATAGAATCTTGCCAAACTAAAGCTATAACCTTTTACCCTAACAGATATATCCTGAAATATTTCAGAGTGTGGTTACCCTGAATCTTTTTTCCTTCCCCTCAAGACTATGCAGTCTCTTAATCTGAGCTTTTCTCTGATGGATGTATTTCCTCCTTCCTGGGAAAGCTTTGTGTTCCCAAAACTCCTCTCCCTGCTTTGCCAGGTGCACATTCCATACATTTACTATGTTTAGTTTTATTGGATTTTAAATTGCTTATGCTATTTATAAATGTATATAAGCAAAGCAAGGTTAGTGGCACATATAGTTTCTGCAAGTTGATCATTATTCCAATTCAATGTCCTCACTCCTCAGGATCCTCCCTCCCTCCCTTCCCCTCTCTCAGATTCTTCTTTTAAAACAATATATATAGAATACTATTTCAAAAGATAATTTTCAGGTGACTCCCAATTCCGGGATTAGGATTCACTCATAACGTCTATAACAAGCAGTAAAACATGAACAAACTTTGGCAACATTCTTGATTAGAGTTAAGAACTGTTTATAGGCAAAAATATGTCAGATCCATTCACAATATATATCAATGTGCATATGATTTACAGCCTTTCTTTCTTTGTTAAATTTGTATGCCTCCCATCTCACCAGAGGCAACTATATTAATTCACATTTGCAACGATAACCACACATATCACAGATACCATGGAAATGTGATAATATCACAGGACTATATATAACTAGTCATAGCTGGCTACATGGTGACACTACAGAAGTGAGCCAAATTAAGAATGCTTTTAGTTCTTAATAGGTATGGCTTTATAGAAACAAACAGACAACCTGTGATCCATTGAGTCATCTTTGCAGAGATATTTCCTCACTTAAACAGAGAAAGAGAATGACCATGGGCAGATTGCTATTGTTTTGGTTTTAAAAGAAGAAAATATCATTTAATTAAAGAAGAAAGATGCATAGCAAGACAAATATGTATGTATGTATGTATGTATGTATGTATGTATGTATGTATGTATGTATGTATTTCTCTTTAACCAGGTTCTTCCTAAGTAAATCAAGATTTTTATGTAGCCCTAGTTCAGTGAAATCACAATCCACTAGTTTCTAGGCTTTTTTCAGGCAGCCAGCAAGCACCCTGCTGCCCATTGGGAGACTAAGGAGACTAAGATAGATCTATTTCGGACTTAATCCGAAATTAAATATATATATAATTAAATATATATATTTAATGCTTTTGATGACAACCTTTGTAGTTGATCTGTCATTCTTTAAGAAGGATAAACCATTTTAACTTCTTGTTCCTCAGCTCAAATCAATATTCAGCTGATCATGCTGGAATACTGGTTTTTCCAGATAAATCAGTACATTCTTCATGATTTGTCCTTGGATTTTATGTATAGTGAGAGCACTATATTCAGAACTGCGCACAGTGAAAAGGGACAACTTCACCTTCTGATAAATTGAGTGTAATTCTTGAATCTACCAATGTTCATCTTTACTACAATAAATTTTTTTTGGGATTCTTCCACAATCATCTGTGTTCCATTGCAAAGTCTTGAAAAATCCAAGTTCCTCATTAAAATGATGGTAGATACTGTCTTCAATCTATCTATCTAGCAAAGTTACCACTTTGCTAAATCACAAATCATTGTTATTTTCTATTCTCTAACAAGATAAAAACTAAGAAATCCCTTAGGCACTGATTTGAGAAACTACTGCACAGTCTTACATCTTGTCTATTTGACATATACTTTCCTGGGGATTTGTCATTAATACTAAGTCTCTCATTACTTACTGGTAATTGTGAAAAAGTGGGCTTTCACCAAGTAAAATGACAGCAAAGAGACAAATTGTTTTATTTTGTAATCTTAACTGGCTTTTCAGACTTTCCTAGTTTATAGTTTAGAACTTCAGAGTAACTAGAAAAGATAGGTTAAAACTGCTGCTGTTAAAGGATTATACACAAACACACACATTCATTCTATATGATTAACAACATTCCTATTCTGCTTACTGAAAATAACTTTTTGGAACTTCAAAGACTATTATTTCCCTTCCCTCTTAGAGATGTCTTAATAAAAGAAGGAAGGAGTTCTTTCCAGTAAGTACAGTAGGTCTGTTGTTGATTATAAAGAATAGAGTTTAAAGCAGTACTTCCTTTCCAGTTTTTTTCTCTGAATAGCATAAGCATGAAGAAAGTCAGCAGGAATTGATGATTTCTCCACAGAATAGGAATACACAACAGTGAGGAACACACAATTTTGGCTATGGCACCATAAGTAGCAGAAATGTTACATCATACAAATTGTGCATTTTGCCTTGCTCTTTCTCTGTTGAACTCTTCTTGCTGAAGGTGGGTACTGTCATATTGAGGAATGCTCTCAGTAATTAGTATTGGCCATATATTCTTGAGTTGATCTTCCCTTTCCTCTTTTAATTCCATCAGCCCAGTGAACCTGGTCAGTAGTGACTGAATATAATTAGAGTTTTAGCACACACAAAAATGAAAGACACCAGAATCTATTACTTTAGATGATAGAAAATCTAAATTGCACAATCTAAACATTCTCTAAATTGCAGTTTCTTTATCTGTTGTCCATCTAAAATTTGGTACCAATATTCTCATTTTTGTTCATGTATACTGGACTGATGGAAGTTGTCCAAAACATCAAGAGGACAACAACATAGAGCCGAGGTGACGCAGTGGTTAGAGTACAGCACTGGATGCTACTTCAACTGACTGCTAGCTAGAGTTTGGCAGTTCAAATCTCACCTGCTCAAGGTTGACTCAAACTTCCAACCTTCTGAGATCAGTAAAATGATTGTTGGGGGCAATATGCTAACACTGTAAACCACTTAGAGAGGGCTGTAAAAACCCTATGAAGTGGTATATAAGTCTAAGTGCTATTGCTATTGCTATTGCTGTTAAAAGTATCTGCAACTGACTGCAATGCTTCTGAAATGATTCTCCTTTATCCTGAAAATCTTGCCATTATGTATTTGTGTCCCAACATCTAATTTAAGTAGGAAATCATTGCATTTGTATGGTGATGTTATGATCTTTTTGTCATGGGGTCTCCTTGTACCTTACATTTGCACCTTGCTTGTGCCTACAAACACAAATCAGCATCAAACTAGGATAGATAGATAAAGTCCGTTTGGTAATATAACAATAAACCTTATGCAGAACATTTCTGCTTCTGTTCTAACTCTCTTGTCAAACCAGAAAATCATGTTTAATTTTCTGTCTCTGTTTTATTTGGGGTTGTTGGAAGGAAAATCCATCTGGTTCAATTCCAAGACAATGGAAACAACATGGAAGCTGATTGGAAAGGAAGTTCATTGATGAACAGAAGCACACACAAAGACAGTGTGCAGTTCTGGGTCAGCTGAACAACTAGCTGAGTGAGAGGAAGGGTTCTTATATGGTTCTGTGTTTTTGAAATTTGGGATTTGTGCAATATGGGCTTTGTGTTTCTAAAGACGGTGTTGTGCGATTTCCATTATGGTTGATGGTTTATGTCCTGTGCTGGATTTTGGGTGAGGGGCTGCTTGTTATAATCCTATTATTCAGCTTTTGTTAGCTGTCAAACTTTGCTGTAAGGGGTTTCGAAATATCCTGTCTTGAATGGACTTCTGCCAGCAGTATTTGCTTTCCTTATGAATGGAGCCACCTAGATAGTTAGCTTCCTCTTTCAATAAGCTTGTTATCTTAAGTGTTGTCATCTGCTGTGGGCTATTAAGAAAGACTGGGGGCTGCTTTCTGCCTCTAAGAACATGTTTCTCCATTTCTCCTTTGGAGAAAGATAATATTCTGCCCCAAAATATTTCATTCTTCTAGGAGTGGGCGGGGGGCTTTCCACAGGGTACAGCAATCATAGCCCCATTTCACATTCATTTTGTTGGCTGGTCCAAATTTCTACTTGCTGAACTTTCTAGGAATATGGCAAAGTATTGCATGATTGCTATTACTATTATAAGGTTCTGGGTTAAAAGGTATGGTCTATGATCAGTTTGGTCTAGTGGTTAAGGCACCAGGCTAAAAAGCAGGGGACTGCGAATTCAAGTCTCATGAGTTCAAGTTCTGCT
Organism: Pituophis catenifer annectens; assembly: GCF_029215685.1. NCBI lineage: Eukaryota > Metazoa > Chordata > Lepidosauria > Squamata > Colubridae > Pituophis > Pituophis catenifer. The sequence continues at coordinate 56,775,053 of NW_027256886.1, read as the reverse complement.
TTAGCCTTGAAAGGGGGTTGGGTGACCTTGGGCCAGCCATTCTGTGTCAACCCAACTCATCTCACAGGATTGTTGTTGTGACAAATAGGAGGAGGAAGTTGTGTTGGATATGTTCACCACCTTGGGTTTGCAAAAATAATGAAAGGCAAAAATAAATACATACATACATACATACATACATACATACATACATACATACATACATACATAATGCTTATGAGCATTAAATGGTGTTGTCCTGTCCCAATCTACCTTCACTAGAGCTTTTAGAATGTTTTCCCTTTTGTAATTCCTTCCTCTTACGCACTGTAGATAAATCTGTGCTTTTTGTATCTGGCAGTAGATTAATGAAGTTCACATGCTGGATATTTTCTTTACAAAATATTGCAGCTGGAGGTCACATTGACATGTAACAACAGTTTTCTCTTCTTTTCATAAAAAAGCGTGGACCTATTTTAAGGACTTTGGCTATCGAGGGCTACCCTTCCAATTATCTCTTGATTTAGCTATTCAGCGGATGAATCAGAGGTTGAAATGAAAACAGTATAAACAATTTCTCTGTATTGAAAGTGCATAAACAATTCCTGGCAGAGCGGGGACTCGGTTGCTTATCTCTGCTATGAAAGAAGTAATCATGGAAACATTAGCGGGACTTAAATTATGTAGGTGTTAAGGATTCAAGAAGAAGAAGAAGAAGAAAAGTGCAGAATAAGTGACTCAAGGCTCCCACTATGAATTCCTTCTAAGAGTCAATAGGAAAACATGGTTCACCAGAAGAAAAAAGTGTTCTGCAATCTCAGCCTGTCCCAACTTGGTCATTCAGAAACAACGAGCCTTCGACTGTATACATAGGGAAAGGAGTAACTTTACTAAAGCCAAGTGGTTACAAAGTAGAAAAGGCCAGATCTGAAGTTTGAATGCAAAAGCTGCCTACTTACTTTTCCCTTTTCCAGGTGTCTCCCCTTCCCACACCCCTATCTCCCTTGTGTCCAATTAAATTAAAACAATTTGTTTTGGTAACAGTCCTGAGGTTTTCCGGGCTCTGTGATTGTCCTCATTCCATTCCCATGATTGTGACCTTGGGGTCGGTCAGCCAATGTCTCGGGCAGGCACTCAAAATGGTTTTGGTTTCTTTGTCCTTCCTCCCTGCTTGCTAGCTCACTCACTCCCCCCACCTCAGGGATTCATGAAAGTCTTGTATCAGCGAATGTCATGGCCCTGTCGGAGCCTGGCTTAATATAGGAAGATGAGCTGGAGACAGAGGTTGAGGGCGCGGTCTCGTTGGCTTCAGAGGAATGTGGGGAGGAGCTGGACAAGGCAGCGCCGGATCCCTTGTGCTTGGGACAGCTTGCCAGCAGGGAAGAATGTAGGCAGGATGACCAAGAGAAGGGAGAAGGGAGGGCAGGCAGGGAGATGAGGAGCGATGAAGCTCATGCAATGAGCAAGGACTGTTCCCAGAGCATGGAGAGTGGAGAGGAGGCGGGAACAGAGCAGGCTGACCCAAAGACTAGGGAGGAGACCACCCTACCCCTCTTCACAAGGCACACCTGGGGACTGAGACACTGTGGGGGCGGCACTTGTCAGGAAGAAACGCTGAATTCATGGAGTTTTATGTTCCATTGCCGATGTCTGGAGTTTGCTGGACTCATTGTTTAGTTCCTTTGCTTTGTGGAACTCATTGCCTTGTTCTCTTACCTCACTGGATTTCTTGCCTGGAAGCCATTGTGCTAACAGCATTTTGCTGGACTACTCACAGCCAGAGGCTACTGGAGGTGTGTGTATGAGCGTTTTGCTCCGGGACTTGCCATAAATGTGGGAGCTTTTGGGGAAAAGTTGGAACAATAAAGGGGAATTATCAACTGACTGTGTTGCCTCTGTGCCTCGTCCTGGGTCATCACAGTGAGGCAGTGATGGGGTTGAAGCAGGATGACAGCACCGGCACAGCCTATTTTGGTCCAAATGCCATTGTTTTGGTACATTAGTCACATATTAGATGCACTCTGTTTTTGTTTAACTCAATCCTTGACACTACTCCATTCCCATTACTTTTTAACTTGTATTCTATTGACATTTTTGTGCCAACAGAGTTTGTATAAACTCTGAAACTATAAGTCTTGCAATGCATTACAACTATGCGTGACGTTATGATTGCCTGCGATTTTAGCAAAACTGGGATTTAGCAGTTAGTGCTGAAGGGAACAACTGAATGGCAGTGGAAGTAAAATAAGGTGGACAAATGAGATTTGAATTCAGCAGGAACGCTTCTTAGAGGATCTGATTCTAAGCATCTGCCAGACTGCTAAAATAATACAGTAGAAAGTCCATTAAGAAGAAAAATGCTCCAAATAGTTGCTTTGCCTGCAGAGTGTACGCTTAGAACAGAACAGAATAACAGAGTTGGAAGGTACCTTGGAGATCTTCTAGTCCAATCCCTTAACCTGATTGTTAATGAATGTTAACAGACATTTATTGTATTTGAAGAAAAACTAGATTTATTAAGAAATATCTAAGGCAGAAAAGCCTTCCCTTTAAGCTACGTCTTATAGTGAATGAGAGAGTTTGCTCTGTCTCTTAAACAGAGTAGTAAGTGAAACAGGAACAACATTTGAAGCAGTGGTGGGTTTCAACATTTTTTACTACCAGTTCTGTGGATGTGGCTTGGTGAGCGTGGCAGAGGAAGGATACTGCAAAATCCCCATTTCCTCCCAATCAGCTAGGACTCGGGAGGCAGAGAATAGATGGGGGCGGGGCCAGTCAAAGGTAGTATTTACCAGGTTTTTTTTTTTTTTTAATTTGATTTATATGCCGCCCTTCTCCGGAGACTCAGGGCGGCTTACAATGTGCCGAAGTAGTTCTCTGAACTACTCAAAATTTCTACTACCAGTTCTCCAGAACTGATCAGAACCTGGTGAAACCCACCTCTGACTTGAAGGCTGTTCCTCTTACATATCTCTGACTCAATATTTTCTCTAGTGGTCAAAACAGCCCATAGGTACAAAGAGATTATGTACTCTCCCAAAGATAATCACCAAGTTACGGACCTGCTGAATTAGGCAGAAGAAGGGAAAATATTCTACTAAACTCCACAGAGATCCTTCTATTTTCAGCCAACTTGGTTGTGTTAGATTAGAATGGATCACCTCCATGGTTTTATAAAAGGAATATTTTTTTAAAAAAGAGAAAGCTAAGTTTGCAATTAGTGTTAACTCTGCCATTTTTACAGAATATTTAGAGTTAAATATAACTATATTAGAACAACTGGGGAAAAAAGTGAAGTTTTGACTGATTTCATAATAAGATTTTGAGATGAAGGTTGCAATCGCTCACCTGGGAGGCAAGCAAGTAAAGGGTAAGTGACTCACCACTTGCTATAATGAAATGATAATTGATGCTAAGGAGCATACCATAATTACATCTCTTTTAATAAAACAAAGCAGTATAATCCCCTGAAACAAACCTAAGGAACCTGATGAAAAGTGCTTTCAAATGTTGCCTAGATGAAGTGTGTATATGGTTATGAGACTGTACCCAGAAGGAGGTTAATTAATATTAATTACAAAATTTCAAATGAAAATACACAACCTAAGATAGATTCAGTGTAAGTTCTTCTCTTCTACATCCACTTATTTTGGTTCTTGTGAGTAATCAGTAATGTTTGCTAAGCTATTTCAAATGACGTCCAAAACTATAGGCAAACTTGATTGACATTAAGCAGAGAGCATCTTCCTCTCTCTCCCTCCATCCCTCCCCCTCTCTCTTCCTAATCACTGTTTCAATGATGTAACTGGTGATCAAAGATATCAGAACTGTTTTCTCTCATGTAATTCTGCATTTTTGTTTACTCCTTAAAGCAGTACCTCTCAATCTTGGCAATTTCAAGTTGTGTAGACTTAAACTCTCAGAATTTTAGAATTGAAGTCCCCATATCTTAAAGTTACCAAGGTTGAGTGACATTGCCCTGGCCTAAAGAGGCTAAATGTCCCAGTATTTTTTTTTAATTTCCAGCAATAGCCTTCTTTCAAATTCTTCCAGAGCATTTAGAAAAATGATTCATGTTGGGGTAAGGCCTGAACCGGAATAAATTGGAACAGCTTTTTTTTCCAAGTCTCAGATCTTTAATATTGGATTTTTCCAGAATCCTAGATATTATTTATTAGTTATTTTACCTCAGTTTCTAAGCTTTCAAAGAACTATGTTTATTTTTAATGGTCTGCTATTAATATTTTAATGCCGATAAGAGTTGGTTTAGTTTAGTGGCTTAATTTGCTTGTCAAGATAAATGGTTTCCTCATCTTTTCACAGCAATTTAGTAATATGAATTATATAAGTTCAAGGCAGCCTGTGGGTATGGCAGGTCAGGAATCTTTATCTACATTATCTCTTCTGAGACTAATATAGTCACTATTAAATATACAGGCCTCTGTAATATAGTATCTTCTAGATATATTAGAATCCCATAATTTCTAGATAGCAGCCCATTATATCTAGCTAGTACTAATACCTTAGGTTTGACAAAATATTTTTCCTTGAAGCCCCAGGTGCTGTACCAAATGATTCAAAAGTTGTTACAAAATTATAATTTTTAATGTGGCAGGAGACAAATGTGTTAAAGAAATGGCTCAAGATAAAGACAATATTAACTGCCTCTAAATGTAATTAAATGTAAATGAAATCAAAATTAGTCTGCATTTTGAAACATTTCTTGAAACATAGCTTCTAACATATATTATTCAAAGGTCAAGAGTAGCCATGGATGCAGCAAAATGATGTCCATCCTTAGCTTAAGTTTTGGAAATATCACCTGAAAATATCACCTGAAAATATCTTTTGGTTAAGCTATATGTTGATGAAGTCAACGTGCTATTTTCACTACTGTATTTCTCATTTGAGTCAGGAGCTATCCATATCTTTGAATGAGAAATACTGACTCAGAAAACAGTAATGTAGCCTAGCCCATGCTCAGTACCCATCTGATGTATTGACAAGTAGCAGTTGAACTTGTTCTTCCTATAGGATTTTGAGAGACTGTGGGAAATGAGAATAATACAGATTGACCCTCTGCTATTTCATATATGAACATAACTGTGAGGTTGAGCATTTGCTATAAATAACCTTAATCTTTCAAGAGTCTGAGGATCCCTTAATATTACTAAAGCTGTGTTCGCTGTTTAACACACTAGATGAAAAGAAGGAATTGCTACACCCACAGTAGTTCACAGCATTTAAATGCCAAGAATATATTTTCTGCTTGGATGGCATGCGGCCTAACCTAACATTAAAGGAATTAGTCTCTTCATACCAAAGTAATAAAGAAATTCTGATTCAATGCAATTATACATAATGCTAGTCATTCTGATGCAGTTAGGAGAAAATATATTTGTAGGAAAAGTTGAATCAGATTTTCATTAAGTTAAACCAAGCTTTATAAAGTAACTAATCTTTTTAAATTTTTTGCATTGTCCTGAACTTAAAGCTAAATATTAAGGAACAATGAATAAATAAACAACGGAAGAAAATAGGGGTTTGATAGGTGGAAAATATTCCTGGATATGATCATGGTTGTCCCAAAGGTGCTTATTTTTAAAAGGCAACCGGACTTTCTTTGTTTTCTTTGAAGATATATTGCTTCTTATCCAAGAAGCTTCTTCAGTCAGAACTGAGGAATTCTAGGAGCTGAAGTCCAAACATCTTAAAGTTGCTGAGGCTGAGAAACACTTCTATACACATTTCATTTGTAAGAACAAATGAACTGAAGAAGCTTCTTGGATGAAAAGCAAAATATCTTCAAGGAAAATTTTAAAAAGTCCAGTTGACTTTTAGAAATAAGCACCTTTGGGACAACCATGATTTAGATGTCTGAGTATTTTCATAGACGTCTAGGACAGAGATGGAACAGCTACTTCGCTTTTGGAAGGATAAAAGCCAACAATTACTTAATCTGCCTTTAACACTTATCAGAATTCGTGGGTCCATTGTAAAGCAGAAAAGAAGATTGAAAACGATAGTATATAAGCTTGTACTACAACATCTGGAAAGTAACTTTGGAAGCAAAATAGAGATATTATAACCATATTATAATATAACTGTATTATATTATAACCATCAGGATCCATGGTGGCACAGAGGTTAGAATGCAGTATTGCAGGATAAATCTGCCCACAGCCAGGAGTTCGATCCTGATCAACTTGAGGTTGACTCAGCCTTCCATCCTTCCGAGGTCAGTAAAATGAAGACCCAGATTGTTGGTAGCAATAGGCTGACTCTGTAAACCGCATGGAGAGGGCTGTAAAGCACTATGAAGCAGTATATAAGTGTTATTGCTATTGCTATTATCTGTTCATGAAAATATTTCTCCTATAGGTTCTTTTGTTTTCCATATAAATTATTATATCAGTATATTGCATTCTGAATTGCTTACATTTTTCTTTACCACATTTATTTATTTATTTATTAAAAGGTTTATATTGCCACCTATTCGCACACGGCAACTCAAGGTAGCTTACAGGGATATAAAACATCATATATACAAAAATAAAACTAATAAAAGAAAATAATCAAATAGTAAATTAATAAAATAATATAATAGCCACCCACCCTCTACACTGGCGACAACACATCACACAAGCCATTTAATAGGCTCAGTCCTGCTCTGGGTTCCCCAGGCCCACTGGCAGAACCAGGTCTTCAGCGCCTTCTGGAAGAGTTAGAGTGGGGGGCATTCTAATCTCTGGGGGAATGATGTTCCAGAGAAAGGGAGCCACCACAGAGAAGGCCCTTCTTCTGTGTCCCACCAGGTGTATCTCCCTAGGGAATGGGACCCCCAACATTCCTTGCCTCCCCACTCTAGTGGGTCTGTCCCTCAGATAACCTGGTCCCAAGCCATAAAGGGCTTTAAAGGTGACAACCAGCACCTTGAATTGTACCCAGAAGCAAATTGGCAACCAATGCAGCTCCCGCAGGAGAGGTGATACATGTGCACACCGAGGTATACACAAAACCATGCAAGTCGTTGTATTTTGCACCAATTGGTGCATTTTGCACCATGAGTGACATTGCCAGGAAACAAGGTTGCATCTAGAGGCTATAATTAGACCACCTATGTCATGTTTGGCAGAAATTGTAATAATGCAGATCCAGTTTGAACATCTGGTTTATATGGTTCCTGGCTATTTGCCATTACAAACGAAATGCGTAGAACAGTGTTTCTAAGCCTCAGCAACTTTAAAATGTTTGGACTTTAGTTCACAGAATTCCACAGCCAGCCCTAAGAAACGTTGATAGACCCATTCTATAGTTTTTGGACCCATTGTAATGTTCTTTATATCTTATGGTACTTATTTTTATATATATATATATATGTCATGCAATCCATTTTTCAATTGTGAGGTAACAAAGTGGCAACAGTATGTGATGGTTAAGCTATGTGGGAGATGAGTGATGGATTCTAACATTCTGTAGACATCACTTGATTGAACGCAAATATACACATCCCAGGATAATGTTGAAGGATCCAGTCTGAGTCAAAGGTTTATTCTTCCAAGTTTTCAGGCTCATGCTGGAGCCCTCATTCTGGACACATTCAGACATATTCTGGAGAAAGAGAAATTCTCTGAGGATGGGGTCCAGCATGAGCCCAAAAGCTTGGAAGAATAAACCTTTGGTTCTGGTGACTCATTCAGATTGGATCCTCAGCATTGCTTGAAGTTTAAAATAATGTAGCCTAACCTGTGAGCAGAAAGAAAGCCCAAATGTTTAACCATTCTCAAATACAAAATACTCTTTGGACAGCACTATTAAGTGGCCATGTTTCCTGATTCATTCAGCTGGTTCCTTTAAATTATGTATAAATGGAGCAATTTTTCATGGGAATGGCTCCTGAAAGGATGATGCCAATCACTGGAGTTTCTCCCATAAAAATAACATGGCAGTTGGACAAAGAGAGTTTCCAGTGCTCATGATAAGGGTATTGCCTTTTCGATGTGGATTTAAATACTTTGAAATAAATAAGCTTTCTTCCCTATACAGCAGCAGTTGTCATTTAGCAGTTTTGTAAAAAAAAAAGCCAGCTGTTTAGAGTCATGCACACAGTAATTGAAATCTTCAGAGTTGCTGTTCTGTTTGCTTTAACCTAAGCGAATTGAAAAAAACAAAACAAAAAGAGCATTAAAAGATGTGTGTAGGTATTCTTCTCTGGCAGCTGCCAAAGGAGCAGATTCCAAGATGCAAATTAGCCTTTTGTTAGGAAGTTTGTTTACTTTACAGGTGATGCAAAGGAGGTAGCAAAGGACAGGAGTGCCAATCAATACGGATGATGGAAACTGAGCCAAAATTCAGATTGATGAGATGCAGAAAAAGCTGTTAGTCATTTCAGTTGATAGTGTTTGATAATAAAATTATTTTGAATATGTATTTCCTTGTTATAACATGTTATTTTCTTTTTTTTATTAAAAAGTTTTATCAAATATTACAACAATTTTTCCCCGTCCCTCCCCCCCCCTTCCCTCCTCCACCCACCACTCAACCCCCATCCCCCCTCTCCCTCCAACCCCCCTCCCCCCATCCCGGACTTCCCAGAGCAAATACAGGGTATAACATTTAAGAAACATAAACTAAAGTTTTTATTAGACTGCTTAATTTCTTCCACTTTTTCATCTATTGCTTCAATATGGCCTGCCAGACCTTGAACTGCCATAATATCTTCTCTAATTTCTTGATTTCGTTTTTGAATAATCTCTTTAATTTGAACTATCTCCTCAGCAACATCTCGAATTTTATCCTGAAACACCAAAGTATTTTTTTTTTCTGTAACAGAGGCTTGTGTTTTAAGGGCTTCCTGCAACATTTCAAGTGTTAATATTGGTGGTTCCGTTGGAACAGAGAGAGATTGCAATTTGGACGTTTGAGCTGACGAGCTCCCAGCACTTTTGGGGAAAATAGTCTTTATTTGTTTTGAAGCCATTTTTAGTTTCCAATTTGAATTTATTCAGCAGCCAGAACAACAAATCCACCAAATCCAAAAATTCCCAGTCTTTAAATAATATCAATCTTTTTTTAAAAAAATCACTGCTGTAGTCTTTTTAGCCTTTAATCTTCTTCTTTTTTTTTTTAAAGCAAAAATCTCTAATTTTGAACAGGGGCTACCAGCGCTAAATGAAACTTTCCTTTTTAACTTTCACTTTCACGCCCCATTAAAGCTCAATCGCCATCTTAGTTTCACTTTCTCCCCTTAATGAGTCAGAAGGAAGTAATACACATTTGGAGTTAAAGTTCAGTACTTGCAAATCTGATCTCTCCTGAGTTTGCTCAGCCTGCTTCCGAATGATGTTTATTCCAAGCGTTGTTTGCAGGGGTGATCGCGGCGTCTTCTTCTGCTTAAAGCAGAAACATCCCAGATCCGGAGCTCTGTCGGGCTTCCAGGGAGCTCTCACCCTTCGAGCCCCAGAATTGTTCCTGGGGCTCCTTGGGGAGCTCTACCTACACCCGTCTGCTTTCTTCCTCCCCTTTTCCCGGGGAGAAAGTTTTCAAGCCGCTAGACAGCTGATTTGCGCTGTTCTAGCGGCTTTACGAGATCGCGGTTTGGCGCTCGCAAAAGGAGTGTCTTCGGCGCCTATGGTGCCACCGGAAGCATAACATGTTATTTTCTTTTTTACCTAACAATCCCTTAGTGTATGCATCATTTTGGCACATTTTATCCGAATGAATCTGTTTTATTTTTTTAACCAAACAAATCTGAATTTCAATGAAATGCCGTGCTATCATTAGTTTTTCAGCTCTGCTCCCATTAAAAATGTGAGATTTCTTTTATATTCTTAACTCCTCAAGTTATTATCTTTGAAACTTCTTAAGAAATTTTAATACAACTCCAACTGCACATTGTATTTTTAAAGCATATTATATGCTTTAAAAATTTAATTGATTAGAAAGCAAAGTGGCTGTAAGATATTAGAAGGAAATTTCATATGTCTCTAAGATTATTTTTGTTGGGAAGAACTGATAGAGAATAGAATGTTAATAGGGAATTTTCCCAAGAAATAATCACCTTCTAAATTGGCTAACTAGACTTCAGAGATAACAAGTCTTGCATTAGGTCTTTAGCTGCTCCAAATCTTAACACGGTAAAAACATGAAAAAATCAGTATTTCATCTAGCTCTTGATCAATTTTGACATTTGACATATCTGCTTTCTGAAAATCTATGGCTATTATAATTTGTAGAGTATTGTTCTGTTATGAATGCATTACAGTGCAGAGACAGAAGCAATAGCTTGAGTCTAGACATGGCAAATATTACTTCTCTTCTTTCAATAATGGAGGCATCAGGCTTTTAAGTCTGGAAAAATTAGCAGTTTATTATTTGAAAGATACTGTGGATCAAATAGCATAATCTCTGAAATTCATTACTGCATATATGGTGCACACACGCACAGACAGACACACACTGATGTACCAATTCTAATGAAAATTGTTCTTTTCATGTTTCTATTTGCCATACATAAAGTAGAGTAGAGATAATTATATAATATTCTTTTACCAGATTGTAAAACTAGTCATATGACAAGTGGGTGCTGAATGAATGAATGAATGAATGAATGAATGAATGAATGAATGAATGCTGAAGAAGCTTTTTGGATGAGAAGTGAAACATGTTCAAAGAAAAACAAGAAAGTCCAGTTGCCTCTTGAAAAAGCACCTTTGGGATGAGAATGAATGAATGGTTTTACACATCTAGAGTCACTTCCCATTAAACTGTTCTATAATCTGTGGTTAATTGCTTCCCCATAATGTGATTAATAGAGTCCATTGTTCATAGATAAATTACATGCTAATAATCATGACAATAGTACCTCATTTCATTTGGTCTTTCATGAATAAGAATCAGCCATTATTATTATTATTATTTATTGGTTAATCTTTAGTGAGATTCACAGCCTTTGAGGCTGGTTAATAGCTCAGCAGCTCGAGTCCTAACCAAGGACCTAGGAACTGTTAAGGTATCGTCGGAGGATGTAAGCTGTTCCGAGTAAGGTGGTTTTTTGTAGAGTCAAAATGTTCAAGTCCGGCAAATTTAGAATTTCTAAATAGCGGGATAGCCCTTTGGGTATTGCTCCGAGGGCTCCAATTACAATTGGGACAACACACGATTTCTTTTTCCACAGTCGCTCAACTTCAATTTGTAAGTCCCGGTACTTTGTGATTTTTTCTTGCTGCTTATCTTCAATTCGTGCATCACCAGGTATTGCAATGTCAATGAACCATACTTTTTTCTTTTCAACTATTGTTATGTCAGGTGTGTTGTGGACCAAGTGCCTGTCAGTCTGAATCCTAAAGTCCCACAAGATCTTGAGTTTCTCATTCTCTAAAACTTTCTCAACCTGATGTTCCCAGTGGCTTTTGCTGTATTCAAATCCAAACTTCTGGCACAATTTCCAGTGAATGATTTTAGCAACACGGTCATGGCGTTGTAGGTAGTCAGTTTGTGAAATTTTGCTGCACCCACTGATCAGGTGGTCAACTGTCTCTTCTTTTTCATTGCAGAGGCGGCATTTGCTGTTGGTGGTAACATGTTGAATTTTTGCCTTCATACAGTTTGTGGCTAGGGCTTGTTCTTGAGCTGCCAAAATAAAGCTTTCTGTTTCTTTTTTCAGTACTCCTGATCTTAACCAGTTCCAAGTTAGTTTCTGGTCAGCTTTGCCTTCAATACTTTTCAAGTATTGGCCATGCAGAGCTTTGTGTTTCCAATTTTCAGCTCGCTGCTCAATTACTTCTTTCTTATATTCTGCTTTTGTTTTAGTTGTCTTTAAAAGGCCTCCTTTATTTACTTCCTTAATCATTGGTTCTTCACTTTTCTGGATGTAGCCATTCAAGCTGCATTTTTCTTCTTCCACAGTCTGCTTTACTTGTAGGAGTCCTCGACCACCCTCTGCTCTTGGTAAATATAATCGGTCAACATCACTTTTAGGGTGCAAGGCATGATTCATTGTCATAAGCTTCCTTGTTTTTCTGTCCAAATTGTTTAACTCCATCTGGGTCCAGTCAATTATTCCTGCAGAGTATCTAATCACAGGTATAGCCCAGGTATTTATGGCTTTTATGATGTTTCCTCCACTCAATTTGGACATTAATATCTTACGAATTCGTCGAATGTACTTGGCTGAAGTTAATTCCTTGACTTTATTATGCATTAAGTCAGAGGCTTCTAAAATTGCCAAATACTGTAGCCTTCTTCTGATTTTACTGCCTTTATCATTTCTTCATTCTCTAGTTCTATTCCATCCTCTTCTATGATCTTGCCTGCTTTGGTTGCTATTGTTGCACATTTGTCAATTCCAAACTGCATACCAATGTCTTGCATACCAATGTATTATTATTATTATTATTATTATTATTATTATTATTATTATTATTATTAGCTTTAATTTATATGCCGCCCTTCTCCGGAGACTCAGGGCGGCTTACAATGCGTTTAGCAATAGCCTTCATACTTTTGTATATTTATACAAAGTCAGCTTATTGCCCCCACAATCTGGGTCCTCATTTTACCTACCTTTGAAAGGATGGAAGGCTGAGTCAACCTTGAGCCTGGTGAGATTTGAACTTCCAGTAATTGCAAGCAGCAGATGTTAATAACAGTGCTTTAGTCCACTGTACTATCAGTGGACTAACAATCAAATCTTCTTATCTCATTTTATCAACAGACTGATATGTTCAATTAAAGTATAACATAATAAACAAAACTAAAATAACTTTGAAAACTTTGTTTTCATACAAATGTTTACTACATGACTAATTTATAGAATTGGAATCATATTTTCATTAGTAAGGTTTAACAAAAATTAAAATATACACACAGACAAAAATGTTATTTCCTGTGCTGAAAACCTACTTTAAACAATAAAAATATTACACCACATACAATATATCATATAATAGAACAGAACAGAACAGAACAGAACAGAACAGAACAGAACAGAACAGAACAGAATAGAACAGAATAGAATTCTTTATTGGCCAAATGTGATTGGACACACAAGGAATTTGTCTTGGTGCAGATGCTCTCAGTGTACATAAAAGAAAAGATACATCATGTTTTAATTCAAGTCATTACAACAAAGAGACAACCTCTTTTAATAAATACATATTAGTAAATCCAAATAACTTTAACCTCCAGATTGAACAAAGATGAAATCTGAGAAATGATAAAAATGTAATTGTTTGATCTATAGCTGATAATGTTTTACATTGTACAGGTACTCCTCAATTTATAACCATTCATTTAGTGACCATTCAAAGTTACAACAAGATTGAAAAAGTGACTTACAACCATTTTTCACACTTCCGACTGTTGCAGCATGGTCACCTGCTCAAAATTTGGATTTTTAGCAATTGACTCATATTTATGACAGTTACTGTAACTGTCATGTGGGGGGTCATGTGACCTTATGAAAAGCAAACTCAATGGGGGAAGCCAGTTTCACTTAACAATCATCTTACTAATTTAACCACTGCAGTGATTCAGTTAGCAACTGTGGCAAGAAAGGTCCTAAAATGGCAAAACTCGCTTAATGACTATCACATTTAGCAACAGAAGTTTGGGCCTCAATTTTGATTGTAAATCGAGGACTACCTGTACAGTTATCTTATTAAAAGGAATAACCCTAATAAATTTTGTAACCTGATACTGAGTGTGTGCCAATTTTTTCAAGTTTCTGATCCTTTATAAAAGTACTAGCATTAAATTGAATAGGGGGGAAAAGACATATGTATCATAATTTGCCATGCCAGAATTTGTCATTCTCAAAACTCAGTTCATAAAGTTTTATTGTTTAAATGTCTATCACAGTTTGAAAATGATGTAATGAATTCATCACAAAAGCATTATTGTTCAACCAGGAGGGCTAGATTTTTCTTGATATATAGTTTGAATGATATAGTCAAGACTATATTCTTGATCTTCTCTTTTTTATACAGTATTTTGACTAAAAATATAAGGAAAATGTACTAGTAATTATGAGATTTAGCCTGAAGTTTTGCTGTACCATTTACTTTAGGAATATAGTATTTAAGACTTCAGTATTGTATTAATGGCAAATTTTAATTTGACAAATGGGAAGAATTATTAGTACATTAGATTAGTACTTTATACTAGAAAATCAACTTTTCTCCTGGATTCTTCCATTTGGGAATGGTTCTCTAGCACTTAAAGACCAGGTACTGCTGAATCAGAAAAGTGTTGTAAACCTCTGATTTCCAGCTACCTTTCCAAAATGAAAAATAAACAGTAGAGTTTTAGAAAGATATGTAAATTGACATATCTTTCATGGATTCCTAGGCATGGAAACAGCCAGTGAAATAAAATGTAACTATCTGGGATTTATTATCATTCAAACACTAAATAATATTGGAATAAGTATTTCATTTTGAATTCCTTTGATAACGACAAGTAACTCAAAAATACGAGTTTCGCATTCTGAAATGATCTTTATAAAAAAATGCCAGAAAGGAGGAAATGTGCCTTGCAATTCAAGGCACCTGTTCATTACTTTCTTTTATTTTCCAGACAATTTGTAATCATGTCTTTTCAGTTTTTTCTCTGTGAGAGAGCTCCCTGTTTGCCTTTGCTTATTAATTAGATGTTCTGAAGGGTAAAAGGTTGTATGGAATAAAACTAGTTAAGGTTCCTTAATGTCTGCTACGACACTGGCACACTATGTGGTTTAAAAAATATGTAAAACTGAAACCAGTTCATTTACACCATGGCTCTACTGAAAAAACTGCTAAAGCAGAGGATACTCCTAATATGTTCCCATGTGCACATGTAAAATATAAGCTGATACACTTTACATATAGTGAAATATTAAAATTACACAATTAAATTTGGAGTTTACCTCAGAGATCTGCTAAGACCGTCTGTTGTTTGGTAGCTGCAACACAGAGGCAGCTATAATATCCCTAACTGAAGGATATCCTACTTAAATAACTTACAGACTATTGGTAGTCCTCAATTTATGACCACAATTCAGCCCAGAATTTATACTTCTGAGTGAGACATTTGTTAATTGAGTTTTGTCCAATTTTATGACTTTTCTTGCCACATTTGTTAAACCAGCTTGGCTGTCTCAGGAATTCTGGGAGTTGAAGTCAACAGGTTGTAAAAGGGCCACATTTGCCCACCCCTGTGTTAAGCGAATCACTGCAGTTGTTAAATTAGTAACATGGTCGTTAAGTGAATCTGGCTTCCCGATTAACTTTGCTTGTCAGGAGGTGACAAAAGATGGTCATATAACCCCAGGACTCAACAACCGTCACAAATATGAACCAGTTACCAAGCATCTGTAGATAAATCACATGACCATGGAGATACTGCAATGGTCATAAGTGTGAAAAATAGTCATAAGTCACTTTTTCCAGTGCTTTTGTAACTTTGGTCACTAAAGGAACTGTTGTAAATTGAGCACTACCTCTACTCATTTGCTATATTTTCTTGGATACATCTGTATTATATCAGGAGGAGCTATCTTCCGCATGATGCTGGACTACAATGATGTGTGTTGTATTTTGTCATTAGCCATCTTATAATATTTTCCTTGAATAAGAAGGCAAGTTATAAATCAAATAAGTAATATTTGTCTATATTTGAAGAAGTATATGCTGAAAAGGCCCCTTTTCGTTTGGCATTATTGTTGTTAAACTGTGGCAATACTATGACTTGAAAGGACTTCAGTGTACTATGAAATGAACATATATTATCAAATAGTGACCATGAAATGCCTCTTTCTAAGGATTTAGTAGGGATTCAGTACTCCTACGCAAGCATTAACTGGAAAAAGAAGAGTGGGCACAGTTTTCAAACACAGAGATGTATCTAAGCATTGCGTATTCAGTTTGATGTGCTCAGGCTTTCTCCTTGCAGACAAGTAAGGTCTGCAAGAATGCATCTTCATTACAACTATGCCAGTGATGGTGGTAAAGGTAGTCGGGAGTCAAGATTTAATGAAATGTTCCAGGGATAATAATATCCATACAAGGTTAATGAGGTATCTACCCAGCATAAATCATGAATGAAGGATCCACACATTTCTGTAGAGGAGAATTGTCCTGATTTTGAGAGGTCCCTATTACACTTTGCAAATACTGAAACCTGTCCTTTCTGAAACCTGTTTTGGGTACAATAATTCAGGATGGGTATAGCTATAATACTGTAAAATGTGTATTTCACATCTGGGGAAGTCTTGTATAATTGCACCAAAAGATTTTTGCTGTTGTTATTGTTATTTTTTGGCCTGCTTTGTCATATTTTTTATTCTGATGTTCTAAAATAATTGGGTTCACTCACCTCTTCACTCCCCATTCTGAGCATTTTCAATAATGTGTGTAGAATTCAAAATCATTGATAATATGTCCTGAAACATGTTTAAAGGGGGAAAAAATGATGTGTGCTTTTGACAAATGAAAATAAGCTGATGGTCACAGCTAAATGCCTGCAGTGTATCTGACCATGCTTCTTACATACAATGACCTTTCTCTATCTTCTCTTGGTGAAGGTTAAATCGATATGGAAAAGCAAGAAGAGATACAGGAACAGTCAGTTCTTGAAAGCGCAGAGTTTAGAAACAGAAAGGAATCAATGTACTTTTGAGGTCCATTAATTAATTTAGGAAAAGGGACGATTTTGAAGAATTTTCTCCATGTGTTGTGTTTGCATCAGCCATGTCTTCTTCTCAATTTCCTAGAATATCAATACAGGGAATTGCGGAGCTGCAAAATACAGATGAGTCTTCCAGTAAAGCTGTTACTTGAAGTAAGGAGAAGAGAGGACGAATATGGAAAGAGATACTCCGGGGACAAAAGAAACACATCTAATTATGGTGAATCTTATTGCCGTACAAATTACCCTAGAATTTGTCCAATATTCTATTTTCTGCAATACCCTCTCACTCATCAAGAGTTATAGACCAAAATATACACAGTAAAAAGAAAGCCATTAGCCTGTTAATGGCAGAAAATGAAACTGGAGGTTACTAAATTTAACAGATATCTTTTTTTTTTTAGCTCTCTGGCTTTCTTCCCCCCCCCCTTACTTTAACAATATTGCAGTGAAATCAAAGCAGTCTTTATTCCTTTAATGTTCATATGTTTCAGGAAGAACAGAATAAAACTGAAAGCAGAATCAGATTTAAACTGTATGAAGACAGACAATTTTGTTTTAGTACTCTGACAAGAACATTGACAGTGGTTTTTTTTTTTTACAATTTCTTTTGTAGCACATGGATCCATAAATGTTGACTCTTGAACATACTGAAACTAAGTGCAGTAACATTTCTGTCCAAAATTAGAAGAATTGCTTAATTATACACAATTAGCGATTGGCATGCAAGGTGTCATATTTGGATTATAAGAGCAATTGCATATTTGCTTTTCAATAAAGGGTACTTACATACTATCTAGATGACAACCTGAAATAAATACATTCATAAGAAACTTTTGCAATGGTAGTTCATTGGAGCAATACTTTTCCTTTCGTTATATTACTTCCATTCTGTAAAAAAAAATCTCAAGTCCCTTAATTTATATATAGGGTATGTACATATCCTCTATTATTTTACTTGATATATTTTTAATTTTTTTTAAAAAATAGTTCACCGCTCCTCTGCTACAAAATCTGTTTGGTAAACAATCCCCACCATTTCTTTCAAAGAACATCCATTAATAACCACAGCATGATGAAAACACTGCTCAGACCAATGCAAATTCAAATAAAATTTGCCAAATCAATAGGGTCACAGATGCTGAAGCCAGATTGTCCTCACATCTAATAACAATTCTATTAACATACAATTGAACAAACAACAGTTAAACTTATCCCACTGGTGTGAATTTTTAAAATATGGAAATAAACTCATCCTTGAAATTCCCTATTTTCATGAACCGTATATATCACAACTATTTATGGTAAATGTTAAGACTTTGGAGCATTTAATCAAGGATAATTGTGTATTTTTATTAATTAAATATTTAAATTATGAAATTGATGTTTTCTATTTTTTCCTGATTTTGTTTTGCCCATTAATGTGGCCATAAATAGTGCAATGGTATTAACAAAATGATTGATTTTTGAATCAGTGGAATTCCTTGCTTGCAATAAAAAAAAGATAGCAATAAATCCCACTGATTCAAAAATCAATTGTTTTTAATTGCTTCTGCACTGTTTGGGATTATATTATATTAACAAGAAAAGGTATAAAAAAATGAAAAACCTCAGATTGTCCCTGAGATTTGGTCAGTTTCACTTCCAAAAGGCTGTTATATATATCTGTTAATTTTATGGAATTGTTATGCCTCTATTTTCTTTTCAATTGATTATTTGCCATTGAGAGATATTTATTTAAAATGGGCTGTCATGTTTTTTTTTATAAATAAATAAAAACTCATGTTCTGAAATCTAATGGAAAAAATGGAATTGAAAATTCAAATTTTCAAAAATGGTAAATGGAGTGCTATTTAAGATTTCTAATTTCCTAGACAAAAATAAACAAATCAATCCTAATTCTATAGCATTATAAATATTTTTGGACTTTACACTACTAGACAATGTGCACTGGAGAACTTTTGACATAAAGTCTTGGCGGCTAATTATCAACTCACATGTGACTGTTGAATTCTTTAGCTTCTTTTTAAAAAGTCTAAACATTTTTGCAAACAGAAATATTAAATATCAAATCATTCAATACAGTTTACAATGTTACAATTACAGAAAGACTGAACAAGATAAATCTTTTTCCACATGTATTAGAATTGAAATTAAAGAAATAAAAAAAAAAAGTAACCAAGCTATTGGGAAACTGTTATTCCTGATTTTCACCATAGCTTGTTTGAAAAACCTAGAAAAATAAGTCCAATCTATTTAGAACAAATAAACAACTACAGGTAAGAATTGGGATTAATGATTAAGATTAAACAATCACATTATGATTATTGTGTCATGTTATAGGGACTAATTTTATAATTGGAATAAAAAATATAGTGGCTAAAATAAAAATTATATGAATTCACAAATTGACATAGATTTTGATCATTTTGAAAAAAAATATTATATTTATCAAATTATATATTAAAGCAACTCTATGTTTCTGTCAGAGGATTACATATCATTAAACCTTTAATTATAAGTAATAGATCAAACTGATATTAAGTTAAATAATAATGAATCTTGTAATTACCATGGACATAATTTATCTTTATGACCGATTTTTATAGCCCTCCAGGTTAATTCCCATGCTGGAAGGTCATTGACCATACACATAATAGCAGGCATTATTCATTGGTTTGCATGAATGATTTTTTAAATATCAAATTACAAATTCAGTGCTGAGTTATGTATCTTACAATCAAAATGAGAGTCCAGGGCCCTCTGTTTCTGAATAATTAAAAGATAGATATTCTTTGTGTGGAAGGGATTCCTCAAAATTGTTTCTTGATTGCATTTCAGTGTGTGTTGAAATAGTTAAAAATGTAATACATATACTAATGCAACTACTTCCCTAAAAATCATAGAGGAATAGAATCATAAATAATATCAATTAAAATCTTCACCAATCTTTTAGATCACCATTTTGAAAAAAAAAAAAAAACAACCTAATTATCTTACATTTTTGCCAAACATATAAAACACGTATAACTTGAATTGCAGTTGTTATCAATAAAATGTTGTATTTTTCCCTAATATAATATCTCAGTCTAAGTCCCAGCATGGCAAGGCTATTTTATTTCTATCGGCTTTGTGAAGAAGAAGAATGATAACAGGTTCTTGTGAGAAAATTTTAAAAAACCAACACCAACTTCTTACTATTAATTCTGGGCAAAAGGCACTCTGAAAGAATTATAATTGTATGAAATATTTATTGCTTAAAGTAATATTTGATTATCTAATGAAAGATGGAATAAAATAGCTACATTAGTTATTACTTAATGAAGAATTAAACAATATGCATCCTAGGCAAGCATGCATACCATACCTAAAATCTGTTCTTGTTTGTTAAAAATGAAACAAATGATAATATATTAAATTGGAGAACCTTTGATACCCTCAAATGTTTTGGCCCTAATGTATTTCAGCCTCAAGGTGGTCATTCACAGCAAAATGGCCATCAATTTCCAGTTTCAGATTGAACCGGACCATTAGTATTTTAGCATATTTGTTGGAAAATACTGGATGTAAATGGAAATGTCCAATTATGCTACAATAGTTGATAGAAGACTCAAGAATAAACAACCCTGAAGATGTTGTTAAATTCTGACTATCAACAATGGTAGAGAACAGAAATTACTACTTTACAGTGGTCAGTAAAGAATCCTGAAGGCTTTTAAGCATATAGAATTCCATGGAATGAATCCGATTCATAGATTTGAAGAGAATGGTTAAGAGGTTGTTGGATTCCGACTTCCATGAGATCTTATCAACAATGCCAGAGATCAGAAAGTTATTGTCCAATTAGAGGACCTTGCATTCCTCATGCCTTATCGCAATATAGATATGCAGTTTATTACAGACGCACAGATAGAAACTTGACTCCAACCTAAAAATTGTCTGCTTTGATCTTAATTGTACAACAAAAATACTTCACTGTGTGAAAATTACAGCAAATCTGAAGGAATCCAGTGACTTTACAAAAGCTTTCTGGAGAATTTTGTATGATTTATCATTGTACTACTTTATATTTGTCAGTAAACAATCCTGAATGCTTTTCAGCATCTAGAATTCCATGGAATGAAGATTCATAGATTTGAAGAGAATGGTTCAGCCAACATATAATGGAGAATAAGTTCTTGCCTCATACCATGCTATAATGCATGGTGCAAAAATCAGAAATTGTGTGTATGTCTCTCTCTATATACTGGATACTAATTAGGCATGTTTGTCATCTCATTTTATTAAAAACATATGAAGCACTGTGGAAGATGAATTCATATATCATACAGTAGTGGCCAAAATTGTGGAAACCTTTGGAAAGGTATATTTTTGAGGTTTGATGGCTAATAACACCACTTTTTTTGGAGTAGTACCATAAAATTATATATCAATGGAAAGAATTTAATCAAGAATGTAATGTTTTTCAACCTTTGTTTGAGAGATATAAGTGGCTTTTTTTGTGGAATTCTAGATTGTAAACCAAATTCCTGCAGTCTGCACCGAAAAGTCCTTGCACTCAACTTCACATTGCATTGCACCATTTCATCTTGTATACACCCAGATGATTTTCTTCTGTTACCTAGGCACAGTCTCTTAATTCTTTTATCATCACTTGCTGTTGTGTACCTTTTCCTGCCTTTACCAGTGTGGTTTTGTAGTGACTGAGTTTCCTTATACCTCTTCAAAAACTTAGAAATGCCACCTTTAGTTAAGTTTCCATCAATTTTTCTCATAATTTCTTTATAACTGTAGCCTTGTTCACTTAATAATACTATTTTACATCACTTTCTGGGTGACCAGTCAACTCTTTGCACCATTACTTTAATTTTATTACGTTTTACAAGCTCACTAAATGAAAGAACACAAAAAAACCCAACCAACTTGATAGTGATCACATAAAACACTGACAAATGTCCTCCTCTCAGCTTCAATACATGACATCAATAACTGAATCCTACTGTGATCTGATTGGCTCATTGTCAAAACAAGATGACACCTGATTGGCTTTCTAAACACTCATGCTCATTGGTTGCAATCAGATGAAGGAAAGCTACCTGATATCAACCTAAGCAAGTGGCGCTTCCTTTTTCTTATTTGGCTATAACTTTTCATAGAATACAGATAATTGAACAAACTTTGTTGCATTAAATTATTGATTATATTATCTTTCCATTGATATATAATTTTATGGTACTAGTCCAAAAAAAGTGGTGTTATTAGCCATCAAACCTCAAAAATACACTTAAAATAAAATACACTCAAAAATAAACTAGCCAAATAAAGATGTTGCTTCTCCTCCAGTTGTAAGAATTTAGATTAACATGATAACCAGAAAGTTACCTTAGCTCCTTAAAAATGACAGAAACCATCATCAGGAAATCACTTATCCATCTACAGATGTTCTCATATGGTCAATTGATGAAAGTAATACACTGCATCAAACAAGCCTATTATATAACTCTTCCCCATAAATCTCCAGGAATCAAGTAGTAAATGATACAGAGATTGAGGATTTATAAAATGGAATGAGAGTTAGAAACCAGATTCACGTCACCACTTTCTACACTATTGAGTTGATATCTTGCTGCTGAGAACAATCTTATAGTTGGAACATTAGGACATCCCTTTGGCTTTCCATTCAGCCATGTCATATAGACAATTCTTTCCTTGAACTGCACAGTTATGGCACAGTTATTTTCTTTTCAGGAGAATATTATATTTGAGCAAAGGAAATTTGGCAACAGATAAATTTGCAACAGGCCCTAAGGATCAATGCAAAAACAAAATGAGTGAAACCAAATGGTTTTTTAAATGTAGTGATGATAGTTATCTAGAAACAGCAATACAAATTAACTGAAAATTGTGTCTTTCTCTTGTTTAACAGTTTAAAAAGAAAATAATAATGATATGGAAGTATTCTCATAGAAAGGAAGCTTCTGTTGACCTCAAATTAATGCTATTAAAAGTAGGATAAGAAACCATCAGTTAAAATAGACTTGGCAACTGTATTTGTATCGTTTATCAAGTCATTCTATTATAAATAATAGGTCAACTAAAAGGGAGGGAGGGAGGGAGGGAGGAGATGCCAATACTGTTTTATATGATTGTGAGAGAGTTTTGGATAAATAGTTACCCCTAAATCATTGCAGGACAGTGAAGTACCATTCATTTCTAAGGAAAAAGCAGTTCTTTTTGTAAATGAAGATTTTTGATATCAGAAAGATCTATGAGGAAAATAAAAATATGTTTACATAGACATGGTTATAACCTTCCATAGAAGCAGGAACCTTATGCTTGGCTGTTCATTCCTTACAATTCTTTTTCTGAGAAGGGCTATACTTTTTGAATGCTTGAAGTAGATTTAAATAGGGAAAATCATGTATGCAAAAGAGTTTTTGGGCAATGATGTTTACAGAAGATGTAAAACCAGGAAGGTTCGTCTGTTAAATGATACATTGAGGACAAAAACATGATAATTTTTTTTATGAAAGTTATTTAGATGCCCCAATTCTGGTTGGGTGTGAGTGTCACATTAACATGTAAAAGTATAGTATTCATTTGGGGTGTGTGTGTGTGTGTGTGTGTGTGTGTCTGTCTGTCTGTCTG
The DNA here is from genome assembly GCF_029215685.1 of Pituophis catenifer annectens. NCBI lineage: Eukaryota > Metazoa > Chordata > Lepidosauria > Squamata > Colubridae > Pituophis > Pituophis catenifer. The sequence goes on along the minus strand of NW_027256886.1, from coordinate 56,751,761 downwards.
TCTGTGTCTGTGTGAAAGAGAGAGAAAGAGAGAGAGAGAGAGAGAGATCTGCAACTTCAGATAATAAATATCATATATTTTTTATGATTCTAAATACAGTTGAAATTCTCAGAAGGCATATTTTTTAATCAAAACTGATAGTTTTTTATTTCATACTCTTTCCTCATTTAAAAAAAACCACTTAGCATAAATTTATGTTCCTCCCTCCCTCTCTCTCTGTTTCTTTCTTATATACTGTATATAGGCACAAAGAAAAAAGAAGGGAGAAAACTGTTGCCATTACCTATACCTGTTGAAGAATTTCTCATTGTCCTGTATACATGTATCCATACTTTTCATTCCCACAAATAGAGTGTTTTATTCTTACCTCAAAGACCATTTTCTTGCAATTATAATTCTAAGATCCAACTATTTCCTCCCTTCCAAATCCAATTATCAATGCACCAAAAATAAATAAAAAATAAAAAAAATCAATAGGCAGGATAGAAAGTTAAGCCTGAATTCCCATATCTTAAAATAAGAATTACATATTCTGGAATGTTTGTAGAATGGCTGTTAGTTTTAAATACAGTTGTACAGAATAGTGAGAAAGGGTCTTTTTTAGGTGTGGCAATTTTATTTCATGAATTTGTGCAAAAAAAAAAAAAAAAGAATGAACTTGTCCAGCCTTTTTGATGTGGATCAATAGCACAAACAGCACACTGGGTACAGGTGGAACACCAGAGTAAGTGAAGGGGATTCAGCATCAGTAGAATTCCACTCTCAAGCCCATCCCAACATAACTCACAAAAGAGAAAAGAAAAGAATCAACAGAAGTCTGAATAATATATCCGTTCACTTTACATTACTCAGTCTGAATGTTATTCTCAAAATTTAGTGTTAATAAATTCCCAATGTTTTTTCCGGTTTAAGCATTCCAGTTACTGGAAAGAAATGTCTAACGTTGTTCAGATACACTTGATGGTAGTTTCAGACTTAAACACTTCTTTTTTCATACATTGTTTTTAACATAAATACTTTCAACAACAAATACAATGAGCTCATAGAACTGTCTGCGTGGAATCTGTGCAAACGTTTTGATCCAGTTCTTCTGAGCACTGACAAAGGAGTCCTGTACAACATTTCTGTATGCACCTTTTGAAGCTGTCAGTCAGGGCTTCAGGACCAGACAGAACACAATGTTCATAATGACTCTTATTGTGAAAAAGATTACATTCTAGACCGCCAGCAGTCTGTATTTAGCCAGTGTACTTGCAGACTCACATTAATGCAAAACACTTTAGGTATTTTTTTTCACAGTCAGAAAACCATAGCAATATGGAAACAATTTAGGTGAAATGGGACACAGCTTCCTCTCTTGTGGGATGTCAGTGTAGCACACAATTGAGAAAGACCAGAAGGAAAAGACTAGACCTGTCCTCCAATGGACACATGCAGATTGCAGAATATATTATCTCATACAATGGTGGTTCTTCTCAACCACTGAGATGGTGGGCCATGAAAGCTTCTATAGCTTTGACTGAAAATAGTGAAGCAGTGTACCGTAGTTAATACTTGAAATCCGCATAATATCCCCATTTTGATGTGTGAAAATGCTTTAGTGTGTAAGGGGCATGAGCATCACTTTAAAAAATATGAGCAGTGTCCTGGCCCAATAATAATACCTTTCTTGTATTTGCACATAATGAAAGCAGTACCTCAAACTAAGAATTTATAGATGAGATACCCTGATTCTCACCCAACAGGTTTATGTGCAATTAAGTATGACCTCATATGGCCATATCTTAGGAAGAATAGTTATGTCTATTTTGAATAGATCATGTAGTTATGTAATCACATTTCAGCAGGTGTCAATTTACTGTCACATATCAAAAATGTCACAAGGTCGTCCAGTGTTTTCATGTTTCAAAGGGATGGCAGATATGTAAGCACCATCCTTTACTATAATCCATACCAAATCCATGTTTAAATAAAGACAAGATTATGCCTTTGCAGATATGGATGGATATATTTCATGAAGCTGAAGGAGATCTTGTAGGCTATATTGTATATCAGAATTAAAAGGCATCCAACTTTGATTTAAAATTAATTACCTAAATTGCTGAACACTAAACAGGCAGGCTTGTCAAAACATTGTCAGCTGATGATCCCAGAGATGCCTGCCTATCATTCCTTAGCTTTTGTCCACCAGCATTATGCTACATTTCCAAAATAGTCCTTGCCTCTTCATTCGTTCCCTTGCAAAAAATTTCGATTTTGTGATTCACTTGTGAGAGCTGATGAATTTATTGAGCTTCTTTTCAGCATCTTATTTATTATGTCTTTCCACGTTTTCTTGTACTGGTGTCGTAACAAAGAATACACAAAAGGATCTGAAACAGCTTTACTATAGGCCAGACACTTGGAAATAACTCCCCAGTGAGCATTGATGGGAACTATTGATGATAATTCTACTAATCTGCCAAGAAAAAAGAGAGAAAGAAAAAAATTAGTGTCAGATAAACATATCAAGCATTTGAACGATCTATATAAAATATCATTCAATTACCCCATCTCTACCAAATTTATAATCTCTGGGAAATTTATATGCATAAAAAAGTAACAAGCTATTACTGGAAATAAATAAAACTTGGTATATGCATGTTCTCCAATATGCATACATCTCTAATACCACATATCAAAATGAGATGGGTACCTCATTCTTGAAACTATATTAAATCCATTGGATTTATGCAATTAGTGGAGACATTTTTCAACTGATCTGCAGAGAACTGGCTTGATTGCAGACTTTTTTTTCCAACTTATATTTTTTAATAGGTATGATTTTTTTTGTCAACATTGTTGGGCAAAGAAGCAGGTTATATTTCCCTACCATAACCTTCTTAGTGCTAACTGGGTGATCAGCAAAAGAATGAAAAGGCCACCAGTACCTCTTTTTTTCCATTGAATAAGTGATGGTTGGTCTAAGGACAATAGAGAAATCAACATAAACATAGATTTCTCAACATAAATCAAGACAATAAAACCCAAGGTGATTTTTTTTTGTGGTGACCATCAGACTGACTGCAGAATGTCTACACTGCAGATAGAATTATAGTAGAGAAATAAAGCATCTCCAAGGCTTGTTAAAGATTGTGCAGGGAATGTGTGTGTGTGTGTGTGTGTGTGTGTGTGTGTGTGTGTGTGTGTATAGGAGGTTAGGGCAGTGATCAGTGAGTGATCAATTAATGATCCAGTAAATAAAAGAATTTTAAGCTTTATTATTATCTCAAGCAAACAGATTTAAAACCATAGCATAAAAAGCATACATACCAAGCAATATAATACCCATATCTCTTACAAGCTGCCAGGAGCTCCTTAATAAAAACAGCAGAGATATCCCAATGGTAGACACTTTACACAGTACCTCTTCTAGGTTCTTTTCAGAAGCTCCACACAAACAACCCAATGTTTTTATTAAAACCTGGCACCATGACCCCATGGCCCCGCTATGCTCATGAGGTTGCAAGACCTGACCTTGATTGGTTGGCACATGACTCTGAAATGGGAATTGAAAGTCTGAGACTTTTTTTTTAGTAAGAAAAGCTTTGTAGCAGAAGAAGATCCCTGATTCCTGACTCTGTTATTCAGTAAAGAAGAGTAAAAAAACAAGCTGGTTAATGCAGAATGAGTTCTAAACTTCTAGACTTTTCTTAATATGAAGCAGAAATCAAAACTATGTCACTAAACTTCTTGAAATAAGAAGACTCTTCTGCATTTCTACTACAAGTCCCACAGAATCTTCTGTGGGAAATTATACTGATCAGAAAATATGTTGAATTTTCTGGTTGTGGACAGATTATTTGCACAATTTCAATGAGCAATGATGAAGGCACACAATGTTCCATATTATCTGTACTAATAAATGCTCATGTTTTGTTAGATTTAGCCAAATGTTTTCCAGCATAAATTCTTTAAAATATATACCTTTTAGGTACTGTCCTGTCCTGGTGCATTGCCTGAGTATAATTTTCCATGAAAATGGATGTGATTGGAAGAGAGATCAAACAGGACCCTGAGTTCACCAAAAGCTTTCTTGCCTTTCTCAGTGGTGGGTGCCCCTGATTCGAACCAGTTCACAAGAACCGGTAGTAAAACCGGCGGGTGGCTCTGCCAACCGACCCAGACGTCATCATAGGTGATCTGCTCATGCGAGCTCCCAATGCGAACAGGTAGTAAAGGTAAGTAGAATCCACCCCTGTCAGAGACTATACCATGTGCTGAGGATATGTCTGTACCAACATAGCATCCATCTTGCTACTGGCCCATTCATGAAGGCAGGCTGAAGCCAAGTCAAGTGGATCTATCATGAAACTGGTATATTTCATCACAAAATAGAAAATTCTTCTATGCAAACATTCCATATTGCACACAGACAAAATCTGTGGAGGGTCAATGATCTGGCCTGCTTTGAGGTTGCCTCTCCTACCCACAGAGCACTGTTTTGGCTAATAGAATCAACATAAACTTGTTAAATAACTATATGAGAGGGCAGGAAGAAAAATATTGATCTCCTAGAGACCTTTCATTTAAATTTTAATATGCACTCTCTCCTTCTCTATCTCCTCTAGCTGAAATGAAGACATTGTCTCTAGCCTAATCCTAAGAGGAAATGCAGTAGAAAAATACATGGAGCTGTGGAAGAAAGTGTGCTGGGAATGGTAACTTCAAAGAAAAGCATATTCCTCCCTACTCCATTGAGGCATTTGTAATGAATTTCCATCCAGATGGAACTACCGGTTTGCCTGAACTGGTCCGAACCGATAGCAGCCCACCACTGCCTTATGTGAAGATCATGATTCTACTGGCCTCACTCCTGAGATCAACATACTTTTTTTCCTATCTCAAGGACCAAAGTAAAGCACATTGGTCAGAGTCTCACTGTCTCTGTCCCCCACTTCTGTGTATGTCTAAGGAGATTCTTAGTCATCCAGGTCATGGCTGTCCCAAAGGTGCTTTTTCAAGAGGCAACTGGACTTTCTGGTTTTTCTTTGAAAATGTTTCACTTTTCATCCAAGAAGCTTCTTCAGATCTGACTGGATGGTGGGAAAGGATTTATAGTCCTTGCAGACAGCTGATCATTTGTATTCTTTTAGAGAGTCATTGAGGCCACCTGAGGTTTATCTGTATCCTTTATCACTCTGCATTTAAAAGACAAAGGCCACTATTTTGAAGACAGCAAAGTCCACATTTTGTACAGAGAGAAGCCCAAGTTTGAAAGAGGAATCAAAAAGTCTATCAATGTCAAAATTGAAAAGCTCTCTCTTGACAGAGGTGGAGGAATACAACATCATCTGTCTCTAGTCTACAGCACAGTCCTTTCAACAGTTCCAAGAAGGCTCCACACCCATTTAAAATACTCTGCAAATGACCCTGATGACTCAGGTAAATTTCCAGATGGCTTCAACAACTCTCTGAAAGAATGCAAATGACCAGCTGTCTGCAAGGACATCTTCCTTGCATAAATCCTTCCATTCCCCACCATCCAGCCAGAGCTGAAGGAGCTTTTGCATGAGAAGTGAAAAATCTTTAAAGAAAAATCAGAAAGTCCAGTTGCCTCTTGAAAAAGCACCTTTGGGTGGGTGTGTATGAGCTCATTAAGTCTTTTGGAAATTTCCCTTCATAGATAACTTTACCTGTGCAGTCAAGAACATGCTCACAATTGCATCTGCAGAGGTAAACAATAATGAACCAATACACAAAGAATATTTATGAATAGTACAATATAATGCTAGCATTGGAAAGCTGTAGCATATACTACCTTCAAGTGAACAATTAGTTCCACTTTCTTGTAATTAATTTCTGTCAAACTGTCAGTTTCAAGATTTTCTATCACATGCAGTAAGTCCCACTCTTATCTGTAAGATCTCCATTAAAAATATTTAAATGTACTCTTTTGGATTTTCCAGTATTCAGAAGGTTTTACAGTATTGTCAAAGAGAAGAAACAAGAGAATTTAGAGCAAAAGCTAAAGTAGTTCACTATTGGAAAAATATAATTCATACACTAATGTCAATTGATCAATCTTTAAGTTGTCAATTTATATGTAGCTTTGAAAAAATAGATATGAGCCGCTGGGATTCGTTCCATGCACACTGAAATAAATCTTTCAATGCATATTGAAAATAATGAATTATCACCTTTACACAGCTTGGCCACTTTTTCTGTTAGGAAATCAAGCAAGTGTTTTAGATGCAATTATGGCTTGAACTTTAAAAGGCTAGATGTAACTCCCTCCTCTTTTTTTGGGTGGGAGTAATAAAAGACTAGTTTAACTACATCAAGAAGGCCGCAAAAGATAACTTTAAGCCATTATTCTAAGACATAAATTATAGGCAGTAGCTGTTATCGTTATGTGATTGTGCCTTTCTGAGTCTAGATCAGAATGTCTCAACTTTAGCAATTTTAAGATGCGTGGACTTCAACTTTCCAGAATGCTGAGAGTTGAATCCCAGCATTCTAGGAATTCTAAAATTTCCAAGGTTGAGACACACCGGTCTAGACCATTTCTTGATCCAGGCACAGAATTACAAATTTGACTAGTTTCAGTATTTTCAAAAAGATTTTTGCATCTGGAATTCAACAGAGCCAGAGAAGAGCTTAATTCCCTCACATTCTTGATTTCTAAAAGGAGAAAATATTTTAGCAATAGTTTAGAAACTAGTAACCATACATTAGTTATACAGTATAGAGAGAGTCTGGTGGTCTCCCTCTCTCTCTCCCTCTTGCCCTCCCTCCCTCCTCTCTCTCTTCCATCCATCCATCATCTATCTATCTATCTATCTATCTATCTATCTATCTATCTATCTATCTATCTATCTATCTATCATCTCCTTTCTTTATTATTTTTATTTTATTTTATTTTATTTTATTTTGAATTTGTATACCGTCCTTCTCCCTGAGGACTCAGGGCGGTGAACAGCCAAGTAAAAACATCAAGTACAAATATTAAAATACAGTTAAAAATATACATATATAAATTTGGCCCCGTTAATTAAAAACAATAAACAAAACACTTAAAAACACTTAAAAAATTAGGCCAGCCCGGCTTGCTGGAAAAGGAAGGTTTTAAGGGCACGGCGGAAGGCACTGAGGTCTTGGATTCTCCTTATCTCTGGAGGCAGTTGATAGTTATAAATAACTAAAGGCAGAAAACATACTTAACACTTCTTCTTCTTCTTATTTTCCCCATAACAACCACCCTGTAAACTGAATTGGGCTGAGGGAGAGTGACCGGCCAAGGTCACCCAGCTTGCTTTCATGCCTAAAATGGGATTAGACCAGTTTCCCATTTCTAGCCTTGTGCCTAATCACTAGTCCAAACTGTAACTGTATTAATCATACTCTCATTTATCATATAAATATTAATATATTCATAAGAACTGGTACAAAAAAAGTCTATGCCACATGAATTTTTAGAATATATAGTTTAAATCAATGACAGAATCAAGCTTCATTATATCCTTCTTGTTGAGTCTTTAAAAGAACGAATCAATGTTTACTGCCATGACATTAAAAAACTATAAAAAAATTTGCAGTACTTGATCCAATTATTTTTTCCAATTGTTTTTCTAATGATTTTTTGAAACCATAATCTGCTTTTTTTTGTTTGCTGAGTGTTTAAACTAGTAAGCAATTTTGGATAAATTAGCCATTGATTTCTAAGCTACAGAAAAGTTGCCCTAATAAATACTGCCTTTTTTTCTTTTTCTTTTTGCTATATTGTTATATTGGTGTGGGGAAGTATTGAAGAAAATATTCTCAGTGGTCTTCTAAGTGGGTCCACTGTATTTTTTGTTTGTTTGTTTGTTTGTTTGAGCATCTGAAGAAGGCAGCATGGGAGATCTGTTCTTCCTCTGGCCATGTTCATCTTATTTCGAGAGGAGTAATAATTAGGAACCATCTCCAAGAAAAGAAAGAGCTGGTGTTAGGCATCTCTAGAAACTCTGCTGCTATGTAAAATTGACACATGCTTAATGATGCTGTTGACTTTGAAAGTGCTACATTGTTTTTATCCTTAAGAAACATCCATTCTAATCCGTCAGTTCTGCTGTGCATCCAAAAACAAGATCATTCAAATGTACTCTCCTCCTCCTCTTCTTCTCCTTCTTCTTCTCCTTCTTCTCCTTCTCCTTCTTCTTCTTCCCTTCCTTCCTTCCTTCCTTCTTTCTTCCTCTACGACTACTACTATTAGTACTATTAATATTACTAGTAACATATATCCAGTGACTTTTGAACATCGAAAAGGTCCATATATTGTTTTTTTTAAAAAGACTATTGATTGCTATCTTTCCTCAGCATACATTCTGTTGTTTCCTTTCTAATTTTACATTAGATGGTTATTTCTAATACTTCTGCATTATATCTATGTTTTTACAACCTGCATTAGGTATCTATCTCTTTATAGAAAGGAGTGCTTATACTTACTATCAGATCAATTGCCATCAATCTTGCCTTCTAAAAAAGCATTTAAACAGTCAGCATATATCTGTTATATTTCCCATCCATTGGATACAACATAAAACAGAAGACAAAAATAAGACTAGCAAAATATTGCAATATGGTATTAACAGACATTCAAATGAATGAATACTGTATAAATAAATTTATTTGTTTATATATTTTCAGAAATTGCAGATCACTCCGGTCAGGAAATTCTGGATGGCATGCAACTTCCCAATGCATAATTAGGATTAAAAGAATACAAATCAATTTTTTTAAAAATGTATAGTAGTTTCTCCAGTCAATCCCAGAGAAAATCTATGTTGCTACTAAGAATTGACAGTGACGTAATGGCACATCAACAATTCATCAATAAGACAAAACTGAGACATATATTTAGAAAAATAAAACCAATTCTCCCTCAGGAACATAGTTGCAGTGAACCATCTCCCAGTACTGGTAGCCTAAATGTTATTTAAATTTAATTATATTTGATAAAGTTAAGCACATTTAACATTAATTGATCAGTACTGGTATCAGATGATAGGGTGATTCAATATTAGCCTATTACAAGTTACATGCCTACAGAAAACAACTAAGCATGAAACAACAAATGTTAGTTACTAATTAAAATAGGCAATAGTCAACCCCTGCAAGACACTATTGGCTAGGGCTGATTTAGAAGAGTTTCAGAACATATTTGGGGAATAAGCAGAGCAGACCATTGCTTTAAAGCAGCTGCTTTTTGGTTCCAGGTTCTCATTTGAGCCGTAAGTGTTCATTAATTGTAAGAACAGAAAGCTGCCTTATACTTATTCCAATGGCTACGTAGAAATGGCAAAGATCAAGCATTTTGCTTGATTGCAAAACACTAATTCATGGATGTATTTATATATGTATTCACTGGATATGTATATTTATTTATTTTAGACAGCATTAAATTATATTTGCCATTTTAAACTGATCCATCAGAATCTATTATCTATCTATCTATCTATCTATCTATCTATCTATCTCTATTATCTCTCTCTCTCTCTGCCATCTATCTATACTTTATAAACACACTTTATAATGATCAGGCAGAAGATATTTTTCTCTTTCAAAGCTGTTCTTAACCATCTTACTTTGTCATATAAATCCAGCTACATAATGTATATCCATCCATCCATCTATCCATCCTAATCTAATTTATCAACTCATGGGTCATCTATTTATGTTTACCTGATGCTCCAAACTAACCACTATGGGCATGAATCCAAGCTGTAATGGAAGAATATTTTACAATCAATATGTCAACTGACAAATTAGCAAACAAAAAAAATCAAGTGGTACAATGAAAAATAGTTATTCTGCAATATTATGTCTTTTGAGCCAGTCACCATAAAAATGAAAAATCTGATTATATAGCTACTCTCCAGAGAAGAATCTAAAAGAAGCTATCTCTCATTCCAATACTTTGCAACACTAATGCATTATCTTTCCTCTCCCCAATGTATTGCTCTGTCTCAACACATTGTTTTCTCCAAGCACTGATCTAATAGTAGAATAAATTAATCTTATATTGATGGAAAAAAAGAGACCCAACTAGCTATTTTCAACATACTATTCTTAAATCCCCTAGTAAGTCCTTTAATGTCATGCAAATATGAAATGATATGAGCCTGCAGTACAGTGGACTAAAGCACACTGTTATGAACATCTGCTGCTTGCAATTACTGCAAGTTCAAATCTCACCAGGCTCAAGGTTGACTCAGCCTTCCATCCTTTCAAAGGGAGGTGAAATGAGGACCCAGATTGTGGGGGCAATAAATATACAAAATATAAATATACAAAAGTATAAAGGCTATTGCTTAACGCATTGTAAGCCGCCCTAAGTCTCCGAAGAAGGGCGGCATATAAATTAAAAGCAAAAAAATTAAAAAATTAAAAAAAATTAAGGGAAGAACAAAGTATTGGGGCTTCACAACATAACTGCCAAGGTCTAAGCAATGTTATATCACTGTTAGTCTCTGGAGTTGACTGGGGAAGTAAGGAGGAATTATTTTAATATAATGTCTCAGATAAATTTAGATGATGTAATGCAGGGATCTCCAGCCTCTGGTCCATGGACCAGCACTGCATTGTGGCATGCCAGCAACTGGGCCATGATATGACATCGCGCAAAGCAAAGCTCCATCCACGGGATGCAGGCAGCATGTAAAACCTTGCCCCCTTCAATCCACAGAAAAATCTTTCTCCATGGAAATGGTTCCTGGTGCCCAAAAGGTTGGGGGCCACTGATGTAATGATTATTTGATTTAATATGTTTTAATCAGCCTACGTGATCTCAGTGTCTCCAAATGTGTCTATAATACAACACTCAGAATTCTCAATAGGTATAATCACAGACTATTATATCTGAACATTTTGGACACTAAAAACATTTGAAATCTACCAATATGGAGAGAGCAAGGCTGGATAAATAATTTATTCTAAGAACACTTGAAACTGGATAAGGGCTACTACATGTATCAGATAAACATTTCGATGTGTGAGTCAAAATATAGAAGCAGAAGATAAGAACTCTATTTGATAAACTCCCACAGTTTGGACATATGTACATGAATTATTAGCACCAGGAAACTAACATCAGTATGCATAGTGCTTTAAGTTTCATATGTGTGCCAATATCTTCTCATTTTTTTCCATCAACTGTTCTGTTAAAAATAAATCTACACATTCCAAATGTTCATAAAAGCTAACATAATCTTTCAGATTTTTCCCTCTTGTGCTGTTTCTGAAGTACCGCAATCAACATTTCAATAAATTAGTTCTACTCGAACAATGATGAGTTATGTCTTTGAATACAATTTTCCCCTCAGTCTTTATTTTGAAGTAACATTGAACTGTTTTGACAATTGTGGTAGAACTGAGATTTTTGTGATCTTGTGCTAGTTAAACTGTACACTCTTATACATTAATAATTCCATCACCAGCAGTCCTCGCTTACATATTGCCTGATCTAGTGATTATTCAAAGTTACAACATTATAAAAAAATAACTTTGCAACCAATCGTCACATTTACAAACACTGAAGCATCCTGAAATCACATGATTGCCATGGTGTGTTTTCCAACCAACTTGTGATAAGCAGACTTAATGGAGAATGTAGAAATAAAACAACAAGTCACAGACACATGATTTGCTTAATTATGGTGACTTGCCTGGTGACCAAATGGGAAGTTAGGTCATAAGTTTGTCATAGTCATGTGATTTCCCATTTAGTGACCATCAAGCTTAGCGACAGAGTTGTCAGTCCCAACTGTGGTCACTAAGCAAAGACTACCTACTTGGACCATATACTCCCTCTCTGTTATGTTACTATTACTAGGAGCATTTTTCTAAACTTCTTTAATGTATTTAGCAGCGATAAATCGTGTATAAGGTTCCAGAGCGATAAAGCTGGGCTATCACTAATCATCATCATGTGGAGGGCACTTGAAATGTTATTTTACAGTGATATATTTGTAAAACATGGCACAGAGCAGAGATGTCACTAGTAATAGCTGAAGGGAGCAAAGAAAGATGAGAGAGAGTCAGGAAAATATCCAAGGTTATATGGCCTAAATGCTGCTTTATTACATAAGAACATCATAAAATACAGGTCTATAAACATTATGGAAATATATGACATGACATCTTCCTCAAGTTGTTTGCTATGGTTTGAAATATCTGTACAGAAATAAATGTGTACTCATATTTATGCATTAGAGAGCATAAAAGAACTGTTGCATTTTATGGTCAACATTCTAAAACCTGTCTGATCTTCTTCAGTGAGAATCTGATTCCAGTCTCCACGACGTTTATTAGAATATTTGTAATGCAAGAAACAAAATACAAGCTATAGATGGCAACAATTGTCAGTGCAGTGAAAAATAAAAATCCTGAGCAGAATGTTGCCAAGTGAATATTGGATATATCTTTGTTCAGAAAGGACTGAAGTGGCATAAAACTTACCTTGTGATTACATACGGTGCAAAACAAAGTATAAAAGTGCCAATAAATGTACTGATCTTCTTGGTTGCTCGTTGTCTCCGTCTCTTTTGCTCTTCTAGACATCGCTCTCTTACACTGTGCAGCATTGGGCGCAAACAGGAAAATCAATTATAAACTGAGGTTGCATTTCCATATTTTTCTAGCCATTTCAATATGCATTTTTTCCAAGAGGCATTCAAATTATATAGAATTATTTTTCTGGATCATAATATTTCTTGCCAAAAGATTATGTAAATAAAACATTTCCTTTGCAACAAATCATATTATAATACAAATTATATTTTTGTAGATCTTAGTAAGTAGACATACAGTAAGTTAATTTATCACATGTTGCTTATATTCATGTTGGAAACATTATGTGTGTGTATTTATGTGTGTTTATACATATACTATAAAATCTATATATGGTTGCACACTTTTAATTTTCAGGACCTTGCAGATTTGCAGAAAAGAATTGGTAATAACAATCTGCAAAATATCTGAAGGCTACAAGCCAACATACAGTTGGGTTCTTAAGTCTGGAATGAAATGAGAAAAAAACCAAGGTATATCAAGATAACAATAAGGAATGAAGGAACTAACAAAGTATTCAGAAGAGACTATAACAAGAATTGGAAGGGACCTTGGAAGTCTTCTAGTCCAACCCTTTGCTCAAGCAGGAGACCCTATATAATTCTGGACAAATGGCTGCCCAATCTCTTCTTGAAATCTCCACTGATGGAGCGCCCACAACTTCTAGAGGTAAACTGTTCCATTGATGAATTGTTCTTGCTCTCAGAAGAGTTCTCCTTAGTACTAGGTTACATCTCTCTTTAATGATATTCTACCCATTATCTCTATCCCTGCCCTCAGGTGCTTTGGAGAATAGTTTGAGCCTTTCTTTTTTCTGACAACCCCTCACATACTGGAAGACTTAATCATATCACTAGTCCTTCTCTTTGTTAGAATAGACATATCTAGTTCCATCAATTGTTCATTGTTCAGCCTATCATCTTTGTTGCTCTTCTCTGCATTCTTTCTAGAGTTTCAGCATCTTTTTACATATATCATGGCGACCAGAACTGGATGCAGTATTCCAAGTGTGGTGTTTTAAATCAATCAATCAATAATTCAAGACTACGTAATTATGTGCATATCTGCATTGACCATCTAAGCTGTTTCTGCCTGTAAACCAGTTCAAGAAAACCCCATTCAGACTAAGAAACTTTTACAACAGTTTCCAGAGGATTCAAATTGACCAATTTCTCTGCAGTGTGCCCTTTTACCTTTTTTCCAGGAAAGCAATTGCATTTTATTGCATTTTATTTCTTCAAATAAGAAAAAAGCTGATTGGCAGGTGGAATGGACTCCAGGAATATCCCCAATCAGCTGTTCCCAGAGGTGAATTTTAGCAACAGGTTTCTTGGTTGTGAGCTCTGTGCCTTGCTTTTTTTTTTTTTTTTTTTGCTTTTTTGCTTTTTTTCCTGCCTCTGAAAGCCTCTGAAACAGGGCTTCAGAAAAAAAGCCTCTGAAGCGCTGTTTGAGGGCTTTTTTTCTGAAGCTCTGTTTGGGAACTTATTTTCTGAAGCTTCATTTCTGATGCTTTTTTCAGCCTCTGAAACCTCCATTTGAGAAGCTGGGCGGGACTACATATGGAGTATAAGACACACCCAGATTTTCACTCTCTTTTTTGGGAGAAAAAGGTGCGTCTTATAGTCCAAAAAATACGGTATTTATATATTCAGGTTAAAGCCTCAACAGAAATGAAATCAGCTGGATGTACAAACAGGCACAACAATCACTATTAAATAAAAAATTATTTCCAGCCACCCTGTTGCTCTTTAACAGTTCCAATTCCTCCCTTTTTTTGGTATTTCTGAAGTAACATAATGATTATATTTGCCTCAAATGTAGAAATTTAATAATTCAGAATTAAGTAGGAATATTTTGTTATTTGAATTACATTTTTAAAAATTTTTCCAAGTCAGCAAGTTTGTCCTTTAAAAAAATATACTTAAGAAACAATGAAATGCTGCAGCCCTGGACTTATTTTTAAGGAGAGGGGTGAGAAGAAAATCCAGCTTGGTCAAGAAAAGTAAAATAGCAATTTCAAAAAAAATTCTGCTGATTTTTTGAAACATGGAATTAGTTCAGCAAGTTCATAGCCACTATGCAACACCATCATTAAAAGAAAATTCTAGAAAACCATTAAAATCAGAGTACCTATTGACTCATTCAAGCAAATGTTTCTTTCTCTTAGAATTAGCCTGAAAGGTACTAAAACACCATAGTTAAAACAGAATGAACTGTTCAGAACAACGTAAAGGAAAAATGGTTTGTTAAAAGCTTGGCAAGAAAATGCACCTGAAAATCATTTTTATGATAAGTAGAATACAGGGTGATGTTTTCCATTTCTACCTTCCAGTAACTGTTGCTGGTGTATTCTGGCAACAAGGCAACAAGCAATGTGGATTAGCCACAGCATGTGCAGGGAAATAAAAAGTGCTAGAATCTCCTCCAGCATTTCAAATCAGAATGGGTTAAACAGCTTCAGAAATATTAAACAAAACTTGTTGAAAGCGTAGCCTTTTTTCCAAAAACAAACAACACTGCAGGTTTCTACACATCTGATATGCAGAAATAAAAAAATGGATATATTAAAATAAGCTTTTAATCTACTTCAAATTATAAAATTTTCCTGGCAATAGTTTATCTGTAACTTCACTCAACCATCAAGGCAATGGATATGATGTGTTCTTTCAAAGACCCTGAAATGTCAGTTTGCTGATGGAAGTTTCTATCTGTCTATATTTACATCTTGTGGTGTTTATGGTGGTGATAGAAAACAAAGAATGGATGTACATCAGATGGATGGATTGATGGATGGATGGATTAGGGATGGAAGGAAGGAAGGAAGGAAGGAAGGAAGGAAGGAAGGAAGGAAGGACATTTAATAGGAATAAGAAAAGATCTCTCTCTCCTCATTTCATTTCTAAACACAAGATTCAAGTGATCTTCCTATGCAGCTTTCATTTTCATAAGATTTCTCCCTTTGGTTTGACATTTTAAACAATATTTACAGATTCGATTATAACAAAAAGCAATCGGACAATCACCTGCAAAGCTGAAATAAATGATAGATCATATATTGAGCACTTATTGATTCAGGCCAATACCAAAAGTTTAACTAAGATTAATGTGTTGATTTTTAAATATTCCTCGTAATAATTCTAATATACAAGTAAGATTACAGACTAGGGGAGCACAATATTTAGAAAGAGGGATTCAACAAGGAGAGGGCTCTTTAAAAATTGACTTTACTCTGTGGAAAAGACAGCTTCTTTTAAATTTTCCCCCTCTTTTATAAAAGATTTTTAAAATTTTAAAATTTTAAATATCTTTTAGTATTTATATATTCAATTTTAAATTGGTTTTAAAAGTTTGGGGTTTTAAATTTGTCAGGGCCAAAATTATTTAATTTGATTTTATTCTATTTTTTAAATTTTGTATTGTATGTGTTTTTATTGTTTGGCTGTGCACCGCCCTGAGTCCTTCGGGAGTAGGGCGGTATAGAAATCTAATAAATAAAATAAAATAAAAATAATAAATAAATGCAACTCTAGTGACAGCTCTGGGAACCTTCTTTTTGGGCTAACACTAGTTTCAAGCCAGTAAACTTTAGATGAACCATGATTCTGCAATCCAGTCTGGATCTTCTCTATTTCACTATTACTACTGAAAACAGAAAACTTCACATGAAATGCAAATGAACTTCTAGCATCAATCCTTCAGCCAAAAATTGTGTACGATTCAGTATAAAACATAGTTAGTTGTTCCTGTTGTGTCATCTGACAAAACCTGAAATACTATCCTCATCTGGGAGTCCAGATAAGCTGCAAACATTTATAAAGTTTATCAAGTTATCTTGCAATATCATAAATGAGATCCAGCTGGTGAATTATAAATTGCTCAGGCTCGATATAATTATAACTGATTCTGCCTTGAGCACAATGTATTTTGAATTTTCCATACAATCATACTATGCATATAATTTTAATACATTCAAATAAGCTGTTCTGTAGATATTTAAAAATTTCTTTTATTAAATATATATGATAACAATTGTTAATCAAAGCAACAAGTACAAATAGTCCTTGATAGTTACAAGGACTCAAATATATCTAATCACTTCCAATACTGAAAAAAATAAATTACTAATGTAGTCAATCAAACTACAGATAGATGTAATGTAGTCATTCAAACTTGATAGAACTTTAAAAGTACAATTAAATCACTGTGATCAATGCCCTTTTTATTCTAATACATTACATATAATGAGAATGATATTCTTTCATTCTGATATAATGACCAATATCATTCTGATATTCTGATATAATGACCAATTATATTCTTTAAAAACAGGAAAATAAAGCATGCATTCTAGATAAATATATAATAACATCATCGCTTTTAAAGAAAGATCCTGAATATTTGTTCCTTCCCTAAAATATTAAACATTAACTTAACAAAAGAACAGAATAATAGAGTTGGAAGGGACTGCAGCTGCAGCACATTGTTGGCTCATATTTAAATGGTTGTCTACTAGCTCTTAGATCCCTCTCACAGTTACTGCTATTGAACCAAATACCACCTATTCTATACCAGTATTTCTGGTTTTTCTTGCCTAAATGTAAAACTTTACTTTTTCTACCACTGGATTGCATTTTGTTGGATAGGGCCTGTGTTTAAGTCTGTTAAGACCCTTCTGGATCATGAGCATATCTTCTAAAATGTTGACTATCCCTGTCAGATGACAGATTTGCCTGTCATCTACAAATTTGATGTGTTCCCCTTCTATACACTCATTTTGTCAATCTATTATAAATAATTAAGTGGAACTAACATTGGCATTGCTCTCAAAATATTTAGCACTCTGGATACAATGTTCCTGATACAATATTTTTCACATTACCAGAAAATCATTATCTTTGGGAAGCAATCAACAAACTTGTGAATGTTGGATGATAAAAGAACAGGGAACTTAGATTGGAAGTTGAAAGGAAGGAAGGAAGGAAGGAAGGAAGGAAGGAAGGAAGGAAGGAAGGAAGGAAGGAAAAGGTACATTAGAGGTATCCAAAGCATTTCAAATTCAAAATACTTGAATCTTTGAAAGATTCTGCCCATTCTGGAAATGTTTGAGCTCCAAGTTATGTTTTAAGTTGAAAAAATTTGTACACCCATAAGCTATTAAAATACTGAATGAAAGGAACAAAGATTTTGAAAAGCCTCAATAGAATCCATTTTCATTATAAGGTATTGTTGATTTATTTTAAGACTAATTTGAATAATTAATCTATTCATTAATCTATTCATTAAATCAATACATACAGTCTTAATTCAATAGCTATTTTCA
This sequence comes from Pituophis catenifer annectens, assembly GCF_029215685.1. Taxonomy (NCBI): domain Eukaryota; kingdom Metazoa; phylum Chordata; class Lepidosauria; order Squamata; family Colubridae; genus Pituophis; species Pituophis catenifer. The sequence goes on along the minus strand of NW_027256886.1, from coordinate 56,733,853 downwards.
AACGGAGCTTTTATGTATTCTTAAGTCCTTTGAATGGAGTATTGTAAATTTTGCTGCATCAATGGAAAGAGTTAAAGTAAAGGCTTAAAGTAGATTAAAATAGGGATTGTGAAAGTTGGGGTTTTGGCACACTAAAAATTCACACAAGAGAAGAATAAATAAGACATTTTATCTCAAAGATGGCTACATGTGGATACTAGTCTTTAGCTAGTATGCATATGAAACATCATTCCCTTCTAATCTTGTGATGCCTTGGCATTCAACCATCAGAGAGACCAAATTAGTACATTACCCTGATATAAAGGGCCTTTGGGAATTATTCTTTTGGAAATTCTCCCAGTCTTAAATTTGCAATATACAATCAGTACAGTACTGTAAAAATATGAGCACCAGAATCAAAAGGCCAGGTGTAACCAATGCTGAATTTTCCAGGCTGTACCAATCGTATCAGAATGGTAAATTATATCAGGCTATAGTACTTCATAACATTTTTTATTTATTTATTTATTTTGTCAACAAGTACAAGGAAACAAGTAACAGTATAGACATAGACATGGACACATATAAAAGGAAATAAATAAGCAAAACATAGCCATAAACACATAAAATGAGTACATATAAATGGGAACAGTAGGACAGAGACGGTAGGCACGCTGGTGCACTTATGCACACCCCCTTAGGGACCTCTTAAGAAACGTGAAAGGTCCACAGTAGACAGTTTAAGGTAAAAGGTATGGGGATTAGAGAGACTAACAACAGGATCAAGTAGAGTGTTCCAGACATTTACTACTCTGTTGCAGAAGTCATATTTTCTACAATCAAGATTAGAGTGAATTATATTGAGTTTGAGTCTATTGATAGCCCTTGTGTTATTGCGGTTGAAATTAAAGTACTCGTTTATAGGTAGGACGTTTTGGTAAATAATCCTATGAACTAAGCTTAGGTTGGAATGTAGACGGCGTAGTTCGAGGCTATCGAGGTCTACAATTTCAAGCCTGGTATATAGGGAATTTTATTTTGAGCAGAGGATTTGAGTACTCTTCTAGTAAAATATCTCTGGATCCTCTCTAATATATTGATGTCTGAAATACAGTGAGGGTTCCAGGCAGGTGAGCAGTATTCAAGTATAGGTCTGGCAAAAGGTTTGTCAGACTGTGATACAAATTTCAGAGGAATAGTAGTTTTAATAGCAAGGCTATTTAATTCTTTTCAACCAAGGACTGAACTAGCTTTTAAATAATGAATCAACCAAAGGGTAGATGGAACAACGACAAAAAGAGGAGAAAATAAAATATGATCATTAAATGGGTTCAGTTTAAATATAACATCTTGAGTTCAATCACAACTGATAACTTTTTTTCTGCATCTTAATCCCTTTTTGTCTCACTAAAAAGTTATATAATTTGATGGCATCTTTTGGAGTAGTTTTGGAGTCTCATACTGCCATTTTGAGCATCTATGGGTTTATTCTATAATGAAATGTATATCCCATCTTTATGTTTGAATAAACAATCAAGGCAAGTTACAACATTTTAAGAATGTAAATATAAAATCAAAATCAAAAATTACAATCAAGGTCAATAAAATACAATAAAATAATGAACGTAAAGAGCATGGTGACAGATACATTTTGGCAATCGTCCTAAATATTTAAGAGAGAAAAAAGATTCATCTCCTTGGAAGAATATCCTTCCCCACAGAGTGCAAAGCTAAAAGCTGTGTGAGGCCTGGAAGCCATCTTTTGCATTGGATCTTCAGCCCTGCCACATTTAGTGCTCTGGGAAACTGGGAGGGGGGATTGTATGGAGCTGGGAAGATATATAGTCATGATAACATTCCTTTTTCTGGTAATCAAGGACATTCTTCCCTGCACCTGGAAGGGTGTGTCTGGGAGGCATCTCCAGTTGGGATGGTGCATTCATTGGGGCATGTGATGGACATATGGGTGCTGGGCAGGGATTTGAATTTTCATTTGGGTGGTGAAAACCTGGAAGCTTTCAGGTTCAGGGTTTCCCAGATGTGCCAATATGACATCTCTAATAAAATGGAAGTTTGAGGAACTTCAAACCTCAGAATCTTGTTTTGTTAGGGGTGTAACTTGGAACCCTCACATTCTGAGCTTCTGACAGTGGGGGCATCTTCAGATGGACCTCCAAGGTACCAGGCAGGTTCATACCAGGAAAGGCAATCTCTCAACCCAGGTAGCCCTTCACTTACAACCACTCATTTAATGACTGTTTGAAGTTTCAATGACACTGAAAAAAGTGTCTTATGACCATTTTTCACACTCAGACTGTTGCAGCATCCCCATGGTTATGTGATCAAAATTTGGATGCTTGGCAATTGACTCATATTTATGATGGCTATAGTGTTTTGAAGTTATATAATTCCCTTTTGCGACTTTCTGACAAGCAAAGTCAATGGGGAAGCCACTTAGTGACAATGTCACTAACTTAACAACCACAGTAATTCACTTAACAACTGTGGCAACAAAAGTTGTAAAATGTAGCAAAACTCACTTAGCAATTGTCTTGCTTAGTAACCGCAATTCGGGCTCAATTGCAGTCATACGTCGAGGACTATCTGAAAGGGGTTTATCACTTAAAATTGTGTTCAGCAAAATAGGAGGTGGGGGCATTGAGTATATATATTTTGTTTTGAGTTCCTAAAAAATAAAGGAAGGATAAGTAAAGTAAATGTCCTTAAAAAAATAATAAATGATTGAGAGGCAGAACAGATCTTTCACTTGCATTATTGCTGTAGAAATATGCTTCTTATTATACCACTACAAATCGAATGGCAACTAGGTATTTAGGAACACTCCCAAAATGGATATTCTATTTTAATTCTAATTGTATTTTTTACTGTTCATGGCCCAGAGTCCATTAGGAGTGGGGAAACCTAGAAATGTTAGTTTGAAAAGCAGATAAAGGAGAAAGCACAAGGGAACATCACACTCAGCTCTGAGATTAGATAGAGTTAGATTATTCTATTGTGGAATATCCCGTATCTAAGATGTCTCAAGTATCAGCAAAACCTGTTTACAAAAAGGAAAATCATTGATTTTGATGAATTAAAGTGGAAGTTGGCAGATGGAGGGATAAAGCGGAAGGATTTTAAGAAATGTAGTGATATTTTTGATGGGATAAAAGACAGTAAGAAATATAGAGAACACAAAATTCTAAAATACTATATTAACAAAATAGGCTAATTGTGATCAAAGAATGAGAGTATTTATGTACAGATAATGGTATTAAAGGTGAAGCAAAACATAGCTACTAGTTGATTAAAAAATTCTGGTGATTTCAAGGACACCTTTGTGCAATTTCCTTAGCAACCATAGGGAAGAGATTTGTCATAGTCTTCTTCCAGTGTGCAGAATTAAATAAAATATTGAACTTTGCTTTGCCAACTATCTCAGCTTTAAAAGACTTTCTTCCTTTATTTGGTTACAGTATTATTCAAATACTTTGCTCTGAAGAAACAAATACTGGTTACCAAGATGAGATGGTCGACATTTTAGCTCAAGCTTATTAAATATCACAATATTAATACTTAGGCTTTCACTGGTTATATAGCTCAGTTAATGGATTTACACAGCAGTTTTCTACATTCAGTAGAATTTATTCCCAGGATATGTTACTCAGAATGTTTATAAAACTCTTAAGATTAATGCATTTTGTTATATAAATAAAGCAGCATTCCTATTATTAGATCAAAGAGAAACAGAATATAAGATGTCATGCTGCATCATTTGTATATTTGTTCTACTAGTTACATTATATATGTACATAAGTCTCTTTATGTGTGACTTCTAGTAATATGCAATTCTCCTATTTAGAGTGATTTTGAATATCTCCTCTTGTTTATCTAAGCAATGATTCAAACTTTTTGACACATCTATTTTTATAAACTGCTTTCTGCTTTATCAGTTTTCCCACTAATAGTCTTTGTTATCACATTTCTTGCAATTGGGAATTTAAATGTGCTTAAGAAATGTAGACATTCCATGGAAAATGAAATCTATGCCAGCATATAGCTAGCAGAAATAATCTTGCTGTTTAGCTTTGATTAAGATTTCCCAGCCAGCTATGAGTGTGGGAAAGCCAGGAAAATGCTGCTCAGGCCAACTTGTAGCTTATTAGTTAGCACTGGAAAACAAAATAATATTAATGGAAGAACAGTCTTTTAAAATTAACTCATATAATTCCACGTAAAATTGAACTTTTGCTTTGAATTTGGAGTGCTTCTTTATATCCATACAATTTAGGAATGCAATTATATACACTTAAAGACAAGTCACCTGTTTGTGATTCATCCTTAACATGAAGTTCAAAAAAACCTGTGATGGAGGAAGTTAATCCAAACAACAATGCCTTAAATTAGAGGCATCTAAGTTACAAGATTGTGTTCATGTGGAGGTAGACAATCTATAATTAAAATCATGTTCAGTACTGTATAGTTACACTAAAGAACAAATGAGATAAAGAAAATGAAGGGTGAGCCAAAAGGGCAAATGAATAGGATTACAGTAAAGAATCCCGAATGTAATTTTGCATGTAATTAATTCATTTATAATTATTAAAATTATCAATATAAGTTACATGTTTCACAAATGAAATACACAGATAATAACTATTCTTCCTGTAACCATAGCCAATGAAGTATCCTCAAGAGACCTAAAACTTCAGCTGATACTGCAACCTCATGTGAACATTATTCAATATTGTGTTTTCTTTAAAATTCTATCTAGAAAGCCAAGATGTCATCAAAGTTAAACTTCATTCTCAACAATAATTGCAATGGTATCATTTTCCAACATTGTAATTTAGTTTCTACTTCACAACCTTCATCCAAGTAGTCATCAGGGCTGACCCTGCTTAGGTTATGAAATTAACTAATGTCAGCTAAGTGCTGTCAGTTGTTGAGGCAAATTAAAATTTAACTGTTTAAAATTAGCTCTATGTGAAGACAACACTGGGAGTTGTACACTTGCTTTAGAGTAGGGGTGTCAAAGTCATGTCGTTACAGCAGCATCATGTGATGTATCAGTACTTTTTCAGTTTAGCAAACTGGCTGTAGGCATGACCTGCGTGTGACGCATCCAGCACATGGGGCCGAAGTTTGACAGTCCTGCTTTAGAGGGTTTCAATTTCTATGTAAGCCCTTCAACAAAAATTAACCAATTAGAAGTTTTAAAGCATCTTCAAAAGATACATTTCACTTTTTTTACAACTAGTGGCAGATCTTCTTTGATTATTCAAGTGTGAAACAGCAGAGATTCTCCTTTTCTACTTAAAATAGTACAACTGCCATTCTGACCTTTTTTAGTCAATAATAGAAGACCTGTAGGTGACTTTATAATGTGCTATATAGCAAATCCAGAAGTGTTGATTTGGTTACTCAGCACTATTCCTTCAAATGCCCAAATAATCCATATTTCTGTAATAAGCATCACATTCAGGAGGAAGCTTTATCTCATGAATTGTAAAGTATGAAGGAAAAAAGAAATGCGAAGGAATGCAATTGATAATAGTCACTGGAATTAGCTGTGGTTCCTGGAAATCATCTTAGTTATAGTATATAACTTTGAGATCAATTGATTGATGCTGACATTTAAGTATATATATTTTCTAGAATGTGGTTCCTTTTTCTCTGAATGATTCACTTATATTTAAATGCTGATTAATCACAAACAACCCAGACATATTTTCAAATAATCAAATATTACATATTGCATACTAAACTCTCTCTCATCTTAATTAACAGGCAAATCTTCTTTAAGAAAGAAAAAAAATAATTTAATGGGAAAATCTGGTTTCCTTTTGCTGACAAGGATTGATTGATGGAGTATTTGGACTTTGTTTTTCTTGTCTAAGAGTTGAGTTATGGAGACAAGAGAGATTGTGAAGAAAATAATTGTGCCTGGTTACCCTTAATGGACTCTTGCTATAAACATTGATTGACATACTATTTTGATTTTGTTTTCCTTACCTAAGAAATATGCTATGGGGGGAAGAGATATTAATTTTTATTTAGAGATGTTTATAAGCTATATTGCTTTTCCAGCTGGGGTGAAGGAGAAAATTACTACACTTTCTTTGTCTTTCCATTTTTTTTCTTTCTTTCTTTTCCTTTTTCACCTCTCTTTTTTCTTTCTTTTTAAAATTCTCTTGTTTGTATTTTTTAGTTTACATTGATTTTTATCACTGAAGAATGACATGCATCATTCTTAATAAGAAATTATTTTAAAACAAAAATCTGGTTTCCAATCTGATTTGATACATTAAGTTGAATATAAAATGAACTTTAATATTAGATTTCAACTGAAAAAGAAAAATTCCTGGAAAGAAAAGGAAGACATAAAACCATATCATTCTTAGTTGTTACTCCTAAATAATTGTATCACTTAATGAATACGAGAACTCCAGCTGGTGTTTAATGCTGAGGTCCATGTATGTGCTCATTATGTCTGTGAAAATAAATCCTACTAAGGGATTAAATCCGGGTGATGATCTTCATAGTCAAGGGTTTCTCACTTATCTTCTCATCCTCTTAGCAATATTAGAAGAAGTTTCAAAGATTTCTGTTTCATTATAGTTTAAGCCACTGAAATATAACATCACGCTTACATTGCCTATGATCAATTAAAACAAATCAAATCCTAAACTATTCAAAAGCTATTGCTTTTGAACTGCTTTGCTTCAATTCTGTTGTGATCAATTACCATGTTTCCCCGAAAATAAGACCCTGTCTTATATTTTTTTGAACCCTGAAATAAGCGCTTGGCCTTATTGCCATGCGCTCAAAAGCCCGATTGGGCTTATTATCAGGGGATGTCTTATTTTGGGGGAAACAGGGTATTACAGGGAGTTCTCAACTTACAACAGTTTGTTTTGTGACTGAAGTTACGATGGCATTGAAAAAAGTGACTTACGACCTTTTTTTTGCATTTATGACCATTGCAGTATTCCCATAGTCAGGTGATCAAAATTCAGATGCTTGATAACTGACTCATATTTATGATCGTTGCAGTGCCCTGAGGTCATGTGATCCTCTTTTGTGACCTTCTCACAAGCAAAGTCAATGGGAAAGCCAGATTCTGCAGTGATTCACTTAACAACTGTGGCAAGAAAGATCATAAATTGGGACAAAATTCACAAATGTCTCACATAAATTTTGGGTTCAGTTGTGGTTGTAAATTGAGGACTACCTATATTTAGTATTTGGATGCAACGTTCAGCAGCATGTCAGGAAGAAATAGAAAAATATGTATGAATCAAAGATTTATGTACATATTTGTTATTTATGAATGAAGCCAATATGATATTCTCATATTCTGACCCAGTATTTTTTTCATTCTAACTATAATAATAAAAGGGACCTTTGGTGTTTATGTAATTGGTTTCAAATCTTGTTTTGTACTGGATTCATAATATTCCACTTTATAATTGTCCAAAACCACATTATCACTTTGGAAATAAAAGAAATACCCCCACTTTCAAATTAATGGTAGCTGATTATGAGACTCTGCATCTGTTAAAGAGTATGTCCCATAATACTTTGACCTCATAGAAACACATGTTCCTTTTATGCAATCTTTTGTAACCGAATGAAATTTTTAGCATTATTTGCGTTTCAAATGTCTATTATGTCTAAAATGTCTATTATGTCTATTATGTCTATTCACATTGTATTAGAATTCTTCTACAAAATAGATTCCTTGTTTCCAATTCACATAATCTTCATTCCATTTTACTGGAGATTCCATTTTATTCTGAAAACACCTTCAAAATAATTTACCTTAAAATGGTTCAACTTTGAACTTGTTGTGATACATGAGACTTCTTAAAGTTGTCTCAGGAATCTAGGTTAGATTGGAAGCAATATTGAAAGAAAGAAATTTAAATGTGTTCCAACTAGGCTATTTTTCTAATTTAAATTGCACTGCAGTTGATACTGAATTATAGTAATTTATAGAGTGCTGCCATTGGAATGGGTTCACTTCCATGAATGCTGCAACTGTCTGCAAAAATAATAACAGGGCTGTCTAAATTACAGTCCTGTGTTATTTTTAAATATAAAAGTGTATATTGGGACATCTAACCACAACTTTCTAGTAGCTTGTGTACCTTGATCTTAAGTGGTTTTAAGATGTCAAGCAATGGGTCAGGGACATTAGTCTGAACCTCATTTCTCACCAACTCCCCTATTAATCTTACATCCTTATTTCCTGTCTTATGCTAGCCTATGGGCTAGGTTTTTTTGGGAGACGGGAAGTGGTACTTTACTTACTTACTTACTAATTAATTAATTAATTAATTAATTAACCACACATCTCCCCTATAAGGAGGACTTACACTGACAATCCTCCAAGTTTCTAGTTCCATGCATCATTTTTTAATTTTTTTAGTAACTTTAATTTTTAAAAAATGGGATTCTGGACTAATAATAAAGTAAAGAACTTCAGCATAGTTTTCTTTACCTATGGATCATATCGATTTTATTTTAGACAATAAGAAAGAATAGCAACTGTGACTCTAACGCTCTAAGTATTGCCAGCTGCCCAACAAAAGGCCAAGGCCTTTAGGAACATTGTAAGAAAGGGGATTAGGATGATTGCTATTCTAATAAATTAGTGTTTTCTGATTGGTTATTTATTTGTATTATTTTATTTATTAGATCTATATGGCTGCCCATTTCACCAAAGGTGACTCAGGGTAGTGTAAAACAATACAATAAGACAATGTCTTACAACAAACATAATATAATCATATAAAGTTTGGAGTTAAAAATTAGTACTATTAAAACTAAGAGTGAAATATACAAACGCCCCCGATGACAACCATTTTGTGAGTAGAAAAGTACCCAAGGAGCCATTTTGTGAGAACACCCACAGCATGGTCTCAGAATTCAAAATCTGCTTACCATTACCCTAAAAGAAGAGATGCATTGTAAAAATGTGTATTAATCATGATTCTTTTTCTTTGCATAATTATCTATCTTTTATTTGTGTCTCATATTATTAATATCAATATAGTTTCAATAATCCTAACTTATTTTTTTTCTTGTTAGAGATGACAAACTACATCATTTATTCATGTATGATAAGTCCAAATTGGGACATTATATTCACCTTTATTTATTTCTTCCAGTGACATCTTTACAGTCAATATTTATATTATCCATCACAATGTTTCTTGTTTTCTGATGATCCCATCCCCCCCACACACATCTACACATAATACACAAATACTTTGAAGTCTCAGTAAATGAAACAGATTGCTCTGTGACTTTGTCCCTTGAAACGTTTCTTCATCTCCTTTGAACAAAACCTAGTCTAGCTAAGATAGTTAGATCAGTTTTCCCATTGAATCCTCTCACTTCTCCTTTCTATTTTATAGATCTTCTAATTATATTTCCTCATTCTCAATCCTCCTGTTTCTATCTTCCCACTATTTATGTTTTCTTATTATAGCGATCCTTCTTTCACCTCTATCTTGAGATTCATCTTACTATGCATAGAAAATATGGGTTGATTTAAGGACTCTTGAGTACACTTAACTCAACTTTCTTTCCTTGTCAGTATGAATTTGAATCTTAATGCTATTTTTGATGTATTTGTACTAGTTCGTTGCTTGTGTTTATTTTTGGATAAATATTTCTCTGGGCATCCTTCCTTCAAGGAAAGTTACTGACTTTACAGTGACATTCCAAAATGCACAAAAAAACAGAATGGCATTTAGTATGCTATTTTCCCACTGATATATCCTAAGGGATATCAGAAATTTTAATTTGATTTTACTCTGATCAACATTAATGAACAGACATGGATCTATTCACTCACTAGCAAAATTGTCAAAACGCACTACCCTAAAGGAAATGTGTCCATGTGTAAACTTTTAGATCCCAGTACAGCCTTCAAAATACATTCCTAGATTACTTTTCTTTGCCTGCCACATGCCCCCAACACATTTTCAAAATATTATTAGCAATAAATTTTATAGATTTTTGGGAACAGAAACATGCAGAAGAAAAGCAAGGAGAGCTACATTTTAAAATATAGACAGATGATAGTTTTGTCTAATAAGAATCCTTAGCAGTGTACGATCTTGTTAGAAAAAGATGAAGGCATCTCCTTACCTGGGATGGATGTCCACAAGGAGCACAAGGGTCTGCATAGTAATCACGTCAATCCTTTTACAGTGAAAGCGTGCCACCTTCAGCACTTTCAGATATGTGAAACACAAGACTACGAGAGAAAGGAGAAAGCTAAAGGAATGAAAGATTCCTGTGAAAATCATAAACTGGGTCCTGTCCTCCAGTCTCTTGTTGTACAGGGTGCAAGAGGCATAAAGGTGGTGGAATCCTACCCAAGAAAGAGAAGTTGCCACAATTGGGAAAGATACTGAGTGTAACCACGTGTAGCTCAGGATGAGGGCAGCATCTTTGTAACGCATCTTGGAATGGTAGTTTAGAGGAAATACCACTGCTATCCACCGGTCAATGCTGAGAGCTGCCATGCTCAGCATGGAATTGGTAGTCAAGAAAGTCTCTAAAAACCCCACTATGTGGCAAAGCTGTTCTCCTCCAGGTGGTTTCTTGTAAATGATCCCAGCCAGAGTGAGAGGCATGTTCAAAGCAGTCATCAACAAGTTGCAGAAGGTCAGGTTGAGGATAAACAATCCCGGGACTTGCTTGCGGATATCTGCACTATACAGAAAGCAGATCAGCACCAACACATTGGACAGCAACGATACAAGGATGAGCACCACAATTAAGAAAGCCAGGATCACTTCCCAAATGTTCATGGTGCCTCCATTCACAGGAGGAACATTTCCAAAACTGCACCCAGCTGGCATCCAGAAAACATGGTGTGAGGCACTCTCACACCCTCCTCCTCCTCCCCAGCCTGCTCGCACTCCTGCATGCCCTCCGTATTTTTAGAAGAGCTGCAGTCCCTCCACCCCCTGCTGCTGCTTCTTTCCACGTCAATGCTTTTTAGAGAGAGGCACAAAAAGCAATGGGAATGCCCATTAAACTACAAAGGGGGTGATTTTTTTAAAAAAAACGAACCATGTGGATCATCCAGAATCAAGGCACAACTCTTCTAAAGAAAGCAGAATACTCTGAGCGGCAGGTCCTCTGAGATCTCTCATTATTGGTCCTAATGCTTCTCAGCAGTTCAGCCAGTATATTTATTTTCTTTTACTCCCTGCATCCGTCTCTCTCTTTCTCTCTCTCTCTCTCTCTCCCTCCCTTGCTCTGATTCGCTCTCCCCCGCCCACCTATAAGCTTTCAGGCTGACTCTAACCTGCTTTTATGATCACAGATATATCTCCCATTAATGGATTAAAGTGTGCACACTGCTGGTGATTTGCTGGCATGATTGATTCTCCATCATTTTCTTTTTATTTTCCCCCAGTGCAAATTTCCTATATCAGTTTCATCCTTTAGAGATTCTGAAATGACCAATTCCAAAGTTCCACCACCCGCTTTTCACCCACTTCTGCTGTCTCGTGCGACCTGAAATTAATTTACTCTTCTTTTATTTATGTTGGGTAACTTGATTCCAGCAATGCTAAAGACCGATATGTATTTTTCTTCACTGTTCCAGTTATTTTCACAAAAATATATTATCTGGAGTAAATTTCAAAGTTCTTTAATGTAAAAGAAAATCCTTTCATCACAGAAGGAGTGGGGGGGGGGGGGACCATCTAGATTGTCCCAGAGTTTTTGTTTAAGAAAAAGACTTTCAGTTGCTTAACTCATGCAGAGGAAGATGTATTTACACCTATGGGTGTTCCCAAAGAAATTGGAATCCTTTGTATAAGCATGATTGTAGGGAGAACTAAGGAGAGATGATACATGAAAGAAATGAGGAGAAAGGGGGACATAAAGTGGAAGGAAGAGGGAGAGGGAGAGGGAGAGGGAGAGGGAGAGGGAGAGGGAGAGGGAAAGAAAAGAAAAGAAAAGAAAAGAAGGAAGGAAGGAAGGAAGGAAGGAAGGAAGGAAGGAAGGAAGGAAGGAAGGAAGGAAGGATATAAGAGATTTGGACGGCTCCTGTTGATTCAGACTCTAAGTGGTGATTGATTGGTCCTATAATTTTCTACAATGATGAGGAACTGGTGGCATGATTTTAAATTTTGGAAACTCACATTTTCAAGGACTAAACATGCTAAGTAAAGGCACTCCATCATTTAGAATTCCAAAGGCATAGGTCTATTCCCCATCCTAATTTCTAGGCTGCTCCTCTCCACAATTTTCAGCTTTGAAAATTGACTTTGAAAGTTTTAAGCTCCTCCCATGAAAGAGATGTTTGGAAGTTATCTGTTCCCCTATCATACTAATGCTAATGCACCATTTTGAAGAGAGAGAGAGAAAAAAAAATCTTTCAAGAAAGAAACCAAATCCATCTGAATCTATTTCCCCTTTTAGAATTACTGATAAATGTCATGGCCAGGGATATCAAGAAGATTTTTTTAACAAAGAATGATTATGTAGGAGACAGAAATATAGCAAATGTTGATATGGATAAATGAGACTTGCATCTAGGTGATAGACGTATTTGCCAAAAAGAGAGCTTATGGACTGCTATTATTACAACAAGAAAGACTGTTAATAAATCTTACATTGGGGACTTTAGGAAAAATATTTCTCAAGCTTCTCTCTCTCCCTCCCCCTCTTCTCTCTTCCCCTCCCTCCCTCTTTCTGTGTGCATGTGTGTGTTTGTGTGTGTGTGTGTGTGTGTATGTGTGTGTGACAGAGAGAGACAGGTAGAAAGACAGAGTCAGAGAGGGAGACTGACCACAATGGAGAAAAGCTATGTGCATCAAGGCTCTGTATATACACAAGCAAAGAGTAGATGAGGTTGTGGTCAGAAAAAAGCAGGTAAAGGGAAAATGACTGATCTGAAAGTGGAGGGCACAGAACTTTCTTATGATTGGCAAGAGAGTTAGGAAACTCTCCTATTGTTCAGCACCAGTCTGCCATGATCCCTGGGGGGGAGGATAAAATGGAGAAAGAATGCTTGGAGGAAAGTGAAAGTAATAGACATAAACATGCCTCTCGGGGACAGTGCTTCAAGGTCACTTCCCTGGGAGAAGAATGCAGCCGCAAGACAGCCTACACTCAGAGTGATGGTTTCTTTGAAATTGATTGGACAATGGAGGGGGACCAGCAATAGGATGTGCCTTAAAGGGGGGGGATTAGATCTAAGGATTTGGCGTGCTAACTTCAGTTCTGGCTTTGCTTTATTGTAATCCACTTGACCTTTAGTAAACTATACCTTTGTCAACAAATGGAGTCAAGGATCATTCTTGCTTAAAGGTTCAAGTTGAGGTAGGACTGACAAAAAGATATGAGGCACCCTACAAATGTTTTTAAGATGAAAAGGAATTAGAGCCCTATGGGTTTCCATTGCATATCATGAAAATTGCTTTCTTCCAACATTTTTTCCAACCTACATTATTTGAAGATTGAGCTATCTTAGAACTGTTAGTTAAAATGCAGGCTAGAGAGCCTTCTCCAGGCAAAACAACAGCAACAGCAATATTGTAATGCTTTCCTTGAAATTTCAGTTCTTATCTCGAAAGCAGAAACAATAACGGCTCATCTCAACCAAGAGCCTTCAATATTAAACTGATCTCTTTGCTGGACTATAAGGTTTTCAGTGCACCGAATCAGTGCTGTACATTTTCTACACTTTATCTTTTGTCCTTGTGAATTACTAATAAATGCTTATCATTTAGGTTTTGTGGGGGGGGGGGGCGGTTAATGCAAGGAATGGCTGAAGATGTTTTGCCCTTTGTTTGTTTGTTTTTTGTCCTTGACTGACGGCTTTTATGAAAGACTTGAAAATCAAATTAATCCAACAACAGCAGCTGCCCACACAAACCTTTGACAAGGAAATGTTCTGTGGATGGATCTGTGGGGGTGGAAAGCAGAGCTGTTTCCTGTGGACAGTTTCTGAGCATTGTTGGAGCTTTAGTCCATATAATTAATGAGGTACTGAAAGGTGATCATTTCCAGTTGTGCGATTTATGAACATAGACTTTCTAAATATAGTCATTGAATAGACATAGATATAAAACCTAGCTCTATCAACACAGTAGAGCTATTGGGTTTTCTCTTAAGGGACTAGTATTTAAATGAGAAATTATCTTCTTTACTGTCAAACGGGAACGTGTACAGTTTTATTGCAAAAGGAAATACAATACTTCCCATGCAGTACAGTATTTTTTTTCTTTCTTCTGAAAGAAGTTGTTCAATTTAATACTGTTGATGATGATGATGATGATGATGATGATGATGATGATGATGTGGAGGAGGAGGATAAAGAGGAGGAGGATAGAAACTGCCCTAAAAAGCCTTCAGAAAAGCAACTTTCTGAAGGCTGCCATCTACAGGTTGTTGCTGAAGTGCAGTAAAGGTAGGCCATGGCCAATTTACCTCCACACTCTTCCTGATTGAAGGATAGGGCAAAACTATCATTTAGGACACAAAAGGGTCAGGCTGTAAGATTTGGCAAAAAAAAATATTCGACTGACCAAATGATAAGAAGACAACATGCCATCTGGAAGAGGAGAGGATCTGGGTAGGGCAAAAGCAGCAGCTCAAAGGTTAGAAGAGGGTTTAGAGGATATGCCATTTGTTTGATGTTTGGGCACGTTTTCAGAAAAATGAGAAACATTTTATTCCAGGCACCTTTACAAGAGGCTTGATAAGAGGCTTGTACACTCTCTTCAATTTAAAAATTAATTTAGTTTTTAAATTTAGTTTTTTAAATTTAGTTTTAGCAACAATAATGCTGAGCTCTTTGGAAACATAGGATTCTCTCTCAGTACTATCTGGAAAGTCCTTTTGATCATACAATAGCAAAAATGTAAAGAAGGGTGGGAGTAGTTTACATAATTTGGGCTTCCTTCTAAAAGCAAGGTAACCAAGTATGTTTTTTTTTTTCCAGTACCCAAAAACCTGGGATACTGGATGCCTCAGTGAATATGCTCTGCGTAGTAGGAAAGAAAACTCACAAGATGTGAAGTATGTGCTTTTCTGGCCTCTTCCTCTTGGCTATGATAATATGCTTTCCCTCATACTTCATCAGGAAGTGTGTTGGAGGTGAATTGTGCTGGGCCATAGCCTACCTTTACTGGACCTCAGCAACAATCTGTAGATGGCAGCCTTCAAGAAATTGCTTTGTAAGGCTTTCTAGGGAGAGTTGACATGCCAAACATCTGTCAAGCAACTCCCTCCCTTCCTGTTTTCCACACACACACACACACATACACAGAGAGAGGTCTGCCTGACTAATCTGAAGAGCTGCTTTGAAATACGGCCTGAACCACGAAGCTCTCAGTGCTTCATGCCTCTGAATCTTTTTGTCTTTTCTTCCTCTTGAAGCCAATTTCCCCCTTCAATCTTTTGTCAAGCAAAAAAAAAAAAAAAAAAAACAACTTCTTGTCTCTCCCACTATATTTCACATCTGGGTATATTTAATACTTTCCATATTTTATTTCCTCAGTTCACATGTGTGCACATGGGCACATACACTCTCACAGCCTCTACCCAAACACCAAATAGCAGAATCCCTTGATATCTCTATCAAACTCCTGGCCGTTCCATATTCCAAAATAGAAAGAAAAAGGCCAGGTGTTCAGTCTCTCTTGCAATCAAAGCCAAAACAGGCATGAATGAGCAATACCCAGCCATTTCCTAGAGCAGGGGCATTTCCATTGCAGACTTGCTGGGACAGTTGGACTTGAACAGATTGCTGAACCTGACTGTGTCATCCATAGCTTTCTCACCAGGATGCCCTTGAATGTCTGCAGGGAACTTTTAGTTCAGAAGAAGGAAAGTGGTGTCCAATAAGGACTATAAAGAATCAGTTGTTGAATTAATAGGATACAAAGTTTCTGATTCTGTCCCTTACTAGTTTTGACATCAAAACACTTGAGGGATCATCTTTGCAAATAAAGACCTATCAAAAAAGAAGACAATTAAAGGAAGACCTGCTGCATGTTCTTTGATTGTCAAGGTATCATAATATGGTCAATCATGGTAGATCATTTTATAATTTTCTATATGGGTAGAAGCCTTGTTTTGTGTCCCATTGCTTCCTGAAACCACTTTCCCCATTCCCTCCCCTGACCCCTTCCTGTTGAGCCAGACTAGCGAGAGATTCCTGATGAATGTTTGTGAAAGACTTTAGCAAAATTCATGCTGTCCCATTGAGAAGGACAAAAAGGAAGATGAACTCCAGCTCTCTGATAAGGAAATCCTGAAACAGAGTAGTTTGGAGAAGAATGGAGAAGAAGGACAGGACACCTGTTTGGGGGAAAGTCAGTGGTGGGATTCAAAAATTTTTACTACCAGTTCTGTGGGCGTGGTTTGGTGGGTGTGGCGGGGAAGGATACTGTAAAATCTCCATTCCCTCCCCACTCCAGGGGAAGGTTACTACAAAATCCCCATTTCCTCCCAATCTGCTGGGACTTGGGAGGCACAGAATAGATGGGGGCGGGGCCAGTCAGGAGTGGTATTTACCGGTTCTCCCAACTACTCAAAATTTCCACTACTGGTTCTCCAGAACTGGTCAGAATCTGCTGAATACCACTTCTGGGGAAAGCACAGAAGGTGTGACCAGAAGGCATTGCTTCTGAGGAAAAGGAGCACTTAAGTGAATTGGAAAACATGTGATGTTCTGATTTTGGAGGGCGAAATGTTATAAAATGTGAGAGTTGCTTCTAGAAAGCCTCTACCCTATAGCATTCCGGAGATAGAAATCCATGACATCTGATTTCAACTTGCAAATTTTAGCAGTGGAGTAGATAATTCTGGAAGAAGAGAAATCATAAGATATAAAGAGCTTTATAGTAAATCCACACCTTAAATTAAGCCTGCAAGAATACCAACAACCAATGCACCTTCTAGAGCATTGGTGCTTTACACTGTTATGTGAGTTTCTTCTGGCCAATGCATTCTGATCTCCAAACACCAAAACAATTCGTCCAAGGGAAGCTAAGCAAATGACCCAAAATATAACACTGTTCAAGTAGTCCTCGACTTACAACAGTTCATTTAGTGAACAAAGTTACAATGGCACTAAAAAAGTGGCTTCTGACCATTTTTCACACTTACGACCGTTGCAGTTTCCCCATAGTCACATGATCAAAATTCAGATACTTTGTAACTGACTCATATTTATGACAATTGAACTGTCCCAGGGTCTTGTGATCAGCTTTTGTAACCTTTTAACAGGCAAAGTCAATGGCGAAGCCAGATTCATGTTACCGCTTTAACAACTGTGGCTAGAAAGGTCATAAAATGGGGCAAAATTCACAAACATGTCACTTAGCATGTCACTTAACAGTCTTAACAAACATGTCACCTAACAAATATGTGAAGTATGACCCAGGGGTGGGTTCTATATTTTTTTTACTACCGGTTCTGTAGGCGTGGCTTATTTTGTGGGCGTGGCCCACAATTGTCACATGTCTGGTCATGTGACAATTTTTTAGGATTTAGCAGAGGTACTGGTCTACCAGGCTTTTAACTGCTTGCAGAGCTGTACCGGTCTACCCATTTATTTTTGCAGGCACTGATCTACTCATGTATTTTGGCAGGCACTGATCTACTTATGTATTTTGGCAGGCACTGGTCTACTCATTTGTTTTCTTTTAACACTGATCAGCTGTAGGGCGGCCCTTTGAAGCCCCGCGGCAAGAGTTTAAACAGTTTTTTTCCCTCTAGCCATCAACTGGGAGTCAGGAGGCAGCAATAGATTGGGGGTGGGGCCAAATAAAAGGAAATAATAATGCAGATGTGGGGTGGAGGACCAGGGAGGGCAGAACCAGTTCGGTGACATCATATCATCACCGCTACTGGCTCAGGGGAACCGGGCCAAACCAGGAAGAACTGGTATGACCAAAACTGAGCAATTTTGGTTCAGTTGTGATCGTAAGGTGAGGTCTACTTGTAGATCATGTATTGTATGAGTTCTTCTATATGCTGAGAAGTAGTTGTTCATTTAGGAGATAACCACAAACATCAATTATTCAAATTTGGATAAGTTATCCTCTATTTTATTGGGAACAAGCCTTATCCTTACACACACATATACACACACATAAACTGTCTTAAACAAATGTGTTTTATTTGTTGTTGAAAATATAGCTTCAGCCAGTACCTGAGTCAAGCAGTTTCACTTATTTCTGATTCACATACCTGAATAGGAACTTGGAATTATCACATAAGCTTTCTATAACCCAAATTTTATGCATGGATTAATCAGTATAAGTTTAAGAAGCATAAATAAATATACAGTAAATGAGAAGAATAGCAAATAAAAAAGAACAAAAAATGCAATCATGCCTGCAACATCTGGAATGTAACTTTAGTTCCAAGTCCCTTTTTATTAAGACCAAATAACAAGCGATAAACAAAACAAAATAAAAAAGAAAAGAATCCGTGCTTTCTACTTCAAAGTATTATAAAGAAAGACCAAGGACAAATGCCAGCTGGATGAATAGTTCAGCTTTTAGAGCACTTCAAAGAGTTACAATTACAGTAGAAATGTGGAATTTTGATATCCCAAAAAAAGGCATTTGGGAAAGCTGTTTTTCTAAAAGCTTGAATAGCAATTTATAAATATCTATAAATACACATATCAAGAAACTCAGATGAAAATAAAGTCCGGTAAATTGGGCTGACCCAATGAAAACTGTGGCAAAGACTATAGTTAATTTTTTTTTTCCCTAAACAAACAGACATTCTTAAAATAGCCATAATGGGAGAAAATGACTAATCTGTGTTTTTGCTCTTTCTTTTTCTTCGTGCTGCTATATTTATCCCTTGCATTACATGGTTACTTCCTTTGTGATGAACAGAGAAAGATGGAATGAGTGGGGGAGAGAAATGCAGCAGTAGAAATAAATGGCACATCTTTTTTCACATTCAGATGAAATGTATATTGAGTCCATTTTAATTCGTTTTAAACAATTCCATTTAAAACAGCACAGGTAGTCCCTGACTTATGACAGTTTGTTTAGTGACCATTCAAAGTTACAACAGCATTAAAAAAATGTGAGAGGACCATTTTTTCACACTTATAACCATTGCAGCATCCCCAAGGGGGGGATACGATTTACATTCGGATGCTTGACAACTGGATCATATTTATGAAGGTTGCAGTGTCCCACGGTCATGGGATCATCTTTTGCGACCTTTTGACAGGCGAAGTCAATGGGAAAGCCAGATTCATTTAACAACCGTGTTACTAATTTAACAATGGCAGTGGTTGACTTAACAAATGTGGCAAGGAAAGTCATAAAATGAGCCAAATCTCACTTAACAAATTTCTCATTTAACAACATAAATTCTGGGCTTAGTTGTGGTGGTAAGTTGACGACTATCTATATTAACTAAAACTGATGGATGCAAAGTTGTTGGGATTTTTTTATTATTCTGCTTTCTCTGGAAAGTTGTTTTCTGCAAATTCAAATTAAGGTAGGTTATATTTTGCCCATAAATATATTATAGTGTCCCTTTGCCTTTTATTTGACAGATTATATCTTCTATTTCTTCTATTACTTTTCAGTATAAGGATTTTAACATATGATGTTAGTTATACAAGTCTTTTAATCTTATATTTCAATATTAAATCACTATTATTCAGAAGCAAACCCAAATGAGGTCAGCTGGCATCACCTTCTTGTAAAACAGGTTAACACCCATCACAGCCATGTTTTATTCTCTTATATCTTCCAATCACACAGTTTACCTTCAATTATTTTTATTTTTACTAGCCTTCCCACAATGAAAGAGGCTGCTGTTCAGTTCTCTCTCCAGCTGACCAATTCAAATGACAGGACTCACTGCTTGAGTTTAGTTGAGTTTAGAAGAAGTTTAGTAACTTCTGAAAATAAAAACAAAAATGTTTTCCCACTCTAAGAAAGCAAAGTAAATATTAGCATACATCAGGGGTGTCAAACTGGCAGCCTGTAGGTCAAATGCGTCACATGCAGGCTATGCTCACCCCAGCTCTGTGAGGAGAAAAAACGTTGCAAAATGTCACAGGATGGCAACATGATGCCACCAGTTTGACACCCTTGGCACACATGTTTAACTGTCTGCATAATTGTCTCCTGTTTCCAGGACCATGCTCATTGAAGACCCACAGTCTGTCTGTCTGTCTGTCTCCTCTCTTTCTCTTACAGATGATAACGAGTGTTTTGTTTTAGGTCCACATACAGGTATGTGAAAGAAGAAGTCCATTGTTTCCTCCATATTTCAAACCCATTACAAAGGGCTGGCATTTAGAGCAGTTTATAGGACTGCACAGAATGAGCATATTATAAATAATTAAAAGGGAATATACTTGGCATGTTGATAACCCATATCAAATTGCTTACAAAACTGATGTCAAGAAGCCGGCTATATGTATTGTGAAGTTTCATTTAAAAATCATTTTAATTAATATGCTTAGTTGGACAGCATGAAAGTACCCTATTTACTTCTTTTATCCATTTTCCAAGTCTTCCTTCCTTCCTTCCTTCCTTCCTTCCTTCCTTCCTTCCTTCCTTCCTTCCTCCCTCCCTCCCTCCCTCCCTCCCTCCCTCCCTTCTACTGACTCAACAACAAATCCATTGGAAATGTCTATTTTACTATCCAAATTCATGGAAACCTAACCCTAACTCCTAACCCAAGGCTCTGTTTTAGGCCCAGTACTCTTCAACATCTTCATCAATGATTTGGATGAGGGGATAGATAGGGAACTCATCAAATTTGCAGAAGACACCAGTGTGCTACAGCTGCCAAAAAAGCCAACACAGTTCTAGACTGGATTAACAGAGGGATAGAATCACATGAAGTGTTTATACTACTTTATAATGCCTTGGTAAGGCCACACTTGGAATACTGCATCTAGTTCTGGTCACCTAAAAAAGATGTTGAGACTTTAGAAAGAGTGCAGAGAAGAGCAACAAAGATGATTAGGGGACTGGAGGCTAAAACATATAAAGAACGCTTGCTGGAATTGGGTATGTCTAGTTTAAAGAAGGAGTAGGGGTGACATGATATCAGTGTTCCAATATCACAGGACTTGCCACAAAGAAGAGGAAGTCAAGCTATTCTCCAAAGCACCTGAGGGCAGGACAAGAAGCAACGGATGGAAACTAATCAAGGAGAGAAGCAATTTAGAATTAAGAAGAAATTTCCTGACAGTTAGAACAATTAACCAGTGGAACAACTTACTTCAAGAAGCTGTGAATTCTCCAACACTGGAAGCATTTAAGAAGAGATTAGACAACCATTTGTCTGAAATGGTATAGGACTTCCTGCCCGAGCAAGGGGTTGGACTAGAAGACCTCCAAGGTCCATTTCCAACTCTGTTATTCTATTCTATTCGTAACCCTTGCTGGATTCTTAGCCATGTGTCTCTAGTTTTGAACGCCAATTAATGGCAGTTGAGCTGATGTTCTGACAAAAACTTATCCCTGCTGAATACTGAAAGGAGCTATTGTAATCTATATCTACTGTCATTTCCATACTTTTATTACATACTTATGTGATATGGTATTACATATCACATATCATTGAGAACTGAAGCTGACATGATTTTAAAATACAAACATTTAATAGTTATTGGTTTATAGACAAAAAACCCCATATGTATGTGTTGTGATGCTTTTAGTTTAGCAATAAAACTTTGCTTTTTGGAATGCTTTTAGTTTAGCAATAAAACTTTGCTTTTTGGAATGAAACTTCCTGGTCTAGCCATAAAAATGGGGAATTGAGGCAAAGGATAGCAGAAGGTAAACGTCTTACTTCCTCTTACAAATGTTTCTGATCATGAAGCCATGATCAAAGAAGATGGACAGTTTAGGATATTCTTTCAATTAAGTGATTATGGAGTTAGGCTATTTAACTAAAATTATTCTGCAGAATCTTAGAGAAAATGTAATTTTAGAAATAGCTTTCTTCCATTAGTGGTAAGGAGATCCAAGATAAACATTTTTCAGAAACTCAAAATTCTGGCTGGGTTCATATTTTTCCATTGGGTTTTGAAGTAACCTAAATCAGTGTTTTGACTTGAGTGACATTTTACAATGCACAATGCTTCATACACACAGGGGGAGAAAAATCTGTGGATCATGCTGATGTCCAGAAAATAATGTTGTTAAAACTAGATAAATATCATTCTAAAAGTGATGTTCATCCTCTCTGATGAATAATAAATCATTTTTCTTCTGGCTACCAGAGAGCTACAGGAGAGAAGATCATTGAAACAAATGCTTGACTTTAGAGTAAATTACATTATAGTGTACAATCCTGTACAGACAGGATATGAAAGAATACACACTATTTCACGTAATGTATTACAATCCAACAGGTACTAAATTAAATTCCCTGACTTTGGAGCTTATCTTTAATGCCAGCTGATTAAAAGAAGAGCGAGAAAGAGAAGGGTGCATATGCAAATGTAGAAAATGAATACAAATTTTTTTTTCAAACAAATTAGCTTTTACATAGCTTGATTTGCTGTTTGTATTTTGGGCTGCATCAGATATTTTCTGGAATGCAGAGTTCCTTTTTTGAGCCAAACCAACACAGGGCTTCCATGTCCCCCTATGGAAGGGAAAAAAAACGAACTTGTTTGCACAATAGCTTTACTGGGTTGGGGTGAGGTTGGAGCAGTAGGTCCTATGAACATCATAACATAACCAGCAGCAAACTAGAAGAAATTAGTTTTAGTCTTAAGCACCCTCAAGGCTCCCTTCATTAACTATGTTGTCCAAACAAGGATGAGAAAGAAATATCAGGAGGTGTCAGCTTCCAAATACCTTAGGTTGACCCCATACAGAGATCTCTTTCAGATAGTAAAATTGTCATACAGGAACTTAAAATAATGTGAAGTTTCTCAGTAAGAATTAAATCCATGTGATTCACCTCCATGCCCTGAGGGACCATGTCAAGGCAAGATACTTCCATCTTTTAGAGGCCTAGTAAGACCAAAACCTTGGGAATGATAAGGTGACCAGACGTCCCGCTTTTGGCGGGACAGTCCCGCTTTTGAGCAATTTGTCCCGCGTCCCGCGGCGTTTTAAAAAAGTCCCGATTTTTCATTCTGCCTCCTGAATCCCCGCTGATGGCTAGAGGGAAAAAAAACTCTTTAAACTCTTGCCGCGGGGCTTCAAAGGGCCGACCTACAGCTGATCAGTGTTAAAAAAAAATGAATAGACCCATGCCTGCAAAAATAGAAAAAACAGCCCCTGTTAACAGCTTCCGCTAGGTTAATTAGCTGCAAAAAGCTGCAAAAAGTTCCTGGAGCAGATTTCCCCCCCCCTATACTGAAAACAAAGGCGAAAGCGAAACTAAACCTGCAACGTGACAAAATGAGGCAGAGAGAGATTTCTTTCTTTTTCTTTTTCTTTTTCTTTTTCCTCACCAAAAAAGGTAGGTACAAAACTGCAAACAATGGGAAATTTTGGGCAAAAGAGGAGTTCAAGATTTTAAAACACAAAAGAAAAAAAGCTCTATTTAACTAGGGAATTGTAATAATTGAGATACTATTAATAATTGTATATTGTGTTGAAAGCAGAAATGGTTAAATTGTGGTTTGGAGGAATATATGGGGGAAATTATTTGGTTTATTATTATTGGTAAATATAATTAATTGATTTGTAAGAAATTGGATTGCATGGAAATAATTGGAATATTCATGTTCATATTGATTAATATACAAAAAAATATAGTTATATAACTAATTGATTTATATTAAAATGTTGAATTTGTATTAAACAACTGTATTACATAATTACATAATTAACCAATGTGAGGATGGATATAAAAATAGATGACAATGGAAAGGGGTATAATATAGAATAGAAGGGAAAAATTGAATTTGATTAAGATTAGAGATGAGGATGAAGGGTAATATTGTTTTTTTAAAAAAATAGATGAGGAATAAATATGGCAAAAAGGAAATATAGAAATTGTAAATTTAATTGAAATGACTAAACGCTGTTTAAATTTGTGAACCAGCCAAATATTCTGTTCAAAGAAAATACATTGCATGTTTGTATGTGTGTTTCTAAATTCTAATTATTGCTATTTATTCATATTTGTTCTCTTTTATTCTTTAAAGTTTAACAATTCATTCTTAATCTTAATATCTTTATATTTGCTTGGGGTTGGCTTTCTTCCCTTTCATCTTTTTTATTGTACAGCAATCTTTCTCCTCAAACCTACCACCACTCTCTTTTCTTTCCTTCTTACTTTCTCTTCCCCCCACCCTCTTTTTCTCCTCCCTACTTCCTCTTCCTTTCTCCTTCTCCTCCTCTCTTCCTCCCTCTCTTACCCTCACTCCTACTCTAATTTCCATTCCTTCATCCCTCTCTATTGCTGTATCCTTTAATGCATATGGACTACTCAGAGGGCTGAAAAAGTTATTTTTGACTGGTCCTCACACTTTTGACCAGTCCTCGAACTTATGACTGTCCTCACATTTTACATTTTTGCCCTATCTTGTCATCATGGTGAAGAGAAGCAGTTGTGAAATGAGTGACATGGTTGTTAAGAATGCTGCACGGGCATAAATGTGAGGATGGTCATAAGTGTGAGGACCAGTCAAAAGTGCGAGGACCTGTCAGAAATGACTTTTTTCAGCCCTCTGGTTAGTCCTTTTGTGCATATGGACTACTCAGAGGGCTGAAAAAGTTATTTTTGACTGGTCCTCACACTTTTGACAAGTCCTCGAACTTACGACTGTCCTCACATTTTACGTTTTTGCCTTATCTTGTCACCATGGTGAAGAGAAGCAGTTGTGAAATGAGTGACATGGTTGTTAAGAATGCTGCACGGGCATAAATGTGAGGATGGTCATAAGTGTGAGGACCAGTCAAAAGTGTGAGGACCTGTCAGAAATGACTTTTCAGCCCTCTGAGTAGTCCCTATACACATAGCCATGGCCACCCGGTCACATGACCAGCTAGCCACGCCCACCCAGTCACATGGCCTCCAAGCCACGCCCACACAACAAGTCACGCCCACAATGGTGTCCTTCTTACCAATGTTAAAATCTGTTCACCTTACCCTATACGCATAGCCATGGCCACCCGGTCACATGACCAGCTAGCCACGCCCACCCAGTCACATGACCAGCTAGCCACGCCCACCCAGTCACATGACCAGCTAGCCACGCCCACCCAGTCACATGACCAGCTAGCCACGCCCACAAAATAAGCCACGCCCACAATGTCCCTCTTTACCAATGTTAAAATCTGGTCACCTTAGGGAATGATGATTTTCATGCCAACTTGTTCTTCCTCCAAAATAAATAAATTTTCTTTCTTAACGGTAAATAAAACTGGCAAAAAAGAAAAGAAAAAAAATCATATGTAATCAGTATGTATTCCTATTCTTCTTTCCTGCTTTTGTCACTTAAAACGCTGCTGCTAATTTTGCTTCCATTGGTTATTTTCTTTTTCTAGGCTAGTCCCTGCACTTTATTGGTTGCTTTGCAGAGAGAGGAATGCCTTCTCAACCACGTTAGTGGTTATCATTAAGTCTAATATTTTCTGAAGCTTTACCAATAGTCTTACAATAGTGCAATTGTTTTAATAGTTGTCTAGCACAAGAATCTTTACTGGTTCAAAATGTGGCAAAACCTGTTTTGAACTGTTATTTTTCTTTTTCTGAGCTACCTATTTCTGTAGGATTTTTTTTTAAGACCAGAAATATAGTTCAATCGCAACCAGTTATTTGAAAAAGTTCCCTACCCTCTTTTTTTAAAAAAAACAAAAGCAGGCTCAACAAAAACATTTTTTAAAAAACATTGTCCTCTGAAAATTCAACAGTTAAGGTACCACTGAGAGCAAAAGGAGAGCAGCTCAAGGAAGCTAAAAAAAAACCTTCTTAACTCTACCTGGTTGCTCAGCAACACAAAGTTTGGCTTAGACAACCATCTTAGATTAGTTCTGCATTTATATGAACTAAGACTATAAGGAGAAATTAATTCTCTTTCTACACTTGAACAAATTCATGCATGAAACAACAAGAAATGTTTTTATATCTGAAACGGCATAACATACACATTGAGCATAATATGAAATGTTATGTGCGCTTACGCATGCATTAGATATCCTTGCTGAACTTTGATAGAGATAGGGCATATTAATATAGTAATTGAACAGTCACAATTTCTAACACCAACATTAGTAAACAATATTGTATCTCCTTCCAGTTCCTTGCCCTAAAAGCAATAGCAATATCATTTACAATTATATACTCTCCCATTGTGCTTTAGAGCACTTTGTGGGCAGTTTAAAATATTATTTTCATATTGCCCCCAACAATCTGGGTCCTTGTTTTAATGACCTTGGAAGATTGGAAGGCCGAGTCAACCTTGAGCCAGTCAGGATTGAACTGCTGGCAGTCAGCAGAATTAGCCTGCAATACTGCATTCTAACACTGTGCCACCACAGCTCCTAATACCACATTCTTTGGTGTAGAATTGCTTAAATTAGATTTCCCCTATATTGCCCTGTTTATCCTAAACAGTCTCTATATCTCTTTTCATTTTCGTAAAATGGGAAGACAAACCAAGTGCATAATAGGCACATTTCATCTTTTGGCAGACAAGGGTTTCTGGCACTGGAGCCTCTCCTTTTGATCTTAGTAAATGGCTGGATTCATAGCAGATAATCAAGTATTCAGCCATTTACAGCTTTAAAGGTCAATATCAGAAAATCATACCTGGTAGGCAGGCAGTGCAGATAAGTCATCCCAGTCAAAAGCCTAATTATATCAATTACATTTTCCAGACACTTTTGAAAGAAAATTTCATTTAAAGTATATTACATCAATCAAGATGGATTTTAACCAAGACATGGATAACTATTGCTTAAGTCTGACTGATTCAGGATGAAAAACAGCTGCTCTTTTTTGACAATTACGTAACATACTCCTTACTATACCCATGTAGTATAGTGATGGGACTTCAAGGAATATTCTCAAACTGCTAACTTGCTCTTTCCAGTGAAATATCTGGAACAGGTTACACCTAAATTCCAGAGTCCAGATTTTCCATTATCAATAATATTTCAATCTTGTCTGGATTTACTTTCAGCTTTTGTCACCCATGAAGTCCATTCTTGAGAATAAGCAGCATTCTGGAATACAGTTTCTTTGGAGTTAGGTGGTAAAGAACAGTAAAACTGGGCACAATCAGCATTCTGATGGTATCCCCCACCTTCCCCAGATGTTAAACAACAGAGAATACAAGAGACTTTGTGGAACACCACCAATAGTGAATAGTAGTCTCCCAGTACCACCTTCTGGGCATATCCCATTAGGAAGGATTCAAACCATTGCAAAATAGTGCTTTCAAATTCAAATCTTGGAAAACAGCTGAAGAGAATTCCCTGATCAATGATACAGAAGATAACTGAGAACCATCAGGGTTGTGTCCCGCACATCTAGGTCTTCTATTCAAGCAACTGAATCTACATTAGTAATGAACCCTGGCTGAAATTGGTGAAGAAAATCAGTTTCAGATTTTTAGATGTAGATACATCTAAAACTGAGAGGTAACACCTTATCAGTTACCTCTTGGAAGAATGGAATATTTGAGACTAGCCTGTAAATGGAAAAATAATCTAGAAAGGAGGGTGTTTTTTTCAACAACGGTCTTATTACTTTTCTAGGGAACATACAATTCTAGGGAAACAATCATTAAATATGTTAGAAGAAGGGATAGAAAAACCTGTCTTAAACATGAAGCCAGGCCCAACTTAGCTATTTGAATCAATCAGGAAAGGCAAAAGCCAACATTAGAAGTAGAGCATCTTTGTCTACATCTTCAAAATGTCAGAGCAAGAAGAATATTGCTATTGTTAAAGGAACAATTGTGCCCTGTTGAAGCCCAAGTGGGACCAAGTTCCGCTTCTGACCATTTATCCTCTAATAACAGCTTACAATGTGTTCATATGATCATCCAGCCATAATTGTCATCAGTACTATTATTTTGAGCCAAAATGAGCAGATGAGTCTTCACATCACTAATGGAGAGATAATTCATCTCCTTTCTCACCCTTGTTTTGTTTTTATTTTATTGCCATTTTAAATTTGACTTTGTTCCCAAGAAGAAGGATGTATTAAAATATATTTCTAAAATACATTTCTAGTCAACGAGGAGGAAAATTGCAACATTTTTAGGTCAGCTGTATACTTTTTTTTTCTTACTCTATTAAAAAGATGCCAGGTGCCCTCTATTTTAAAAGTGTCTCATACATCAAAGTGTGAAATACAATATAATGGATTGTTTTATTACAGACGTTAAAGCTTTGAAGTTTTGCTTTTCTTTGAAATAGATTTGCCAGGTGTCATCAGAGATCAAATCTGTACTTTAAAGGATCTCGCCTTCTCCCATGCTTACTTCTAAACAGTAAGAAAACCCATCTTGGTTGGTGGAGTGAAGATCTGGAAATAATGGTGATGGAAGAAGGCATCTCCCTTAAAACAAGGAGGCCCAGGTTTTTTTTTCCCCTGCTTCCTGCAGGACATTTAAAAGTATATTAGTCACCTGTCAACTTCAAGCTTTGCAGCACTAACCTGAACCTGGCAAGCTAGGACATTACTTGTTGCTTCTGTATAAGAACAGTAGGGCAGATGTAGGCTGAAGAAGGGATAGAACACCAGTTTTACACATGAGACTATCACACATCACAGTTCACATTTGCTCTTCCAACTTTTGGTTCAAGTACTTCAATCATCAACATCATTTATAGGGTCATAAAATCAAAACTATTTTATTTTAAATCAGAAAACATTGTGCAAAGCATAACATCTCCCTCTGATTTTATTTATATTGGTGTTCAGTTGTGTATTTTGGCATTTTTGCGAAATGTTTTGCAGAAGTTCAAATGAGAACATAACAATCTTGACATTTAGCAATGTTTCCCTAAAAATGGGGGTGTTTAATAAATGCTTGGGTCTTAGGAACACTTGGGAAGGGATCATGCATTCTATGGTCCCCTAAGCATTCCACGACTGATCACCTCCACCTCCATACACAAACACATGCACAAACACAGATAGAGATTTTACATTCTATCCCTGAAAAAGTTTGTGACAATAAAGGAAGAATTTTGAGTCAACTGTTATACAGCTGAAGTTATAATCCCTGATTATAGATCAAATAACTCTGCAAGCACATCCAAAGCTTTCACCAGAGATATCAGACTTTAGCCCTATCATAATAATGTGCAACATTAAAGACACTGCAGTGGAAATGGAGCACCACCATTAGTGGAAAGCTTAAGGAATTTCATTTGCATTGCTATTCTATGACATGAGCACTGTTGCTGAATTAATTAATATAACAATGAATCAGAGCTATCATTTCCAGAACCTCAGTTGGAATCAGCAGGCCAGCAGCTCTGAAAGAAGGCCACAAAGAAGCAAAGCAAATATAATCTGAATAGGTAGCTCTTTATTAAAAAAAAAAAACTGTTAATTAATCTGCACTTCCAGTGTATTGGTATATTCGAAGTAACCCATCCTTGAGAGAATAACAATAGGAGCCATTTGGCTAATGATACTGCTCAGCCTATTATTGTGTCCTCTCCCGAATTGTAATTAATTTTGGATTTATAATAAGACCAAGAGAATTCTTTTTTCTAAATCATGGTAACATAAAGAGTCCCAACTAGCATTCAATTAATTAAAAGGCAATTTTAATGAACTGCCTTTTCATTACAGTAGTTTATATTACACAGATTATATTAGTTTAACTTCTTAACAGATGGCATTTAAATACTAACTCCACAGTGCAGAGAATGCCTAAGCATCAAGAGATGTGAAATTAATTGATCGATTTGTTTGTTAACAGCACATTTCCTATGCAAAATGCACAGTATTTATCTTTGCAGTTATATATATATATATATATATTAAAATTAAGGTTTTCTGTCTTAGGTTTTTCTAGTGAAATAAAGTTATCAGAAAAAAAGTCATATGTAAGAGATATTAAGAACTGGTTTATTCATGATATTCAATGAATCGAATAAATCAAGTAAGCTTGGTGGAACCTTTCTGAGTGGGTTTGTGTTGTAAATCATTCAAAGCTTTAGAGACTGATTTTGAAATAATTAACATTTTAACATCAACCTGAGAAAGCTATTATCCTTGACTCTCCTACAAATTGTTCTATAAATTTAAATTGACCAACAGTTTTCTCATTAGAAGATTATTAAAATTGGATATGCCACAATTTAAAATATTTGTAATTATTTAAGACCTGACAATTTTTTCCATGGCAGCTAAATAATAAACAGAATCTTTATCTTTACTGTAATCCATAATTCACAAGTTAAGCGCTAAGTATCTGTCCCAGATACCAGGTCATACAAGTTGGTGGTAAAAGGAACACCAAGATTTATCATATTACTTTTATTTACATGATTATTAAAAAATCAGAACAAATAAGAAGTGATTGTGTTAATACATTTCCAAAGGTTATTTTTAGTTAAAGGGATGTTAGACGAGTATAAGAAAATCAAATATGATTTTATCAGGTGATTAATATGTTTTTAGCCGTAACATCGTATAAATCCTCAGAGGTGAATATCCTGGACTAAGGCAGCTATATTAACTTGCTTTTTAACAATTTCTTTCTTTTTTTATTTTTATCAATAATATTGTTTGAGTGGTCTTCTGCCTGAACTTTATTCAACTTAATTTTCATATGTTGGTTGAAGTTTCTGACCTTTTTCTGTTTTTAATTTTTTTAAAAAAAATATTGGCCTAGATTTAAAAGCTGGTGTTGAATAAGAAGTGGTACTGAATTGAATATCAAAGTTCAACACGTTTTAACAGTGTGCCAACCACAAAAGAAAGGAAAGGAGCAGAGGTAACTTGCAGTTAATCTACACACAACTTCCTGAGACATAGTAGTATAAACAGAGCCTGCCTTATTTTTGCTGATAAAGTCCAATTGGGAATTGTGAAACATTAATCAAATAGCCAACTGAAAATGATTTATTAATCTTATATCTTCTGATACTTACAAGCTTTGAGCAGAAAATATTAATTAGGTGCTGCTGAGAACTTACTAAGAATTCAACCTGCTGGATTTCATTAAAATCACACACAGAAATGTTTGATGGCTGGAAAAGTATCTTTTGCTCATTAAATCATTTTGAAATGGTGAGTGGGTGTTCCATTCATCCATGCATATCCCTGAGTTTTCAGATACCTGGCATGACAGCAAATGAATAGCCACAAATGAGAGAGTAGTTAGTAGTAGTCTCAGTAGTTATGGCTCTTATGATTGTCCATATGGCATTTCCAAAGTGTAGCAAGTATTGTATCCATAAAAGGAGTCTTATAATTATAATTATGGCAGAATCTGAAAGGATGTTCTTGTACCTATTATAAGCCCCTAGGGGAGTGTGAAGCAGTTCTACACTCAGTTCAAGTGATTTCAACAATGGCTTTAACAGTAACAGTATCAGAAAAAGAACAGGGCACAACAAGGGTACCAACAAGGTAAACAATTTTCCATACTACACCAGAAATGCAGTCCTACCACAAGCTGCTTCTATAAATCAGAAAGTTCCTGGGAAAGTCATGCACTTTTCTGAATTGTTTCATGGGAACATGATATCAGTGTAGAGTATACAGATTTTATTTCATAATTTCATTTAAAAATCTGGTCTATTTTCCTTCTCTGAAGAAAATACTCAAGTTCCTTTTGGTTACCATCAAGGGACCTGTCACTCCAGAGTGACCTGGGACATCCATATGATCTTGTTTAATAATATTGCTACGGGATGTAAGCTGTTCCAAGTAAAGCTGCCTTTGAAGATGACTGATGGTCACGAATGAAGGCAAATATCCATGTCCCAGGATAATGTTGCACGATCCAATCTGTTTCAGTCACCAGGACCAGAAGTTTTGTTTCCCAAGCTTTTGGACTCATGCTGGAGCCCCTCCTCAATCTACATCTAAAAACCTACACACAACAGCCACCATATAAATACCACCCAGAGAACAGCCCAGAGCACACAGACAAGTTCCCTGAGGATGGACCCCAGCGTGAGTCTGAAAGCTCGGAAGACAAAACTTCTCACCCTGGTTACCAACCCAGATTGGACTCTGCAACATTGACTGATGGCGATTTTGTCAATGCCGATGGTGTTGAAGTGCTGCTCCAGATGATTTGGAATTGCACCAAAGACACTTATTACTATTGGTATTAATTTTCCTTTCCTTGGACACAGTCATTCAACTTTTATTTGCAGATCTTTATATTTTGTGATTTTTCTCCAGTTGTTCTGCCCCAGCTACGGACCCAAAGAATGCAGCGCACGCAAAGTCTGTACAAACCTTAGTTTACTAAATTAAATCAGTCTTTTTCAAACAAAGGCTGTTAATTAACTTTCTTAACAGCCTACAAGAATCCAAAGAATAAATAATCGTAATCTTACTAGGATTGGCAGAAAGCCCAGAAGCAATATGCAGGACACTGATAAAAGAACTAAGATCCAGAAGTGAAGGACAGTTGTTCCCTGCAAATTGCCTCAGTCGTCGTCCATCCTTAAATAGGCTAAGGGAGTGGCCAATTAGCCCCAAGCCTTACTCTCGAGGAGACCTCCTCCTGGCTTTTTGAAGCTCTGCACGCCCGTGCATCAAAAAGAGGCTCCTCTTCTTCTTCCTCTTCACCCATGGAAGCTTCTGGAGGTTCTGAAGGCCCTGCCTGAATCCCCACCTCTGGCACCACATCTTCAGCCTCCTCATTGTCCGACTCGAGTGCCAGCTGCACAGGCTGCTGGCGCAGCACCACACCAGCTTCCTAGTTGTCGGAATCAGCTACTAGATGCACAGGCCGCTGTTGGGCCACAACACTAGTTCATTCTCCTCTCTTCTCCTGAGTCCAGGTATTGTAATGTCCACTATTCAGACTTTTTTGTCTTTCTTATCAATAATAATTGTCAAGCCTGTGGTGTTATATGGCAGATAACGAAAAGTCTAACTTTTCTTTAAGGAATTTGAGGAAGCATATTAGCCCTTATTAAATTTCAACCACAAATTTTATGAGAGAAAGTAACCAGGGGTGGGTTCTACTTACCTTTACTACCGGTTCACAATGGGACCGCGCACACACTTGCTTCTGCGTATGCACAGATCAATCATGATGAAGTCCGGGTGGGTGGGCGGAATCTCCAGCCGCTTTTACTACCTGTTCGCAAGAACCGGACAGAACTGGGAACAACCCACCACTGAAAGTAACTGGCCCTCAATCACCCACTGAATACAATAATTCAAGGGGATAACTTGGACTTGGGTTTCACTAGTCTCACTGTGATTCCTTAGGTGACTTTCAGTAACTGGGAATAATAGTCTTTTATGTTGTCTTCAATGATCCTATGCAATGAAAAATTGTACCTATGATAGTGGTCTGTATTACAGACAGGTGGTTAACTTTATCAGGTAATCAACAATGTGTAAACAAAAACACTCTGAGTACAGTCTTGTTCCAAAAGCAACACTGCTATATTCTTGCCATTTTAATCTGATAATTAAAACTCGCACACTGCCTCTCACGTAAAAAAAAATCATGAAAAAAATGTTATCCATACCAGTTTCTGATGCAAGTGGTGGGATATATAAAATGTTAATTATAGTACACATGCATTTTTCCTCCTTGAAAGCAGATGGTCCTGTTAAGGTGTGAAAGAGATTCATTTTGATATAGATAGATGTCAGGAAGAGACTAATAAGCCTCTTGTTATTCTTACAGTCATCTATTACACTTGTTATTTACAAATATATCTAGACAACCAGTCACAGTATCCAGTTTTTTCAAGCTAGGTTGGTGTGCCTTTTGCTTTCCCATATTTCAAAAGAAAATAACAGTAATTGTACTTGGCCTTTTAAAACAATTACAGGTAGTCCTCAACTTACTATAGTTTGTCTAGTGACAATTCAAAGTTACAATGGCACAGAAATAAATAACTTATGACCATTTGTCACACTTACAATTGTTGCAGCATTCCCATGGTCACGATCAAAATTCAGACCCTTGGCAACTGACTCATGACGGTTACAATGTCCTGGGGGGGTCATGTGATCATAGATGGGTTTCAGCAGGTTCTGACCAGTTCTGGAAACCAGTAGTGAAAATTTTGAGTAGTTCGGAGAACCG
This sequence comes from Pituophis catenifer annectens, assembly GCF_029215685.1. Taxonomy (NCBI): domain Eukaryota; kingdom Metazoa; phylum Chordata; class Lepidosauria; order Squamata; family Colubridae; genus Pituophis; species Pituophis catenifer. The sequence continues at coordinate 56,699,649 of NW_027256886.1, read as the reverse complement.
GTAGTAAAAATTCTGACTGGCCCCATACCTATCTATTTTCTGCCTCCCAAGTCCCAGCTGATTGGGAGGAAATGGGGATTTTGCAATATCCTTCCCCTGGAGTGGGGTGGGAATGGAGATTTTACAGTATCCGTCCCCTGCCACGCCCACCAAGCCACACCCACCAAGCCATGCCATGCCCACCAAGCTATGCCCACAGAACCGGTAGTAAAAAATTTTGAACCCCACCACTGCATATGATCACCTTTTGTAACCTACTGACAAACAAAATCAATGGGGAGCCAGATTCACTTAGCAACTATGTTACTACATACTATGTATGTAGTTTTGGCGGGAGATTTAAACAACAATGGGTCACTTGTGATTGGTCAGCTGCCCGGCTGGCCGGGTATATAAAGAGGGCTGTTTGCCTGTAACTTTTGCTGAAGTCTCACCCTACATTTAAGAGCTGTTATCGCTACCTTGCTTCTGCCTCCTCAATTGCCCAACTCAACATTGGCGACGAAAGTGGGATTGAGGCACTGAGAAGCAAGCCGAAAAAGATCTACCTACAGCGGATTCAGCCAGGCTGACGAACCATACACACAGGACTACGATGTCTGCATTTATACCGCCAAAGCCTTTCGACTTGGCCAGAGAGAAGTGGGGGTCGTACATGATCCGATTCGAGTGCGCCCTGGAAGCCAGCGACATGCAGGGCCTCCCGGAAACCGAAAGAGGGCCCTGTTCCTGAGCCACTGCGGGCCAGAGGTTATTCGACATGGAGGAGTCACTCTCAGAGCCAACACTGGTCCAGACTGTTTCGTGGGAAGTGCTACAAGCCACGCTCAAGGCACACTACGCCCCGGTCCCATCGAAGTTTGTACAGTGCTATGAGTTCCAGCAACGAGTACAGCGTGAAGGAGAGCTGATCAGCACATACATTGCCACCCTGCATAAGGCTGCAATGCACTGCAAATACCGGGATCTCGATGACGCACTCCTAGAGCAACTAATCTGTGGAGTGCGAGATATACGCTTACAGAGAAGGTTGCTCTCGAGACAAAATCTGACTCTACCCATCACTCTCGACGAGGCCAGGGCACATGAGTCATCGACCAAGGCTGTGGAGACGCTGCAATGACCAGCTAACCTGAAGGAAACCCCGACATCGGCGCCAGTGCACCAGGCTGTTGCCTGTAACTTTTGCTGAAGTCTCACCCTACATTAAAGAGCTGTTGTCACTACTTTGTTTCTGCCTCCTCAATCGCCCAACTCAACATTACTAACTTAACAATTGCAGTGATTCACTCAACCACTGTGACAAGAAAAGTCGTAAAATGGGGCAAAACTCACTTAACAACTGTCTCACTTAGCAAACAGAAATTGTGGACTCAATTGTGGTGATAATTTGAGAATTACCTGTAGTTAGTAGGCTTCAGTTCTGTTAGTCGCTGTTTCCTTTGTCTCTATTGACAATAAGAATTTGTCATCTATCTACGTTACTTTCAACAAAAACTCTCCTGCCAGCTGGAAAAACAGGAGCTTAATTTTCAGTTTCAAAAATCAAACTAGAAAATAAAAATAAAAAGCTGTACTGAAGTTTGCTGAGCTTTAGGGATGTTTGCAACATTGGAAAAAGAAGATGATCCCATCACCCCAGAATCAAAACTTTCTTTTCATAAAGTAAATCTGGACGTGAGATAAGAAGAAAACATCATTCTCTTATGTATCCTGTTATCTTTTAGAGTTTTTAACCAATCAGATATGTTGAGTGGGCAATTTGATTTAACAAAGCTTCGGTCAAATCATCCCTTGAAGCAAATTTGTGAATTGAAGCAGAAACTGTTTTCAAAGCAGTGAATCAAATCAGTTGACCTCCAAAATCATAAGCAATATATGTGTTGGGGAAGGGGGCCACCAAATGGCGTCTATTTCACTTTGTGACATTGTGAAATAGATATCACAACATAGATACTTTTGTCAGGCATTAGGGCCAAAGCACATAAGGCAAGATTGGTGTATTGTCATTTTGTTTTTGTTTTTAAATAATCATGTCTTGCTGTGGAGGCCACTGCTCCCAACTACTTTGGACATGCAATGGCTATTCTGCTGCTGATGGAATTTTAGCTGGCAATATGCAATGTTACAACTTTAATTCCATATAAAGAAAATGCTGAGGGGGTGTTAAATGGTGTGGAAGGCTCTCTGACACCGACATGAAGAGCTGGCCAATGGGATTTATCACCTTCTTAAACCTCCTGTCCACCAGAGCTCTTTTGGGATAGCAAGGCTAACATTGCTTTGTCAGATTTCCCTTTCCTTACTGTGGTCAGACACAATGTTTATGTTCACTCTGTCTTGTGTTAACAGCCTGTTATACTTCTCTGCTGCTCTTGTCAACACAACTGGGAATTCAGTTTCCCTCTTCAGTTCCCCTCTTTTTCCATGGAAAAGCAGAGTAGTCCAGCACCTGAGGCAAGTTTGCTTTACTTTTTCTGGAGTAAAAGACATGGCATAAATTTTTCCAACCATCAGTGTGTGAGAATAAACAGGGGATGATGAGGAGAAAGATGCTGATGGACCTAATGATGTTTTTTCTTTTAAGTAGCCACAATACAATGGCTATTGTCTCTTCAAGTGTCCAAAGGTTAGATATGGATCTTATGAAACACGTTTTTTGAAAAGACAAAGATTACTGTTGTGGAATAAAACCCATAATTCAGCTAATAATTGGTTGATACCTAGGAATAGGCAGCCAAAGCTAATTAGGACCAATTGTTTTATTCTCTCTGCAATTAAGGCTAATATTAGGTTAGTCCCTAAAAGTTGGTTTTATTTCTAAGAATAAAGGACCATAAACAGCCAGATTCTTCTCACCTACTGCCTGCCTCTGTGCCCACTGGGCCATTACCACTCAATGAATGAATAAATGAAAGTATGTGTCAATTTATATTCCTCCTATGCCAATTTACCAAGCCTGCTACTCCTGGGACATTATTTCAACTCTGATAGATTGGCATTGTTTTTATCTTTGCCAAACTGCTATATTACCAAAGCCTGCCAGTCTATTAGAAAATCAAGTATCTCTCTGTTTCTTCAGTTCTGTTAGTTAAGATCATCTCAGAAAAGAAACCCTCAAATCACTAACAGAAATTTACCAGCAAGGCACAAGCTTTGAAGCTAAATTTATATTAGATTTGTAACTGGACATCCTGTGGAGTTTTATGCATAAGAAATGATACCTGCCAAGCTTAAAAAGGCATGCCTGGTGTCAGACAAGAAAGAAAATACTAAAAAGTAAATGTTAAAGTTGGGAAAATAATATCTGCTTGCTTTTAAAATTCTGATTCTAGAAATTTTGCAAATGCATCTTTGTAGGAGCCATGTTTACTGCCTACCTTGTTGCCAACTATACATATATTACTGATTTTAGCACAGCAACCCAGAATAAAACTTGTCAACAAGAACTGAATGGACAAGCACATTTCTAACAAAAAGATGTTACCTAAATTGGAATTGGAATTAGGACCATGAATGGGTGGATTATCTCCAAACAACTTAATCACAGAGTGTTTGCTAACACTATGTAATGATCATTGTTTAATTGATTCATGGCCTTGGTCTTTGTTGCCTTTCTAAATTTATATTACTAAGCTAAGCAAGGCAGCAAATGGAGTGGCAGCAATGTCCAAATTGGCCTGGGCTCCATTCAGTTTCTCTTTTTCAACTTCTTTCATGTAGACAGATACATGATTTAATTTTGCTGTTTCTTCTGATGACAGAATGCTATGTTTCTGTGCTGATCCTATCAACCCAAGTATGAGTTCAAACTCAGCTTCCACCACTCTGTATATTCATACTTGACCAGTCCAGAATATGTATTTTACTAATGAACCATAGGATCACATTTAAGATGATTGGGGCAAGTAGAAATGAATCTGTTCCAGATACTGGTTCAATATTCACCACTTTAAGAATGGCAGACATTAAGGTTAGGACTGTGGTTGTTCTATGCTAGCTGATTTCTCTGTTGACTGGTAGGTAGTTGAGGAGTTGGCCATTGTTCAGTCAATTTCATTTGGTAATATAAAGCAAATGCACTTTGATGGGTAGGTCTGAAATTTGGATAAAATCAGAGCTACCAATGAATGCAATCATATAAGGTTTATGTATCTGCCTCTCATCTGCCCTGTTTATTCATTATGTCCTGCTTGTATTATTATTTTTATAAATAATTTAAGGCAGCAAACATATCTAATTCTTATTTGAAGGAGTCTCTGTGTTTAAGAGACAAAAGAAACTTCTTGTTTCTTTTAATTTCTTGGGCTTCTTTCTTTTTAAGTTGTAATTTAGGCTTTTCTATCAATGTATTTCTTAATATATCTTGCTCTTAATTAAAATAGAAGAAAAGCTATTAGAATTCATTGATAGGTAAAGCTAAACCTATTGTCTATATAGATAACTATATTAAGAACAATTTTCTTTTAAATGGCACATTCTCAACTTAATTACAGCACTTCAAATATTTTTAACACTCTGCCTATGATCAGGAGCATCTATTGTAACAAAGGTTGTTAAATTAAAATCTAAAAAAAAAAAAAAACCCAGAACAATTTGAATCAAGTCTAATGAGGATTCATTCAGAATCAAGCACTACCATAATTCTTGCATAATGTTTAATTTGGAGATTATACAGGATTGTCCTTTCAGTAATGCTGTTACTTGAGGTCTGTGCAAAATCTATTTCCTGCAGTTCTTCCTTCATCTTTTCTTCCTTTTTAAAAAAATAATGTGATCATCAAAAGGCAGTTGAGTGACTATATTAGAATTTTATGTATTTATGATATTACGTCTATGGAGATTTTCAGTCATCCAGGTCATGGCTGTCCCAAAGGTACTTTTTCAAAAGGCAACTGGACTTCCTTTGTTTTTCCTTGAAGACATTTCGCTTCTCATCCAAGAAGCTTCTTCAGTTCTGACTGAAGAAGTTAGAACTTAAGAAGCTTCTTGGATGAGAATGTGTTTAATGTGTTAAATGCGTTTAAGGAAAAACCAAGAAAGTCTAGTTGCCTTTGGAAAAAGCATCTTTGGGACATGTATGTTATTAACTTTTATTTTAAAACAAAACTCAGCCTTTATGCATCTGTGCTATCTATACATGAATCTTGAATCCAAAATTACTTAGATGCCCAACAATACTCTCTGGTCTTACATCTTTTTCTTTTCAACTTTTGTTATCTTTTTGATCTCATGTGTATATACATATATCCAGTATTGTGCTTTCAAGTCCGTCTTGATTCCTGGTGACCACCTGGACAAGTCCTTGTAGCTTTCTTGGCACGGTTTTGAAAGTTGCTTCCTAGGGCTAAGAGAGAGTGACTGGCTCAGAGTTGCCCAGCTGGCTTTGTGCCTAAGGTGGGACCAAAACTCTTGGTCTCCTGATTTCTAGCCTGATGCTTTCTGGGGTGTCTGATCATTACACAAAAGTGACTCACGAGCCACTCCGAAATACATCATCATGAGGTGTGAGAAACCTAAGAACCAAGTGAGCCCAGCGAGGGCCAACTCAAATATAGATAAATGGAGAGAGCTACTTGTCTAAATTATTCTGAAGAGGCCAAATGGTACTGCATTCAGTAATAAAATAAATGAAACTTTCTGCAAGAAAAGGCAAGCGGGCAGGGATGGAGAAGAGAACAGAGGTTGAAATAGGGCATCTCTTTCCAGCATCACTTTTTATCAGACCATCTCTGTTCAAACCTTTAATGAGATTAGTATTAACTCAGCAAGTTTACAGCTGCTGCATGCCAAAATATTATTTTCAAAATAAAATAAATAACGTTGTCAGTGACAGAACATCTTGAAGGGCCACTCAAATATTCTCAATTTGGTTCCCTCTGGCTATCAGCAATTCCGTGTATGCTCCATTCCTGCCAATTCCAGCTTTGTTTAGCAGTGTTTGTTGGAAATGCACACACTTGCTTTCTCTCTGTTTTTTCTTTCCTGTAATGAGAGTTTATTCAGAGAAGCCCTTGGAAGCCCATGCTGTTTAATTGCCTGATGTCAACGGAGGATGAAAACAGCCTTAGAAGCAGGCCATGCTGGGTGGGACTATAAACAGAAAGATAAAGATGTGAAGTAATAAGTGAATAAATCTAGGAGGGAAGCCTAAGAGGGATTCTTTTTTTAAATTTTTTTTTAGCTCTCTTTCCTCACCTTACTTGGCACAAACAAATTTACTGTTATACAGGATGCATTTGCATTGCATGTCCCCTCCTCCCCTTTCATGCCTTTAAATTCAGTGCTGAAAACAGAAAAATGAGAACTGCATTATTGAATATAAACAATATCACTGCAGTGATGTTCTGCATTTTTCCGGCCACAGAGCGTACGTTGGATACAAACAAGGTGGGGCTAAGTGACTCATGCTGCAGGAACTTGCTTGGATGAACAGGAAAAAAAATGCCAGTTCATCAGCAGACAAAAGAGTATATCTTTTCAAAATAACCCTATAGAACAATGCACATGACCAGTGTTCTGATAAAGACCAACAAAATCCTTTAGCAGACATGATAACATCATAATCCAGTGTGAGATCAGTGGTTGTGCAGAAGCATACTTGGCGCAAGCTTCATCTTTTTTTAATGACCCCATAATCCCTTGTGGGGTGGAGTCTGGGCAGCTGAATGGAACTGAGTGTTTACTGGCCGGATGCTGTTCTTGTCGCCAATGCGGAGCTTTGTTCAGCAGATATATTCTCATTATGCCCAGAGACAGAAATATCTGCTTATACCTAGGATCGAACTCACAGCCTCCTGATTGTGAGGCGAGAGCTCCACCTCTAGGCCACCGCACCACTCATACTTGATGCAAGCTTGCCACTGGAATATTCATATTGCTTCTTTTTTTATATTTACATTTATCAGCTGCAATCTTGAAATCTGCTTGTATCACACATCATCCAAGAGTTACTCAAGGAACATTTTGAAGCCTTTTGAAGTCTGCAAAGGTAAGTAGAACAGCGAGGGGGGGGGATCCGCTGTGCCACACAATTTAGATTAGCTAGAAAGCAAGAAATCCAACAATTCTAGCTAATATAAATTGCACATCACAGCTGATCATCACCTAGCTGATTGTCGGAAATACCGGTTTGCCTGAACCAGTAGTAATTTTTACTGCCGGTTCACCCAAACTGGTCTAAACCAGTAGCATTTCACCCCTGAGCCAAACTGTTGCTGGCTACAGCGTTTGTCCAAGGGCTTTAGACAATATCTCTCCCTTGTCTTTTTTCTCAATATGAAGATCCATGGGGAGAATTCAGGCCAATAGAAACTGTTGCTACATCTTCTCACTCTTGTCATGGCTCAAAGAAGACAGATGACAAGGCACAACAACAAGAACAAAGAAGAAGGAACTACAGAGGTTCCTGGAGCAATGTATATTACATCAAAGCTGTCCCATGGTCAATGCTCACATTAATATGTGGATGGCAAGAGAGATATGAAGACTGTACCTTAGATCAAGGCTAAAATATGTTTTCCACCAGCTCTTTCAACACATTTATCCCCTTCCCTTGAATAAAAGTGGTTTATTCACAGCTGAATGTAAGTTCCATTTCTAACAATACCAGCAACTTATAGAAACTCCTTTAGCTTCCTTTCTGCTCTTTTCGTTCAACAGTATTCAATTTATTTTTCAGCTGAGTTCTTTTGCAAGTTTGTTGAATACCAAACAGGCAAAATTTTTTCTTCATGTCCCTTTGTAGATTTCAGGTTGACATTCACCCAAAGTTGGAGAATGCAAATTTTTTTCCAAACAATTAATCACAATTTTTAATTATCTTTTAATTAAAGCAGGCAGTATCACATCTCCAGGGGCTTTCATGCCAGCTTGCTCTCTTTGCAATATTAAATGGTGCCAGCTGAAGTTTGTTTAAAACCCTTTTTATGGCTATATCTGTTCCAGCTCTTTGCAAATTGAGTTTAACTATTTTCAAAATTAGGCCATTGTCTTGGATGAAATGTTGTGTTTCTAAGAAGTCAGATGCATGCTCTGAATGAAAAAGCATTTAATACTTTTGCGTCCTTTTATATAATGCTCCGGGACACAGATTTTATAAATCTGTTCACTCCTGATCTCAGTATAAATTAGTATGATTCTTATTGACCACTGAACTTATTTAGTTGGTATTTGCAATGTATGTGAGCTATCATGCATACCATAGTTATTTTTTCCAGTATGATCAGTTATTTCAATAAATAATTGTTGGATGAGTTTTAAATACATCTGAGAAAAGTGAAAAATAGCTCTAGGTATCACAGGTCTAAGAAATGAATCCTGTTCAACACTGGATCTCAATCCATAGAGAAAAAATATAATGACAAGCATTTATGTAGCTCCAGGCCCAATTCATTTTGGCTGTGTGACCCTTTGGAAAGAGAGTTTGTCCCACTGAGTTTGTCCCATTGAAAATAGTAGTACTTTTTATATTTATATATACTGCACTGTCTTAAGTCATAAGATATGCATCACTACTATCACATGAATAAGAAGATACACAAACCAGGCATTTGTATGTATAAGTAGACATACATTTAGCCCCTTAGCCACATATCCTTAAAGAAGAATGAAGCATCAGAAGTCTCAAGGAGATTTATGCCAACCTTCATACATGCAAGTGCTGTTGTCATGTTTGTGCTAACAAAGTTTAACATATTGTAGAATGCAGTCACTAGGTCTTTATCTGATTTGCTAAGGATGTACATAAAGGCAGGCAGAAGGAAAACATGAATTATATATCCTCATATAAATTAAAATTCTTTATTACAATCAATGACTGGATGTTCACATGTTTTTCACACACACACACACACACACACCTCCCACTGACCTCACTCCTGGTGATTGTGTTTTGTAATCTCTATTAGGGAATAGCTATTGCCTAACTGGTTGGGTTGGTAATATATATAAACCATCAATGCATGTTTGCAGTCAAAATGTAATGTATAGCTTTAAGACTCTAATGCTGTATTGCATCATATTGTATTCTGATTGGCTAGCTCTGTAGCCAACATACTTAAGAGGAAGCTTTAATCATGGCTTATTTTTTCTTATTACATTATTATTGCTACCTCTGCTCCTCTCTGTCTGTTCTCTCTGCATGATCACTGCTTGATCATTGCTACTTGTTGTTTTCTACTCTTTTACTGATTGTTTTACTGCGGTACTTGTTCCTGTTTGCAACTCCAAAAAGAACTGTTTTTTTGCATATGACTACAACAACTGGTAAGAAGACTTTGTTCTTGGAATATTCCTGGATTGACAATTTAAATATCTTTATCTGTGTATGACCTGGATTGTTTACTGGACTTTGCTTTGTTTTTTCCTAAAAATAAAAGAATATCACAACTCAGTGCATCTGTGTATTTACAGTGCTTATTCACAATCACTCTCAGCCATTTCTCATGTGCATAACCTTGCTTCTCAAGGGTTACTCTGTGCATATTCCTTACAATCTCCCCCAGTAAGAGGTTCTGAGACTGTTAGCTCTTGAAACCATCCAAATCAAGAAAGCATGTAGTAATATATTGGTTCTAGAGAAGAACTTCTAACAGCAATTCTCACTATTTTAAAAATCATTTGCTTTTCTCTAATATGATCTATGAACTTTCAAGAAAGTACATTATATCAATATCTGGACAATATAGGCATCGATCTACAAGAAAATAAATTTCCAGCCAGCATGATCTGCAGTGTAATTTTACTTTTCCATCTCTAGTCAAATTTCAAGCCTTGTATGAAGCACCTGAGTACAGATCCTTGAATTCCGTATTATATGAGTGATGATAAATAAATCAAACAATCTCTCCGTTAATAAGTGGAAATATATGGGTAAGAAGAAAACATGTACGTTCTCTCTTCCTCTCAGCCCACCCCACAAAAATCCCATAAAGTAATAGAACTGTAGATCTGGAAGGGCTCACAAAAATCATCTAATCCAACCAGTGTGCTCAGTGAAACCAAATAAAACATCCTCAAGAGTCCAGCTTCTTTTTAAAAGCCTTCAGGAGTGGAAAATTGATAATCCCCATAGATAGATTTCTTCACTACTGTACAGGAGTTACTGTCTGACATGTCAATATTCTTTGGGAAATGTGGTGCCCAGAATCATATGCTTATTTTGTATATGTATTACTATGTATTATTCAAAAATAGACATCCTGTTAAATAGCTACAGACTGAATTTTTTCTTGTGGTTTGATGGAATACCAATGTGAAGTCTTTTCCTTCTGGTAGACAATGACTTGGTTCATTTGCCTAAAACAACCTTTTTTAGACCAGTGATGCTTCTATTTGAAATGTAGTTGATTTTGTGTTGCAGCAACTCTGGCTAATCTAAACAAGATCTTGAATCCGTGTGAGAATTGAAGAATTGCTATTACTGCCTTGAGACTTTGGGATTTAAAAAAAGGGGGAAATACTCTCTTTCTCAACCCCATTTTCCCTTACAAATATGAAAAGTATGAATACGATATGCTTCCTGCAGATTTTTGGCAAGCAGCATATATATATAAAAAAGTTCCATTATCTCTATGAGGTATGCTGTCTAATGAACTGATTTGAAATTGCTTTAAGCTATTTGTATAACAGTTGGGTTTCTCTTTTTTCTCTCACACTATTCTTTTCATAAGACGCAATTAATTTTGACACAAAGTACCTGGCAAAGCATACATAAAATATAGCTCATTTTATTCATTCCAATAAAAGTAACCAATTGGAAATGTTGACAGGTTAATCAAGCAAAGGAGCTGTCTTGTTTAGTCATTAAAGTGTCAGACTAAGACTTGGAAGGCCAAGGTTCAAACCTCAGTCGTGAAATTGTCATGGGATTGTGCTTATACAAAATGGAGAAAGAAACCCAAATATTAATTTCATTGTGTGATCATCTTTCATAAAAGACAAATGTGGATACTTCATTCAAGACTACAAAATTTACCCATAATATTTGCCACTCATGGAAGCTAAATCTTCCTTCTAAGTGACAATCTCCCAGCAATTACAGGTAATCCTTGACTTATGACCACAATTAAGCCCATGATTTCTGTTACTATGCAAGGCAAATTTTAAGTGAAATTTGCCTCATTTTGCCACAGTTGTTAAGTGAATCACTGCAGTTGGTAAGTGTGTGGTTGGTAAGTGAATTAGAGTTAAGCTTCCCCCATTGACTTTGCTTGTCAAAAGCCGTCTGGAAAGGTTTCACACTTCCCTGGCTGTCTCAGCTGTATATCATTGAGAAGAAACCATCATGAAGCCTTCACTTTAGATTTAATTGAAGCTTGACAAGCCACAGTAACTGCAGATCAGCCAAGAGATGAAAGGCAGGACATTCCTTCCACCATAGCGGCCACTTTAAAATTTAATAAATGCAAAAACACCATATGCCATCTGTGAGAATAGTGCAATTTGTTTCTTTGACAACATTTTCAATATCTAATTGTCTTTTCATCTGAGACCTGGAAAAGAATTTTTTTTTCCTCAGAGTACTTGAGTCATCATAAAACAAACTTCATTGGCTACGTGATCTATCATAAAATGAGGTCAAAATGAGAATAAATATTCATTTTCTGACTTGGCACACTGTACTAAATCAGGACTGTTTTAATACTAGTATGTCAATTAGCCCTTAATTTATCATTCCCAAAGCGCTCATGCTAAACCAAAACCAGATAAACTACATTGTGGCTTGCTGTTTTAATCCAGTGAAATTTGAAGGGACAACTTACAAAATGTTGCTTAAAAACACAGCAGTGACATTTTGGAGGACCATAAAACTCTCTCTTAAGAAAAATGATCTCTGAAGAAAAGAACATCTAGTTCATTGCTAAAGTCTGCTTCCTCTTCTCTAGACCTCTGTTCAACTAATATTTTAATATGGAGGGGTAAGGCTGTCAATTTGAGTTTGCTTTTCCTCATTGCAACTTAGTTTACATAGCATAAAAACAATGTACTATATTTCTCTGTATTTTTGTGATCTCGCATCAGAGTTACTTTTCTCATTCGAGAAGGAATGAAAAGTAGGCTGATAACATTAATGTATAAATACATGACACAGAGGAGAAGAGGGAAAAAAATGAATGTTCTGTCAGCTTGTCATTTGAATTGGCTTTTCATTGACACATGTAAAATGGAATTCTTCCTTGTGTGAATCTCACTTAAAAGTAAGTACAGATTCAAGAGACATTTGAACATCATTCTTCATCCTAACTTTGAAGGATTCAGATCTGTGGTTGCTATTTAACTTGAGCAAACATATATATCAAATGTTCAATATTTTCTCTGGCTACTGTCAGCCTCCGTGTCTGCAGCAATTTAGCATTTTTCATACGTATAATGTAAGTGCTCAGCTATAATGCACCCACTAGCTTTTTTCAGCCTATACCCAAGAGTATATTTTATACACAGAGGAGATAATATGCCCATTTAGGTGTCTGCCAATATTTCTTTGTTACCACTCACTTTGAGCTATATTTGTTCTCTGCGTGTTTGTGAGTTATAAATAGCTAGCAACTGCATACTTACTGTCTGCTTACGTTGAGCGAGCTGTAACATTAATTCCCTCAAACAAGACCATCTCAGGTTGAAGTTTGCTGTAGAATGTTATAAATTATCAGAACATTTGTAATGTTCTTTATTTCTGCACTTAGCCAATATCATTTCAGGCATTCTGGAACTCATGTCCCTTTAGTTCTTATCCTCTTGACCACAAATGCGATCCTGTAGGAGTTAATGGACATATTTATACACATGGGCTGAGCATATCTTCAGATAAGCCACAGATAAAGTGGTCATTGCCTCATATATGACTTACAACATCCACATTGTGTTTAATTAGGCAAATGTGGCCTTACCAAACCAACCAGCCTATCACAGAGATGGCAAATCCCTGAGTACTTGCAATATGCAATAACACAAAGTGTGTGAGGCTGCCACACACAAAAGAAAGATGGTGTAGTGTTTAAGGTGTTGAACTAGCACCATGAAAATGCAGGTTCTAATCCACCCTCATTTCTGGACATTTGTGGGACAACTTTGATCCACCTTTTACTCTCAGCCAAATCTATCAAACTGTGGTTATTAGGGGGTGGGGAATAGAAGCAAAGCACAATACAGGTAGTCCTCAACTTACGACAACCAATGAGCCCAAAATTTGTTGTTAAGTGAGAAATTTGTTAAATAAGTTTTGTCTCATTTTACAACTTTCCCTGCCACATTTGTTAAGTGAATCACTGCAGTTGTTAAATTGGTAACATGATTGTTAAGTGAATTGGGTTTGCCCATTGACTTCACATGTGAGAAGGTTTCAACAGGGGATCGCATGACTCCAGGACACAGCAGCCATCATAAATATGATGTCAGTTGCCAAGCATTTGAATGTAAATCACATGACCATGGGCGAAAGATTTATACATGGGGATGCTACAACTCATATGTGTGGAAAATGGTCATAAATCACTTTTTCCAGGGCTGTTGTAACTTTGAATGGTCACTAAACAAACTGTTGTAAGTTGAGGACTACCTGTATTTATGTTGACTTAAGCTCCTATATGAGAGATGAAGTATAATGTTGTTGGTTTGAGCTCCGAGCTTGGCGATATGGTTGCAAATGTTTCATCCTTATTCGAGGAGACATCTTCAGTGCACTTTGGATTGTATACAACATAACTACCAACCCAAACTACTAATATTCAAAGACATTTCAAAATGAAATATAACTCAAGAAAATGCAGACACCTCTAGAGCTTCTTCTGACTACACAGGCTTCAGTGACATGATTCCTGGTTTCTTGCCTTTTGAAATAAGAAAAAAAAATGAATTTAGCCTAAGTCCTGGCATAGGCTAAATATTTTTTTTTTAAAAAAAAGAACAAACCAACCTCCTCTCTCTCTCTCAAAATAAGGAAAATTCTAGTCCCATGCATATTTTGTTTGCATATTTCTTTACAACATATTACAACTTCTAGGACTGCAGGTTTTCCCCTATCTATTCTACTGAAAAATAATAGTTGAAGAAATTGCTTTTTATGTGCTGTTATTTCATTTCCAGAATAATCACAGCCTGATGTGTGATGTATGCAGTCCTTTTAATTGGGGACTTCCATTGCAGAGCACAGAAAATTTAGTCTACTTGTTCATGGTTTGTTGAATGGGCTGGATTCACACACACACACACAATGATAAATCATCATGTACAGCTTCAGAGATTCAGGCAGAATTTATTGTCTGTATGTTAGTGCAGAAATAAACCAAATAAATGAATAGCCCCTAACCACAAGGTACTTGGTGACATTACAGCTTTATGTGTGATATGGATCTCTTTGACTGAGATATCTTCCTTCATAAAATCTATTCTCCTTTCTTAGGATATTCATTACAAACACAGCAGTTCTCAGACAAATAATATCCTTGATGACTTTGGGAAGAGGTGCACGATTCCAATCATTCTTTAACCAATACATTTTTTAAAAAAAATATTTTGCAGTATGTGAAGTCCCCAAACTGGTATTATTTTGAATTTTCAAAACTAGTCAGTAGAGGGTTTTTTCCCCCAAAGTGTTCCTTTTCAATATTCAGTGTCCCGTGTCATTATTCATCACGTGTGAAAGACATTTAATCTTTCCCTTGGTGAGAAAGATAAATTTTTATTTCTTTGGTGTCAGTCTATGCTGTGCTGTTATTTTTCCTTACCTAAGAGAGGATGAGAATTATCCAAAGCCAAAATAAGTTTTTAAAAATATTCAATCATTCTGCCATGCATTCACTCTCTCTCTCTCTCTTGCTCTTTCTGTATGTGTATGAAAGCTGGACTCAGCTATTACAAAGAAGACATGAGTAAGACCAAGTGAAAGTAATATGAAAGAAGGAATTTATGTATTGTATGATTGAAAGAAAGAGACAGCAATATTAGTCACTCTGCATAAATTTAACAAATTGTTCTGCAGCTGACCAGTTTCATACACTGAGCAAAAAAAAAACAACAACCCTAAAAACAAAAAAAAATACTTTATGAAAATGAAATCAAAGGTGTAAGAAAAAAAATCATTCCACATTTAAAATAACATTTCCTTTTCATTTGATAAAATCCATATCTGGCTTGCATATTATTTGCATTAACTTTTAGATGGTTGAATCAAAAGGAATTTTTTCTGCAGTTTGTGTGTTTGTGAGCTGAGATGTAATGGGAAAAGGATGTGATGCAGATAATTGTGACAGTACACAGCAAATAGCAGGAACTCAAGTTCATGAAGTAAATTTTGCAAGTGATAAGTCGTCAAGAGATCTTTAGTCATACTATGAACAACTCAGACAGGCAGCAGATAGTTGAAGGCTCCAAGCTACAGAGATCTTCACAAATTACCATTTCTAACTATTTATGCAGTTAAGATCTCTGGCTCGATTCACATGGCCACCCACTTCATCCCTCACTGCAATTATAATTTTTCTCCCACTATGCGATGCCCAGAAACTGTCCCCACTTTTCTATCTGTGTGTGAGGCAGTCTGAAAGATGATTGCCAATAATAGGACACAGTCACTATCAAAGAGTGAGACAGTCACTGTCAGGAGAAACAAAACTATTTTTACATCAGGGAGCAATGGGAAGAGGAGGAAAAGGAGGGAGAGAGAAATTCAGAACTAGAAGATGGAATGAAGTTCAAATTCCTGCTAGTGGAAATATACCTGTTTGCATTTTCAGAGAAGATGATGCAAAACTACAATTGCAGCATTTTCTTCAGTGCAAGAGCCAGGCTGACTAAATTCTACGAAGACTGAAAGCTTACATCATCCTAGAGATATGCATCTTTATGTGAGTTGGAGGCTCCTCTGCCACTCATTAGCCTACCTGCAGTTAACATTAATATATTTAAACTATTTGTGTTCTTTCAATCAACTCAAAACAATTCTGGTTTGAAAGGTGGTGTTTTTAATACATCTGTACTTTCTAGATGAGTTTGTCAATGCTTTACGCAAGGATTTATAGTGCATTTGGACAAATAATGTCTTAATCCCTTGAAGGACTTTAAAATGGTAACTCAGGTGGTAACTGTATTAAAATAATTGAATCTTAGAGCTGAAAAGACTATTTAGGCTATTAAGTGAAGGAATCCAAATGAAAACATCACAGATAGATGTCTGTTTAGTCTGTTCTTGAGTACATTCAATGAAAAGGGGTCATAATCCATTATTCCATACCTTGCATTCCTTAAGCAAGAGAGACTCTTGATATATATATTTTTGTGACTCTATCATATATTTAAAGAATGCTGTATTATTCCCCCAACCTCAGTCCTTCTCTTCAAGGCTCAGCATATTTAACTCCTTTATGGGGCTTAGATTTTAGTTCTCTGCTTCCCTTCATCTGAACCAACTTCTTTGAGTTCTTAAGTGAAGTGCCAGGACTGAAAACAATAATGAAGAAAGTGGCCTGAGCTAATCCAGAATAAAACTGAAAGATTTTTTTCCCATTCAGAAATTAAGATTCTGTTTACCCAGCCTAAAATTGCTTTTTTGTTTTGTTTTGGTTTTTTGCAGCCACATCACATTTCTGGCTAATTCTTCATTTGCAATCAAGTACCATTTCCCATTATTTTCCCAAGAGCCATTATCAAACAGAATATTCCCTATCCCACCCATGTTATTTTATCTCATTTGTCTCAGTTAGACTTTAATTCTGTTATTTTCAGACCATTTGTCTAACCTATCAAGTTACTCTGGGATTTTTATTCTGTTTTCCAGGGTATCAGCTATGCCAGCCAATTTGATTAATGTTCTCTCTGCCTCGTAATCCAGATCATTAATGAAAAAATTGAAGAGTGGAAGACCCAGGACTGAGCTTCCTGGTATCCCACTAAATACTTATCTCCAGTTTGACAAGGAATAACTCTTGAACACTCTTTGGCTATATTTTTCAAGCCAGCTATCTACCTACTTGTCATGCCAAAGATCCCATACTTAACTAGCTTGCTAATCAGCATGCTGTGAATTCCTTGGTTAAATCTGTTCCTGAAGTCAGTTAAAAAAAGCAATTCATTTCTGGAGATCAGCTCTTTCATTATGAGCAATGTAGATCTAAAACCTAGTTATAAACCTAAAAATAGACATCTCAAAAGTTGACATAATCAAAGTTTCTGAATGGTCTGAAAAATGTTCTCTCACTTTTCTCTCATTTCCTACCAGTGTTTCATATACAACTCCTTCCTTCTATGGGTCTTTTTGTTTATAGCCATTAATACTGTGGAAACTGCCATTCTACTGCGTGCACTGGCAGTTCAATACATTTTTATCTATTTGATATAACTTATATTTAGCAAACTTGAGAACAAACAATCAGATTGTGACATGGGCTGTGGCAGGAAATAACACAGGGGAGAGGCAAAGAAAAAGATTTTTGGGGGGGTGCCAGCCTTCCCAGTGTTAATGCCAGCACTAGTTTCTCATCCTCAAGCTCTTCAGTCTCTTTGACATTGTAAAATCTAGACTTGTCAAAAGCCCATTTGACTCACGAGCAAGAATTAGGCATTTTGTATCATGTTAGTTGTAAAAAAAAATAATAAAGGTAGGAACAAATAAATAAATAAATATGTTAATGTGCGTCTCTAAAAGAGATGGTTCAGTTGCGTGCTTGCCCAACCTCTGATGCATAATTCACTTGTTTATGGGAACTTGCAATTTTCATGGGCCAGGTGAAAGGGATCCTTCTCTTCCAAAATCTGTAGAAAAGGACACAATACATGGCAGCCAAACAAGTTTCAAGATGACGAGAAGTTTATAAAACACTGCTCAAAAACATGTTCTCGGTAAGAAGCAAGGCATCATAACTGGATTGAGCTGGGCTGACAAGTTGAATGTTTCCTAGATCTTAAGCCTCCCGGCCAGTCTCATACTCCAAAAGTGATCTAAGTGCCTCCCAATATATAAAGAAGAAAACAATTTATTAACAATAAATCAGAAAACTGTTCCTTTTTTACTTCCATCTTGCTGTTGGCAAAATTTTTCAATCAGCTCAGACAATCAACAGTCTGAGCATTCCAAGAACAGAATAATAATGTTCTGGAATTCTGAAATTGGCAGAATCCTAATAGTGCCTAAAGAAAAACATTTTAACTGGGTAAAACAGGGATGCAATTTTTAGGATAAGGACTGCTTTAGTGACTTGCCTGGCCTACTTAAGACTGTACTGAAAAAGAAATGGATGTGGGTTAAGATATAGAAAATTAACCCTAAATTAGTTAAACTTAGCCAAAGCAATTTCTCCCTGTGTATTTAATAATTTCCCGTTTTTATCACATTTAAAATTATAATGCAGTATCACGTGTGAGTTTGGCAAAGTAGGGGAGGGGTATACCTCTCAAGTCCTATATCTTACAGGACTCTGGGGAACAAAGATTATATACCATAGATTAGAAGTGCTGAGAGTTTTTTTTTTTTTAACTTGATTTATATGCCGCCCTTCTCCGGAGACTCAGGGCGGCTTACAATGTGCTCAGCAATAGCCTTCATCCTTTTGTATATTTATACAAAGTCAGTTTATTGCCCCCACAACTGAGCTACCTTATAGCTCAGAAATATTATACAGTTAGACATCTATTTACAACCAGAGTGGAGCCCAAAATTTCTGTTACTAAGTAAAGACACTTGTTAAGTGAGTTTTGTCCCATTTTACAATCTTTATTACCACAGCATAAAGTGAATCACTGCACTTGTTAAGTCAGTTGTCAACCCTGAAGCTGACCTGACCAAAGCCATTTTGGAGCTTCAGTGTTGCCACACTAGAGCTGAGGGATAGGGAGCGGGGAATAGAAATAGCTGGAGTTTTGTAGTCAAAATAAAATACTTTCTCCTAGGAACCAAGGACATTTTCACACCTGGCCTGAGAAGGGAGGAGTGACGTTACCAGGCAACCAGACGATGACCTGATTGTACCATGTGACTGATTGTTTGGGGAAAGGGAAAAACTTTTATTTTTAATTACATGAAAACTGTGGAAACCTTCAGAGTCAGTTTTCAGCAGAACTGTGCCAATATAATATCTCCAACAGAACTATTCTTTGAGGAATTACTTGGAACCTGACATCAGTAACATGGTGTGAACTTAATCTGGCTTCCCCATTAGCTTTCTTTCGCAAAAGATGATCACAGGACCCTGGGACACTGCAACCATTGTAAATATCAGCCTGTTGCCAAACCTCTGAATTCTGATCACATGACCATGGGGATGCCACAATGGTTGTAAGTGTGAAAAATAGTCATATCATTTTTTTAAGTTCTAACTTTGAATGGCCACTAAATGAGTGGTTGTAAGTCAAAGACGGCCTGTATCTGATATTGGGTTTTATTTTAATTCTCTGCCTGCCATCAGGATGAAGAAGGTAAGTTTTGTAGATTGAACAAATCTTTTTGGGTTTGCTCAATCAGAGGGGCATCCAATTTTTTCCCCCTACTTCTTCAACTGTCTTGCCATTTTTTGTCTAAGTTCAGCCTTTCGGCTTATTGATTAATTCACAAAGAAACAGCTCACACTGCTTCTGGAAACACTATTTGTCTCAGCTGTCAGCCCAGTGTGCTATCAATACATAAGTGCCAAAACAAGTGTACATTTTGTATTTTATCCTCTGCAGACACCAGCATAACTTGTGATTCATCAACAAATTCATCACCAGCTGCCTAATTATCATATCATTTCTGGATTTCTTAATGTATGAAGTACTTTTATTTATTTCTAATAGAAGATAGAAAGAAATGTGCAGTTGCTTGAATATTTTGTCTAATTTCATTATGTATACAAAAGCTGAAGAAGTGTTTATTAAAATTTGTTTCAAGCAGACCGAACTAGATAAAAGAACTAGCTGTGGCATCATATGCAACGGTGTAAGGCTTGCAAGACTCACGTCTTGATTTTGCAGAACTGGAAAATATGCTTTGAAAATTGTTCTAATGAGCACAGAGAAACCACATGCAATAACTTCAATGAGAGCTAGGAAAGGAACATTGACATTCATTCACTGCAGGAGAAAAGAGTTACAGACTCTATCACATTCGGTAGATATTTACAGCTGGCAAAATTAACCAGCACGTATTGCAGAACATAAAATTTAATTATATATTGCAAGATATCAAGAGTAGGAAAATTTGAGGAATTCAAACTTGTGAATTGTGAGAGAAGATCAGCAAATATGCAGATGAGAACCAGGATGTGTAAATCAGTAAAAAATAATTCAGCATGAATAGGATGGCATTCCAGTCAGATGGATTTTTAGGATGAAAAGATCTCTATAACTTTGGATTGCTTACTGTTTCCGTATGTAATGTCTCCCCAGGCACATCCCTTTCTTTTTTACAGTGTAATTACTGCTATTTGGTCCAAGTTTTTTGAGAGATGAAATTAGTCAGATAAAAGCTTATGGTGTTTTACCATCATTTCTCTCCCAACTGGAATTTACTCCTTTGTTTGAAAGCCAAACCATTTTTCTGCTCCAGCAAAAGGAGAGGCTGAGGACAACTGCCTTTGGGTACATAAAGAAGACATAATTCTCCCTCTTGTAACTACCTACTCACTATCTGAACCTGTCTGGAAACTAGGGAAGCCTTCCCAATAAAGGCCTTTGCTTAGTGCTTCGTGATACAGAGTCATCTTGATTTATAGTACTAGAAATCATTGGCACTCCTATACTCCATGACAAATTTCTGTAATTCTCTTTTGAAACCACTCTGGTTAGCAACCATTTATTGTGGCCTTTTGTGTATTTCCAACAGGTGGTATGCTGAACTTTCTTGTTCCGTTCAAATAGCTTTGACTAGATTAACGGGAAATAATGTGCAGTTTCAAAGGATGGTGTAAAATACCATTTGGAATGTATTTCCTCACTGTCTCATCTGCCCTTACTCACCTAAACTAAATAAACTAAACTAAACTTATCATAGATTTATAGTCAACCTTGATCATTTTCGATGCATTTTTCTTCAGATTTAAAAATAATGCAGAAATAGGATGGGAAAAGGCATTGTAAGCCGCCCTGAGTGTCCGGAGAACAGTGGCATATAAATTAAAGCAAAAAAAAAATCATAAATGAAAATATGTAAAAGTGACAGAATGGAAATAGATGAATGTGCTTGTTTAAAGATTCTATCTAAAGTACAGAGCTATCATAAGCCTTTGCCTGAAGAATGATACACTCCAGTTTCAAATCGCTGCCCTCTTCTGCTACATGTAGAAGGGGCACAGATGGAGCACTGAAGGACAAAGGAGATACCTGTTTAGGAAGCCAGATTAGACAAATCAGTCCTGGTGGTCAGTGATGGACAGATGCTGCAGTTAGAACAGCTTCATACCCTGTTTTAGGTAAATAAATTACCAGCCATAAGCCTGCTAGATACCTGAATCTAATCCCATCCAAAATTCTTAAGTGTTCTGAAGTATGCATGTTGCAATGCCTTGTGTTGTGAGTAAGATCCTAGAAGTGAAAGTCCAGAAAATCCCATGTAATAAATAACTTTATAAGTCCTGATGGAGATTCTCAGTCATCCAGGTCATGATTGTCCCAAAGACGCTTTTTCAAAAGTCAATTGGACTTTGTTTTCCTTAAAGACATTTCACTTCTCATCCAAGAAACTTCAAGCATGGCAGTAAAGGAAAACAAAGTCCAGTTGCCTTTTGAAAAAAGCACCTTTGGGACAACTTTGTAAGTCAAGTATATTGAACAAATAGGCCATATGTTTCTTTACTGCCATTCCTATCAAAATCTGTGACACAAATTTATCCTATCTTCATTAACACTAAAGCCATCCAGACTGTTTTTATCTCAATTATCTTTTAATGTTTTAGAGCAATGAACTCTCTTATAGAGATAACAAGTTGTCTTTAATAGCCAGCAAGATTCAGTAAGACGTCGCTAGAAAAAGTTTGACTTATTTTTCTAAGTTTAATAATAATAATAATAACTGTTAACACTCTTGTTAATTTATAGCAATATTTATGACAGTCTGTATGCTGAAGCTTAGTGCTGATAGTCTCAGTATGCAAAGCAGTTTGATCTAAAAAGTTTTACTTGAGATAGTCATGGTCAATAAATCTTTTTAATTCAATTTGGTTTTATTTGTCTTTTATTATGTTTTTATCTTTATTTTTAACTTTTAGATTGTGTAAGGCAGATCAATGACTAAAAATAAATTGCTTTCGCTCTGCTGAGTGAATGCATCTCTCAAAGGGAAACATAGATTAAGCAAACTTCAAGCTTCTCTAGCCTGGTACCGCACAATTTTCCGGGAGCTGCATTGCCCAAAATTCCTAACCATTTTTCCCCATTGGCTGAAAATGTTAGGAGCTTCAATTTCAACTCATATGGAAAGTGCAAGGTTGGGAGATGAACCTCTAGGATCCGGAATCTGGGCTATTAATTTATACAGCCCCTTTGCTAATTTAGGAGAAACCCCAAAATTTAGTCAAAGAATATATTGATGGCTACATTGTTATAAGACAATGTTTAGTAATGTGGCTAAAAACTTTGTGGGTAAATAAATCATACAAATGTGCAGTATTCCTTTTTTAAGCAATTCAAGCAACTAAGAAATTGCAATTAATCTGAACATTTCCTTGCCACTTTGATGATTTGAGAGCACAGAATTAAAATGGACAGATCTTTGCAAATAACCCCCAGCAATAAAATTTGTAAGTCATAGTGACTCTCAGCATGTAGATGTTGTTCTTCTAAGAAGACTGAATAAATACCTATTATTGATAAATATCCAGAAAGGAAAGGAAGATTAATACCTGATGGGGCAAGTCAGCATCTTTAGCTCCATCTTTGGGTCTCAGCCAATGTTGGAGGCAAAAAGAAAGTGCCTTTAGTTAAAGAGTTAAAATGAAGGAGTGGAAGATATAAAGATCTTGCAATGAAATAGATGACTTGCTGTCTGAAGAGGATTCTATCCGCATTCATATAAAGAGTACAGCTTTTGGAGAATTAACAGAATTATTCCACAAGGTTGGAGAAAAGTATGGATTAACCTGTTTGATTGGGTGTCTGTTTTTTAAATATACTTTATTAATGTCAAATAGTTTTCACATTCTTGCTTTTATGTGATATTATTCTTATTTGGCCAATAATTGTAAGATGCCTGGGAAGCAGAAAACCAATTTATCTTGAAATACTCATTCATAATAAATAAATAAATAAATAAATAAATAAATAAATAAATAAATAAATAAATAAATAAATAAATAAACTATTGTCTGATTCAGTTATTTTTTATTAAGAAGTTTCTTTAGAAAGCAAAATTTAAAGAAAAAGGAAAGCAAACTAAAAGAAAAGTAATAAGTCAATAGGAAAGAAATGAAAGAAAAAACACAAGAAAGATACCCCAAAAAAGTGGCTACTTTACAGCAATTATAAATACATTATTATTTTATGCTCTTTCTCTCTCGATGATATCAGGGCTTCCTTCTTTTCGTATTCTACCCTTTCTAATCATGAAAACCATAAATTACAACTTCACTTTTTTCCATTTTCAGCCATAAGTCCATAAGGGATTTACAATCATTAATGTCTTAGAGGAATGTCTGTCTGAGCAGCTTCCAAACATTTTCCAGATGTTCTGGACTTAAAAACTGCTTAGTCCCTTTTGCCGAAGCAATAGCATTTGTGTACCTCTGTCAAGGTCATCTTCCTTACTGTCTACAAATAATGTTTTTTTTTAAGAGATGAATGTACAAAACTATTTATCCATATGAAAGTAGTGAAATTAATCAATAAATTGTGTTTTATTATACTTATCTGCTATAAGTACTTGCATGAAAACTATATTAAAGTTTAATAGATGGAATAACTGGGTAGACTGGGTGAGTCTTATACTATTCTCTTTTGAATGCAAATCATTATATAACTCAAGTTTTATATAGCTGCTGGGAAAATATGACAACAAATAATTCAGCCATGATATCTTAGATGGCATGATGCCTCCTAGAACATAATTATCTTTTATTAACTCATGTTTCCTTTTTATCTCTGATCATAAATAAAAATATGTGTGTATCTCCAAATGATTTTCAGCCTCAAAAAGAGTTTTCAAAGGTTAGCAGAGAAGACTGAAGAGAGAATCCATATTTTACTTCCAAAGCCAAGAATTTTCCTTTCATTTTAGAAGGAAAACATAGCCCATGTTTTGATATGCTAGGGTATAGATGCTTTCATAATCAAACATCTTCATGCTGTTTGGAAATATTTGGCTTTATAATAGAAGCAAAGAAGGAACCAATTTATACCTGCTTGAGATGGATAAGACTTTGTTTTTTGATCATTTGGATTTGTATAAGTATGAATATTTCCAAATTTCTTCACAAGAAAAATAGAAAGATTTCTGGGGGGGGGGCCTTTGAAACAAAAATCTGAAAGTGGGAGAAAGTGATACTGACAGATTTGTCCATCAGAGAGCTTTGGTTTGTCAGTATGAAAATCTGAGTTAAATCCTGTGCTTGTTTGATATCCGGCCTCTCATTCAAAAGCTGAAGGCTGCTGAAATAATGGTGCCTCTTCCTATTGGATGGGAAGTGGAGAATTAATTTAAGAAAAAGATGGCTTGTTCCAAGTTATCTCATGAATTTCTATGCTTATTGGTATGGATGAGAATCTGATTCTTTTCACACCTAGACCAATAAATACATAGGATTAGTAATTTTCTCCATTATGAGTTGTTTTTTTTAATGTTAGGAATACTAAATTTGGTTAGTAGTGCTGGGTGCAAATTTGATTAAACTTTAAAAAAAAAGTGCTAGTATTTGTAAATTTTTCTATAATAGGAGATGCAAAGATTTTTATATTGGAATATAAAAGTGAAATTGACAGACTAATCTAGCACCAGTAACCCAGATGATTAAGATTAAATACAAATGGGGGAATTTGGAGTGCAACTGAATTGGGAACCAGTGGGTGGGGTGCTCCCGGTTCTCTCCGGTTCTATAGAATGGGTAGTAAAACTGGTGGGAGGCTCCGCCCATCTGCCACGACATCATCATGGGTGATCGGTGCATGTGCAGAAGCTTCTGCACATGCTCAGAAGTGCACGCGCTTCCGCTGCAAACCAGTAGTAAAGGTAAGTAGAACCCACCCCTGGTGGGAATGCTTTTTAATTTCCTCAAAAATCAAGAGAAGACCAAACTCCTCCTGTTTATCATTTTCCTTATTATAATGCCATGAGAACATACATGGCGAACCTCAATTAATGTAGAAACCTAAGCATGGGCTAGTGTTGGGAGACTATCTGTGAAGTAAAAAAAACTACCCTGAAAAAAAATACTATTGCCACATCAGACCCAGAAATCAAGCATTGAAATCAGCCGGTAAATGAGTTTAATTTTCTTATTTAATTCAATGCAGTTCTACCAATGTTGCTGCATCTCAGGACATATAAAATAGGCAAGTCACTAGTTTTTAACACTGACCACTGAGTCTTTGCAGTAATTGCTACAAAATCCTAAAGAGATAAGGGTATCTATCTTAATTCAAAAGTTGACAAGTTGAATCACTCAGAAGGAAAAAAAAAATCCTTTTTTGACCAAGCTATTTAAATGTAAATGTCCTCTTGCCCAGAATTTGGCAGGTATAATTTTTGTGTGTCTTTCTTTTGCTTTCTGTTTTCAACTTAGTCTATTTCTGTTACAGGAAAAAAGAGCCATCCCAATTATACTAACAGGAAGTAAAGAATTTAAAAGACTATCATTGAAATTAGGACTCTGCTGAAATCGAAGAGTACAATAACAGATTGTGGATTAATGCACTCCCCTTATTAAAAAATCTTAAATCATATATATATATTCTTTTCTTTTCATAGGTCTTTATGTGTATTTCTCTTTAGCCAGGTTCTTCCTATGTAAACCAAGATTTTTATGCAACCCTAGTTCAGTGAAATCCTTAGTCTCCTTAGTCTCCCAATGGGCAGCAGGGAGCTTGCTGGCTGCTGGAGGAAAAAAGCCTAGAAACTAGTGGATTGGGATTTCACTGAACTAGGGCTGTATAGAGTTGGTAGAAGCTGGGGCAAGTAACATGAGCTCACTCCCTTATGCAGCTCAAGGGGTTCGAACTGTCTAACTGCCGACCTTTTTGATCGCCAAGCTCAACATTTTAGCCACTGAGCCACCACGTCCCTATATGTACTGTATATGTATATGTATATGTATATGTATATGTATATGTATATGTATATGTATATAAAATCTTGCAGGTATATATTAAGGGGAATGCACTAACTCGCAATGTGCATGCACACACGCACACACAAATAAGGTAACTGCAATAGATATAAGATAGCTAGAGAGAGACAGGGAGACAGAGAAACAAAGAGAGACAGAGACAGACAGAGAGGGGGAGAGAGATTGTGGTAGACAAGAACTAGAAGATAGCTTTGGTGATAGATGTAGTGGTGCCAAATAGTAGCAATAATAGGAAGAAAGACTATGAGAAACTAGTGAAGTACCAGGAACTGAAGGAGGAACTGGAAAGAATGTAAAGGCCAAAGTGATCGCAGCAGTGGTAGGAGAACTTGGGGCTGTGATTCCTAAACTGGGAGAGTGGCTCCAACAGAGCCCAGACACAACATCAGAGCTTTCTATCTAGAAGAGTGCAGTGGTAGGAACAGCTAAGATACTGTGCAGAACCATCAAATTCCCAAGTTTCTGGCAGAGAATTTGAGGAAGACACATACCACCCTTAGGGATGAGAAGAAGTTTTTAATGTACTGCATAATATATATATACCATGATACTATATTATGTATAGATATAATATGTTGTATTATTATTTGCTATTTCACTTCACAATTTCTTCAGTTGGAAGATTCCTTGAATTTATAACAGTTAGCAACATTTGCAAAATTTGTATTTTCCAGAAGTATCAGAGGAGTTCCGAAGACATCTTATCTCTGTGGAATCACATAAACATATTTTCAATAGCTTACTATTATAATAAAATATTTTCACCAGTAAATGGCTCACTAACAATCAGAAAGAACATTAACTTAACCTGAAGAAAGAACACCATCTAGTGAATTATTTTCCAACTATTCTCAACAAGAACCATATAATAGAATGAACAATGCTAAGAGTTTGTTCAACTGGACAAAATAAAAATCTTACTTATTTTTGATACTTCTATGTGTGGGCTCATAGAAGAATAACATTTTTAAGTACATTTAATGTCTAGGCAGTTGCCCTAGAGTTTCTTCCCTGTAATGATTACAAAATTTATGGATATTTAATCTGTATAACAAATGAAGAAAACTATAATGTCCCAGTAACCCACCTGCCTAATTCCTTTTTTATACCTGGGCTCTAAACCTTGCAGAATTATTGACTGTGGAGTAGCTGTTAAGCAAATGTCACTGAATGTATGTAATATCCTACCATCCCTGTCCTACTGTCCCCATTTATATGTAATCATTCTATGTGTTTATGGCTATGTTTTGCCTATTTATATCCTTTTATTTGTGCCAATTTTTTTCATGTGTCCACGTCTATGTCTATACTTTTACTTGTTTCCTTGTACTTGTTGACAAATAACTAACTAACTAACTAACTAACTAACTAACTAACTAACTAAATAAATAAATAAATAAATAAATAAATATTTCTCTGATATTCTATGTAATATTACATAGAATATTGTAATATTACAATACTCTCTAATATTCCTCTAATATTTCTCCTGCAAAACATGCGTAGATATGAAATTCATGGACCCATTTACAGGATGCACAAACCCCTAGATTGTGCTGCCAATATTCATCAGTAAAACAATTCTTTGGCAGCATGATTTGTTTGTGGTTGTTGTTATTTTATTTTTTTGCTTATTTCAGTAAACATTTCAGTTTTAATAGAATCTTTTTTTTAACCAGAAAAACCCAGAAGGTATAGTTTTTCATAGTGTTGTTGTTCCCACGGGTTTTAAGGGAATGATTGATGGCTGCAGCAATGTTTGTTGCTTTTTCTTCTGTTCTTTTTCCTGAATCAACATTATTCACTCCATCAAACAAACAACCTGAATGGTAATAACTGTTTTATACAATTATATAGAAAATTTATCTATTGTTGGGTTAGAATTTTGAAACTTGAATATATTATAAATTTGCTGCTCTGGTCATGCCTTGCTCTTTTTTCATTCAAAAATATACTGATATTTTTTTAACTTTACCAGTATACATTCTGGAAAATGGGTGTTTGTAAGAGGCCAGATGTACTAGAGCAGCCACTCTTAATGGGAATTTTTTTTTTTAAATTTGATTTATATGCCGCCCTTCTCCGGAGACTCAGGGCAGCTTACAATGCATTAAGCAATAGCCTTCATACTTTTGTATATTTATACAAAGTCAGTTTATTGCCCCCACAAACTGGGTCCTCAATTTACCTCTTCTTCTCATTTTACCAATTTCTTCTCATTGCAGCCATTTTATGAGAAACAAACAAACAAACTCCCAACAAACACGGAAAACCAATAAAACAACAAATGTACAATTTTATTTTTATTTTATTTATTTCATCAAGATGTAATAGGTAACCGATACAAGTATAAACATAATTATGAATATATGAAATGGATACATATAAAAGGGAACATTAGGACAGGGATGGTAGGCACGCTGGTGTGCTTAGGCACGCCCCTTACAGACCTCTTAGGAATGGGGTGAGGTCAAGAGTAGACAGTCTAAGGTTAAAGTTTTGGGGGTTTGGGGAAGAAACCACAGAGTCAGGTAGTGCATTCCAGGCATTGACCACTCTGTTGCTGAAGTTGTATTTTCTGCAATTGAGTTTGGAGCAGTTTACCTTAAGTTTGTATCTATTATGTGCTCATGTATTGTTGTGATTGAAGCTGAATTAGTCATTGACAGGTAAGACATTGTAGCAGATAATTTTATGTGCTATGCTTAGGTCTGACTGAAGTCGGTGAAGTTCTTAATTGTCTAATCCCAAAATTTGAAGTCTGGTGGCATAAGGTATTCTGTTGCGAGCAGAGGAGTAGAGGATTCTTCTTGTGAAATATCTCTGGACTCGTTCGATTGTATTAATGTCCGATATGCAGTGCAGGTTCCAGACAGATGAGCTGTATTCAAGAATTGGTCTAGCAAAAGTTTTGTATGCCATAGTTTGCAGTTCAATATTACTGGAGAAGAAGCTACGCAAGATTAGGTCAACAACTTTTAATGCTTTTTTGGCAATATTGTTACAGTGAGCTATGGCACTTAGATCATTTGAGATGAGTACTCCAAGGTCCTTAATGAAGTGAGGGCTGTCTACAAAGTCATATCCACCCAGCTTGTATTTAGTGCTTTGATTTTTTTTACCAATATGTAAGACAGAATGTTTGTTGGTTGAGATTTGGAGTTGCTAATTGTTTGACCATTCTGATAGATAATCAAGGTCTTTTTGTAGAGTAGCAGCATTGTCGGTGGTGTTGAATAGTTTTTCATCAGCAGCGAAGAGAACACAGTTGCTTATAATATGATTGCAAAAGTCGTTTATGTAAAGTATAAAGAGTGTGGGTCCTAAAATGCTTCCTTGGGTGACACCGCTGTTAACTGGTGCAGGGTTTGATAGGGTGTTCCCTATTTGGACTACTTGTTGTCTGTTTGATAGGAATGCAGCTATCCATTTATGCAGGGATCTGGAAATGCTATAAGATTTTAGTTTTCGAAGTAGCTTGTCGTGTACTATTGAATCAAAGGCTTTACAGAAGTGTATATAAATTGCGTCTATTGCTTTACCCTGGTCAGGTTGTGAAGTCCATATGTTTTTGCAGTGTAGGAGTTGCAGATGGCAGGACAGTTTTTTTCTGAAGCCAAACTGCTTGTTAAAGAATAAGTTGTTTGTCTCTAAGAAGAGAGTAATGCATTGGTTTAAGATTGATTCCATGACTTTGCATGTAACGCAACATAATGAGATTGTAATTTTCAACTAGGCTGGGGTTACCCTTGAAAGTAGGGATGACTGTGGCTAGTGACCATAAGCTAGGCAAGGAGCTGGATTTGAAAGATATTTCATAGATTATGCTAAGAGGTTCTGCTATGGTGATTGAGAGCTTTTTAAAGAAGTTGGCACATAATCCATCAGGGGCAATAGATAGAGATGGTTTTAGGTTGCATAATGCCTTTATAATGGCATCTTCTGTGAAATAGACATGTATTAGATCATTGTGATTAGTTGTGGTACAATTGGGGCATGATCCGTTGCTGTTTACAAATACTAAACTGAAGAATGTGTTGAAGAGGTTGGCCTTAACAGTTTCATCATTACAATCTTTCCCGTTTGGCCCTTTTAGTGGTGGAATGGATCTTGAGTCTTTAAGTTTGTTGTTTACAAAATTATAGAAGGCCCAGGTGTATTTTGTGCATAGTAGGTTTTCATCTTTTTTGCTGTGATAATTGATACATTCTGCCTTTATCTGTCAGCATAAGGATTTGTAGCGACTTTTGAAGTTAGCTACATGGCCAGTTTTGTTTTTGCACCAAAGGGTTTTGTTTTGTTTTTGTTTTTTCATTGAAGCTTCCTTATTGTTATGGATAATTTGTTTTCCTGGTAAATAAATAAAAACAAGAGATTTAAGAGGGCTTTGTAAGAGGGCAAAACCATCTCATGGACTCTTATACAAATGTTATCTCAGTCAAAAATCTTTGTAGAGATAAAATGTAAGTTAGGACACTAGACCTGAGAAGGCTCCATCTTTATCATAATTGTGTTAACTCAGAAAATAAAGTGATCTCTTCACTTTAAAGTGAAGAGAAGCCTCCAAGTTAGCTTCAATTGGATGAAGATGTCCTTTAAAGAACTCAGTTCTAAATAATGCATAGCACAATTAATGCACATTTATTGGGAAATATTGTCTTGGTAGGTCAGGGAGTTTATGAATTATAAATATATACAAAGAACCATGACCTCTGGATATTATATACAGGTGAGATTAAAATGCCTGCTACAATCTCAGGAGCAATCCTGCAAAAGATAAGACATTTTCAGAGATTGACATCAACACTGTATTTTTTCCAGAGGGAAAGGAATTACTATAAAGGATAGGACCATGCAAGCATTTCAAATTCCAAAGAGAAAAGATACACATAGCTTTAATTTCACAACATATAGTTTTGTTGGTAGTTTTAAATTTCTGGGCATTTATATCTTGAAGGACCTGTCATGGACTATGAATATTAATATGCTTGTGAAGAAGGCACAGAGGAGGCTGTACTTCCTGAGAATGCTCAGGAAGATAAATCTATCTCAGCATCTACTTCTGTCCTACTATCACAGCACCACTGAGAGTGTCCTGATATACAGCATTCTTGAATGGTATGGGAGCAGCTCTGTAGCAGACAAAAAAGCTCTACAGAGAATCATTAAAACTGGCCAGAATATCATCGGGCTCAAGCTACCAGCCCTGGACGACATCTTCGAATCTCGCTGTTTGAGGAAGTTGCATAACATTCTCAGAGACTCTTCCCATCCTGTTTACAATCTTTTTGGACTGTTGCCTTCTGGCAGAAGATGCAGAACAATTAAAACTCGGACCACACGTTTTCTGAATAGTTTTTATCTCAGAGCTATAATTGCACTCAACAATGAACTAAAGGGCCACCATCAGTGAGCTGTTGGACAGTATTTCTTGGTCTGTTGTGTAGATGTTTGGGTGGTTTAGGGGTGGAAAATTTGTGGTGGGTGGGGGGGGTGTTTGGGGATTGTTATGTGTGTTGGACCTGGTCTTTGGTGTTAAATGAATTTCGTTGTATGGGTATACTGTGTATACACGTACAATGACAATAAAGTTGTTGTTGTTGTTGTTGTTGTTGTTGTTGTTGTTGTTATTATTATTATTATTATTATTATTATTATTATTATTATTATTATTGACAGATTTAACCATAGTTTCAATTGGGAAAATGTAACCATCCTAGACCAGACCAAGCCCCAAAATACCAGGGAATTTCTAGAAGCCTGGCACTCTGACAAATCAGCCATCAATAGACACGTAGACATTAACAACATCTATAGACTATGCAAAAGAGACAACCAATCAGCCCAAAAGAGAAAAAGACTCCAGCATCTCTCCACCAGTAATCAGCACTCAGATCTAATAGATAGATAGATTAACTCCAAGGTTAACTTCAGACCAACAATCAAGTAAGCAATATCTCAATCGAGAAACTGCCAAAGAGCCATCAGTAAACAGCCCAACCAAAGAATCTCTAAGACCATCCCCACCCACACAGACAGGCAAGACACCAGAATATAAACTGATAGCAAACAGCACTCCTTACTAGTGCTGATGATGTTACCTAGTCAGGGTAGTGAAATGTCTGCAAGAAAACAAGCAAGCTCCGAGAGTGCCAAGGACCCCTCATTTCAACCCTGAGCTAGAAATATTCTACTTGATTGGTACATAGCACCGGCTGCCAACTGCTTAAACAAAACATGTCTTTTCACAGATCACACTACACTTAGAGGGGGTATATGTGCAGTCCCCTCCAACAAAAAATGCAGCTGCTTTAAGGAGCAGCAACCAGCACTATGTGAGTATTATTACGTGTCAAGCAGGTTTTTTCCTTCACATATGAAGATCAATACACGTCTCATATCAGATATAAGACAGCAAAGCATTTGCAGTGACCATTTTTGTAGTAAAAATAATTGTTATCTCTTCAATCAGCTTAAAGTACCCATATAGTGTCTTTGTTATCTATTTTGGTGTATGTATGTATGTATGTATGTATGTATGTATGTATGTATGGTTTCAATGAATCATTTGAATAAGTCCATTTGATCTTGATTGCAACATAATCAACATTGCAACATTGGGTTCTTTTCAGAAGAACAAATTAATTGAGAATAATTTGAAAACTTACTTTAATCCTATTAGATTTAATTTGGAGACTTCAGAAACTACACCTTCTTTATCCGACAAAAGGAAATATTAACTTGGATAATTATTACAGTGTACTCAGAATATGACTGATTTGTCTAAAGTTCCAAGCTGATGCTTCATTCACAGAGCAAAATCACCATCTAGTGGATGTTTGTGGCATATCTTGCTTCTCAAGCCACACTGGCATAAATAAACATCCTTTAAGCAAGCAGCCGCATCCTGTGGCAAGCTCAGTGCATCTCCTTGAAAGCCTTTGCAAAGTTGTCTCTGTGTGAATGTATATGTGAATGAGAAAATATATGGGAATATGTTCTTTATTAATCAACAAAAATTTCATCAGGCTCCATTTAGTCTGTCTCTTTGTCTGTTTAGCAACGTCATATTTGAAGAGCTCATACATTGATGATTCCTGGATAACAATGACAACTATATTTCTTTTTATCACAAACCACATCTGGGCACTATACCATGGCTTAAGGTTTATGTGGATTTTATCTAGCATATTATCTAGCATATTATGCCCATTCCTAAGGAGAATGAATGTGCTGTGGTTGCATGTAGGTGGATTAACTATCATGTTATTCTTGGAAAGTATAATTTATCCCAGATGTAGTAGGTACTGAACTTTATTACTCCTTTCTGGCATTATTTATTTTATGATCAGTTTGTTTCTGCCACAGTTCAAAACGTTGCCTTTCTTTAAATTCTGAACAGCTTGCATACAACTTCTCTTATTCCTATTAATTACAACAATTAAGTTGGAAAGTCTTTTTCTTGTATCTTAGCCATGGTGGAAGTGTAATTGACTAGGAAATTATTAATTCAGATTAATCAACCAGTGTTTGGGAATACAATGTCTGGTTAGTGATATTGTGACCTTCTGCTTGTCACATGCTGATTAGTAAAGGCAATTTTATCTATCTAAATCTAAATCTAAATCTAAATCTATATAATCTATCTATCTATCTATATCTATCTTATCTATCCATCTATCCATCCATCATATTGTAAGGTCACCCATCTCACAAAAGCATGATTCTGGGCATTATACAACACTTAATTAAAAAAGAAAAACAATAAATATATAAAAGCAGTCATTAAAATCTATAAAGAAGCACATGAACAAGAGATGAGGACTAATGGCATAACCAGGTCCTGAGGGACTTGCAGAATGTTGAAAGAAATAGAGCTAACTTCACTCAGGGGAGAGAAAATTCCATAAAGTGGTGCCTCAGCCAAGAAGACTCACATGTTGAGCCCACCAGGGATGGTGGGATGGGACCTTCTGCAGCAAGCTTTTTCTGCGTAATCTGATGGGGAGGTACACAACAGTGGGGAAATACAATTTTTTTTACTACCAGTTCTGAGGGCGTGGCTTGGTG
The DNA here is from genome assembly GCF_029215685.1 of Pituophis catenifer annectens. Lineage (NCBI taxonomy): Eukaryota > Metazoa > Chordata > Lepidosauria > Squamata > Colubridae > Pituophis > Pituophis catenifer. Next base: position 56,665,339 of record NW_027256886.1, on the reverse strand, counting down.
GGCGTGGCAGGAGAAGGATACTGCAAAATCTCCATTCCCACCCCACTCCAGGGGAAGAATACTGCAAAATCCCCATTCCTTCCTTGCTCCTGGGGGAAGAATATTGCAAAATCTCCATTCCCACCTCACTCTGGGGCCAGACAGAAGTGGTATTTGTCGGTTCTCCAAACTAATCAAATTTTCCGCTGCCAGTTCTCCGAACTGCTCAAAATTTCTGCTACTGGTTCTCCAGAACCTGTCAGAACCTGCTGGATTTCACCCCGGTACACAGATATAATCAGTGAGACATGGTCTCCCACATAACCTGATCCCATGCCATGAAGGGCTTTAAAGATCAAAACCAACACACTGAATTAGACCGAGAAGCAAAATGACAACAAGGGCTGCTAAATGGATCAGAGGTGTAACATGTGCCATTCTAGGAGCACACATAACTGCCTGAGCTGCTGCATTTTGCACTAGCATACAATATTTCTGGATACCCCTCAAGGGTAACACTTGCTGTTGTCATGACTGCTATTCCACGGGGCTTTTATACAACTTTTTGTCTGAATACTGGAATTTATTTACTTCGTTGTGTTTTGATATTTCTATGAAGAATATCTGGTAAGAGGAGGAAAAAGAGAAGGGAGACCTAATGAAATTTTAGGAAATATTAACAGAAATATAGTTTTTAATCCATAAAAGGCAGTTATTCCACATCATTCCAACCAGTACCTTGAGTACTTTGTCCAGATCTGGTACAGATTTGGAGAAAAATAATCAGGAAGGTCAGAAAATTAAAAATTGAAATTATGTGAAAAGAAATAAAAGAATCTCTGGAAATGTTAGCCTTCAGAAGAAATAACTGATTAGAGATGCGATAGCATTTGCTAAACATTCATACAAAGGGTTGCCCTCTATCATCACAGAAGTCCAAGCAGAGTTTAAAGTTGTGTTCTGGGTGGGGAAAATTTCCAAGAGTAAAGAACTCTTCAGCTATGTAATCAACTAGTCAGAAAAGTAACAGGGTCTCCTTCATTATTAGCCAACAGGCAGCATATCCTAGAAAAGCTTGAATCTGAATGCCTACATGAAGCAAGGGCTGGCTTTGGAGGTCTAGATATTCACTCCTGGCCTCATAATTCAATGATTGTTTGAAATGGGATTGTTGTTACAATTGAAAGATATGTCCTAAGTTTCCTCAAGGATCACGGTCTGAACTGATTAACTTGTTTGTCAATTATCTGCTTGCATGACCAGAAAGAAATCATGGTTGCTAATGATCTATCATTATTTAAGTTTGCTAAAAACAACAAGAAGAATTAAGATCTCCAAGAGAATAAGAGGGAAAATGGACCTTAAAATGACAACTACAGTTCAGTATAAGCAAGTGCAATGGTACAATATATAAAGGATAGTTCAAAAGAAAATAAAAGGGATAATTAAACAAATCACATCTTTGCAGAGTACCCGGTTGAACTCGGGGCTATGTGATGATGCCAATCAGCATGGATGATTTTAAAAAGGAAAACTTTAAAGCTAGAGATATCTATGCAAAATAAGGCTATTAAAGATTACTAACCATGATGGCTATCTATTACATTTATATTGGGACAGTAAGTCTCAGAACATAATTCTTCATGAGGCATGAATAAGAAATTGCTATTCTGTTCTTATACAGTTAGTCCTCAACTTATGATCACAATTGAACCCCAAATTTTTGTTGCTAAGCAAGACATTGGATAAGTAAATTTTGACTCGTTTTACAATCTTCCTTGTCATGGTTGTTAAGTGAATCACTGCAGTTGTTAAGTTAATAACACAGTTGTTAAGTGTAACACAGTTGTTAAATGAGCCGAGGTGGCGCAGTGGTTAGACTGCAGTACTGCAGCTACTTCAGCTGACTGCTAGTTCAGCAGATCAGCGGATCAAATCTCACCGGCTCAAGGTTGACTCAGCCTTCCATCCTTCCGAGGTGGGTAAAATGAGGACCCAGATTGTTGGGGGCAATATGCTATTTAGTATACTGTCTTTGGTGTAAGCCGCCCAGAGTCCTCGGAGAGTGGGCGGCATAGAAATATGACTAATAAAAAATAATAATAATAAATAATAATCTGGCTTCCCCATTGACTTTGCTTGTCAGAAGGGGATCAAACGACCCCAAAACAGTGCAACCATCATAAATAGGAGTCAGTGCCAAGCATCTAAAATTTGATCATATAACCATGAGAATGCTGCAACAGTTGTCAAGTGTGAAAAATGGCCAGAAGACACAAAGAAATATGTTATAACATGTCAATGTCTTCCCACTTATACAGAATTCCATTCACACTTTGCTTTTAAAAAAATTAATTTACTAAGAATTATACATGAAGAAAATAAAAGTCAATACAAACTACAAAAAATACAAACAAGGGATAGAAAAGAAAAAAGAAAGGGTGGTGTGACACTGACGAAAAAAAGAAAAAGGGGAGCAGAAAGAAAAAAGAAATAACTTCCTCCTTCATTCCAGCAGATTAAAAATACTTTTAATAGCTGATCACTGTCTCTAAAAAAAACCATGGTCTCTCTTCTTCTCATAGCTCATCTCTAGATAGAAAAATCATAACTCTACCTCAGCCTCTAATCTGTGGTTATCTTTCCAAGATCCATACACTCTTTTGCTGCATTATCCAAAATCATATATTTAAATTTTTTAAAATCAAATGTTTGCTATCATCTTTTAAAGAGATAGAAACTCACTTGATGAATACAGTAAAACCTTGCCGGTCTGAAGGGTCTTAATCTCTCCAATATCCGAAATATAAAAAAGAATACCATAAAATGATTAAGATACAAGTTCAGTTGAACTTAATGTTCATAAGGCTGTTTCGTGAGTGTGAGCTTGATGCAGTTCTGATTCTCAGCCATGCTACTCATCATTACTTGCTGTTTATATGTACACTGTGAACCTATGCCCCAGAGACAAATTCCTTGTGCGTCCAATCACACTTGGGCAATAAAGAATTCTATTCTATTCTATTCTATTCTATTCTATTCTATTCTATTCTATTCTATTCTATTCTATTCTATTCTATTCTATTCTATTCTATTCTATTCCATTCCATTCCATTCTGCAACCAGCAGCAATTTCACTCACAAAAAAAAAGTCTTACTAGCCTATAAAGTATCAGGTTGCCATAGTGCTTATGGGAACTCAATTCATACTTTGCTTTATCATGAAAATCTATAGGTAGTCCTCAGCTTACAATCATAATGGAGCCTGCCCAACACAGTCATAAATCACAAGTCATGGTGACCATAAAACGGGTCACCCATGTGATCAACTCAAATCTATGACCTTTCTTGTGATGATCACTAAGCAAATGCCACTGTCATAAAATGAATGCTGTGATCATAAAACGAAGGGCCACAGTGGGGCAGTGGTTAGAATGCAGTACTGTTGACTGCTAGCTGACTGCAATTTGGCAGTTTGAATCTCACCAGGCTCAAGGTTGACTCAGTCTTCCATCCTTCTGAGGTTGGCAAAATGAGGACCCAGATTGTTGGGGGCAATATGCTGACTCTGTAAACCGCTTAGAGAGGGCTGTGAAGCCCTGTGAAGTGGTATATAAGTCTAAGTGCTAGTGCTATCATAAAACAAAGACTGTGGTTATAAAGCAAATTAACCAAGGGTTTGTTATGGACTGGTTTTGCCAAAATAAATGCCAGTTTTCAGCAAAATCTTCGTAAATCATGGTCTCATGACTGTGGGATGCTGCAAACAGCCAGTTACCAAGCACCCAATATCCAGTCATGTGATTGTGGGGACCTCATCAGAGACAATCAGAACAGGGTACTCCCAGGTAAGTCCTTCTTCACTTTGAATGGTTGCTAAGCAACTGATAGTAAGTTGAAGACAACCTCTATACTGTATACATGTACACTTTCTCTGTACATCAAATTATTTCCATGTCAGAAAAGAAATATAATGATTTTAGCTAATTAGAAAATGGCATTCTTACATTTCTTCTTCAAATAAACTTTTTTGGCACAATATATATATATATATATATATATATATATATATATATATATATATATATATATTAAAATGCTGGTTCTTAGATTCTATCTGAGCTTACTAGGGGGAGGGGGCAACTTCAAGTGTGTGTGTGTGCGCGCTTTGTAACCCAAATATTATTTTAACATTTTTTTGTCGTTAGAGACAGAAATATCACCCTATCCATTTTACAGTTACTTTGAATTTCGTACAGTTAAGGCAATCTTTTTACAATTTTCAGCATGTGTTTTAAAAAATGCTTCCTATCTTGAATAAAAAATGAAGCCCTAATATAAATCAAGCTTAAAAAAGAAAAAGAAAAAAAAACACAGCCTATGCTTTTCATTTCAAGAACACATCTGTCTGTTGAGCTGCATTGTGAGCTTAGCATTAGTGATCTAGGAGTTATTTTAACTGCTGCTTGGCTCAGCTCACTTGATATATTGGTTATTTTTATATATGGTGGGCCATTTGTGTGACTGATTCTGCAATTCACACCGCCTGCTGAAGGACATCTTTTGAAACAGACCTCAGAGCTGTATTTCCCGAGATAAAAACAATTGGATAAAAGTACCTTTCTGAAAAGAGGACCCTCGATTACATTTTTTTTCCCCTGAATTGCTTGCACAAACCAATTGGCTGGTTACTGGTAGAAATGAAACAGAGAAAAAAATTGATAGGATTCAGGTGTCAGTGTGCGGCATTAAAACCATTTCTTATACTTAGCAAATGGTGAATGTTGTCTCAAATTCCACCATATGGACAAAATATAGGACAAGGCAGAAAATGGCCAGATAACAGGGGTCAGAAAAAGAGAGCTGCTAATGCCTGCAGGCAGCAGAGACAATTTACATGATATTGTTATTTTAGAAAGCACAGGGCTCCATTCTCCTCTAGTTACTCGGGTCTGGGGTGAGGAAGTTTTCACCGTTTTAAAGATGATAAGCACTCAAAAGAGCATAGTAGACATAAGAACTACTGCAGTACAAAATGGAGAACCAGGATAGATTCAGAACTCTAATCCAAAACAGAGATCAAATAGACCAACCTTCACAACACAACAGAGGATGATAGGACATGTAATCAGTGTTGGAGGAGTGAATCCAATGGCACTGACTTTTCAATGTCTCATCACCTACTGAGAACGAGCAGGTAGAGATTTAAGGATATTTCCTGTTTGTATATCATTTTGCCTGGCCTTGGTTTAGGATTGCCAACTTCACATCCTTCTCTCTTCCTTGCAGATCCACACATGGAACATATACTCCCTGACTTTCCATTCAGTAGAATATAGTTAAGAAACAGTTAGCTAGCCTTGACCAGCTCTATAATGAGTTTCCTCCACATAAACTCCTTCCAGATCTAGTTATAAAACTTGCTTCAAAACTCTTAGGAATGCTCTTCATCTTTAATTCTCATGTCTGAATAGGACAACTTGCTACAGCCAACTCGTTGCAGCTAGGTCACCATGGCCAACTTACCATGGCCAACTTGCCACAGCCAATTCACCATGGCCAACTCATTGAAGGACAATTGGCCATGGCCAACTTGCCATGAGATAATTACTGTGGGACAATTTAACAATTCTATTTAATTATTTTAAATAAAAAAAATTAATTTTTGCAATTCACATTTCATTCTATCCCTCCTTTTGCATCATTTATTTGATACTAGTATAACTCTTGTTCCACAGCAAGTTGGCCATGACGAGTTGTCCAACAGTGAATTGACTGTGGCAAGTTGTCCATGGTGAGTTAGCCATGGTAAGTTGTCTGTGGCAAAGTGTCATAGATCTTTCTCATGTACACACCCAGAACATATTAATTTGTAATATACAGACATACTTGGAAGGCCCCAGATATGGGAAGGTTAATACAATTGTTTGCTAAAAGTTGTCATCCGTTTGCATTTATTGGAAAGCATATTGGTAAGAAAAAAAGGGGGGAGAGTGGAAAAAGCAGGGTAACTATATGTGTAATAATATGTGCTCCTGAGCTTATTAGACAACAAGCCCATGTACTTACCCTTGCTTTCTGGGTCTATATAGGACAAACAATGAAGTCATGTACAAGCAGTTGAAGATTAGTTTTGCTTTTGTAATAAAACCCACTAGGAGTGTTTTAGCCTGTGCAAACTTCTCAGAAACTAAAATAATGCTAGGCTTAGATAAATTAATAACCAGGTTTGAAGATTTCTCTTTAACCTTCAAACCAAACTCACAAATACTCACAATTTTTTTTTTATAATGAATGAGAATAAACCTGGAAGTGCTCTGATACATGCTGCTCTTCTCACATATTATAACAATGAGGATGCAATTATTTACTATAATGACAGCTAAAAATAAAAGGACATATCCCTTTTATTTGATACAGATTTCTGCTGCTTGTACCACACTGAATACATATATGTGCATTAATTAAAATCTTGGGACTCATGGAGAAAGATTAACATGTTATATGGAAGTTAATACAACTGAAGGTCATCTAAAGCATGCAACCTTGCTGATACAGTACAGGAAAAAATATTAATTATTATCCTTCTTTATATTGATTTCTTCACCAAGCATGAAGCTTGTGCTGAATTCCTTGCTCTGGTGAAGGGGCATTTTTGCTTAATATACTATCTCTCCACTGTTGAGCAACAAATGTTCTTCTTTTTAAAAGGTTATCCAACTTTGTGGATGAGTTCCATTGCCTTTTTGAATTTTGAGAACTCAGTGACCTCCTAGAAGAACTGCTCAATGATCTACTGATCTGTAAAGGTCAAGGTGAAGCAATCAGTATGGCTTTCCTTTGTAGTCCCCCCAAATAATCACAAGTAGCTGAAGACATTTCCCATAATGTGAAAGAAATTCATTGTGTGCTAACATTTTATCAAGACTGTACTTTTAAGAATCTGTGACCAGTGTGCCTCTGCAATTGAAATGCCATATATTATATATAGTAGGAGGATAGATTTAATGCTATAGATCTATAGATCCATTCTGTTCAGTGGATTCTACTTTGACTGAGACATTTTCCATACCTTCCAATGCAAGCTGAAAGTCAATTGCCTTAATAATTTCATGATTGCCTGATAAGGTTCATTTACAAAGAAAGCACCTAGAAATGATGCCAATCTCCCATTCTTATTTCATCCCACATCCCCAAGGTATCAAGGCTTTCCACAATTGTGTTACGCATTGGAAATCTGCCATGACATGGACAAGAACTATCTCATTGGTTATCCATAGTGAACAGATGCTAGATTACGCCTTTTTGGCCCCCAAAGTCAATGACGTTCCAGGTAGAATGTCTCTTTGATAAGTTCTTGAATTGTTAAAGTATGCTAGATAAGAGTTTATTTTCCAAGGTATTAGGTAGCTATTAAAGGTAAAGTTTCTTTGAACTGAGCTCAGAAGCATTCATACACTTTTCTGGGCAATAGTATGGATATGTGACTTGAAACTGCTTTCTTCCACTATATGGAATGACTTCCTTATAGCCACAACTTTTCTTGACATCTCTACTCAATTACTTACCAGATCTGCCTCTGTTTGACTTCCAAGCTCAACTAAATACTGTTCCAATTCAGGCATGCTTCACCTTATAAATCCCTTCTGTTACTCAACTTCAACTGACAATAGGCTTACCTTTTTCAGTTCTGAATCCCAAACTTACAAAGGTGTGTTTCACTGAACACACAAGAAGGATTGAAGCTGTATTAGGTATGGTCATCTCCAACTTAGTGGATGACAAACAGCCTTATTTCCTGGTGTCTGGATTTCAATCACAAATTGAAATCTCCATAGTATCCAGTGTTTTCATTAAAATGGCACACTGTCACAATATAATTTCCATTCCTATTCTACTTGCAGGCAAGACCCCAGGACATATACAAATGGGGCACCTCCTGCATCTGATTGGCATGACACAGGTTTTGTCACTTGCTTTCCTTGTCCTTCTGTTTTGATCAGAGATTCCTAACCCCCAGGCCATGACCTGTTGGGAACTGGGCTGCATAGCGAAGGTGAACTGATTATCTTCCATGAAACCAATCTCTGGTGCCAAAAAGGATGGGGACCACTGTTCTGCATATTGTTGAAGGTGAATATCTGCAGGGAGGAAACTTCATGCATTTCAAGGGTTCTACACTATTGAAAAGAAGAATGCGGTGGCTCAATGGCTAAGATGCTGAGTTTGTCAATCGAAAGATCGGCAGTTCAGCAATTCGAATCCCTAGTGCTGCGTAATGGGGTGAGCTCCAGTTACTTGTCCCAGCTTCTGCCAACCTAGCAGTTCGAAAGCACATAAAAAAAGCAAGTAGAAAAATAGGGACCACCTTTGGTGGGAAAGTAACAGCGTTCCATGCACCTTTGGCATTTAGTCATGCCAGCCACATGACCATAGAGACATCTTTGGACAGCACTGGCTCTTCGGCTTTGAAACAGAGTTGAGCACCACCCGCTGGAGTCGGGAATGACTAGCACATATGTGTGAGGGGAACCTTTACCTTTTACCCTTTTACCTTTTACACTGAAAATTTGGCACCATTCAGGATTCCCGATTGCATCGAAGTCTTAGCTGTACATGTGAAGGTTCTCCTCTTGCAGAGATGATTGTGAGTGGCTCCTGTGTTTTTAAGAGGTTGGGATGAGCAGTATAGCCTCACTCTCTTTCATATTCATTCAATGCATGAAGGAGATTTCTGACAAGAGCATCATTGCAGCAAACTTCCTTTGACAACAAGGTCAGAAAGAAAGCCACTAGCTCTTGGAAGACACTGATAAAAGACTACCTGCCTGTACAGGGCATCTTCCATTCCATTATTGATTTCTATCCAGTGGCCTTAGCCCAAAAGAAATCATTACAGTAAAAAAAATATTAAAACTATGTATGATGAAGTGCAGAAAGCACACAGTGATGAACAACATAAACATAAGCAAGTTATAGTGTCATCAGTGCAGGGAGAGAGGAACAGTTCATCAACCCAATATCATTGGCCTCACACTGATTCAGCAAAACTCCATTCTGCCTTGAGCTTGCTATCCCAGGGTCACCATTGACAAAAGTTGCCCGGCTCCATAGACAAAAGTTTCCGTTTGAGAAATACATGCTTTTCATCTCAATCTAGGCCAAATGACCTAATCAAATAACCAATTCTCATATATATGTGTTCTTATCCAATCATTGAGGTTTCAATAATGAGATATACACACACGGCGGTGGGGTGGGGGCGGAGAGTGAGAGCGATAGACAGAGAGACATAATAAAAACTTGGGCTTGCAAGAAAATCATAAATAAGAATTCCATAAAAATATGGGCAAGTGAAAGAATGGCAAGCTGGATTTAACTTGATTGTTCTTCTACTTTCTCTGTCCATATTACTATATATCCCTGTCCCTCAAAATAAAACAATGACAAGAATATGCAAGTTTACTATTGCATGTTGATTGCTATGTAAGAGAAACTATAATAGATCTTATTGGATCTCTTCTTATGGTTCTCTCTCATTTTCCGCTACCAAAAGGTTTTTGAATTGCCCAACTGTAACATTATGTCATAAAATCCCTTGGAAATGCCCAGCCATTCCAAAACATCTTGCAAAACAATCTTGGAATTTGAGGGGGGTGTGATTTCTTAAGTCCTTTGTTCCATGACCTTTTTCCTCAGTTTTTAATGACTTGGCAGGTATTGACAATATTTGTTACTCTGAATGAAAATGAGCGACATATTTATAAAACCCAGTCTGAGTAACACTTCTGGAATACTGAATTGCTAAGTTAATTTGGAATCTGTCCAGTGACCTTTGGACAACCATTAAATGAATGTTCAAGAAGGGAGAGAAGACTGAATTAGCCTCTATATCCATGCCAGAGGTGTTATGCAGCACCCTCTCTGATGGCACGCGAGCCATCGCTCCAGTTCAGCTGCATTGCACATGCGCACGAGTGCCTCCTGCCAGCCAGCTAGTCTTTGGGTCTTTGCTGCACATGCAGGTGGTGCGCCTACATGCGTAGGGGGGAAGGACATGTGCATGGGGGGCAGGGCGCATGCAGGGGGCATGTGCATATGCAGAGAGGCAGGGAACATGCAGGGAACATGCACATGCAGGGGGGCACATGCACATGCGCAGGGGGCAGGGCACATGTGCAGGGCCACACATGACTTGCATTTTGGGGATTCGGGCACTTTGGGCACTCGGTCTGGAAAAGGTTAGCTATTAAAGGAGCCTTGGTGGCGCAGCGGACTAATATGCTGTTAAGTAGCACTTAGCTGCGAACTGCCTGCAGTTAACTGCAAGTTCAAATCTCACCAGGCTCAAGGTTGACTCAGCCTTCCATCCTTCCAAGGTAGGTAAAATGAGGACCCGGATTGTGGGGGCAATAAACTGACTTTGTATAAAAAAAGAACACCGCTTAGAGGGGGGCTGAAAGCCCTACTAAGCAGGTATATACAAAAGTATGAAGGCTATTGCTTAATGCATTATAAGCCGCCCTGAGTCTCTGGAGAAGGGCGGCATATAAATCGAACCAATAAATAAATAAATAAATCACTGCTCTATATGATTCAGTAAGTCAATGCACATGATATTATATTATGTGAGAAAATTGGAAGGCACTTTACGCTAAGTCTGGCTATTGATTCTATGCTGTGACAAAGCTTCAGGCAGGCGAGTTTTAGTCATACTGTAATTGAAGACATCCAGGAATTAATATTTTGTCTCTGAAGCTGGTATTTTATCACAGAGCAACATGAGCAGAAATAACCTTTTTAACCTAGTGTCCTCCAGATACCCTGGGAGTTGAACCTCAGCTTCTATGTGGAGCATCTGAACTAATAGAATCTGTTGAGGTTTATTTTAAAATCAGTCAGAGCAAACTTTGCCTGAAGTGCTCTAATCGGCCTATAGAGGGCACCTTCCAACCACAGAAAAGAATGCTAAACATAATTGACTGTTAATCCCTGCCTTTCAGCAATTCCCACTTACAGGAGACTCCAAAGTGCATATGCATCACCCTCCATGAGCAGCTCAGGCAGTATGAATTACTGATTGTAAGGAGCCAGGAGCAGTGTCCTTTGGAAGGAGACTGTTTTCTGAGCTCTAATCTTTCACTAAGGATGTTATACAAGTGGGAGGGAAAATGCATGAGTGAAGGTCACAAATAAGTCTTTCTGACATTTTGCTTTTAGTCGCAAGTCAGTGAGCACTTTGGTTTTGTAAATTTTAACCGTGAAAATATTTAACCTTCAAAACTGATGGCCTAGGGCAGGGTTTTCCAACCTCGACGACTTTAAGAATTGTGGACTTCAACTCCCAGAATTCCGCCGCTGGCTGGGGAATTCTGGGATTTAAAAATCTATACTTCTTAAAGTTACCAAGGTCGGGAAAGCCTGATCTAAGGCAGTAGCAAGAGGGATGGGGCATAATAAAATAACAATTATTTATGTCCATTAGCTGCTAGAACAATTATACATTGAAGGGGGGGGGAAATAGTTAGAAGTGTGAAACTTCAAACTGCTAAGACCTTTTTTTTTTCAACTGTTTGCAGCAATTTGCAACTTCTACTGCTTCTGTATCTTCTTCTTGGCTTATTTCACTGGTCAGTCATCTCCCCCCCCCCCCCACTAGTGACCCCAGCCAATTAAGGAATTTTGTATGATTCCATCAAAGGGCAAAGACCATTCTTGTTACTGAGGTAGACATATTAAACATTAACCAATTTACTTTGATAATGTACCCGTAATAAACCTGCAACTGCCATGGTTTTGGTGCTGACTCATCATATATTCTCACATCTGTGAAAATCACATATCTGTGTGATCCCAGGAATGTTAGGAGGAGATAAAATAATTCAAACTACATACCATCTTATATGTTAAGATCTAAGATCTAAACTGCTTTGGTTCCATGTCATAAATATTACTCAAAATTAAGGGTGAGGCTTGTTTAAATTTCTGGTTAATTTTTTCAACCAGTCACTAAGCCGCACCAAGGTTATTATTATGGAGTCAGATTTCTTCTCATAGGGTTCTTGTTCTGTATATCTGATCTTTCCATGTTCCTTTGTTTGTTCATTTGTTACCAGTGAAGGTAGCTTACAGTGCAATTAATGCTATTTAAAAATCTACCTTGCAATTTCTCAAAAGTTTCTTCTTCCCGAAAAACAATCTCCGTTCTCTACATCATTCTTAGAGTGCTTCTCATTACAGAATAAAGAATAAAGCACAACAGAGTTGGAAGGGTCATTGTTGTTTCCAACTGTAGAGTTTTCAATACCTCTGAAAGCTGCAGACACCCAATTCTTCTCAATCTGAACAGCCAAATGAGAAGAGTACCAGTGGTGGTATCCAGCAGGTTCTGACAAGTTCTGGAGACCGGTAGTGGAAATTTTGAGTAGTTCGGAAAACCGGTAAATACCACCTCTGACTGGCCCCGCCCTCATCTATTCTCTGCCTCCCAAGTCCCAGCTGATCGGGAGGAAATGGAGATTTTGCAGTAACCTTCCCCTGGAGTGGGGAGAAAATGGGGATTTTGCAGTAACCTTCCCCTGGAGTGGCGAGGGAATGGAGATTTTACAGTATCCTTCCCCTGGAGTGGGGTGGGAGTGGAAATTTTACAGTATCCTTCCTCTGCCATGCCCACCAAGCCATGCCCACCAAGCCACGCCCACAGAACCGGTAGTAAAAAAAATTTGAATCCCACCACTAAAGAATACCTCATGACTTCTTGGGAATTTAATGGAAATTTGGAAAGCCAGACAAGCTGCAGATCATGAGAGAACTTTCTGTATATATACATTAATACCATGTTGGAAGTAAATAAAAACACCACAATCTAAAAAGAAAGTTTAATTAAAATGTTCATCTCCCTTGAAAACAGAAAAATAAATTCTCATCAAAATGAAATGTGATATATTAAAATATGAACACTTTTTTCCTATCTAAAACTTCTTGCAGTATCAATTACCTTTATTTTCTGTCACAGAGTGTTCAAGAAGGCCTCTACTCTGCAAATACAACTACTATAAGGTATCCTTTGCAAAATAAATTCAACTAAATGCACCCACACATTTTTCAAGTTATGCTCAACCTTAATATACGCACAAATTCCTGACTATGATTTTACTTACGAATTAGATTATGGTATGTATGATCCTATATACCTTTAAATATTTTTAAATGATTTGGTGGCTTAAAATAAACGGACAATAAAGTAATGTAATACCGAAATTATTACACTCTTTTAATGTGTAGCATTTAAGGTAGCAGTCTAAAGGGAACACATTATAAGGCAGGATTGGAAATATTAGTTGAGTGGCATAATAAGCAAAGATGAAATGCTCCAATTAATGAATCTTAACAGATGAAATGCTTTCTTTAACGTATTATCACCTGTATTAAAATATGTGATGAGATACCTCTAAGAGCATCTTTAAAAAGGACTAAGTGCTCTGCATTTGTAATATAGTTTTGTTGTTCTTGTGTGGTAATACTATATTGAATTCTTTGGAAGTAATTAAAGCTGAAACTGATCCAGCTTTTCTGCGTGTTCAACGCTTCTTGCAATTTATAGCTAATTGGCAGGTGAGCAAGATAAGTAGCATTGAATGATGCCACTTGATGCTCTGCCTGCCTAAAGAAGCACCCAGAAGCTTTTCACACAGGGAAGAGGATATTGACATACTGTATGGAAAAGGAGCAGAGTGAATGTTCACCTAAGGAAACCAGGCAAGTGGCTTACCATCTGGAGGAAGAAAGATGTGAGAAATCTGAAAGATAGAAAGCCTTTGAGTCACTTCAGTATTTGTGTGAAATAATAGAATAATGATACAATTTATAGCTCTCCCTTGACAGTGATCACTTGTTCTTAGTAGATACCTTTTGCTTTAACTCTTCAGAACAAGCCAACAGCCCCAGTTTCAAGCTTGGCCCTCATCTGATAGACACCTTCAACCAATATGATATAGTAAAATATTAACTGCTGCAATCCAATTTTTTGAATCTGCACAGGTCAACCATTTACAACTGAGCATCTAGTTCTGTGAGGGCGAACCTATGGCACAAGTGCCACAGATGGCATGCGGAGCCATATTGGTGGGCACGCAAGTGTTGCCCTAGGTCAGCTCTGGTGGGCATGTGTGCACCGGCTAGTTGATTTTTGGGCGTTCCAGAAGTCATCAAATGGGCCATTTCTGGCCTCCAGAGGGTATCTGGGGGGTGGGGAAGGCCATTTTCGCCTTTCCCAGGCTCCTAGAAAGCTTCTGGAGCCTGGGGAAAATGAAAAACAGGCCTTCCGGTCCCACTGTGTCATTGCATGCCAAAAGCAGGGGGAGTGAAGGCGGATCGCGTGCACATGTGCGATGGGGGGTGAGGCGCATTGAATTATGAGTGCGGGCACATGTGTGCGCGACACACACACACCCACGTTCCCCCCACTTTTGGCACGCAAGAGCAAAATGGTTAGCCATCACTGATCTAGTTGATAAAGGTAAAATGTTCCATGAGTCTAAAAATCTCTAGTAACCACATGGGCACAAAAGTACCGTAGCCCACAACTTTTCAGTACCTAAGATGAGCAGCTCAAATGATGTTATTGTGTCTCCTGGTTGGTACCAAAGCTTTGGAGTATCTCAAGTATGGCATTCTCCCATTCTACTCTTCTCAAAGTATTGGCCTTTATCTCAGGGAAAAAAAGGACTAGAGACTTGAAATGCATTGCCTACTTAACACAGAAATGTTAAACAAATTTCTGGTTTCTGTCCTGCAAATGTAAGTTTTCTTTTCTGTGTAAACTGCCATTTTTATTTTAGTGAATACTAGAAGTGTTGCTTTGAATACAGTATTGTTTGTAAAGATTTGAACTACTTCCTAAAGAGAGGAGGTAGAGCCTGTTTAGAAAAACAAAATTAGAACAGAATTAGTTATACATATCCTCTTGGCTCTATGAGGAATCACCCTGTGTTTAAGTATGCAGCTCTACCAGGTTAAAAAAAAATAGTTTAGCTCTGGTATAGTCATCACTTGACGGGGTAAAAACTCCTTTTTACATAGAAAATAAGTTGCATAGAGAATCTTGTTGAAATATCAGTATCAGCTGAAAAATATTATCTGAAAGTTTATAACTACCTGGTATGGTGACCAAGAATGCACTATAAAATTTCCTCCCCCCCACTTCTCCCTTTAGCACCCAATATTTCCTGATTAGAAAAAAAGCTGTACCTAAATTCAACTTCATTCAGCCCAGAAGGAATCAATTAAGTTTACCTCTCAGGAAGGTGAGCAAGAGAGGGAAGGATTAGTTTTTATTCCCCTTGTGTTCACATATCATTCCAAGCTCCACATGACACAAGAGTTTAAATGGATCACTGCTTAGTCATTTGAGCTGCTCTTTGGCTTAAAAATGTCAAGTGTAGGGCAAACACCTGCATAGTTCAAGTCTGTAGGAACTGACACCAAAAAGATAATAAGGTATGGAGTAAACCATTGAAACTGAAACTGACCTGACATGAAATGATAGTGGTTTCGTTACTAGTGAAAAGGTCACTCAAATATACACGATAAACATGTTTTCTGAAGATTATAGCACATCGATTGCTCTGCACTAGAAGTGCACAGGACTTCAAACTTAAAAGCGATTGTGCAGGTCAGCCATTATTATATCGTGTTGAGGGATTATAAGTAGTCCTCAATTTATGAACTATTGGGACTAGAATGTCATTAAATGAGTCACACTCAAATTTACAACTGTTTTTGCTGTGATCATTAAGTGAATTACTGCAGTTTGTTGAGTGAATCAAGCGGACATTAAGTGAATCCAACTGTCCACATTGCATTTGCTTGTTGGAAGCCTCCTAGGAAGGCCATAAATGGCAATCACATGACTCTGGGGTGCCATGACCATCGTGAATACAAGCAGGCTGCCAACCATTCAAATTTTTCACTAATTCTAATTAGTGAAAATTCACTAATTGCAGAGATATTGTGATAGTTGTAAGTGTGAGGACCGGTTGTAAGTCACTTCTTTCAGCACTGTTGTAACTTTGAACAGTCATTAAACAAATGATTATAAATCAAGGACTACTTGATTTCCAGGTATTTTGGACTACAATTCCCACAATGCAGGGGTGAAATGCTCCTGGTTTGGACCAGATCGCCCGAAGAGGTTGTAGAAAAAATGTTTTTAAAAGTTTTTTTAAAAAAAAGTTGGCCACGCTCACCCAGTCACATTAACCCCCCCACCAAGCCCCGTCCACAGAACCGGTAGTAACAAATTTTACATTTCACCACTGCCACAATGCCTTATCATTTGCCATATTGAACAGTTGAAATCCAAATCATAACAAAATGAATATATTGTTCTCCAACAATGAATGTTGGAGAAGAGGAATCAGTCAGAAAATCCATGGTCAGAATCTCACAATATTCTGAATTTATTGGCAGCCACACAGGGAAGGGGGAAGACTGAAGAGTAGTGACAATTATGCACATCAAAATGTTATTCTGCAGTTGATGTGAACTGTGCATCCTTTGTATCATGATTCATGACACAACAGCACAAATTACACAATTTTCATATTTTGTGTGATGTTTATAAAATATGGCTTCTGCTGGTCACACCCTTCAATCTCAAGCTTTATCAGTGCTCTGGAGATCACATTCATGTTATGCAAGCGTGATGTTTTATATTATTTATTTATTATGAAATGGTTGGCCCAGGTCTCATTATATGCTCCATGTCTAGTAATTAAACAGCCCTGTTGCAAATTAAGAAATCTTCATTTCAGAGGAGCAACACAGCTGTGAATTAGATAACTTTTTCTTTCAAATTTACTAGATTATTATTTATTCTTTACAATTTTATTACATGGACATTACTAGATGGCATTGGAAAACATTACATTTTGAAAAACTCTTACACTTTGTTGCCATAACATATTGTTCTGGATTTTGCAAGTCACATGCAATAGCCCTAATAGTAGCTTCAACTTTCTCTGCAATTAGGAATACAATAAATGTGTACTGGGTGTAGTAAGATGCTAGGCCACCTGCTTTGATTCATCCTCCAACCAGATAAGAGAGAAAGTAGCAGGCTATGGAAGTTTCCAGAATAGGAGAGAGATACAGGTGGCAATCAGTATCATCAAGTGAATTGGTGGGTAGAAAAGTGTGCCTTCGCTGTCACAGTGCCTGCTGTATAGATCAGCTTCCCCATGGAGATACAGTCATGATCCTATTATGATGCTGTGAAGACCAGGCTGATCCCCAGGCTTTAAGGCCAGGATGTTAGTTATGAAATTGTGGTGTGAATCAAGGTGATGTGTGTACCTTGAGATTTTAATGGGAGTGGAATTTACTTGGTTATTCTTTGCATTTTATGTTTTAATGATGGTTTTGTTTTATTTTTTCATTGCCCAGAGTTTTATTAGAGAGATAGTTAGGTAAATTTAATCAGGCTATTTATTTATTTATTTGTTTATTAAATTTGTTTGCAGCTCATCTTGTCGCATGTTGATTCAATCAATCATATATGGAGAACATGTTACAGTAGTAAGACAATATGGCTTGATAACACATTCACTATACTTGATAGGGCATATTGAAGTATTTTTTTTAGGACAGAAAGTTCCATAACACCTTAATAAATATTCTGAGTATCTTGTTCCACAAGGTCCATAACCATCAAACTATATCAAACTTAGCTTAGGACACTGCAATTCCATGACTATACTATTTCCTTCATTTTCAGTGTACTTCCCAGTAATAAAGGTGATGCCCTAAAAAGAGTATATTTGGGGAGGGACTCCTTTCTTTTTATTGTGGGCAATGAAACAATGTAATACAACAGAAATATCTACAATAGGACGATCTTAACCTGGAAAACATAGTCCATATTGAAGTTGCAGTTACTAATATCTGGAGCACCTCTAGTTGAATAGCCTTGATCCATAGTCTAGTGTGACTATAATTTTGCTTTCTAGGCATCCAAATAATAGGATACAAGGTCATTATTTTCACATGATGTGTCCCATCATCAAAAGGATGTTTTCTTGGTGGCAGAAAGTTCTAAGAAGCTACTGACATAGTGATAGACTGTATCTACCTGATTTTAAATACAGCCCGAAAACATAAACAGCACATAAAAGGTAAAGGTTCCCCTCACACATATCTGCTAGTCGTTCCCAACTCTAGGGGGTGGTGCTCATCTCTGTTTCAAAGCCAAAGAGCCAGCGCTTTCCAAAGACGTCTCCGTGGTCATGTGGCCGGCATGACTAAATGCCAAAGGCGCACGGAACGCTGTTACCTTCCCACCAAAGGTGGTCCCTATTTTTCTAGTTGCATTTTTACATGCTTTCGAACTGCTTGGTTGGCAAAAGCTGGGACAAGTAATAGGAGCTCATCCCGTTACGCTGCACTAGGGATTCAAACCACTGAACTTCCAACCTTTCGATCGACAAGCTCAGTGTCTTAGCCACTGAGCCACCACGTCCCTCTAAACAGCACATATCAGTCTCTTATTCTGCAAGTTAACATTCAGATCATAAAAGTGAGGAATGAAAAATAAAATCAATGTAAGTCTCACACATGAACATGACTGAAATGCTGACCCGGTTATTGTAACCTTCTGCTAGGCTCCCTGAAAAATTAACAACTCTTTAAGGTTTTGAACTGTATTGTTCCTGAGATCTCTTAATCTCCCATACTTTTGTTGTGTAGCTGACCGTATTCACTATATCACTTGAAATGCCAATTGGCAACGTTAGCAGTTAAATAGTTAGCCTCATTGTTCTATGCAAAAGAGTTAATGGAACTATGTTTATGCTATCAACATATGCAAATAAGAGAGTTTCGCTGCCATATACTCTCACTATGCATGTAAATGTTTAGGGAAATTGTATTTGTCTTAAATATACATTGATGACACAACATGGATAAAGATATACTATAGTGACACTAAAGATTTACATAGGCAATGTGGGTCAATAAATTATATTTAAAAATTCTTTCTGGTCAATGAAAGGTTAAATGGAATTGATAATCATGGCATTTCTTCTCTCTGTCTCTCTCTCTGACTCTCTCTCTCTCTCTCTCTGTCTCTCTCTCTCTTGGTCTCTCTCTCCCTCACTCTCTCAGCAAGTTTAATAAGCCAATATCAAGGGCATCAAGGCCTCTAGCTTTTGAAGATTTAAGACTTTTAAATGTGAAGCACCTCATTATATCTGAATATTTTCAATGCAGAAGATAAGACACTGATGATATGACACTACTTATCACTGGCATTTGTTTGACTTTGAGTTCCATTTGAAATGTACACCATTTGCCTTTTTTTTTAGTAGATTGTGGAATCAAATACTTATAAACTATACAGTATAAGATGATGTATCACTTTTCAAATAAGAACATAAAAAAGAAGACCGTCCTGTTTTCTCGCTTTGTACAAATAAAGAGCTATTGTACTTTGTAGCATATAACATTTGCTACACGGCCAATTGACTTGCTTCCTCTTAGTCAACTACAGTGTTTACCTTCTTATACAAACCTTTTCAAAACCATTAAAACTAAGAGGATTAGCATCACGTTTCTACCAAAATGTGCTTTTATTTCAGCAAATGCTACTTTCACTCTTAGAAGAGATTAAAAAGCCTGAAAGAAATTGCTTCTTCATTGTTGCACACTCACTAAAACAGACATAAACTATATTACTCTTTTAAAAAATGTGCTGTTCCTTTATCCCATTAAAGAGGATTTGAAATGAATTCAATTACTAGGGGGGAGGAAGAGAAGTATCCTGAAATAAGGATTACTTCACAAGAACGTAATATAGAAGTTCAAAGTTCACTATGTAGAGGTAACATCATACTGTCAGGTACTGTTGGCTACGCTGCCTTAGTTAAGATGTCATTTCTGTTAAATTGGTTTTAGTGAATTGTGACAGTTTACACTTTTAAAAAATCCTGATATAAAAGCTTAAATTAGAACAAAGTTAAAACATAATTAGAAATATTAGACTTAAAATATTCAAAATTAGAGAATTAAAAAGAGAAGTGCTTCTGAAGTTCCGAAGATGAGGGATCCACCTCACCTCTAGCAGTATGGTGTTCCAAAGGGCAGGACAATGGCAGCGAAAGCCTTCTTGCTGGATCCTGCCAACTAAAATCCTTTAACTGATGGGATCCATAACTACTTGCCTGACGAACAAAGGTTCATTTTCTCCTTGAAACATCCATTTCCTTGAAGGGAAATTTATCACACTCTTAGATCATTCGTTTTACCATCGAACTGCTATTACTGGGGAAAGGTGGTTCCTTATTTTTAATCAAAATCTGCTTTTTACAAGTAAGTACATTTTATCTAAGACGTTTCCCTCTGAGATAACAGAGGCCTTAATCTTTTGTTTAACAACCCTTCTGGGATTTAGAAGGTATTACCATATCATCCCCCAATCAACTTTTTCTCACAGCCTAACATACCAGAGACATTGGAATCTTCTTTTAAGACTTTGTTTCTGGTTGTTATTGTTGCCCTTTCTGCATGTCTGTATTTCATAATTCTCCAGATGTGGTACCCAGAACTGAATACAGAGATGTGAAAGACTGACCAGTATGGAAATTATAGTTCTATTGATATGGTTTAAAATTATTTTTGTCCTACAGACAGTCATGTCACGTGGTACTGCCAGATTCATATTCCTCCTGTCATAACTGATAATTCCATGATCCTTTTCACGTATTGAAAATTGATCCTTTCATGTATTGAAAGCAAGCCAGAAATCTCCTATTGTATGACTATGCATTGGAGTTTTATCATGATTAAATTTCATTTTCTGTACAATTATCTAATAATTCATGATTATTTTTTCATGTTTCTGTGTCTTTGAGCTTTAGCTAGCCAATCCCACTTTGGAACATCTGAAAATTTAATAACTACCCCTCCCCCATTTTCTAATCCAAAAAATAATTTAAAACATTGACAAACACCAGGTCAAGACTTCTGTAATTCGTACTTCCTTAAACTAGCTTAGTGTTTTTGTGCATGTATTAAAAAAATCCTACAAACATTTCTTCCCATAACCATAACCATATAAAAATGATAGTAAATAGTTAACACTGTGATTCTTTTTGTGTTATGAAGTGGGTATCTTATTATGCTAAATGCAGGACCAATCATATACAGTCCATCAGAACTGCACTCCTTTTTTTAATGCTAAAATAGATTGCAAGATAAAGCTGTTACAATGTTTATTGTAACTATTTTGGGCCTTCGCTTCACCTGCTGTCCCCAAAACTCTTAACAGTCAAAATGAAAAAATTAGCCACACCCACACCAATGAAGTTACATATCACAGGCAACATTCCCAAGGCCTTCCGTGGCCAAAAAAGTAAACACAAATAAAATTTGAAAATACATCCTATAACCTAATGCATACCTTTTTATGTACCTTGTGGTTATTTCCATATTTTTCATCTGCTGAGGGATAAATGTGATTGTTTAACTTTAATAGTCCAGTGCAAACATTTTAAAAGCTCAATGTTTTTCTGTCCTGGTTCAAAAAAAAAAAAAAAAATCTGGTGTTTGTCAAGGTCTTTTTTTTTTTACAAGTTAAAAAATATCTTCAACTATTTGCAATAGCCAAATAGACTGGTTTATTCCTAGCATAGAAAAATTCATGTCCACCTATCTGCAACATTGTTAGATATGAAGAACTTATTATTTTTAATGTAGTTAATATTTCCTGGAAGGACAATACTCATTTTTTCTTTATTCTACATTTTTTAATTAAAAATAGAAATTTATTTATTTATTATTAAATTTATATGCCGCTAAGTGAGCTAAGTTTATCCATTGTCTCTTACAGAATTATTTAAAAAATTATCTTAATTAAAAACCTAAGTTTGTACTTTCAATACTAAAAAAGGAAAATAATACTGGTCATAATTTGGACCAGATTGCCCAATCCAGTAGTGATGGCAAGTGGTGGTTCGGAGAACCGGTAGCAAAAATCCCTGCCCCCCACCCCCCACCCCCATGCCCAGCTAAGCCACGCAATCATCAGAGGCTTTTTTAAATCATCAGAGGATTTTAAAAAAATTTAAAAGCATTTTTTCTACAACTTCTTCTACAAAAGGAAAATACTTTAAAAGTAAAAAAAAAAGTGTCTCTGATGATCGCGCAGCTCAGCTGATATCATCAGAGGCTTTTAAAAGCATTTTTTCTGCAACCTCTTTGGCCGAATAGGTGGTAGAAAAAATGCTTTTAAAAGGCTCTGATGATCCCAGTTGAGTTGCCTGATCGTCAGAGGCTTTTAAAAGCATTTTTTTTTTACAATCTCTTCGGCTGAAGAGGTTGCAGAAAAAATGGTTTTAAAGGTTAAAAAAAAAAAAAGTTGGCCATGCCCACCCAGTCACATTACCCACACACACACACCAAGCCACACCCACAGAACCGGTAATAACAAATTTTACATTTCACCACTGGTATGTATGGATGTATGAAGTCTATATCCTACATCCGTTATATGGATGAACATACATCATATATGTTATAGTAAAGGATAGAGCTATTCAAGGCAGCTCCATCCTTTCATGCATGTGACAGTAAGTCTTCATTTGTAACAAATGAAAAACAGTGTGATAGATTTATGTTTTCTACTTGTCTTGTTGAAAAATTATGTTTCTGGCTCCTGAGTGACACCACAAGTCAGCAACAATTCTTTCTACATAGTTCTTCGAAACTCTTGGAAAATTCAGGCCGTATTCAGACACTTGGCTATAGAATTAAAAGAACATCTGCTTGTAAAATAAGGATGAACATTCTAGCTCCACCCAGTCACTGTTGTATTTTTTGTTTTTCTTGTGCTGAATGTGAATTTCTATAATGAATGCCTTCTATAGTGTAGGCTCCCTTTGCAGATAAGAACCCTGGAAGATGAATACAAGACTTAATCTGTGTTGAAAAGTCAGCAGAAGGAAGCACTATTGACCTAACCGTAACCTAAACGCTACCAAGTATGTTCACTGCATACTAAACATGAAACCATGAATAAGGCTAGTATAACAATTTGATTGTATGTTCATTCAGATATATCACCTATTAAAATATGTTCTACAAAGAAAAGCTTTTTCTGAATCCAGGTATTTCTCCATATATGGGAGAGAAAAGAAACAAGTGTGTGATTCCCTTAAAATGGTAAGAAGACTTGATAGCTGTCTTCTAGAATATGAGAAAAGGAAAAACTTTTTTTCATTGTTTCACCAGAACAATAGGTAGGTAGGTAGGTAGGTAGGTAGGTAGGTAGGTAGGTAGATAGATAGATAGATAGATAGATAGATAGATAGATAAATAATTTTATTTCTATACCGCCCCCCTCCTGAAGGAGTCGGGGTGGTGCACAACCAAATAAAAAACACAATACAAATCCCAATTAAATTTAAAAATTATTAAAATTATTACATTTATGGCCAAGATTCGTTAAAAACCCCAAAATTTAAAACTCCAAATTTAAAACTCCTTTACAAAGATAGCCCTGCCTGTTGGAAGAGCAGGGTCTTGAGGGCACAGCGAAAAACTCGGAGGTCAGAGATTGTGCGTATTTCCGGGGGCAGTTTGTTCCAAAGGGCAGGAGCTCCCACAGAGAAGGCTCTCCCCCTGGATGTCGCCAGCCGACATAGTTTGGCCAACGGCACACTGAGGAGTCCCTCTCTATGGGACTGAACCGGTCGGTGGGAGGCTATCGGTGGCAGGTAGTTGAATTATCCACCATTCATTCATTCCACAATATTAATTCCCTGGACAATGAATGAAAGATATTAATTCTTTTATTAGCATACTTTCTAAATCAAATACAGGTCAAACAGCACTCCTTAAAGGTAAATAAGCCAATAATTTAAAAATAGTCAGATTGACTCATGTCTCTCTTAAATGTGCTTATTCACAAGTTGGGCTATTATACACTCATTTTGAAAAAACACACTTAATTGCATAAAATCATATATTTAAATACACACTTTGAAAAAAAAATTCACACTTGAATTCTAAACTTGAAATCCTATACTCAACTTGCCTGGGAATAAATCTCAAACTCTATAATCATGTTGAATTAATCAAATTATTTTGACTTAAAATATTTATTTATTTATTTATTTATTTATTTATTTATTTATTTATTTATTTATTTATTTAATTTCTATACCGCCCTTCTCCCGAAGGACTCAGGGCGGTGTACAGCCTAATTAAAAACACAAAGACAGACAAAATTTAAAAATAATTAAAATTATTAAATAATAGGCCCAATTTATAAAACCCCAAATTTAAAATCCCATTTAAAACCAATTAAAATCTTTACATCTTAAAGATCTTACATCTTAAAATCTTTAAAATATAATTTTAAAGGCATTCCATGGAATGAAAAACTGCTTTGCAAAATTTGGAGAAGTACTAAAATTAAAAGATAACTGAGCTACAATCACATAGAAGTAGCCCTTGGATTACAATGGCAATTGGAATTCAGATTGCCATAACTAAATAATGTAATAGTAAAATGTGACATCACATGACTGCATTGCTTAGCAGTGCCAATCCTGGACAGTCCCAGTTGTCGTCAAAACCCCAAGGCACATGGATCATTAAGCCAGAAGCAGTAAGAGTCCCAGGTAAGATGTGCAGTGGTATTTGGGGTGGACTTGGAGGTCTGGGGAAAGTCTATGAGGGCCAATGGAGGCAGTGTGTCGTGCGGGAGGCTACAGTGGGCAAGAGGAAAAGAAGGAAAAATTTATTGAGACAACTTGTAACCTTCCCTGCCAGCTTAGAATTGACTTTGCTTGTGAGAAGGCAGTAGAATGGAAGCTCACAAATGGTGATCATGGGACCATGGCTTCCTGTGACATTGTAATAACAAACGTGCCTGGATTGACATTACATGTCTATTTTTTTTCATTCAAAGGCAAGAACCTGAAGGACCGGTCCTACGTTCATTTTTCATCATTGCCTTATCTTTGAATGATTGCTGAATGAGTGGAACATGAGGTGAAAACTATTAGTCCAGTAGCTCCAGTCAATATCATCATCATCATCATCATCATCATCATCATCATCATCATCATCATCTCCCAAACTATGTTATGGTGCTCTTCCATTTAAGGTTACAAACAAAAGTTATTCACTGTTGCACTGATCTTCATAGACTCAGTTGTCATTGCCCTGTTTGCTGATTATTAGCTCTACCTTTATGTACATTCTCCTGCTTCTGCTTTGGGCTGATCCATAGATTTTATCTTATGAATTCTCTTTGTTCTACTACAGGTAGAAGCTGCATCAAACTATGGCCCAAATTGCTTGCTTCCAATCATGCAGATCAAATCATGTTCACATTATTTGACTTTAGTACCTTCTATACATTAACATTACAGGACCAGCTGTAATTGTGGTAGGACCTAAAAGTTTTAATTTAAAACTTTGTTTCATTCAAAAGATTTAAATAAATAATGCCACAATCTTTTAAAAGGAAAGGCAAGAGAAAGGGCACAATAGATTCAGTTCTGTATACTGTATATTAAAAGGATTTCTGATTTTTTCCAAATGATAACCTGCTGAAGGAAATGATGTATCATGCCACAGTACCTGGTTGTCTAATTGCAAACCACGCAACCTGATCCCTGGAGAGATACTCAGATAAAACACCACTGTCATCACTTCCACCTTCCCTAGCTTTGCTCTTTGTGCTTTGCAGCAGGTAAGACAAGCAACAAGGCCTTCTCAGTTTAGTAGAGTACATTTGAGAAACCGGACAATCACGATTGCCTATGTGGACACACGTGCAGAGAGACTGTAACAACTTAGTGACAGAAGGCCTTTCAACCGGGCACTATTAAAAAAATCAGAGTTTGGCTTTGAGAAGATCAGCCACCTTGAACTGCTACCTTTTCACGTAAACAAGAATCTGCTTACAACCAAAGATCTCCAAGAGTCTGTCCATACTAGGAGCATTCCGTTGTTTCCAAGGACATGGACAAAAAGGTTCAGCCGGTATGTGTAAGGGTATGTCTGACAATCAAATTGACTTATCTGGTATCTGCAATGGCCCACCATCATCAATCCAGAATAAAGAACTGAAATATCAATTCCTTGAGTTTCTTCAATATTTTTTAATGTTAAAGGTGATGCATTCCTCTTTTGGTTTTCCAGCATGAGTGCCCACTCATAATAATTTTCTAAATTTCATGCCTTATATGTGTATTCTACCAGCAAATATTTCAAAATTTTGAAATTTCTTTCTATAAATTATGAGAGACGTTTGTTACACATCATTTATTGCTAGCAATTTTATGACAAACTGAAGGATATAGTTGTTAAAACTTAAATCTATTACTTGGTTGACTTGGCTTGGATTTGTGTAAGTGCCAGCTGTAGAAAGTATCTCACCATTGTTTAGAAGCAATCAGGAAAATGACTTATGTTTTGCTACAAACATGCCTTTCAGTCCAAGGTAGGGCCTGTAAGAATTAAAAGAAAAGATAAATAACAGTTCGTTGCCACATCTCAACACTGGCTTTTGCATATGCAATACCAAAAACTGAATGCAGAAGTAATCCAGCCTGAATCAGCAACAATTAGGTAAAGATTATTTACACAAAACTTTTTATACTATCACTTTAGGCAATGCAATATAATGCCAACATTCTCTTCCTTTAAACCAACTGTATATGCAAATGTAACGTTTTCTGATTGTTTATATTTTTCTTTAATCAAACAATATATTCAAAACTTTCCGATTCAGGTTTAAATATTTTTCTGTTTTCACATTTTTGCTTTTAAGTAGTGTCATTCATTTAAATTTACTAAATACT
The DNA here is from genome assembly GCF_029215685.1 of Pituophis catenifer annectens. Classification (NCBI taxonomy): domain Eukaryota; kingdom Metazoa; phylum Chordata; class Lepidosauria; order Squamata; family Colubridae; genus Pituophis; species Pituophis catenifer. Next base: position 56,638,490 of record NW_027256886.1, on the reverse strand, counting down.
GCAGTTATGGATGTCATTATTTGTTTGGATAGAAGAACTATACAGCTCAAATTTCTGAAACTAAACTTCATTCCAGGAAAAAAATGAGAAGAAATACTTTCTATCAATATTTGTTTCCGGTCAACTTTCATACCCTGAAATAAGAAAAACTAGCACAATCCAAACCTCATTTTTTTTCTAATCTTCAGTTTTCCACCATTAGCCAAAGCAAGTTAATATGGATTTACTTCAGTGTCATGCTACACATCAATAACCCAAATTTACACCAGAGTTTCCTGGCTAATAACATGTTTCCCCGAAAATATATTTTTTAAACCCTGAAATAAGCGCTTGTCCTTATTACCATGCGCTTAAAAGCTCGATTGGGCTTATTATCAGGGGATATTTTATTTTGGGGAAAACAGGGTAGTGAATAAAACCTGCTGATATGTAGAGATCTTCAATGCAACACAAAGACATTCAAAGCAGATTAAATAGAATTATTTGAAATATAACTTGATGCCTCATTAAACATCTAATATTACTTACATCATTCCTCTGCATCTTTTCAAACTACTTATAAGATAAGGGGAGGGCGGAACAGACTTAGGTTCTTCGTTTGCTTTCTAGATGTTTCTGAAATCTGAAATAAGACTAGCCAATAATGAGATGCTAAGGGCAACCAGTTGTCCATTCTTGTCCAACCAGAGTTTGCACTCCCTTGAGCTAAAGAAACCTGCAAATTCTGGAAACAAATCCTCATTTCATTAAAATAGATAGGATTTTAAATGAAAGGAAGTACATTGTATCAATATTTGTTTCCTGTCAGCTTTTATACCCCAAAGCAAGCAAAACTATCAAAGAGAAAAAACCTCTCAGAGAGCATTGCTACATTTTACATGGATTTGTAATTTGTCTATGTAATTCATCTTACATTCGTTTGTAAAATAGATTTATATGCCATCTTTCATTCAGGATATAAGGTACCATACATAGGAATCCTTCCTCCTATTTTTCTTCACAACAGTCAAGTATGAGGTTGGACTGAGAGAGAGGAATTGAGTCACCCAAACTCTAGGCCAAAACTCTGTTGTATTGTGCTAACTATCTACGTGATTCTATATATTTTGCCAAATTTTGCAGGAAATGTACTTTTGCTGACTTTTGTAGTTAAATAATACAAGACTCTTTCCAACATGATGTGGCCCCTTGGGGATTCCATTTTGAACTGCAAAATCAAAGACAAAAGAAAAATTAGACAAGATGATTCAAAGATGGGATAGGATACTATGGGACTGTGATACTATCTATCACAGTAAGATAGTTCTCTTTGAAAAGCAGCAATATTGACAGCTCCAATTCCTATTAGCACAGGTGGGAGATACTGAAGTGTTACTGGGTTATTTTCCCTATTTTGAATGACCTTATTTTATGTACAATTCCTTTTTAAAGTGGATGGCATGACATTTACTGGCCAGGAATGTGGATTGGATTGTTCTTCTGACCATGCAATTAATGGCAACTGGCACGGCATTATTTTGTAAACATAAATGTAAAAAGGAACGGCACGAATCATAAAAACTGAAATGTGAAAACAGAAAAATATTTAAACCTGAGTCAGAAAGTTTTGGATATATTCTTCGGTTAATGGAAAATATAATCAATGAGACAACTTTACATTTGCGTACACAGCTGGTTAAAAGAAAGAGAATCTTGGCATTGTATGGCATTTCCTAATGATGATTGTTTTGTGTAAATAATCTTTAGCTGATCATTGCTGATTCAAACTGGATTATTTCTGCATTTGGTTTTCAGTATTGCATATGCAAAAGGCAGTGTTGAGATGTGACAACAAAGTGTTATTTGTCTTTTCCCTTAATTCTTGCAGGCCTCACCTTGGACTAAAAAGCATATTTGTAGCAAAACATAATTGTAAGCCATTTTCCTGATTGCTTCTAAACAATGGTGAGACATGTTCATGCAGCTGGCAGTTATACAAAACCAAGCCTATCAACATATCCAAGTAAAAATAGTAGATAGATTTAAAACATATTCTTCAGTTATTCAAGTTAGTGGCAATAAATATGTTACAAAAGCCTCTCATAATTCATAGAGAGAAATTTGAAGATCTGGAAATATTTGCTGGAAGGATGCATGTGTAAAATATGACATTTAGAAAATTATTACGAGTGGGCACTTCTACTAGAAAAATCCAAATATGAATGCAGCTCATTTAACATTAATTTTTTTAAACAAACACTAGGAATTGGTACATTAGCTCTTTATTCTGGATTAGTGACGGTGGTGCATTACAAATACCAGATAAAAACAATTTGATTGTCACACATCCCCTCACATATAAAGGATGACCCTTTTTGTACATCTCCTTAAGAGATAAAAGAATATTCCCAATATGGATAGATTCTAAATGGAGATCTTTGGTTGCAAGCAGATCCTTGTTTATGTGAAAAGGTAGCAGTTCGAGGTGACTGCACTTCTGAACGACAAACTCAGTTTTTTAACAGGGAGGGAGAGGAAGCAGGTATGTTAATTAGTCTTCAATTAGCTTTATTTTTGTTATATCAAGATAATTACATCTGAACTGAATTGCACCTGGCTCATATGTAACTTGAAGCATATTGTGGTTGGTTGGTTGGTTTGATTTGTGTTTCTTTTAACAGAGGATTCTGTTCTGTTCTGTTCTGTTCTGTTCCGTTCCGTTCCGTTCCACTCTGCTCTACTCTATTCTATTCTTGTTTGGAACTGTGCTGTTACATCAATATATTTTTGATTCAGGAATAAAAAAAAATCAATTAGAAGAAAACCATTTTCCAATTTACAGAATTTTTTTTTTAAAAAAATAGCTTTTTTTTTTTAAAAAAATAACCCTCTTCTTTGTGGCAGCCCCTTCAAAATTAGAACACTGCTATCATGTCACCCGTACTCCTTCTTTTCATTAAGCTAGACATACCCAATTCCTGCAATCATTCTTCATATGTTTTAGTTTCATATGTTCCAGTGCTCTATTCATCTTAATTGTTCTTCTCTGCACTCTTTCTAGAATCTCAACACCTTTTTACATCATGGTGACCCAAACTGGATGCAGTATTCCAAGTGTGGCATTATAAAGTGGTACTAACACTGATTCTCTCCCTCTGTTAAGGCAATTAGGCCTGGGTTGGCTTTTTTTGCAACTGCAGTACACTGCTGGCTCATATTTAAGTGATTGTCTACTAGGACTCTAAGATTCCTCTCACATTTATTACTATTGAGCCACTATTCTATACATGTCCATTTAGTATTGCTTGACTAAGTGTAGAAACTTACTTTTCTCACCAATGAATTTCATTTTGTCAGATATTGTTTATTATATTATTGTTCTGAAATGTTATGGGGATATATGGTAGCCTCCAGTGTAAGACATACCCAACAATTTTGCCTTTGGTCTCTCTAAAAGGGAGCTTCATTAATTCTAAACTAAATGTTTACATTTCTTATCCTTTCTTTCCTCCTCCTCCATGCCACCACGTTTAGATGACAGTTTATTTATTTTTTTTTACTGCTACAATTTTCCAAACTTTCAAGTTTGATAACAAACAAATATTGTATATCTACTAAAACATCTCCTAAACAGAATCCTACCCACAGGTCTAAAATTATTATACCAAATTTTTTTGACCAAGCCAACAAAAATAATTTTCGTTTTGAAAGCATAGGAAAGAGAGGCCTACCTTACCTGTAATTCATAAAAGACTATTTAAAGTTATACATTGTATATTTAATGTTATTAATTTTAAGTTCTATACCAAGAAGAGGTTCAATAGATTAAATAGCATTATTTCTTTTAAAAAAATATTCTAAAAGCTACGGTATAGATAACAGAGTTCTTCATCAATGGTCTGTTAAAGTCTTACTGTAACTGAAAACAAGAGTGTCAGCTAGTCAAATACTGCAGGAGTTCAAGTTGATATTAACATCAAAGCATTCTGCATATTTTTCATTCCTTCTTCTGTAATAAGCAGTAGCATTTGACAGACACACAAAAGCTCCATAGTCTTCTCCTGGAACTTGCAAGACATAAACAATTTCAAACAGAAGCAGTTTCATTGCTTGAATCTATACAATTCTTTCAATACTTTATTTAACATTAATATCATAGAATGACATCTGAGATTTACAGTAAAGCATTTTCTATTAAAAAAAAAGGAATAAAATCTGCATTCATTTTTTAATATCAACTATTGCTTAAGGATCTTAATGGAAAATAGGAATGTAAAAAGTAAATGAAATACTGTTTATCCTCATTATTCAGTGTCATTGGGGAAAATCCAAAATATTTGTACAAATAGCTTTTATTTCATTCCACCATCGTTCTCCTGTGGAGGAATCAGCCAACCAATGTTAACTTCATTAGAAAACATTAATATGCTATTTAAAAAAAAAAACTTGCATAGGAGATGATAATAATAATAATAATAATAATAATAATAATAATAATAATAATAATAATAATAATAATTTTATTTCTATACCGCCCTTCTCCCGAAGGACTCAGGGTGGTGTACAGCCAATTTAAAAACACAAGACACAACAATAATTAAAAATTAAAATAATTAAATAGATTTGGCCGATTTAAAACCCCAAAAATTAAAATACCCCAATTTAAAATTATTATATTGACAGCCCTGCCTGGTGGAACAACAGGGTCTTCAGTGCGCAGCGGAACACTCGGAGGTCGGAGATCTTACATATTTCTGGGGGCAGTTCATTCCACAGGGTTGGGGCTCCCACAGAGAAGGCCCTCCCCCTGGGTGTCGCCAGCCGACATAACTTGGCTGATGGCACCCTGAGGAGACCCTCTCTGTGGGAACGGACTGGTCGGTGGGAGGCTATTGGTGGCAGAAGACGGTCTCGAAGGTACCCGGGTCCTGTGCCATGGAGCGCTTTAAAGGTGGTAACCAACACCTTGAATCGCACCCGGAAGACCACTGGGAGCCAGTGCAGCTCGCGCAGGAGAGGTGTCACGCGGGCACAACGAGGTGCGCCCATAACCACCCGCGCGGCCGCATTCTGGACCAGCTGGAGCCTCCGAGTGCTCTTCAAGGGGAGCCCCATGTAGAGAGCATTACAATAGTCCAGCCGGGAGGTGACAAGGGCATGAGTGACCGTGCGCAAGGCGTCCCGGTCCAGAAAGGGCTGCAACTGGCGGATCAGGCGAACCTGATAAAAGGCCCCCCTGGCCACGGCCGTCATATGCTCTTCTAAAGACAGCCGTGCATCCAGGAGGACACCCAGATTGCGAGCCCTCTCTGTGGGGGGCAAAGATTCACCCCCAATAGTCAGCGATGGCACCTGCTGACTATATCGGGGCACCGGTAGCCACAGCCACTCGGTCTTGGAAGGGTTGAGTCTGAGCCTGTTCCTCCCCATCCAGACCCGCACGGCCTCCAGGCAGTGAGACATCACATCAAGGGCATCGTTGGGGTGGTCTGGGGTGGAGATGTACAGCTGAGTATCATCAGCGTACAGGTGACACTTCACCCCAAAACCACGGATGATCTCACCCAGCGGCTTCACATAAATGTTGAACAGAAGAGGCAAGAGGACCGACCCTTGTGGCACTCCCCATGCGAGATGCCTCAAGGTCAACCTCTGCCCCCCTGCCAACATGAACTGCGAGCGGCCGGAGAGGAAGGAAGAGAACCACCGCAAAACGGTGCCCCCTACTCCTAACCCCTTCAACCGCTGCAGCATGATACCATGGTCGATGGTATCAAAAGCCGCTGAGAGATGAGAAAGCTGGAGCATAGATCTGGAGCACAGGCCAAGATTTAAAGAATTCTGCAATAATTATGTATATCCAAAATAACTTTGGATATTAATATATTTTAAATAATTGCACATCAGTTTTTTGGGTTCCTCAGAGACCAAGCAATAATTTGCACGATTAAGAGATGGAGACATGACCTGCTGTTCCTCATCCTGCTCTTCTCTTGCAACTAGTAAGTGGAGGCCCCCAAGACTGTGTCTTTAAAACTGATAGTCTTCAACAAACCTTCATGGATTCATCAGCTCTGTTCCTAAAGCCATTTAAGTTAGTAGCCATCATCACATCTTGTGACAGAGAATTTCACAGGTTAGCTTTTCAGTGTGGCAAATAGTACTTTCTTATCAGTGTTCTATCTACTCCTAGTCAGTGTATTCCAGTGCTTCCAATGGCCATCCAATGGGATGGTCAGCATTAGTATTATTAATTCTGCTGGCTGTACAGAGGCACTTGATCAGCAAAATTGTATTGTGCTGTTACAGTAACTGATTCAGTCTATGTATATTAAAAGACGATGTAATATATGAAATAAGGAACTGCCTATGTACAACCAGATTAATGGCTCACCAGCTTAGTATATAATCTACATTTAGGCTCTTCAGTAAAATGCCTGGAGAACTTCCCTTGAATGCTCTCAAACTATGCACTGCACATGATGTTTTTTTTTTTTTTTAAATCTAATTGGCAGTACTATCAAGGCAGCCAGTTTGTAAATAGGCAATATCTCCCTTGGACATAGGCTATCCATATTGTTACCATAAATGTGCCCACTTGTCACATGTACCCCTTGTTAGGGTACACATACCCTTCGTTGGGGTATTTCCTAATCATACTAAGATACTGAAATCACGTTTAATATGCCAACAAGGAATTTATTATGGCAAGAAGTTTATGGAATTTGCTAAAGTTTGAAAAAGTCACAGAAGTGAAAGGTTCCACTTTTCATCTTCCATGTTATAGAATTTCAATCTAGACAAAGTTGGAAAAAAATGAATTATATTATTTTAAAATATATCCTTAAGAAGAGTCAGTTAGATTCTGAATCATTAGGAGAAGAAAAGAGTTCTCATCCATGTAATGATGAAGTTTAGTTGTTGTTAACCAAGTCAATGTTCTTCTTCCTTTTCCCATAATTTTGACATATAAATAACTCATCTAAAGAGATCATATTTTTACTTATGGAATAATTTGATTTGCTTATCTAAAATAAGCAATTACTAAACAACAACAGAGAAGAAACTAGATACTTAGACTGTCACTGTATTGTAACCATATTTTTGAAATCTTTTTGAAAAAAAGATTTGTTTCTGAGATTTTTTGAGATTTTATCTCAACATTTGTATCCTGAATTATATAACATAAAGTACTTTTCCTCATCAATTTTATTTTTTATCTGGTGAGAAGTATTTACAATGACCTTTATAATATATCCTCGCAAAATCACAAAAGTGAGGCCTAAAGGTTAGTTTCAATGGCACAATTTCTAATTTGTTTTTCTTCTTCTTTGACTTCAGCTTAAGAAGTAATAGAATGCTTCTACCAAAGACTTGAACAGAAGAAGGTTGCTATTGCTCACTTTCATTGGTTCTTTAACAAACCTTTGGAAGAAGTCAAAGTCATGTCCCAAAAAAGAGGCTGGCAGGCATCACTACAAACTATACCTATGAAGAAAGATCTTCTGTTGACATTAAAAGCTGATGAAACAAAGGACCTTTAAAAAAAAAGAAAACAATATATTCTGAGAGAAAGAGAGATTAAGACCGCAGAGTCACTTCCAATCAGAAATCCACCATTTAATTACAACACACAGGAAATTACAGAGTGAATGGCCAGGACAGTGATAAGAAACTGACACTGGAAGATGACAGGTACTGAAATTCGACCACTTCATCACAAAGCTACTTATCACAAGAGCCTGTCTGGAAGGCTGACAATCTGATTGTACTGTCAACTCAATTCATAATTAATATATTTATCAAATTAATTACTGAAAAAATCTCACTGGCGCTCGCCATAAAACAGTGGCTAAATTCATTGCCCGTTGGCTTCGTTTACTGCTAATAACTGTGCTGTCAGTTTAATGAGGGCAGTGATTGGGCCCTGTTTTAGCTGCATGACAGACAAATTGCCCTCTTATAGAGAATGATACAGAGAATTTAAGAGAAGAAAAGAAATATGTCATTGTTTGGTGACAGCCACAATCGCAGCCTTGTCTCGGAAACTTAGCATCAATTCGGACATACATGAAAGGGAGGTTGGGAATTCTTTGGGCAGTTAAATAAATACTTTATGAAATTCTGAGTGATCCCTTCATCTGAAATGACCTACTAGTGTAGTGGATAACTTTCAATAATTCCTTGTTTATTACAATGCTTGGCAAAAATCCATGGCTTGGCAAAAGGGAAAATGCTCAGCAAAGCCACCATTTGAGAATAAATAAAGACTAAACAAACGAAGCTGTACATTCTTCTGTTTCTTGAAATGGAGAAATCTGATCAATGCAAAAATGCAGCTAAGATTACCTATATCTCTGTGCGCTCAAAGGCATGACTTGTCAGCTCAAAAGAATTACAGGATTTGAACTGCAGTAAATAGGCATTCTCTTTGTAGTTACACCTGGTGATACCAGTAGAATATTTATTCATTTGCTAAGTTCAGGTAAGTTTGCATGGAGTTTTGCAAGATACAAAATGACATTTTGAAGACGGAACATATCTGGAACATACACTAACACAGGAGAAAGTGGAAAAAGGTCCATGATAATGCTAATAGTCACTAAACATTCCTGGTCCAAAATATCAATCTGTGTATAAAAGCCTTTCTGAATTTTTACCTTTTGTCAGTAGGTATGACAAATAACTAAATCAATCAAAATATGTCAAAGTGGGCTGGTTAATCTTAGTGTATGTCACTTCTGCTAAGTAAAGCAAATGAAAAACCTGACTACAAGAGTTTTTTGGGATATAATTATGATGTTTTTTTTTTCATGAAGCTAAAAATATTAAGATTAGCTTTGTGCTATTGGTTGCCTGAAACATAAATAGGGCTAGTCCAAAATGGGAATATGACTTGGTACACAAAACAAGCACCGTTCCTTGAATTCAACAGCAAGTTAGATTTTAAGCATGTTTTCTAAAAAGGTGATGAGTTGGACTCTAGTGATGGGATTTATATAAATTAACACAGATATACATGCCCTTGTGACTGTTCTTTTTGTGTAGACATTATGTAGAGTGCAGATAAAGAGTAAGAAATAATAAGTCAAGAAATAAAGGCAGTTGATAAAAAAAGCAAAAAGAAATATATCTGAAACAAGCAACAACATTCACTATTTCTCTCCATAACTTTCCATCCTATGCATCATTTCATACAGTGCTTGTTGTTCTTTAAATTTCTCCCTTTTTCCGGATCTCATTAACTCCATCCAACCACATCTTTCTCAGACTTCTTTTTCTTATTGATCCAGTCAATCTTCTTTGAAATATTGCTCTGCAATTTGATCCTTATTCATTCTCTCGGTATGGCTAAATCACTTCAATATACCTCATTCATGCTGGTCACTCACTTTTGTATTCATTCCATCTATGAATTTATGCTTCAGCCAAATCTTCAGAACGGACTGTTTTCTAAGCAAATGCCCACCAAACAATCACCATTTTCATTCATTCTGGCCCAATCATTTTTTATGTATTCTCTCATCTCATTCCCAGCCACCTGTTCATGCCATCTAGCAGATAATTCTTTCCTCTAGATTACCTTCATTCAGAATGTTGCACTCTTTTCTTTCTTTTCTTTCTTTTCTTTTTTTTTTTTTTTTTTTTACAAAACTCTATTCTGGTTTTTCTGTTATTACCATTCATTAGTGTGTAACCTGCAGCTATCATTGACCTATGGATTCCTACTTTCTTATGACCCACAACAACCTAGAAGTGTCCATACACACTTTCTGATGCAGCCTTGCCCTTTCATTTATAATTAAATCTACATTTTTGCTCCCCTACATGTACTTAACAACTGTACTTAAGCGATGGCTATCGTAGTTTATTATATCATTTCCCTTTTTCTTAGTTTCACAGACGCAAAATCTTTTTTTTCTCTTAATTCATTTATTCATCAATACTCTTTACCATAGTCCTTTTCTTACATTCAAGATCTCGACATATGCCATGATTATCACCAGAAGACCTATAGATATTAAGCTCTACCTATATCTGTATATTATGTGTGAGTTGGCTGGAGCTATACAAATTTGTTTAATGAATAAATAATAAACATGTTGTTGTTCTCTTATAACTGGGGGACTATGCATAAAACAAACAAAGGCCATATAGTAGATCAACTTGCTTTTGTTAAGCATTTCAAAATATATTTGTGTTGCCTTGCAAGTAGACAGAATTACCTAGTAATTCTTCAGTAGGAAGTTATTAGGCTATTGGGACAGCAGTCACAGTCCTTTTAAGATTTTGGCCATGGAACATGAAAACAACATATTCTGATTTCATTCATTAGTTTAGGGATTATTTCTCGTCTTGCTTCTCCTCTTTTATTTCTCGTTCCTCCCTTCTTGTTTCCTCTCCCCCCACCCCTTTTTTTCATGCATAGAACAATTAGTTCAAGAACCAAGAAACTTGAATGGTAGGCTGACCTGAGAGACACTGACTGACTCAACATCATCCGGTGAACATTTAGAACTGAATAGCAACCTGAACCTGGACTTCCCTGCCAGATAAACCATATTGGCTGATGATAGCATGGAGTAGACTACTCTGTCCTCTTATACAAATCAAGGAAAGAACCATTGCTTTACTCTCCCATTAATGTAAACTTAATTACTACATTAAAAGTTTCTAAGACCCAGCAGTAGAATTGTCCCATGCATTAGTCAGGTGACCAATAATTGTTGTTCCAACAAAAATCCCAACAAGCGACAATCACACTAGCATGAACTGCTTGTCACTTTAGGGGTCATCCTTTCATTCTAGAATTGATCTCTCTCCTTTCTTTTTCCCAACATTTCCCTTCTGTGTTTGGTCTTTTTCATCCATAGCCCTGAGGACTGGGTCTGTCTCTTTTTAAAACTGATGTGAGCCACTTTGGAAGACAATTGCCTAAAAAGCAGGATAAAAATACAGTCAGTGAAATAAATGAATAAAATATTGTGGAGCTCCCCAGCCAGAACTTTCTATGTTATATGGCCTGCCAAGTACTCTCTAAGGAATTTTCCTCAGGACTGAGTTATAATGTTATCCACTATCCTATTCTTGGTTTCAAACTATCCTATTCTTGGTTTCAAACTACACCAGCATGAAATTGGCTGCCCCATTGCTGATCCTATTCTGCTCCTATTCCCAGGCAGTGCCAACTTTCTAGAAAACCCCCCAACTTTCTAGAAAAAAAAATGTCTAGCAAAGCCTAATATAACATTACATATATATATGTTTTTCTTCTAGCCAGGTTTTCCCTACGTAGCCAAGGTTTGGCTACGTAGGGAAAACCTGGCTAGAAGAAAAACACACATAGACCCTACGAAGAAGTAAGAAAATTGATATATATATATATATATATATATATATATATATATATATATATATATATATATATCAATTTTCTTACTTCTTACTTCTTTTCTATATATATATCTTAAGGCTGTTCTTGAAATGTGGAAATACTATTTTATAGCTGGTAGAACTGAAGATGACTTAAACCTGTATGAACTGTGGTTGAAATGAAGACAAATATCAAAGGAACAAGACAAGGGGGGAAAAAAGACCCCACCAAAGCATGTTTGTCTCATGGTTAGATGCTGGTAAGGAACACCCTTAAGCAAGCTTGCTCCATTCAGATGTAATGGAAGATATTGTCCTACCCACATTATTACAGTTAGCTTCTGCATAGAAGATGAAGGCATAAACATCATTTTCTCCTTAGCCTCAGGAAATAAAATGTCTTAAATTGCCTTGGAATCTGAATTCTTCACCTTGGTGTTGTTACATAAAGCAATAGTGTGTTTCCAAAGATGTGTTAAGGGATGGACAAGAATTCCACAGATTTGTTTCCCAAGCAAACTCATAACCTTAGCTTGCACATTGAATGCCGGTGTTGACATAACAAAGCTAAGGTTTAAAATTGAAACAGCATGGAGAATGATTTGGTTTTTATTTATTTTTTAAAAAAAACTTTCCAGAAAGGCAGCTCTGTTACTCCATTGCTGCCAAAACAACTAAGAGACCTCTGGCTTTAGTGGAAGTAGGTTTTTTTTATTGGGAGAAGCTTAACCAACATCAACTTTGTTAATCTTTTTGTTTTTAATTGTTTTTCTTCACCACCTTTTGACCCTCCCAAGAATCAAGCTTAGTGTAAATGCTAACATCAAGTTAGCATTCAACATTCAGAAAACAAATAAAGCTGTATTTGTGTCCTAGCTTAGATCAAACTGCTATCATTTCTCAGGGATCTGTATATATTATTTGTGTAATGAGGTCTTATACAGATTTCTCTTTGTAAAGCAGGATGGGGAACCAGGGTCCTTTTATGATTTGTGGACTGAGACATTCTGGCTCAGGAACTCTGGGAATTGAAGTCCACAAGTCATAAAAGGGTAATGGTTCCCCACCTCTGTTGTAAAGGGTGGAGGCTTCAGTGAAATGTAGGTAATCAAAAATATTCTTTTGATCTGGCCAAAGTCACCAAACCATAACATTAATGCTGTGAAAAATCATCTTGGCTATCCATGAAAAGCCAATGCATGGTATAAACATAACTAAAATCACTGAGGAAGGCAGGGGCAGTCGTTACAAAAGAAATATGTCTGATTTATTTTGAGAAAATCTCAATCATATTTTTCAAAGTAAAATCAAAACGAATCATTCTTTACAACATTTTTTTTTTGATGAGCAACCTTTTGTCTGATTTCATTGAAATTATTGATAGATTTGGGATTTTTTTAAAATCTATATACTAGAATGGATAACAGGTACTTGATTAAATGAAAAATTGATTTTGGATGTGGTGAATGAACAAATTACTGGCACTTCTTTTAAATTGCCATATTTTCCCATAAATCCAGATGAGATGCAATTGGGTTTACTTATCCATAGAGGGCAATATCTTTCTTAGAAGACAACATACTTAAATATGATGTGGGTAAAATACTCCTGCCTATATATTTAAAATTTTCTTTCTTTAAAAAAATAGAATTTTTTAAATTAGAATAAAAATAGAGTTTCAGCTACAATGGTCTGCTCCTATATTTGAAAGACAGTGAAAGGAGAAATAAAGAAAACGTCCTGTTTTTAAAATTATTTCTCAAAGAAAATAAACCTGTGCAACATTTCCATATTTTGTTTTCTCTGATTTTTTTTTCTACGATGGAGGATATTTTATTCTCATGTTTAATACAGGCGTTAAACAGTTACTGTTATAAACTGCCTAATCCTATGAACAGGATATTGCATACAGGCAGCTTATAACAGTATCTGTTTAATACCTGTTTTATTATTTAAACATTATGACTGTTCATTTAGCAACTGCTCAAACTTATGACAGCACCCAAAAAAATTACTTATGACCAGTTTTTACACTTACAACCATCTCAGCACCCTCCATAGTAACATGATTGTGAGCAGATGCTGGGAAGCCGGCATATATTTATGATTGCTGCAACGCCTGGGATCACATGATCACTATTTGCGACTTTCAGCTGGCCTCTGATAAGCAAAGTCAATGGGGAAGCCAGCAGGGAAAGTCACAAATCATGATCACATAATGGCTTGCTTAACAACTGTGGTAATTCAATTAATGACCATGGCAAAAAAAGTTCGTGAAATCGGGTGCAGTCATTTAACGACTGCATTGCTTAATGACAAATCTTCCAATCCCATTTGTGGTCAAAGACTACGTATACTGTATATAATTAGCAACATTCTAGAATTAACTAGGATGTGATTTTGTATATTTGTCATAACAATTCATTTATTATGATAATCCAAGCTTCTTGATACCATTATCATAAAATCTACTATGATGAAAATGTCCATAATGATTTCATTTCATTCTGCATACATTTCTACAATGTACCATATGGTTCAGGTTAGGTATAGTATTCAACAAAAGAATAATTCGTTCACTTCTATGTTACGTCTTGAATGAAGAATGAGTAATTTCCATCTTTGAATGAACATGCTTTTTAGAAACTTTTTTCACTTTTAAAATCAGAATCTTAATTGTGTGTTAAATACATTTGGAAGCACAGACTTCATTCATTTTCCCATTCTCAGCTAAAACCTACTTGCATTTTGTTTCCACAATAATTAAACTGCTCAGCAAGTCACAAATCTGAACAGCATCTTGGAATCAACTATAAAGTTTGGAAATCTATCACTGCTCAGGGCAATTATCTTTCATGAGAATAAATAATTATCCACTTTTATTTTAAGAGAAGATAATTGATAAGAATTACAAAGAGGTTGTTTTGGCTATATCATATAATATCACCATTTTTACCTACTTCTGTATTTTGACACTGATCATCATAAAAAGGAGAAATTGTGGTTTCAATTTGCATAATATTTGCATGAGATGGTTGAGATACACAGATGTATGCTTTAAAATAATTATCATACGTTAAACAGAGCTATATTTCATAAGTATGGACAAGATTATAAACAGTTGGCCTGTCACTTGCTGTGTATTCCTTTAAAAGGTTTTGTGCAGATAAACATCTTCAAGGCCTCTATCCTTTTTTTTTTTTTGGTAGCCTCAGCACTATCAAAATTCTCTTAGAACATACACACACATGTGAAACTTGTGTTTTTGTATTTTTTTTAATGGCTGCATTATCGGAAGTTTTGCAATGATCCCTAATATTTCAATGGGTAAAGACAATCTGTTGAAAGTCACTTTGCAGTTAACTGAAGATAGAAGCAAACATAAACGAGGTATTGATAGCTGTATATATCAAGAGGGGATCAATTCTTATTGTCCTTTCATACTAATATTAGAGTAGCTAAAAATAATAGTATAGATCATTTAATCAGACAAGATTTTGCCTTCAAACAAGTCTGAGAGTCGACCATTTATTTAGCATTCTCAAGCTAACACACTCAAGGCCCACTTCTGATAACTTGCAAAAATCTAAAACTCCTCATTAAATGTCAGATAAATTGACTAGCCTAAGGGGGAAAGGGGGAAAGAGAATATGTGAGCTGGAGCCTAGTTTCCTATAATTAATGGGCTCTGAATAAGCAGATCCAATCCAACCTGAGTGAGAATAAAATTACTGCACCTAGCAAAGTTCAAACAAGAAATATGTGAACTTTAAAGTGCTTGAACACAAATCAAGCTGGTCAGTTATTATAAAAATCTTCCAAAGCTCAAAAAGCTGAAGCTCAAAATGACCTTTTTCATTAAGCTTAGTAAAGCCTTTGAGAATAGATCCAAGCTATAAGGTGTTATATTTTCAGTATACTCCACTTGTAGAATTTGCATCCTTTCTGGATCTGTTCCGGATCTGTTCTAACATTTCAAATATTCACTTTCATAGGCAAATAAGATTGTAGGATCTAATTTTTATTTTTTATTTATTTGCAGGAAGCCAAACAAAATCATGCAAGATGAAACAGTGTGGGGAAGGGGCATTGATGCCTTGTTTCTTCTTTCCTTCCATATTTTTGTATTCAGCTGTTGCAACACAATCTTGAACCAATGGAATGAAGCATCTGGGCTTTCTTGCTCCACCTGTCTGTATTGAAGAAAAATTCTTGCTGTTCCTTAATATGTGAAAAAGAGAAGATTTGGTTCCACTGTCTAGCACCTTCCCCATGGACATCTTCTCCAGTGGTCAAGCTGTGGGATTTCCCATTGTAAGTCTACAATCTTGATTCTTGGTTGCTGATTGTTTTACTATCCCATTCCTATTCAGTCAAGAAGCTCTTTTCCCACTAAAGAAAAAGAGATCAGAGATGAATCAAGTTCTACTGATGCTTTGACGGTGTTTACCTATCAAATTACCATATTTCAAAGCCCATAAATGGAGTAATAACCACAATGAATCATATCAACATGCTGCAAAACCAACCTTGTTAACAGAAAATGAGAGGTCAACATTAGAATAAGGATTCAAAATGATTCAGAATGGGGGTAAAACTGAAGATCAGTCTATAAATGCCCTAACTCTCTTTTAAAAGCATACACATGTGTATAACAATGATCATGTACAAAATGGCTCAGGCACAAACTTTTCCATATATGGAAAAGCTGTTTGGGAGGCAATTTAAGTCTAAATCAAAATACACGTTGGTTCCGATATGGAAGAAATCCGGCTTCTTTGGCCCAAAATATGGTGCAAGGTAGAAATGTAGCACTCTAGGGGAGTAAAAGTGAATCAAAGCTTAGTAGAGGCAATTACCTTTTCTGGTCAACAGGTATGGAATCCTCTATAACACCACATGTCTGGAGGGAAGGTCAAAAAAAATTCAATATGGTAGTAGTGTAATTAAATCTCCACCTTGGCATCACATGCCAGTAGAATGGCTTCAGCTGCAGAACTGCAATCAACAATAGCTCCCCTCTCCAGATGCTGCTCCTATATAAGTTTATGGGAAGAGAATGTCATTGATAGATGAAATATCAAGAGTTTAAAGAACTGGCTTCAGGCAAGCGTACAATAATACCTAGAAAAAACACACTTTTGTAGCAGGCAGACGCTCTTAGCTAGTTGAGATTATTTTTCACTCGCTATTTCTCAGTGGCTGCTTTTATGCAGCTACATTACTGTAATATGCAATTCATTTTAAAATTGTATTTTTTTTGTGTGTGTAATGCAAAGAACTTTCTAAAAAGCAACATGCAGCACAAGGAAAAGTGTCCATTGCAATTATAGGTGACACATAACTACGTACAAGTATACTTCAAGGAGAATCTTGATATAATTTTGGAATGAAGCTTATACACATATAGTTGCATTTTTTTTAAAAAAAATCTTAAGAGCATTTTCTAAGAAGATGCTGGTCAGCTTCAAGACTGCCCCCCCCCAGACATTCCAGGGAGACAAAAAAACAGGAAGAAGAGTTGGACCTTTCAAGGTAATACAATAGGATTTTGCAAGAGTCACAGGGATATCAATTACAATAAACTGAGCCTTGCAACAAGGAGATTAAGGCATGGATTATCAGCCACTCACTATGTGTCATACAGAAGAGCAGAGTTTCAGATGTGAACTCTACTTAATCTAGTACAGCAGCCTTTTCTTGAAAGGATTAATGAGGCCGGGTTCCAATTCGGCATTCTAATGGGCATATGATAATCAAGTTTGAGAAAAGAAACAAGTAACGACAGAAACATCAACGTTAGCCATTAAGGGATTTAATAACAAATTATCCATGGCTGACTTAAACCAAATGACATCATTTATGTGCCGTGCTTAATTAAGGAAGCATTGTATTCCAATTAAAAATAGGCTGCAGTAAAGATATTGTAGTGTGGATCAATGGGAGTAAATGTGAACACAGCTTAGATTGTGCATTTTTTTTGCAAGTAAAGAAATACTGCCTTTATGGCTTTCTACAGTTATTTATTTCTTTATTCTATCTCAAACTGCCCAACTCTACAGCAACCCTGGGCAGATAAAAAAGAAAAAGAAAACAAGCCATATTAAGAAAAAAAGATTTCTGACCAGAAGACAAAAATAAATGAAATGAAACAAACAGCAAACACAGGACCTGCTTAATCACTATCCTACTACCTAGGGCCTGGGGAAACGACCAGGTATTTTAGAAGTTTGTGGACAGTCAAAGAAGTAGAAGCAATACAAATTCTCTGGAAGTTATCACTCTAAAATGAAGGAACCATCACCAAGGAATCATCCTTCCCAGGTCCCTCAAGATGATGATGCTTATTTGACAGGATTATTCATTAAAATATAAGACATAACATTTATACAAAGATGCCCCACAGTCAGTGAGAGTCCCTCAGATAAGCATGTATTTTGTGTCATCATAGCTAAATTTGTATCCTTTATCTAGCAAGAGTTAGACACTGGCAGTAAAAAAAACCCACTCAAAATGACAGAAGATTCATTCAAAATAATGTGGAAAGGTACTTAATCACATAGAATATATATATATTCTTTTACTTTCCAGATGACGTAACAATAAGCTTATCCTGGAAAGAGGAAATTAATTTTGAGAGGTCAGAGTTTCAGCAAATTTAAACCCATCCAGTTAAATTCAAGTAAATCAATTTTGTTTCTCCAACTTCTGATCTTTTCTTTGCTTAACTTCTTCCAAAACTTAATCTTGGAAGACATGTTATATCAGAGAAACCATATAGAGCAGGAGTGTCAAACTCGCATCATCACATGACATATTGCGACTTTTCCCCCCTTCACTAAACTAGTCATGGGCGTGGCCAGCACGTGATGCATCCAGCGCGCAGGCTGCAAGTTTGACAGCCCTGATAGAGAGTAACCGAAGACTCCACCAAATGTCAAAACATTCCTTTGAAAATGCAGAGTCATACCCAGTCATATTAAGGAGCATAACTTACCACTTTCCTATGCTTGTTGACCACCTTCAAATGTGTACCTTTTAAATTGTACTGCAATTGTGGGGACTGCTAGGCAAGATAGACAATACATGGTAGTTGAGGAAAAAAACTTAGATTTCTGAAATTCCTAGCCTGTTGTTCTTTTAATTCTTGGTGCTGTCATTAAATATCAGTTGGAAATGCCAAGTACTATATTTGAAAATTAATATTTTAGACATCTAGATTTTTTTTAAAAAATGCATTTATTTCTTTATTACTTGATTATTAAGGAGCCATGCTAAAATCCTTAGTTTGGTTAATTCATAAATGTGCCTTAACACTGTTCACACTGGCCTTCCTCAGCTTCATTAACTGGTACTGTATACTGGTACACCTGAAGTATATTTGTTTTCATGGAATGACTGAGCTTGTTTCTTTTCTGCTTTCTTTTTCTTCTTCCTTTTTTTTTGGGGGGGGGGGGGTGGGAGGAGGAAACTTTTCTTCCAATATGCCCATGCAAACCAGTCCTGAGATGTCATATAATTTAAAGTGTACAGTTTTTTGCTTCCATACTAAAAGGAACGGGCCAAACAACAAGCTTCTATTCAAGGCTAATTCACAAAGTGGTTCTGCTGTGTCTCACTGACTGCTCTCTAACAAGTGCCCCATTCATGGTAGCTTTGTGCAGCTGAGCTCTTTCTACCCGAGCCAGTGTTACAGACCTTTAATCAAACAAATGTACAAGGAAGCTCAACTACTTAACTGCTGTGCTTGTTCGGTGGATGGAGGTAGCCAACTATAACAAAAGAAAAAGAAGGAGGAAGAAGAAGAAGAAGAATTTTATCCTGCTTGGGACGAGTACATTTCCTTTCTGTTGTTCTTCACAAAGGGCAGGAGGTACAAATGGCTTCCTATCTGTGTCACTGGGAAGTGGAGGGCAATTTGTTTCTATTAAACAGGATGAGTCTAGCTTTTATTTTGCTGGTTTTCCCACTCTTTAACCTGTGTCAATCACAGACTTTAATCTGAACTGCCTCTTGACCGTATCTAGCATGTCATGGAAGAATTCCTTTCTTCCTTTTCTTTTTCTTCTTCTTCTTCTTCCCCTCCCCTTCTCCGTCCGCTCCCCAGTGCTCATGTAATTGTGAGAATCCAAGCAAAAGCCCTAGAGTATTGGGTTCAAAACACAATCCTGCCATTCTCAGAATAGTACAAAGAGTAAACTTGAATGCGACATTGACTTCTGTTAGGCTGCACCTGCTGGTGATCCCTCTTCTTCTTCTTCTTCTCCAGTTCATGGTGAGGTCACCGTATCCTGAGCTATACTCTGGTAACAATGAGAACTGCTCCCTGTATATTTTCAATTCACAGGGAGATGAGAGCTATAGTGTTTGACCTGTGAAATTTAGTGTGTGACCGATAAAGCAGGGGAAAACTGACAAAACACCAGGATCTAGGAACTGGGATATGAAGGACAAAAAAGTATTTCTGAAACCCAAGTCACTTTCAGTTCTGCCCTCATGATTTCTTTTTAATCAAGAGTAAAGCCTGCAGTATAAGTGCAATTCAACTTTTTGGAAGAAAATTCAGACAAGTTAGATCCACTAACAAGGTTTAGTCTTACTAACAAGGTTTAACCAAAGACGTTTTCAATACACAATATCAGTCCTTAATAGTTCTATTTTTTCTGGGCTATCTCCCACCTAACTTGCATTTTTTCCATTTAGTCATATAAACCATATTGAAGAAAGTCAACTTAAATTTAGGTTCTGGATAAGACTAAAGCTAAAGATAATTCAAAGCCATGAATAGTATTTTTTTCCCAATTTAACAAGGAATCACAATTACGTGAAGTTAATATTAATGCAGCCAATATTTTTAAACCATTATATTTTATTTGACTAAAACCCCTAAAACTGTTTATATAAACTTGGATGTTGCATCAAAAGCATATTCATTCAATAAGTAAAATTAGAGACAAAGTAACATAACACCCTTATGAGAGGCTTCAGCTTGTACTGAATGGTTATAATGCTCCTATTCAGTTTGATACAATTACAATAAAAATTGCAATCTAAGGCAAGTAAATGAATATTGTGTCAGGAGTGAAATACAATCTATAAAAATTGGTTTGAAAATACAATTTTAGGCCTGGTACAGCAAGTCCTGACATTTCAAATGAATCTGTCCTATAACAAAATTAATGATACTCCAGGTTGTTTAAGAATGGCTGTTAAACTATACTTACCTTATCCATCACTGGATCATGCTGAATAATCCGGGCAGTTAATAGGTTATTAAGTACAGAACACAGATTCTTTTTTCAGAAAACTTCAGCTAGTGTTTTTTGAAAAAATAAATTGCCAAGCCATTTAAAGCTAAGTAAAGTAGAAAGAAAAACTCTCTGAACATTTCAAGAATTTCATTGTACCATCTGTTCATGACATAAGTGGAACCAGTCATATTTATATCCAAGCATCTGCAAACTTATCTGCAATTATCTGCAATTATCTGGCAAATAAATAGTGTGGCTATCACCTAAGGCAGGGGTGCCAAACTCGTGTTGTCACAACGTCGTCATGTGACTTATTGTGACTTTCCCCCCCTTAGCTAAACCAGGCATGGGCGTGGCCAGCGTGTGATGCATCTGGCCCGCAGGCCGCGAGGTTGACAACCCTGATTTAAGGTCTGGCTTTATTAATGCCTTTGTCTGATCTTCCTGGTCATCTCATCAGCAGATTAGCAATGGATGAAATAACACTAGGAGAACTTTGGTTTACTGTATGTGCTTCCAGGAAAATGAATCTTAAAAAACTCAACAGGCCTTACTTTGGAGTAAGGATGTGTCCAGACCATATAAATGGCAATTGATATTTTATAATGATTGCAATAATAACTCCATCAAGTTAACACGCTCTTCATATCTTCAGTCCAAATTCACACAAACTCAACAGGAAAACAATGTTAAGAAAAGTAAGGAAAATGGGAAGACAGAAGGCAACTTGAATCAAAAGCCAGAGAGGTTATTGTAGCTAAGGAGATGAACAACTAGAGGTTATAGAGATATTAACAGACAGACATTCTACCAGTGATTTAGCTAAACCCAGGTTACTTTTATTCACTTGAACAGCTTTGATTTGATCTGGCTTCCTTCAGCAGGTTATTCCCAAATAATATGCTGGGTTTAGCTGGTTTCTGGCGAAGACAAACACATCTATATTTTTATGCCTTTTGATGATGAATCTTCAAAAGTTGACATTCACAGGTCCATATTGAAGCCATTGGTCAAAAATCAGAACTTTTCTTTCTGAATTCTTGCCTTGCACAAAGACCAGGTCAATATAGCTCTTAAAAGCAGTGTATTTTGTTAAGAAAAAGCTAAAAGAGATACGTTATATTAAAAAGCATAGAAAATAAAGCTGCTTTTTTTTAAAAAAAATTTTTAATTATAAATAATAATACAAGAACCACATGCAGCCAGATGTGGTAAAAGTAATCCTCTAATGCAGGGGTCGGCAAACTTAAACACTCAAAGAGCCACTTGGACCCGTTTCCCACAGAAAAAAAACACACCGGAGCCACAAAACTTGGGTGGGCGTGGCCAACTCAATGTCACTCACTCACCCAGTCACATGACCCCTCCTAGCTACGCCTACCCAGCCACAAAACCATTCTGTCTCTCTCCCCTCTTCCTATCTCCCCCTCTCTCCCCCCATGCCTCTATCCCTCTGTATCTCTCCCTCTCTTCCCCTCTCTCACCCTCTCTATGTATCACTCTGTATGCACAGCAAAGGCACCCGCGGGGTGAGCGGCTGCTCAATTAGGAGGGTCTTAACAGGATGGGACAGGAAGTTCCTCCTGTGGCGTCATTCTAATCTGCTTTCCTAAACTTCCGGTTTCACAGTTCGGCTTCTTGGGGGAGGAGGTAGCTGTAGTAGGTGCTTTCTTGGTAGCCTTATTCTGTCTCTTCTTTCTCCACCTCCGTACTTGGGCAAAAGCCCGGCGTTTGGCTGAGCGGGAGGAGTCTCGTTACCCCACCGTGCCGCTTCTTACAGGAGCTCTTCAGAGCTCATGCTCCCGGCTGTGGCTGAGCCAGGAGCATGCACACATGTGGGGAGACCCTCCTTAAGCAAGCCACTGTCCACCCTGTGTGCACCTTTCCTGAGCTTCAGTGCTCGCTTGAGGAAGGTCTCTCTGCCTGTGCGCATGCTCCCGGCTCAGCCACAGCCAGCTAGGGCATCACAAGTGTGGAAGAACCACACTCAAGGGGCCAAAGAGCCGCATGTGGCTCGCAAGCCGTGGTTTGCCGACCACTGCTCTAGTGGATATAAAAACAATATTTCAAAAAATTAATTGGTGTATCTGGCAGACTAATTCGAAGATATGAAAAAGGTACCATAAAATGGCTATTCATTTGAAAAAAATGCCCTGTTTCTATATTTCTGATCACCATCAATCTTTGTATTTTATTCCTGAAAAACTATGGTACAAACCTGTGTTTAACAGGGTTTTATGAATATTTTCTTTTCTTTTTTCTTTTTCTTTTTTTTGATTAATTTTATTAAATATACAATTTAAAAACATTAGACTTGGTGCGACTTGTCTGGTACATACTTTTCTAGCACTTTTTCTTTCGTGTATATTACAATATAATATCTTGCATATTCCATATATACTTTTTGTACATTCAATAACACTTCAGTTACATACATATTCCCTTCGTACCTATTCAAATCCAATTTATTCCTATCTAATATTTCTTAATTTAATTTAATTTTATTTTTTTCCTTTCCCTTCACTCTGTTTCTAATTCTCTATCCCTACATTCCTCCTTTTCTCTAGCCATTTATAAAATGTATTCCAGGTTACATAGAATTCCGATTCATCTTTATCTTTGAGCTCCATGGTTAACCTGTCCATTTCTGCACAGGTCAATTTCTACCTCCTGTGGTTTCTCTCTGCATTTCCAATTTTGTGTGAATATTAACCTCGCTGCCGTTAATATGTGTATTGTAAGATATATTTCTTCTTTTTTGTAATTATCCCTTACTATACCCAGAAAGAAGAGTCTGCCGTCGTCTTGTTTAACATCTCTTCTAGCCACTGTTTTATTTGGCATCAAAAGTCCTTGGCTTTCGGGCACCCCCACCACATATGATAATAGGCGCCTAATGTTGCTTAATGTTTTATGGGTATTTTCAAGGATGTTTTGCAAGCACCCCATCGCCATTCTTCACCCTAAAATCGGCATTTTAAATTCAACGTGTATATGATCTTCATTTTTGTAGAATTTGCTGCAGTATTTTTTTTTTTTAATTTGATTTATATGCCGCCCTTCTCCGGAGACTCAGGGCGGCTTACAATGCGTTAAGCAATAGCCTTCATACTTTTGTATATTTTATACAAAGTCAGCTTATTGTCCCCACAAACTGGTTCCTCATTTCACCTACCTTAGAAAGGATGGAAGGCTGAGTCAACCTTGAGCCTTGGAGAGATTCGAACCAGCAGAAATTGCAGGCAGTTGTGTTAATGACAGGGTGCACTAAACCACTGTACTATCAAGGCTCTTGATATTGATGAAGTTATCTAATCATTTTGATGTATTGATGAAGTTATCTAATCATTTTGGATAGATAATGTGATAAAACCTAAACATAACTTATTTTATTTATGCTGATGATAATTCTTAAAAGTGGGCAATATACATATTTAATTATGCTAATGAGCATGTAGTGAATTTTTACAATGCACATCCTATTTTCAGGCCAATTGTCATATAGCATTAAAAGTGCTATATGACAGGCTTAGCCTAAAGAAGATAAGGTTACAGGGAGACATGATAGCAGTCACCCAGTAATTTAAAGGTCTGTTGCAGGGTGTGGATTTATTCTTCATAATGTATGAAGACAGGACAAGGCACAAGACAAGTGGGTAGAAGATTCACACAGAGAGAGCTAAACTCAAAATAAGGAAGAATTTCCTGACTGCAAAAGCTATTTAGCAGTGAAACAGTTTGCCTCTTGAAATCATAAGTCCCCTGGCACTGGAAATTTTCATTTGAAATACCTTTGTACATTCTTGATAACTTATCTGGTGCTAAATACCAACAAAACATCATCTTATAATTTTTTTCTTATAAATTGTAATTTAGTGTAAATTTTAAACCTTTTGTCCATATATTCTCCCATTGTTCAAGCTTTACATTATATCCAAAGATCCGTGCCCACTGAATCATTCAATGCTTTACATATTCACTTTCCAAATTCAAACTCAATAACCTTTTATAAACCTTAGCAATAATATGTTCATCACTATCATACAGTAGGATTTCCAATTCATTTTAACAAAGTCAAACCCATAACTCTTTTTGTCTAATTTAAATTTTTCTTTCAATTGTAAAATATGTAAATCAATGTCCTTCTGATTCTAGCTCTTCCTCAAACTTGAGTATAGGATCACCAAAATTAAAAGATATTATTTTATCATAAATCCACCTGTCCAGCTTATTTTCAAACCAAGTGGATAGCTAATTGCATGTGATTCTTCCCTTGGCTTAGAGGTTGGGCCAGAATATCTTTAAGGTCCATCCCAACCATATGATTCAATGATTCATGTCTATTTCTATTAAACTATCTATTATCCATCAATAAGTATTCTAACTGATGCTTAGTAATAATTATTGTACTTGTACAAAGAGTTTTAAAGAAGTCATTTAAAAAAAAAATCCAAAGATAGTGGATCTCTGTCCACATTAGAAACCATTGGAATTTTAATTAGGATATTCAATAAGATTTAAATCCTGAACTCACAGAAATTTCACCCCATGGCATCCAATTACGATGTTCTATCATGACTTGTCCGGGAGATGGAATTTGGTAATATTTGTATTTCTATAGGCCAAGTGGAAATACAAAATGTAAATATCAAAACAACAAACAAAAATGTTTGGAGATAGAAAGAGGAAGCTGGAGATATTAGGCATTGTATCCCTGATGGACTGAACAGTCAATTCTGAACTGCAAGAGATAAAGATTCTTCCTTGATATAGCAATAGCACTTATATATCGCTTTACAGTGCTTTACACCCTCTCTAAGTGGTTTACAGAGTCAGCATATTTCCCCTCTCAAAATCTGGGTTCTCATTTTACCAACCTTGGAAGGATGGAAGGCTAAGTCAACCTTGAGCCATGAGAATCAAGCTGCTAAACTGCTGACAGCCAGCAGTCAGCAGAATTAGCCTGCAGTACTGCATTCTAACCACTGCACCATGATGGCTCTATATAAGAAGTAAGATGGCAGAAGAAGAGAGAAAATATTGTGATACAAGCTTCTTTCAACGTTAAAGACTAGAAAGTAGAAATATGAAAGGTATCTGTGCATTGCTGGGCAGATCAGATAAAAATCCCAAATAGACAGGGCTTATTTGAACTCTATATAAATTAGCTCCATTGATTCCTCTCTGAACTCTGTAAAAATAAATGAGCAAGGCATTTCTCTTCCCTTACCCATATAGTATATAACCCATATTTGTATAGCCACAACCAGTTTAGAATTTACATACATTTATATTACACACCATTCAAGATGGTGATGATAGTAATAGCAAATTTGTAGACACTGTAACAATGATAGGAGTACACTGAATAGCATCTTCAGTCAGCCTAGACATGCTTTAAAGACTAACTGCTGTGGTGGTTCAGCTGCACTTCTGATTTTGCTTGTAGTGGAGGTACAGAAGTTGGAGCACATTTCCTTTCATCATTCTGTCCTTTATTTATTTTCATTCATTGCTTTGCAGTAATTACAGTCTAGGTTCAGTTAGTACCATTCAGATAACCCTTTTAATAAATAATAAGAGTACCACTTATTGATTTAGATATTGGCTGGTTGGGAAACACAGACTATACAGTGCAATGAAAATAATGTCACTCATTTTTCATTTTATGCTGCATCCTTCCTGCATCTTACCTTGGCTACTTGCTCTTGCATAAACAGTCAGAGATCTTATTTTCCTCTCAGGTTTATATTACTATAAATCAGAAGAACTTTACTAAAATCAATGGAGTTTATAAATTGAACCCCTTAATAGACCAGGAACATAAAAAGATATTGGTAAATGCACCAACCCAAGAAAGAATCTACGCTCTACTGGAGTCGAACACAATTCTCAGCAATTTTGATAGAGCCAGAACCTTATAACTTAAACCTCATAACTTAAAGATTATTGTGTTGGTTCAGGTGATCTTTATCCTCCCTTCCAACTCTACATATTATATACAGATATAGATGAACACAAGTGGTTTCTAAAAATCCACCAGTCAGCAGATACCAGAAGGTCTACTGCGTTTTGATGAATTTCTCTAATAAGATGAAAAATTATTCCATATTTTTTTATGGCTGTTGAATTATAAAATATATAGATGTAGTCTCCTTTCTGATCCACAAGGTTTCATCCTTCATATACATTTATCTTCTCTATTTTTTCTTCTTTTCTTAATCTCTGTTCGACTTCTAGAGTTTCTGCTAGTAGCATTCTAAGGCCCTCAAACCTTTAATTTTCAAATCCTTCTCTGCCTTGCCTATAGAGTAGACCTGCAAGAGTGAAATTTGCCTTCCCTATTATTAAGAGCAAGTGCAAAATCTAAGATTTGAATGTTTAATTCAAATAGGCTCATTAGCCCATGTTTGACCCATCAGCTTCACACTACACTGCAAAAAACTATTTTATAGCAATAATCCATCATTTAATACTTCTGTACAAAAAAAGATAAAGGGGTGGAATCCAGCAGGTTCTGACAGGTTCTGGAGAACCAGTAGCAAAAATTTTGAGTAGTTTGGACAACCGGTAAATACCATCTCTGGCTGGCCCCAGAGTGGGGTGGAAATGGAGTTTTTGCAATATCCTTCCCCCAGGAGTGGGGAGGGAATGGAGATTTTGCAGTATCCTTCCCCTGCCATGCCCACCAAGCCATGCCCAACACCATGCCCAACAAGCCACCCCCACAGAACCGGTAGTAAAAAAAATTTGAATTCTAGAACACGCTTATTTTTCGATTTTCCATATATGAAAAGGAATTATAATGTTAAATTTGCTTGTCATGTAACATTATTTTACCAATAAAACTCTTATAAGTAAGAACACAATCATGTATCTACCTCTTAAAAGTAAAACCCCACTTGGTTCAGTGTTTTATGTTCAAAAGATTGCAGCATCATATATTTATTATTTGATTATTTAGTGCTACTTATTCTGAAATGTCATCTGGAAACTTCAGAAGCACAAAAGTCAGTGCAATCAACTTACAGAAACAGATCTTAAAAGTTATAATGACATGATAAATGTCTTGGTGATGCATTCCCACCATGTGGTCATGCCCCGGAGATAAATACTCTGTGCCAACAAGGCAAAAAGAGAAACCTCAGAGAGAAGGCTATTAATACTGTTTGTGTTTTCACTGACTGTTTTGGAATGGCTTCTTTGAACAAGATAGATATTGCCTAATTTTTATATGGGGGTAATTACAGTAGAATATGGATTTGTTTGTCAGTTTACAGGAAGCCAATTAAGCAGGGCGAAACAGAACATAGAGAATTAACTTTCAGCAAACATCACCAGAGCATAGATGAATTATATCTAAATATAAAACAAATAAATAATATAAAATATTTAGAGGCAGAACAGAATTATTTCCAGATTTTATCTTCAATTCAAGGTTAGGAGTGTCCATGTCCCTTCTCAAATCCCACTTAATTCCACTGTCTTCATGGTTCTCTTGTTTTGTCTATAGCTCCTTTAACCTTACTGTTCCTTCAGGAGTTAACATCGTATATTTATGTTTTATGTTTTCAATAATCATCAGCTAAATTTCATAAGGAAGGAGAAAAACAATATATAAACCTGGGTAAAAATCTAACATTGGTGTCAATTAACATAGGCTAATTTTTGCCTTTGTAGATTCTTTATATAATAGAGCAAGTAATATTTGTTCTTTAGATCATTATTCCAATTTATAACTTGACTCATTCAAATAAAATACATGCATTATTAAACATTTCACCATTAATGTGGCATTTTGATACTGGCTTTTTAATTAAAGAATCAAAACTCTCCAGTTTAATGACAGTTGTTCATTAAATAGCAGGTGTTCACTTGAGATGGCTGAAACACAAAAGAGAGTTCCCTTGGGATTAAACAAAATGCCAGCTAAAAGTTCTTTATACAGGTGGACTCATATCTTGTTCCTTGGCTTTACCTAGAGAATGGAACTTTTCTGGCAGCCAAAATCAGCAAGATTCTTTTTTTCTAGGAAGTTAATTTTTCAAGTTATTTCAGTATATCAAATACCAGAAGTAAAAGCATTGCTCAAATAGTTCAGTAGATAAATGGAGGAAAATATGGAGGTTGTAATATTTTCCATTAGAAATTATGAAGGAATATTATTCAGAGCCCTAAAAAAATTGGAGTAAAATCTTACCTAAACAGTCACTAAACAAAGTCGAGGACTAGCGGTACACTTCAAAAGAAAGATCCCTAGGCTTAATTTTACTTATTTTTTTATTACTTAAATGTTACTTAATTTTCTAGTAATGCCTGTGGGACGGACTTGGACATACTGAGAAACATGATTACATTCTTAGTCATACCTGAACTAACCTGAAATCTTGGCAACAAACATGCCAATAACTGTTATCGTCCAATATTTTAATTTTTGCAGGCAAGATTTCATAGTTGTTCCCTCCTTAACTCCCAATACTCCCTTCACCCCCACAAACAGCCTCAAAGCTACCTCAAATTATCTTGTTAAGGCAATTTTGATTGTGCTTGTATCTGTGCTTCTGTGTATGTGTGTGGCTTTTGACTATAGGTAGTCCTTGATTTACAACAGTTCATTCAAAGTTACAAAGGCACTGAAAAAAGTGAGTTATGATATTTTTCACAGTTATAAACTTTTCAGGATCCTCATGATCATGTGATCAAAATTCAGATGCTTGGCAACTGGATCATATTTATGGTCGTTGCTGTGTCCCGGGGTTGTGTGATCACCTTTTGCAACCTTGTGACAAGCAAAGTCAATGGGGAAGCCAGATTCACTTAACAACTGTGTTACTAATTTATCAACTGCAGTGATTCACTTAACAACTGAGGCAAGAAAGGTTGTAAAATGAGGCAAAACTCCCTTAACAAATATCTCACTTAATAACATAAATTTTGGGCTTAATTGTGGTCATAAGTCGAGAACTGCCTGTATTCCTGTGTGTTTTCAGGGTTTTAAGGATAAAATGGAAAGGAAGTCTGAAACATAGCCTGAAATTATTCCTAGAAAACTCAATTTTAAACTATTTCAGGGAGGATTCAGAAGGCTTAAATGAATGAATTGGAAGTATAGTTTATAAACTTTGCTGCTTTATTGTTTCATCTGGTTATGAGCCACCGAAAGTTTCTGGAGCAGAGCCGGGTGCCAGCTCAGTAAATAAATAAATAAATAAATAAATAAATAAATAAATAAATAAATAAATAAATAAATAAATAAATAAATAAATAAATAAATAAATACAGTAAGTATTTGGTAATCATGGTAATACTGCTAAGCTTTTATTCCTCTAATAAGCTTTAGCAGCTCTGCAGTTTTAATGCAAATGAGCCCCCGAGACTCAAAGGATGAAAATAAATATTTGTTTTTTATTCAATGAGCCTGTTATATTTTATCTGCCCTGACCCTCCTCTTGCCTTATGCACAACAGATGCATGCAAAAAAGCGTCCTTAGAAAACAATGGGCTTCTTTATACAAACGCACACAGATTTGCCTGTAATTTCCTTTATATCTCTTAACATTTCCATTTTCAGCAATACATCTGCAGCGTGCCAGTCCTTGGTAGTAAAATTAAATGCAGGAATTAATAAAGAATTGTTCAGAGACAGAGGGGGGGGAGGATATAATGGTTTATTTGGGCAAAAGGACCTGCAATTGTTCAAACACGGTGCAACTGTTTTACTTTGGCCATCTGCTGTTTAAAGAGAAAAAACAAAACCCTACAATTGACAAATACTTACTTCGCTTGAGAAAGCAGAACCGGCAAATGTTAAATACACCACTTGGTAACTTATTGCATCCATGAAGTGCATTGTAAGTCGATTGGCATTCTTATTGATTAATGTGTTTTGGTGCTACCGGAGTTAAATTTCACTCAGACGGTTTGTTTATCAGAGATAAGCTACAAATATTACTAGGAATATGAACGTTGCTGAGTCAAGAGCATTTTCTTACTGTAGATCTGAAGAAGGTATTTCATTGACAGATCAATCCCATAAAATCATTTCCCATTCAGATCATGATAAGGTAGAGAAAATGGCTGCTGTCATCCTTCCATTAAATTTGAACTTTACAAAAGCTGTCCCTACTGTTCTAGATGTCATCAGTGTCTTACTAATTTAACAACTGCAGTGATTCACCTCATAAATGTGAAGTTATAAAATGGGGCAAAGCTCATTTAACAAATTTCTCACTTAGCAACATAAATCTTGGGCTCAATTGTGGTTGTAAATTGAGGACTACCTATATGAACTGAACTGATAATCATTATCCTGTTTAAAACCACCTGAGCTAAGAAGGATCAACTCACCACAACTACACAAATGTCATGCTAGAAACGTTGCTATGTTCCAAGCTAAGACCTAATTTGTATCATTTGAAATTATTAAATTAAAGGAAATAATCAACATGTTTACTGGTAGGAAGTGGATGGTGCAAAATCAAATAAAAGAAGATGAAAATTTGGGTGCGTCTTATACACCGAATGTAGCCCCGCCCGGCTTCTGAAATGGAGGTTTCAGAAGCTGAAAAAAGCCTCTTAAAGGGAAGTTTCAGAGGCTGAAAAAAAAGCAAGGCGCAGAGCTCACAACCAACAAATCTGTTGCTAAAGTTCACCTCTGGGAACAGCTGATTGGGGTAGTTCCGGAGGCCATCCACCCGCCAATCAGCTTTTTTCTTATTTTCCTCCCTAAAAACTAAGGTGCGTCTTATACTCCCGTGCGTCTTATAGTCTGAAAAATATGGTACATGGATACAAATACAAAAAAGGCGTTAAAGGACAAAATATTCTGACTAGATTTCAAGATCCCCTTCCCGCCTAAAAAAAAAAAAAAGAAAGAAAGCTTGCAATTCCCAGCTTGCAATTAAAGAACTCAGCCAAAGTGAATTTGATAAAATTAAACACATGATTTTAAATCTGATATTGTCCACTTTCATGCCATTCTTAAGGACTGTCCAAGTGGAAGCCTCTACACTTGAGAAATGCTATATATAGGACAAAAAAATTGAGGCTGTTATTGATACAGTTGCTGGTATGGTTTTATTGGAGGCATTTCAATTGTGAGGCAGTCTGAGAAAGATTCATCCAATCTATTTTTTTCTTTCCTCTGTTCACCATTTTTATTAGTTCTATCAAGCCAAAGGATATTGACTGGGTAGTTCAGGCAATTCTTCATGCCTCATTGAGTAACCCTATTAGGAGAAATAAATAATTGACTGTATTATCCAAGTACCACAAACCAATTGGGTAGGGCTTCCTTCATAGAACATTCCCCCCCCCAACCTTTTTGGAGGAATATTGATGTAAGGATTTACAAATATCTGCTGCGAACTCCACATGGCACCAGGAAGGTCGCTCAGGTCCTTCTAGTTGCCCTAATTCTGTCTCAAATTAAGGGATTACAGGGTTGTAAAAGGGGAGTTTTTTATTCATGCAAGGATTTAGACTGAAAAGCCATTCCTTTATATAACACTCACATACCATTCTCTTACATTTATCCCTTTTGACACATTCATGTACACATTTCCATTTCAGACATACATGTTCACACCTTCTTGTACAAACCCTGGCAACTGGATTTGGACTAATGGATAATCTCCATTAGTACTGTCTTATTGGGGTTGCAGAGATTTCTAGACAGTATTGGGGACTAATACTGTATTGGGGTTAATCCTTCCATTCTGAATGCAGCAATTAATATGCAGGGTTAAAATAGTCTCACCGGCCATAAATGGAGAGTATTTTAAATTAAAGAGACATCCAGAGTTGCATCTTGAGTTGCATCCTAAGCAGAGCCCAAATTCATAAGTGAGGTGCTGAGATGCAAAGTTTAGTGACTTTGCTTTGTT
The DNA here is from genome assembly GCF_029215685.1 of Pituophis catenifer annectens. Classification (NCBI taxonomy): domain Eukaryota; kingdom Metazoa; phylum Chordata; class Lepidosauria; order Squamata; family Colubridae; genus Pituophis; species Pituophis catenifer. The sequence goes on along the minus strand of NW_027256886.1, from coordinate 56,606,002 downwards.
AGCCAAAGAAAACCCCAAATGCCAACCTTATAAACCTTTTAATAAAATGAGATGAGATATTTTAGATTCTTAGCAGGATAGAAAAATCAATACAGGGGATTTGGAGTTAGGCTTCTCCAAATTCTGGAAGATTTTGAACAAGAAAAAGAGGAAAGAAGTCTTGTCTTTGGATGGACTTAAATTACATTGTCATCATGGTTAACCCTTTCTCGGGGCATAACCCTGTAGACGTAGAAGAGAAGGAACTATTATATAATGACAGATGTAAAGTTTTTTGAGGTAGACTCCTCAAAATTCAAACTGTTTTAAAATATGTCTTGTTAGTTGGTTTGTTTAATACTACCTTCCTCAAAGGAATTCAAGGTATTATTTCTACTTCTTATCATTTTACTTGGGCATTGTAAGCTGGAAATTCTTTTTGAGATGAAACACCCTGTATGTTTGGGACTACTAGCTTTCTAGTGAAGTTATGTGTCCAACATATGTGCTATAATCATGATTTGTTTCAGACACATATGTCCACACACAAACACACATATACATACACAAACTTTCACTAACTGATAGAAGCTACCTCAGAGGAAGTGAAAACTTTCCATACGATATGGAATTTTACTTGGGCATTGTAAGTCGGTGACTTTTTTTCAGACAAACCAGGTATGTTTGGTACTACTAGCTTTCTAATGAAGTTACATGTCCAACATATGTGCTGTCAAAATTATTTGTTTCAAACATCTATGTCTGCACACAAACACGCATACATGTACACAAAGGAATACATATTATGGTGGAGCAATAAAGTGTGCTATTTTGAGATAGCATCGAAACCTGACAACACCTTCCTTCCTTTCTTCTTTCCTTCCTTCCTTCCCACTTACCTACCTACCTACCTCAGGCTTCAGATTCTACATCCTAGATTCAAACTTCTGAATCATGCCTTATATATAAATATATAATTGCTAATATCAGGTTAATTTTTTTTAGCTCATCTACATATTCTTTGACGTAGGATGAAAAGTATTCTTCTCTCTCCCTTCAGAGTTTCTAATGGAATTCTTCTGAAGTAGACTCCATCCTTTATACTGGACTGAGGAGGGAGGGTGTAGGGAGGCACTAGAATTTGCAATTCTAAAACTGGCACTTTCAAAGAAGCATTTGAAACTGCTACCATGTTTGCCTCATGTAGATCAGTATCAAATTAAATTTCCCTCTTGTAGCTGTTGTGTTGGGAACATAATGCAGGGAGTGTTGTTTTGCTTCATCGCCGTCTTTCTAACTGTGACATCCTTTTCAGTTTAAATTATACAAAAGTGAATCATTATTAAGGCTTTCTGTTTACCATCTTTAAAAGATTTAATTTATCCCAATAAACCTTGTGAAGCAGACCTTTTGGATTTCACAATGACATATAATTTACTTGGAACAAATGCTTTAGGGCCACATAAAGACTATTCATCAAGCCAATCTGAATCTGAGGCATCCTAGAAAAAAAGAGCCTTTTGTCTAATTGTTTTCCATCACAAACAACATGTGGGAAAGAGATTTAGGCAATATTTTCAAACACTGTAAGCAACGCAATTATTGTCATTGCCAATGCTAGCGATAGCTTTGCAATCATGGTTGTATTTTATCTTTAATCACCCATTCACTGGAACCAATTACAAGCTCGCCATTGATGAGATGTTTAATAATATTAAATACAAAAACCTCAGATTTCAATAACAGTGAATTTGCCACAGAAGCCGACAAAAGCCAGGAAATTGGAAGGCAAAGTCTTCTATGTGACACCTTGGTAGAGAAGAACTTGAGGGAGCCAGGCATAAACAAAAGAAATGTCAGTTTTACAAGAGATTCTCCATAATTCTTTATTTTCATTTCAGATTGTTGCAAAACACTGGTCTTTTTAAGGACAGCAAACCCCACACTAACCCAGGCCTTGAATTATCTGACTTGGCTGTTTCTTTTCAAGATGATAGGGGGGGAGGGAGAGGGAGAGGGGAGAGGGAGAGGGAGAGGGAGAGAGAGAGAGGGCAAGACAAAGTGCGCTGTGGTGACGCAGTGGTTAGAATGCAGTATTGCAGTAACTCTGCCTTTCACTGCCAGGAATTCAATCCTGACTGGCTCAAGGTTGACTCAGCCTTCCATCCTTCCGAGATCAGTAAAATGAGCAGCCAGATAATTGGGGACAATATGCTGACTCTGTAAATCACTTAGAAAGGACTGCAAAGCCCTAGAAGTGGTATATAAGTCAAAGTACTATTGCTATTGCTATTGCTATTGCTATTGCTATTGCTATTGCTATTGCTATTGCTATTGCTATTGCTATTGCTATTAGGATGGGGACGATGCTAACACCATTAAAATCATTTAAGGAAATTATATTATTTGATCTTGCCCAGACCAGAATACTGTGTGTAGACTCTTCCCCATGTTCTGTTCAAAATCTGCCTTGCTATCTTATTTATTTACTTATTTATTTAAATATGCTATTCCCCACAGTCTCAGCCCATAGACTTTGAACAGCTTACAAAAATCTAATCCATGGTTAAAACAATTACAAATATAGTTAATACAAGATGGCCTCAACTGAAAATGGCCCCAACAGCATACAACATGGCAGAGGCTGTAGTGATGGGAATGGCCTTGGGAGACAGGAGGAAGAGCTGCAGATCAGGCAATGATAGCAGAAGCAGTAGCTTAGCCTGCAGAAACATTGGAGACATGACAAGTCCCTCAGAAGGGACTTTCCTGATTCTTTGACTGTAAAGGTGAGGTCAGAGATATTGGGGGCTATCCAGAGTTTATTATAAGCTGGGCAGCTATAGAAATGTAATAAATGAATAAATAAATGTTCTTTCAGATTGGCAAGATTCTGAGACTGTAACCTTACAATAAAAGTTAAAATGAATACCTTTAGAAGATGACCAACTTGAGCCCGAGGGAGGGGTGAAAGGCATCATCAGTCATGAGTCCCTGTATGATCAGAAGAGATCAAAGTCTATCCCACCTTGAATGCCTACTTTATCTCCTTCTAGTTTCCCTTAATTGTTAATAGCTCAGATTCTTGCAGAGATTCTTGTAATAAATCTTTATATTGATTTGAACTGCCTGATTCTCCTGATTGTCCTAGAACTTGACAATAGTTCTAGGTCTGCTGCAGGGGTGAAATCTAGCAGGTTCTGACAGGTTCTGGAGAACTGGTAGTGGAAATTTTGAGCAGTTCGGAAAACCGGCAGCAGAAATTTTGAGTAGTTCAGAGAACCATCAAATACCACCTCTGGCTGGCCCCACAGTGGGGTGGGAATGGAGATTTTTGCAATATCCTTCCCCCAGGACTGGGGAGGGAATGGGGATTTTTCAGTATCCTTCCCCTGCCACCGCCACCAAGCCACCCCCACCAAGCCACAGCACGCCCACCAAGCCATGCCCACAGAACCAGTAGTAAAAAAATTTGGATTTCACCACTGCTCTGCTGTTGTCTCACCAATCTTGCAAGACTGACAGGGGCCTTTCCAGATAACATTAACCCCAAGCCTGGTATCAAAACCAGAGTTTAGGGGTTATTTGGGAGAGTCTTTGCCCTCTGAATCACTGGAAGGGGGGATTCTACCAGCATATCATAATCATCTAGTCAAGATGGAATGCTGAACACCATTCCAACATATGGATTTGTTCTGGAGCTGTTATGGATCCAATAGTTGGTGTCAATACAACTATTAATTTCAATACCGTCAATAAGAATACATTAATTTCAAGGCTGCATAAATGAATGATCTGCCTACTTTCCAAATGAGGCCCAACTGCTTTTATTAAAAGCATTATGGCTAATTTGGAATTATAGAATCATAATAATTGTGGCCTTAAATTCAAATGACAGTTGAAAGGTTTAGGGGCTGAAATTACAAACAGGCTGAAAAAGAACCTGAATGGTAGGCTGTATACACACATAACACACACACACACAGCCTGCACACATAAAATCATTTTTCTCCTTTTAGTGAACTTTGATCTCTGCCTGAAAGGTCAGCCATCTGCATTTTATTCCTATTTCTCCCTATCCCCATTTACCTAATTAATGCATCATTTCTCAGCCAGGCACTTTATAAAGGTCCATAGGAAAGCATGGTGGCATAAGAGAGCTGTCAGTCTTTGGTTATGGTCCTGTAGCTCTAATTCAAGAATTAAATAACTGTCTTTTCTAAAAGTCATTACATGATTTATTGGAATATGGGTGGAAACAGCCCTTGGGGTTTGTGCTCCAATTCTGGTTTTAAAAGAGTGGCTGCTAGCTATGACTATTTGATTTCCCCATAACTTACTGAATAGCACTGCCTGTTTCTATGATAATTAAATGTTTGAAATTCGTTTTCTTATGGATTACATGCATTCAGTTAAGTTTTTTACTTCAGCTCTAAGATGATGCCTAGTTTTGATTGGGGGCAAAGAGGGGGGTGGGTGGAAAGCCTTGTACTGTGAACAGGCTAAATTAAACACTTTTCCTGAGCTTTAGAAGCATCTTATTCAGCAAAAGAATAAGGCTGATCTTTTTCCTGTTGTCCAAAGTGCTTCAGCAAAAAACTGGAGCCTGAAAATTACAATGGTGGTAAATCATGCTGCATGAATGAAAAGTAATCTGTTATTTCTCTAGGGTGTTTTGTCCTGTCTTTAAACATGAGGCTAATATCCAGAAGAATATAAAAGACCCTTAAGATATTTAGACATAAATATATGTCAGGGCAATGAATTCATTTGCTCCTGATATCTTTAAGCATCCCTTATTATTTGTATCTTCTGCTGTGATTTAAAATTCACATCTTTCTGAAATGCAAATATGGAATGAGGCATAAAAGAGTTTGTCCCAGGAAATAAATTAATATAAAAAGATCTTAGGCAGATATTTCTGAAGATGCAAATTAGGTAGGAAGTAAACTTCACTGAACACTGTGACTTTCTCCTGAATAAATACAGATAGGCTTGTCCTCTAACTATGTTTAGTAATAAAAACAGATTAGTATCTCTAGTTGCACACCACGTCCTCCCATTATGTATTTTGTAATATAGAATTAAGGAAAAGAGTTTCTTGGTTTAAAAACTACGAAGTGCCACAAATCCATCAGGTACATGAATAATATTCAATATAAAATGCCCATGTTTTAAATACTTAACTTTGGGCAAGAAGTAATAATACATAATAATTTTGTGAAGATAAATATAAAGTACTTTGCCCAAATAGATTTTCACTATGCTATGTTGAAAAAACAAACAGCAAGACTGAAATGATTAAAAGTTTCACTGTTATAAAAAAAAAATCAACATATTCACAAATCAAAGTACTGCATAGAACCTGAGTAAACATTCAGAAAAATGACTTGTCTTTTCAGTGAATCATGTCATTTAACATGAATTTGGATAAAAGTAGCTTTAACTTCATCTATGCAGACTAGAGAAACTCATCTACAATTGTATGTCAATACAGGCTGCCTGGAGATGTTCTAAGTTAGTTATCCACGAACCCCCGTCCGTGGCCTAGTACCAGTCCGTGGCCAGTTAGGAACTGGGCTGCAGGGCTGGAGGTGAGTAGCGGGTAGGCAAAACTTGGGCACAGTATCTAGGTTATATACTCTCCCCCTCCCAGTCTATGGAAAAATTGTCTTCCACAAAACTGGTCCCTAGTGCCGTAAAGGTTGGGGACCACTGTTCTAAGGAATATACACTAGTTAAGATGAAAACTCCTACTACAATATCACTTCTTCAGTTCATACTTTCTATCTTTCCCTTTTATTACATTTTTATCTGGCTGCAATTCAAAGACTCTCGGGGGCTTTCATGATATGCATTGTATATCCAAGGTACATTAAACATAACACATTATATTGAAGTTAGAACCAATAATTCACCTCAACAACAGTTGAAAAAGTGAATTAAAGGCAAAGAATAAAAAATAATAATAAAGGATGGTGCAAGTTGTGAACTGATATGAAATATGTTCCAAAAGAGCTCGGTTCTTAATATCTGTAGACAACTTTCATCTGAACTCTTGCAACATGTTCTACATGGGGCTGCTCTTGAAGAACATTCAGTAGTTTCAGTTGGTCCAGAGTGCAACAGCAAGGGATGGTGCACCCCAGGGGTGGGTTCTAAAATTTTTTACTACCGGTTCTGTGGGCGTGGCTTATTTTGTGGGTGTGGCTTGGAGGTCATGTGACTAGGTGGGCGGGGGTAGCTGGTCAGAGTCATTTTTGGAAGGTCTTCGCACTTATGACCCGACTCATTTGTTTGCTTTTAACACTGATCAGCTGTAGGACGGCCCTTTGAAGCCCTGCGGCAAGAGTTTAAACAGTTTTTTTCCCTCTAGTCATCAGCTGGGACTCAGGAAGCAGCAATAGATTGGGGGTGGGACCAAATAAAAGGTAAGAATAACTTGGGAGGGTGGAGGAGAGGGCGGGGGGGAGAACCGGTTCGGTGATGTCATATCGTCACCACTACCGGCTCGGCCGAACCGGACCAAACCGGGAGCAACCCACCATTGGTGCACCCACATAAGACTGCTGCTTGTAATCTATATTGGCTTCCAGTAGGCTTCTTAATGCAAACTGAGGTCAGGTTACACTTGGGATCCCTTCTCCCTGATGGTCTCTGTCCACCCTGCCAGATCAAGGAAACTGGCATGTTCTAGGTTCCGGCAACGAAGTAATGTCTCTTGGTAGGTCCTCGGCAGGGTGTCTAGTTCTACTTTAGTTCTAATTTCTTCAGATTAGAAATTAGACTTGTGATTTTAGCTATTTGGGAAGAGGGGAAAAGTTATCTCATAATAGTGGTATCACGATAACAGCAAATATTATGTGAAGTACAACACATTTCAATGATTGTGAGTCTCAAAAACAAAATATTTTTTTCTGCTGAAATATAAGGGAAAGAGTGTGTTTACTACTAAATTTGTTAAGCTATTTTGGTTTCAAAAACTGGTGAATGATCTCACATTTCAATATTGGTCTGTATCAAAATTCTCTTCCCATGGAAGGATCATGTTGATAACACTTTACGCACTGAACTACCTTCCCATGTGTAGAGACCTCTAGTTGTTTAGTATCATCTACCGTGTTTACCCGAAAATAAGACATGTCCTGATAATAAGCCCAATTGGGCTTTCGAGCACACGCACTATAATAAGTCCCCCTGAAAATAACACCTCCCCAAAAAACACTTATATGCATGCACAGCTGCTGTGCAAGCAGCATGAAGTGAAGAGGTGAGGTGGGGGAGCAAACGGTGGGGGAACAAGCCCCATGTGCACCTGCCATCACCCAGAAAGTCCTCACAGAGGCCACTCCCACAAATTTTAGCTTGTGCGCCCCTTCTCTTAGTGGCAGCCGCAAAGAGCGGCCGCAAACAAACTCTTGCCACCCCTAGCCCTGTTGACCGGGGGGGAGGGGTACTGCACCAGAGCTCCAAGGGTGGCTGGTGTGGGCTGTCTGCGCAGCCATCTGTGTGGCCGGTTCTTGCCTGCAGCATTGCCAATGAGGATCAGGTCAGAGCCACTGCTGCTGCTGCCTGAGAACAGCAGGCCAGATTCAGTGAGCCGGACGCATCGCTGCCATTTGGGAGAAGAGAGAGAGGAGGCGCTGCAAGAGAGCCCATTTCTGATGTTCTTCTCCTCCTGAGCAGCAGCAGCATGTTCAGCTCCCCGAATCAGGCCCAAACCCCAGATCTCCTGTTTCCCCTGTAGGATCTTCAAGAGGACGTGATCGAGCTTTTGCAATCCAAGCCACCTCTTCTTCTGCTCCCCTTTCCTCCCCCCTGGAGCCAAAGCAGAGAACAAAAGGATGGCTGGGAAGAGTTTAAAAGAGACAATCCAAAGTGCTGGTTCTCAAGTTACACACTGCTGGGGGGGCTGGGGCTTCTTTTCCTGCTCCCCTTCCGTCCTTCCCCCCATAATAAATAATTAAATAATAAATAATTAAATTACTACCACTTCTATCTTAGAATCAAACTGTAACTCACATTAAAGCTATCAGGAAAGTATTTTCATTTTTATTGTTTGAGGATAGCGTACTTAGCTATTGAATAGCAGTAACACTTACTTATATACCACTTCAGAGTGCTTTACAGTCCTCTCTAAGACTCATACTCTACAGCCTCAACATATTGTCCCAACAATCTGGGTCTTCATTTTACCGATCTTGGAAAGGATGGAAGGCTGAGTCAACCTTGAGCTGGTCAGGATCAAACCCCTGGCAGTGGGTAGTGAATTAGCTTACATTACTGCGTTCTAACCACTGTGCCACCATGGCACCATGGTGCAACAGGATAGGATAGGATAGGATAGGATAGGATAGGATAGGATAGGATAGGATAGGATAGGATAGAATAGAATAGAATAGAATAGAATAGAATAGAATAGAATAGAATAGAATAGAATAGAATTCTTTATTGGCCATGTGTGATTGGACACACAAGGAATTTGTCTTGGTGCATATTATCAGTATACATAAAAGAAAAGATAAATTCATCAAGAATCATAAGGTACAACACTTAATGATAGTCATAGGGAAATAGTCAATATAAATCTTAAGGATACCAGCAACAAGGATACAGTCATGAGTGGGAGGAGATGAGTGATAGGAGCAATGAGAAGATTAATAGTAATGCAGACTTAGTAACTAGTTTGACAGTGTTGAGGGAATTATTTGTTTAGCAGAGTGATGGAGTTTGGAAAAAAACTGTTCTTGTGTCTAGTTGTTCTGGTGTGCAGTGCTCTATAGCGTCGTTTTGAGGGTAGGAGTTGAAACAGTTTATGTCCAGGATGCGAGGGGTCTGTAAATATTTTCCCAGCCTTCTTTTTGACTCATGCAGTATACAGGTCCTCAATGGAAGGCAGGTTGGTAGTAATTGTTTTTTCTACAGTTCTAATTATCCTCTGAAGTCTGTGTCTGTCTTCTTGGGTTGCAGAACCAAACCAGACAGTTATAGAGGTTATAGTCTGGTTTTTATTGTGAGAGGGCAGGGAGAGATTTCTTCTTTTTATTATTGACCATAATTCTAACAGTAATTGCCTTTCCTACACATAGCAATAGGGAAAGTCCTTTTGGGACAATAGATGTATTTTATATACAATGATATGATTGTAAGTTTGTAGAAATTCAGATGACCACTAGAAGACAGCAAAGAGCTATAGAAATTTGCTTCCACCTAGTGCTTGCCGGATTTTCACTGACCAGATGTGAACATTCTGTTTACATATTAGAGATGAGCATCAATGAAATTCATGGCTGTGTTAGGAACAATTAAAAGTCATATATGTATAATAAAGGGGAATGTGTAGCAACTTGATTTTTTAGCCTATCAGTTGTTACATGGTTTAAACTTAGAAGAATTTTCTAGTTGGACCCTATTAATCCATCTTATTCAAAGGTTTTCAATATCTTATAACATATGTATAGCTTGTAAGGGCACATCATCTTTTGATTCAGGAATAAAATTATTTAAGTTGTTGAGGATCTTAGGTTAATAACGTTGCAAGCTAAAAGTTTTGTCCAAAAAAGAGATATATTTACCAACATCCTAACCACAATAGCATTGAGTTTAATATACAAATTGCTCCAATTTGTAGGACACAAGAGGAAATAAAAATTAAACCTATATTTAGTAAAGTTCAAGAACACTATAGTGTAATGTAGTAGAAAACTAGAGACAGCTTGTTTTCCTGTAGAAAATGAAATAAGAGGAATATAGCAACTGATGTGTTAGGCTAAACACCAGAATGCAAGCATAAAAGTTTTCTAGTTTACTTATTAGTACAATATGTAATTGGATGGAAACAGCTAGACTCAAAAATTTGTCTTACCATAATGACTCTAATTTTTTAAAGATCGAAAATGACTTTGACTCAAAAATACCATTAAACTACCAACTTGGTTAAAATTTAAAGGGTAATTCACATATAATGCTTGTATTTAATAGCCCAATTTACAAAACGTCTAAAATTAATGCAGATCTTTTCAGGACAAAATCAGCTGTAACTGCACCAACTAATTTTTGCTCATTTGAACTGAATTATTAATAAGTGAGAAATATACCATATGTTCCCCAAAGAGCTAGATACATTTATTTCAAATAAAATTGCTGTGTTTGGTGGAATATAAGAGGTTTAAATGCTTTTGGAGAAATGGGTTACTTATATACTGATTTAATAGAGTATAAATCAGGCTGCATAATTAGGGACACAGCTGGCTCCTAACCTAAAGCCAGCAGCTTTTGTTGGTTAAGTTCCTTTATCACCTGCATGGCTTTAATCAACAATAATTTGTTCTTCTCATAGAGTAATAAGAGTTAATCAGTAATTTTTCTATTAGTACTACTGTGACAGATAGGGCCTTATGGCAGGCCTAGATTAAACTGGTTATATTTTTATTTTTTAAATATTTGTCTTGCCTTCGTCTTCTAAATCACTTCATTTTTTTACTGATCTTAAAGAATTTAACAATGTGAAGTCTTGACAATGTAATTTTTATCTATAAGCATTTCTGCATAGCAAACTTTCAACCTATTAAGTGAGCCTATTTCCCAAACACATGATTTAAGAAACATTGTGGTCTCTTATAACTTATGTATAAGGTTGTCCAGCATTCTTTGATATCTCAGCATGCTTTCTTTCTATATTTTTGTATGCAATAAATGTACATAGATCTTAATGATACTGTATATAATCATAATAAATGTTTGCTTAGGTGTATCCCTAAATATTTCAGTTTGCCTGTATTCACTATTAAGAATATAGAGAAGGACCAGGAAGACATGATAGCAGTGTTCCAATACTTGAGGGGTTGCCACAGAGAGGAGGGGGTCAACCTATTTTCAAAAGCACCTTTAGGCCATACAAGGAATAATGGATGGAAACCGAACAAGGAGACATTCAACCTACAAATAAGGAAAAATTTTCTGACAGTAAGAGCAATCAACCAATTAAACAGCTTGTCTTCAGAAGCTGTGGAAGCTTCATCACTGGAAGCTTTCAAGAAGAGATTGGACTGCCATCTGTCAGAAATGGTGTAGGATCTTCTGCTTGGGCGGGGGGTTAGACTAGATGACCAACAAGGTCCCTTCCAACTCTATTAATTTGTTAAAATAGATAATCTGATTATACACCAGGAAAGTATAGAAACCATATCAAAGCTTGAGAGCAATAAAGCTTGTTCTACTTCTTAATAGTTCTATAGTTTAATCACTTTTACCTTGGGCTTTTCTAGATCTTGCCTTTCCCCATTTTCACGGTACACAATAATTATCTGATTGGTGAATCTTGGTTCCATGAAGTTTTGGGTTTCTTCTTTATGAGACCACTTTTTTTCTGATTGATGCCCAACATTTTGTTGTTAGTAGTCCAGGTGCTGAGTAACAAGCAACTAGGTCTATACTTGCTCAACACCAAAAATAATCTCATTGCTTTAAAAGCACAGGAGGAAGATGACATTTTGAACCTGTGTCTAAAACAAATGATAAATAAACAAAATTTGTTATGTATTTGTAAATTGTCCATCTGTAAACTAAAAGCAGTGCACATTGAATTCTCTTCTACTTTTACACTTACAGTAACAATTCAATCCAAGAATTAAATATGGCTACTAGATCTTGATTGTAAAAATCTGGTTGCCACTACTTGCGACAAACATTATTTTTCATAACATCTAGCAGCCGTTTGTAATTTTTGCAGGAATAAATCTCTCCAGTCCTGTCCAACATCAAGATAAGAGTTGTAGATTAATAGACAAGTATGTACAATTGTGTAGAAAGATGATATAGATTGTTAGTATGAAGTTATATATAAATAACGTATAAGGTTAAAGAATTATAATATTAACTTTAACTTTAAATATTTAATTTATATTTATAATTTGTATTAGTTTAAAGTTTTGAAAGATATTTAGAACCAGTGATGTCATATCTATGTCCGATGTTTTTAATTTTGAATGATTAATAAAAAATCTTTTTAAAAATTAAAAAAAAAGATGAGAGTTGCAGTGGATGATATATTTGATTCTCAAATCAGAATGTATCTTACATTTCATGGAATTGCTTTTTTCTTATAACGGGATCTGGCCAACAATATTTTGTAAAAATTAATATAGATGTGTTTGCCAGCCATCTTTACTCAATCAGCATGTCTTACTGACTTCTAGAACAATGTACATTTTCATCAGACTTTGTTTACATTTATGTTTACATCCTGGAAAATAAGTAATTAAAATCTCAACTCGCCCACCCCCACCCCTCCCGCATATACATATCTGCACAAATACGGTACTATTTGATATACAAGTCAATTTTAGAGGTTTTACTGATTGTTTGGAAGGATGAATTGTAAATTGTAGTACTGTGCAAATATGAAATATGATAAAGATCACATTCAACAGCTAGGTTAGGGGTTGGGATTGGACAGAGACAGTCTGCGCAGGAATTCAAATTAAAAAACATTTTTTTGCAAATGGGGATAGGAAACCCCTGATGGTTTCACGAATTTTAAGCATTGTGAGCATTTTGCTAATTACAAAATGGCTGCCTTAATAAGCCTGATCTGACACAAAATACTCATTTATTATTAAGGCAAACACATTATAATGCTCTTCCTCACCTCCTCTAGCTTTTGTTATATTCTATATTTACATTTGCTCTATTTAGATCTTTATGCATAGATAGGCACAAACTAAATCAAATAATAGCTGCAAACACTCATCATTTTTAAATTCTTTTCTAAGAATATCAAGAGGACATTCGCAGGTCTCAGAGATATTATTATGAATTAAGACAGTGCTGGAAAATGAGATTTTGTTCCGGAGCATTCCAATTTTACTTTTTAAAATATGCAATTTTTTAAAATGCATAGTAAAGTAATGAGAGTCATGGAGTCTGGCAGGCAGAAAAGGAGTATTCACAGTTATGTTGGTTCCTAAAGGTCTTAAATTATCTACCACTGAGCTAAACTGAGAAAAAAAAAATGCTTGGCAAATGAAGAAATGGTGTTTAGCAAAAACTCAAGGATATGCCCAGTGCAGAGTTTTGAAAATTACAGGTAAAGCCGGAAGTCCCAAATATGAAGGTTTTAGTTTAATAGCTTAGGAAAAAAAGCTTCATAAGCTTTTCAGGTCACTTTATAATATACATTTGGTTTAGTGGACTGGGTAGACCATTACATTAATGAAAAGGAATAGCATTCTATAAGCTTTTAATAACTTGGAATCAATCTTCTATATGAATAGGGTGAGGAAAAAACTCATTCAATTTGCTAACAAAATTCCATTTTATTATGTCAGCTATGTATGATTCACTTATACTATTGCCCTTAAATACAGCCCAGTATAACTTATTCCCATTCCTCAAACTAGAAAAAAATCTCAATGCCACCGACTGGTAAACACGATGTGGAATCCAATACAGTCTTCAAAATTCTAAATCCTATATTGTAACAACTCTTTTATTTATTATTTATTAGATTGCTTTTCATCTCACCTTTAATATTCTTATAAGTAACTCAAGGTAGCAACCCTATCTAATACTCCTTCCTACGCCTATTTTGCCCACAACAACTATTCTGTGAGCTGGGTCGGCCTGAAAGACAGTAACACTCGGTTTTCATGTCTAAGGTGGGACTAGAATACACAGTTTCCTCCATTGTAGTTTGGTGCCTTAACCATTAGATCAAACTGGATAATATAAAATCTTTCTTAGTAATTTTTTTCTGAGCATTCTTTGATATATAATTTTAAAAATAGGCTATTGGTGATAAGTAGTGACAGGAATCAAAATTTGAAATGGGATTATATCTTGCTGATGTCTGGAGTTCTATTTTGAATCATATCTACTATGGAGCTGAATTCAAATTGTGTATATCTTTAAATCATATGTGGTTCATAACTGAATTGCTCAACCATTGGCTATTCCTGATTCATCCATTTATCTTCTGGGTCTCTTTAGATATTTTAGAAAAAATGCTTTTACTTTCCCATACTTATCTTCATTTGTCGTTGAATTTACCATTCAAATGCTGGATGCTGATGTTTGTATGCTTTTACATATGATGGTTACTTTATCTTTATTAAAAATAGTGCAAGAAAACTAGGGAACAGAAGATATTAAAGGACAAAAGGTGTAAGTAGATTAAGTAAATACATGTGCATAGTTCAAAACTTGCTGGTTTTACCCCAGGGGTAATACAAGTAGTCCTCCAGTTATGACTTAGCAACCCTTCAAAATTATGAGAGAGATCTCAAAAAGATACCTGGTTTTGAAGTTCCAACAACTGTCCCCCCTCCAAGGTCACATGATTACAATTTGGTTGCATGGCAGTGCCCCATTTTACAGCCCTTGTAGCGTCCCATGATCACATGATTGAAATTTGTGAGGTATTTTTTGAGCAGAAACTGGCATATGCTTCCAGTATCCAGCATAAAACAGCCATTGTATACAATGCGTTTGCTTAGGTTGTAATTTGGGTGTGGTCAGCTAGTGACCCATTTAACAATCAGCATGATTTACAACTGTAATTGCATGCTTCCTTATGGTCATAGGTCGAGAACTACCTATACTACAAAAGTATTTATTATTTTTCCGCTTAAATATAGGTTTGGGAAAGATAAATGTGCTTGTTGATCTAAAGGTAAATGTTGTGGATTGATGACGTATCTCCTTTTTTAGTGAAATGACTAGATTGGTGATTCAATTTTACCTGAATACAAGCGATGAAATGAAATGTTTCACTCCAATGAGGCAACATTCAGTTAGAGAAGAAACCATATCTTCAAAAACAATGACAGGAGGAAGGAATGAGTGGATCAAGGATGACTTCAGAGCGCAATCAAAAAGTCAAGATGGCGGCCATGATGATGTGATTTTTCATGTTTCTTATGTCCATCAGATTATTATTATTATTCTCACATCCTATGCTAAACACATTGGGCTGCAAGCATATTGCACAATTTTTGGTCTGCAGGTGCAGTCTCAGCATCCTTCCATTTAAGGTTAATGTTTTTCAGATCTTCCTGAAATGTTTGACACCATGTTTTCTTTGGCCTTCCTCTTTTTCTCTGACCATCTGGTGGTATTCAATTGATTGTAGTCTTTGATGGATATTGTCCACTCATGCTGAGCACATGTCCAGCAAAGGGCATTCTACATTCTGTCACTATCTCAGACAGGGAATTATTTCTTTCTGAATTTCCTTTGTGATATGGTCCCGAAACAAAGAATCCTTCTGAGACAACATTGTTGGAAGATATTGATCTTATGAATAATTATTGTGATAGATTTCCAAGTCTCACTGGCATGGATGGCATTAAAAAAATCTGATCTTGGTTCCTGTGTTTATAATGGATGTGGTCCATATTGAGTGCATTAGTTGGAAGACAGCAGCTGCTTTATCTAATAGGCATCTCACATCTGCTTCTGTTCCCCCATCTGTATCCATGATAGTTAAATTGTTCCACAAATGTTAAAACCATTTCTCTTAATGTTACTGGAGTGTTGTCTTGAACATTGCCAACTTTCATCAGCATAGTTTTGTCTTTACTAATTTTTATTTTTGCCTATACTTGACTCTGCTTCATGTGCTAGAGCCATATCTTTCAGCTCTGTCTTAGTGTTTGCAAGTACAACAATGTCATCAGCAAAATCCAGATCACAATGTGTTCACAACAATGAAGATTAAAAAGTGATCACATCACTATATGTTATTTTTGTTATTTTTTATTTTTTTAATTACACCCTGCAAATATTTCAAGACATTTAGTAGGAAAAGCTGTAAAACTGGCATTTCTGATCCAAACAACTACAACCTGCAATAATTGTATCATCCTTGCCAAGGGTAGAACCAGTCCTGTGAACCAATCCACAGAAAATCTTGTTTTAAAAAAAAGCACTACTGACAGAATTACCAGTTTACAGGCAGATTTGTCTTCAAATTCCCTTTAAGAAAGAAAAAAACTCTTTAAAATGTACAGATGGCATCACTGTAATTACTTTCCGTTGCGATCTGAAAGCGTGGCTGTTTCGTTTGGCTGGCCTGGACTGATGAGGTTTAAATTTTTAACTTGTTAGTCTTAATTGCACTTTTAATTATTTTAATTAATTATTTAAATAATTTATTATTTAATAATTATTTAATAATTATTTAAATAATTATTTTAATTATTTTAATTATTTTAATTTTAAATTATGGGATTTGGATTTAATTTCTTTTTAACTTTTTCATTAGATGTTTTTACTGTTGTGAGCCTCCTTGAGACCGGCTGGAGATAGGGCGGCATATAAATCTCATTAAATAAATAAATAAATACTCAAGGCATCACTGTAATTACTCAAGAGCAGTTCTTTAATGATTCAAGGTTGATTTGTATTGATCACATAATATGAAGATCTGTACTGCAACAAAAATAGTTTGCATTTCATATCAATTTCCTCACCCATTAACCTATTTGCAAGCTGATAAGAGTACTGAAACTTTTGAACTTTGGTGTTGGAGAAGATTCCTGAACATACTAAGGACAGCCAAGAGAACAAAAAAATCATTGAACAAATGAACCCAGTGCTCTCACTCAAGGCAGAAATGATCAGACAGGCTTAAATAATCCTACTTTTGGCAAATTATGTGAAGATCATCCTCCCTGGAGAAAGTTCTAAAGCTGGGAAGGTGGAAAGAGAGAAAAAGGGGATGATCAGCATCAACATGGAGGAACTTAGTTGCAGTAATGATGGTTGCACTATTGGAAAAGCTTGAAGGAACACAACGGGTATAGGTCATAGTGGAGAAGATTTGTCTATCTGGTCACTAACAATCAACAACAACGTGATGGTATGTAGTTAATTGATCATGTGAACTAGAATGCAATAATAAATTCATAGTAGTATTTCAATTTGGAAAAGGGAAAAACTTCCGAAATGTTGCTATGATAGGAAATTCAAGCATATATAAAAATCCACTATAATACAAACATCAGTTGTAAAGACCAGTTATAGATGGAAGCATACCAGAATGGGTCAAGTAAAAGAAATGTGTTTTTAAAATGTCAACAAACGTTTGTGTAAACTTTAAAAAAGGTAAATACTGATATAAGTATATGCTAAAATGAATAAGGTACTGGAAAGACTGAGAAATTGACTAGATTTGTGGCAGGCTAATGTGCTTCTTTTGTCCAGCCCATCTGGAGTGGGTCAGACATGAATATGGGTTCTCAGCTTGCAGGTCTTCTTCTGTTCAGAATATGTTTTCTGCTGCTGACGTAAAGTTGCTTTTTTTTTTTTTCAAGAACATTTGGACCTTCTGGATTTTCTCTGAAGACATTTCACTTCTCATCCTTCTTGGATGAAAAGCGAAATGTCTTCAAAGAAATGTCTTCAAAGAAAATCCAAGAAGTTTCTGTTTTTTCTTTGAACACGTTTCGCTTCTCATCCAAGAAGCTTCTTCAGCTTCTTGGATGAGAAGCGAAACATCTTCAAAGAAAAAACAGAAAGTCCAGTTGCCTCTTGAAAAAAAAGACACAATCATATCCTGGATGACTGAGAATCTCCATAGACTTTCTGCTGCTGAACTATCGTAACCCGCTTTTAGTAGATATGCTACTGAATTATGAGGTTATGTATTGAAATATACTAGCTTCTATGCAAGACCTCCATAAAAAAGGAATTTAATCAATTCAGTATTATGGTAATAAATATATAAAACAGAAAAGCTAGAAGATTAAAGCTAATTGCAGGACATGCCTGGTATTTTGGCTTATTACAGTGCATTAAATGAGACTTTGTATCTTAGCTAATTAATTGTGAAGGTCATAAAGTACATTTTAAGTATATTTAAATGCACTTGGACAAGTATCAGCAAACAATCAAAGTGTAGTTTTATGACGGCACATAATTTAGCAGTGATGCTTTGTATTTGCGCGTTTCGTGTAATAGGTTTGAAATAAGCACCGCTCGCTGTCAAGCACAATGCGAAGTCTGAATTGACAGTGCAGCAGAGAATTTATTTTTTTTCTCCTTTTTTCTTCACAGCTGAAGTTATTATCACAACTGCTGGAGAATTTGTGAGATTGGGAGATAAGAATCATAATGATCCATCGGGGACTCGTCAATCATGGCAAACTGCTACCAGAATCGAAATTACATCTGCATTTGAATTAGCAACATTACTCGCCAATTTAGTTCAGAGTGAACATTTTTCCATTGAAGATGGAATTAAATTAGAAAATGAGTGAGTCTTTAATTTCCAGATTATAAATCACTGAAAATAATTCAGCTCCTGTACCTTAAGGCCAATTACATTATCCTAAGCGACATTTTATCTCACAACCTTCCAAGTGATTTCATGATGAGGAACCATCATACAAATCAGTTTTGCTCTAGTAGCAAGAAATATATCTACACAGAGTTACACATAAAATAGCAGGAAGGGGTTTAATGTGGGAGCTTACTTTACATGAATTGTGGATATCTTATGATAGATTTTTCCTGCAGTGAGCTATAGACCAGTTGTGGTCAATTCAGAATGTCCAGCTTTAAATTCAAAATTTAAAAGGGATTTATATAAGATGGAGTCATTTATTTTTCCTCCAATCTTCCAATTATTTTGAAATCTATATTTAGAGAAAAAAAATGAACTGATTAGTGGCAAGAAAATTATTTTGATTAAAATAAAAATTGAAATCTGAAAGCTTCTGGATATTTTCATGTAGCACAAATACGAAAAAGTAGTTGCTATAAAGAACTGAACAATACTGAAATTAGGAATGAAAATAGAGTAGAGTAGAGTAGAGTAGAGTAGAGTAGAGTAGAGTAGAGTAGAGTAGAGTAGAGTAGAGTACAGTTGAGTAGAGTGTCTACTCTACTCTAGAACAGAACAGAACAGAACAGAACAGAACAGAACAGAACAGAACAGAACAGAACAGAACAGAACAGAATATTTATAAAAATAAACCAGAATAAAATTAATATTGTTTTTAAAGTTTTTTACACAAATTAAGCTAAGCTTTCAGGATATCAAAATATTAATATTTAATACTTTTATGAACCATGATTTTACTTTAAATGATTTTGCCTCTATTATCTAATACAAAATTAATATTATTGATTTTTGCAAAAATATTTGAATAACAATTTTACCTGTTTTAATTTCTTTAAATTGTTGTGAATAATAAAAATAATAGGACTTGATCAGTGGATAAAGGATCAAATCCAATCTAAACATCTGGCTGACTGGCAGTGAAGCATAATAATAATAATAATAATAATAATAATAATAATAATAATAATAATAATAATAATAATAATATATTAAATTTATATGTTGGCCAACTCTCAGTGAGTTTGGGCAACATATGAACAAGTAGTATGTTGCAACCTCAAGGCCAAGCCATTGTTGTGCCTGAAATAAAGAACAATCTAATATCTTATCTGCTCTACAATACTAATCCACATAACAAAGTTTCCTAGATATTAGCTGAATTTTTATTCACATCTTATGAAAGACAAGATCATACATCTTGTCTATGTCATCTTAGGAAGCACAGACCAATAGAGGTAGCTTTATAGCAGGGGTGAAATGCTACCGGTTTCAACCGGTTCACCTGAACCTACTGGTTTGCCAAACCTGTAGTAAAAAATGTAAAAAAAAAAAAGTTCCGACGATCAGCTGAGCGACGCGCGATCATCAGAACTTTTTTTTACTTTTTAAGCATTTTTTTACTACCAGTTCTCTGGAAATGCTTTAAAAAGTAAAAAAGAAGTTTCGACAATCACGGGTCGCTCAGCTGATCGTCAGAACTTTTTTTTTTAACTTTTTAAGCATTTTTTTTCTACCGATTCAGGTATAGGTAGTAAAAAATGCTTTAAAAAGGTTTTTAAAAGCTCCAACAATCACAATTGTGCCATGCGATCGCCGGAGCCTTTTTTTTTTTTTTTTTTTACGTTTTTAAAGCTTTTTTTTTAACTACCTATTTGCCTGAGCCGGTAGTAAAAAAAAATGCTTTTAAAAGGTAAAAAAAAAAAGGTTCCGATGATCACGTGGCACAGCTGTGATCGTCGGAGCCTTTTTTTTACTTTTTTAAAGCATTTTTTATTGCCTATTCGCCCGAGCTGATAGTAAAAAATGCTTTTAAATTTTTTTTTAAATGGTTCCCATGCACGCCACAGCTGATCACCCCCGCGTTGTTCTACTTACCTTCCCAAGCCTCCTTTTGGTGTGCACTGCTCATGTGCATGTGCAGCTTGCATTTGGTGCGCTTGTGTGCATGCAGTACATGTTTGGTGTATGGTGCGAATGCGCGGTCAGCGAACTGGTAGTAAACTGGTTCAGATTTCACCAGTGCTTTATATTCCAATATCTCATCAAAATTGGTATCCTTGGTATCTTCTTCTTGAAGAAACAATCCTCTTCGGTTTAATGGGAGGTTCAACCTCACTAACAGCAGAAGAGAGGAGGAAAGAAGACCCCAAAGAGCAGTTACTTCATTACTCTCACTTTACAATATTTTCCCTCTCCTCTCCTCTTACTCCTCTCTCTCCCTCCCCCTCTCTTCCTCTCCTCTCTCTTCACTCTGTGACTATAGCACCTTACTATCTAGAATCTTGTTGTAATGGGCAGACAGTTGGACAGCAATGAGTATTAGATAGAAGGAAGCTGTTGGTATATAACTTTCTTTCATTGCATCCTTATGGTTCTATTTTTGAAAAGTAAATTAAATTTAAACATCATGTTGTCCAGGCTTGACTCTCATTTGATAGAAAATTAATTCAGCTGCCTAGAGTTAACTTTTGTTTAATCAACTTTTAGTTAACAACTTCCATGAGTACATAATCACATTTTGTAGATGTCCAAGGTCAATATAGCCCAAATTCTTCATAGGTTAAATGTTGGTGTTACAAGAGCCTGCAGCATAAGCAGTATTTCTGCCCTTTCTAGAAACATCCTTTCAGCATTCATAAGAATCATTGTTTGGCCTGTTGGTTCCTCAATATAATTCCAAATTCAATTCCATTCTCTCTTTATTCTCTTCTCCTTCTAGTTTATAGATTTTTAGGAAGCCCAATTAGATATAAATTTTCACTGGGCAAAACTGATTAATGTCATTGTGAAATATGTAGACCAAAACCATGAATGCTTTTTAAAAGGTCTGATTGGAGGAAAGGTAAATCATGCTTTATTATGCCCCTGATTGTTTTTAATTGTATAGAACACACAAGCATCAAGACACAAAATTAAGATTGTGCCATTATTATGATAATCCTTACAACTCACATTGACGATGTTGCTAGTTGGGTAATGAAAAGTCTGAAAGCAAACAGCCAAGCACAGATAGCACCAAGGACTCTATAATTCGAAATAATAAATGATAGAATTGTGCAGGACTTCAGTTTTAAATGTAAAAGATGTTTGGAACAGGTATTGGGGGTATACATGTAGCACCTACCAGCAAGTCCTTAAACCCAAACTGTCTCTTCTCAAAATCATGTTGCAGTTGCAGAGATGGCAGCTATACAATCCCAAAGGACACAACTTTAAGATACCAGCCCTAGATTAGTATCCTCACACTTTCTGAAGCCCTCTCTTCTTTTATTAGTACTGCCCAACCCCAATGAACATTTAATGTTAGATTTCCATTTCCAGATATTTCTGGCCTAGTTTGGTAGGTCTGTACAGTGGAGACATAATCAGACGCTGGAAAAGGAAAAAAACCTCTCACATGAAGATATTTCTTTATGCATCTAAATAACCACTTTCAATACAATATTTTCAGTTCCAATAGAATAGAATAGAATTAGAATTAGAATTAGAATTAATAGAATAGAATAGAATAGAATAGAATAGAATAGAATAGAATAGAATAGAATAGAATAGAATAGAATAGAATAGAATAGAATAGAATAGAATAGAATAGAATAGAAATAGGAATTCTTTATTGGCCAAGTGTGATTAGACACACAAGGCATTTGTCTTTGGTGCATATGCTCTCAGTGTACATAAAAAGAGAAGATACATTCATCAAGAATCATAAGGTACAACACTTAATGATAGTCATAGGGTACAAATAAGCAATCAAATCATACTAGGAAACAATCAATATAAATAGTAAGGATACAGCAACAGTTACAGTCATAAGTGGGAGGAGATGGGTGATAGGAACAATGAGAAGATTAATAGTAATAGTAATGCAGACTTAGTGAATAGTTTGACAGTGTTGAGGGAATTATTTATTTAGCAGAGTGGTGGTGTTTGGGAAAAAACTGTTTTTGTGTCTAGTTGTTCTGGTGTGCAGTGCTCTATAGCATCATTTTCAGTAGTGGGTTCCACTTGCCTTCACTACCGGTTTAGAACTGTGAGCGTGTGCACAGCACTTCTGCACATGCACAGAACCTTC
The DNA here is from genome assembly GCF_029215685.1 of Pituophis catenifer annectens. Taxonomy (NCBI): domain Eukaryota; kingdom Metazoa; phylum Chordata; class Lepidosauria; order Squamata; family Colubridae; genus Pituophis; species Pituophis catenifer. The sequence goes on along the minus strand of NW_027256886.1, from coordinate 56,583,605 downwards.
TGCACATGCACAGAGCATCCGTGATAACGTCCGGGAGGGTGGGTGGAGTCTCCAACCACCGTCACTACTGGCTCACCCGAACCGGGGCGAACCGGTAAAAAACCACCACTGGTCGTTTTGAGGGTAGGAGTTGAAACTATTTATGTCCAGGATGCAAGGGGTCTGTAAATATTTTCAAAGCCCTCTTTTTGAGTCGTGCAGTATACAGGTCCTCAATGGAAGACAGGTTGGTAGTAATTCTTTTTTTCTGCAGTTCTAATTATCCTCTGAAGTCTGTGTCTATCTTGTTGGGTTGCAGAACCAAACCAGACAGTTATAGAGGTTCAGATGACAGACTCAATAATTCCTCTGTAGAACTGTATCAGCAGCTCCTTGGGTAGTTTGAGCTTCCTGAGTTGGTGCAGAAAGAACATTCTTTGTTGTGCTTTTTTGATGACGTTTTTGATGTTAGGTGTCCATTTTAGGTCTTTAAAAAATTAATACTATAATTTAACATGTTTTTCAAGTCCTCAGAATCTTCTAAAGCTGCTAAATGGATTTCTGAAGAACTTCAATCTGAAGGAGCAAAATTTCCTTCCCTTTAACCCCGACAGTTTGATCAACTGGCCTTTCATTTTGAAAGACTATATTACAATTAGCTGATCCCATTTCCCTCTGCCTAACTTCATATCTCTCATTATCTGATTTTTAATCATGCTGTAAGATAGTGTGATTCTATTTATTTAATTTCTAAAAATGTAGCAAAATAATGATAAATGCAAGAGTACCACGTTTAATGGAAAGTGGAAATGGAATGCCAACTTGCCGTTTCTAATGGTACTATGTTATTCACCTTTTCTGCTTTCAACATATTTAATTATGTATGAGTCTCTCTCTCTCTCTCTCTTTCTCTTTAGAGGAAAATAAAAGCTACCCTCAAATAATGTGAAACGTCTACAGGAAAGGAGATTTGAAGATGATAAATGTTATTTAGAATCTCCATGATATGATTCATATTGTGATGTGATTGGAAACAATATTAAAACCTACCCAGGCTATTATACCTAAATTTTTGTTTCCATTCATGCAATATTGCTGCTGCTTAATATGATTTCTATTTACTTTGTTCCATTGTTAGAGTTTTATTGAGGTTGTGTTGGTTTTATCAAGCCAATCTTGACTGGAAATGGAGGTCAGAAGATCCAGAGCACAGGCAAAAAAGAGCAACTTCTATTATATAGTCTATGGCATGAAATTAGAGTGAAAACGTTCACTCTAAAATAAACTCTTTCTTTGCTGTTCTTCTGCCATAATATACTACTTAACACAAGTTTTGACAGCCTGATATTTAAAAACTTTAGAATTTCCCATAATCTAATTTTATGCCTCCGTTCTATAAAGTAGCATTAAAATTTCTCCTTTAAAAAATTAAATAATTGAATAAATTTATTGGAGAGCTTCAAATCTAGTTATCGCTGCCATTAATAAAGAAATGAATTTGAAAGGTTATTGTAATGATAATTTAACTACATTCAGTAGTGCTGTTATTGGCCAAGATAGTAACATATACAAATTCATCAATTTATGTTCCTTCCTTGTCAGTGCTAAAGGATGGTTTTATTGGGATGAAGTTTAGCCAAACAAGATAGCTGAAATGCTTTATAAATCATGCATTTATTTCTCCTCACAGTGACTTATCAGCAATAAATGGGAGTTATATACATTGGGAAGAGGAGGATCACATATTCAAACTAGTAACCACTAGATAGTTTCCTATAAAATTTCCAAACCTTTAATTAAATTCAAGCAAGGATTTCACCAGGAGACTCCTCACCATGTTTTTTTTTTCTAAGTCGTACCTTCTGAGATGAAATTCAAACAGCTAAGATGTAACAGAGTCATATTATAGATATCTGAAGAACAAAAACAAAAAATTACAATAAGATAAGAATTTATCTTATTACAATAAGATAAGAATAATAAGATAAGAATTTAAAGATGAAGTGGTTAAATCCATGAATAAATGTTGGGGTTCAAAACTGCCTCAAATTGTTGGTATTGCCCCTCCTCCTCCCAGGGACAACTTTGACGATTACAATTATTTATACATGTTAAATAGACAAACTGAGATCAGAATATACATAAGCACTGAACTTCCTGTTGCATTAATTCTTTTAGGATGGTCTCCTATGCTGTGAAAATCAAAGGGAAATTGACAAAACCCTGGACCTAATTTCCCTCTCAGGAAGTATTCAACATGGAGGCTGCATTTGTCAAGAGACTTATATCCCCAGATGCAGAAAGTTATTTTAGATGCTGCAAATCAAGCAGCTTGAGGTGGATTGAAGGGAACAGCCCATGATGAAGTTCTCCAAAGAACAATGATACATTCTGAATCAGTCTCCCAAAGCACTGGGAGATACCCACACTGTTTGAGACACAGTAATATTTTAGTTGATCAATTGACAGGTTACAAACAAAAGATGAAGGATTGAGACTTAACAGAAACATTACTTTTGACTTACTCTCATAGCATATTGCAAGAGTTCATTCTAGCACAACTAGTTCATCTCAGAATAGAATGCAGTCTATTTGGTCTGAAATCTAGCACTAATCAGAGAAACATTTATGAAACAGTGGATGGAGGTGGGCAGCCCACAGCTCAAATGTTGAATGTGGCTCTAGATCTGCTTCTGCACAAGAGTTTTGTCCTAATCATCCTCCATTCAATAATGTAGTTTACTATTGGCTTTAATTTAATTCACATGCTCTTGAATTAACTGTTTTCTTCTGGTCACTTTGTAATGGTTTGCAGAGGGCTATTTGGGAACTTAGACATTTTGTTTTCTTCCTTTGTCCTTTCCAAAGGGGATACTACAATACTACAGTAATACCCACTATAATATCAGACCTCGTCCCAGGATGAGATAGAAAGCCCAAATGCTCACACAATAATTTGTGCTCAAAAACTGGACCATCATTTGCATGTGTGCACAAGAGAAGTAAACTTAAATTGGATTGTAGTCTAACTACAGTCTCACTACTAGACTACTGGGGTATTTGGATGACCACTGAATAGCAACAAATAGATATGAAAACTCTACTCATGGTCCTCTATATTTATGTACACCAGGTCTGGCAATCTTAAATTATTACTATTATTATTATTGGTCACACAGTTAGCCAGATGTTTAGAGTGGTTTTGGAATTTTTGTCCTTCTCTATAGTCCTTTCCTAGGACTAGTAATAGACAGATGTTGTTCTTTCATAATATTAAAAGTATCGTTGCAGGATGTAAACTATTCCGAGTAAAGCTATCTTTTACAATTGACTAATGGTGACTTTGTCATTGCCAATAATATTCAACAGTTTGGGACCATGATAAAATCCCAGTAAAATAAAAAAAAATCATTTCTAACTAAATACATTTAGCATCTCTTTAGGTTAGAATCTTGCATCAAAGCCAAACTGGTTTTGATATATCACCCTATGTCATTTTAAGGTTAATAATCTGGTTTGAGTTTAACATGTTGAGAGAACCAATAGCAGGATATGTAAAACGTGGTATATAGCTTATATTTATAGCTTATGTGCGCATCCAACCAAATAATCACAGTTAAGGTGTAAAGTGTGTAGCCACTCATGGAGTTCAAATGGTGTCATCTCACATAGGCAGATTGAATTTTCTATAGTATTTTCTAATACTATAGATTTTGGAACAATTTAATGCATATCATTTGATTCAGACTATGAACAAGCCTATTAAACAATATCTGTACGTCTCTATCTCTCTTTCTGTGTATCTATTTTTTCAGGATCCTTTTTCTTAAGTTTCTAAGTGTTGTTATTGGAAACATGATTGAAATCTGACCAAAAAAGCACCACATTTTATAATAATATCCTGCAGCAAAAGTATGGCACTGATAACTAAACAATACTTTATCACCTTTGCCTTTTTCAACAGCTCCCATTAATACTGAGATCAGAATGTTAGGCCTTTTATTCCCCTGATGACCAGCTACTGACAGGGCTGGCTCAGGAAATGACACTGAAAAATATTTGCCGTGACACAGTCACAAATCACTACTGGACAAGTTTAAAACTCAATATTCTCTAAACTTGCATCTGTTACTTTCTTGTTAGAATGTATAAAATACAATGATTACTTTCTAGATTCCAAAAGTATTGAAATATTGATGGGGAATGATGTAAAGAAATATGCTGCATTTACTGAACCCCAATTGTCAAAGGGTTTTTTTTTTTTAATGTAACTTTTATGAAAGAATTATTGGGACAAATGAAGTTACATTCTGATTTATTTTTTTAAATAATCATTACCCATAGTTTTCAAACATATATTTATTGCCATATTTTATTTTCTCAGAAATCAATGTGATGTTTAAGTAAGATCATATATGGTCCTTACTTCTAATAAGAAATAATTTTCCCCCAAGCTCAGTGGAAATTAAATATGATGTCTTTGTACTTACCTTAAGGCATTATCCTTTAAATTCATAGATGTCTGAACATATTTTTAGTTTACATTCTGCCTTTCTACAATGGAATACTGGTTAGCTTTCACTAGAAGATTCTGAAGATGGACAATGTCATTTTCAATTTTGCCATTATATTCTCATTAAAGCAAAGCAAAGCAAAACAAAACAAAAAGACTATATTCTTTTTGTATTATATATGTCTATCAACATTATGCCAATGCTAGTCACCACCTGATATGTCCATAGCTGCATAATAAATAGAATTGGAACACCATTATGCTAATGTACTTGTCGCTGTCTATTTTAAATATGAAATATGAAAATTACTGATATAAGTCAGTTTTGGTGTCTTCCATGTGGAAACAAGTTTTAAAAGTTTTCATCTGAAAAGCAAGTCCCTAATTGAAGCATTTAGTTTCATTTACCTTCCAAGAGGACTGAAAAGTAAATCCAAGAATAATTTTATCCTGACACAGGCAGCTTCATTCAAACTCTTCTTCATAATTGACAACCACCAAAATGCTCCTTTCATCTGACGTTCCCTTTCTTTGTTGAGAATAAGTTTCTAACCACAAAAATCCCTTAACAAATGGACATCAATTGTGTTTGCCTTGCAAATATCCCCTTCTTCGCCTTGATTAATATCTCTTTTGATAACAACTCTTTGGACAGTCAAAAGTTTTCTGGTATTTTATCTTCAGTTGCCTTAATAAAAATATTCCATTTGGATTTCTGTCCCCCCACTCCTGCTCCCTCATAGCTTTCCTTCCTCCCTCCCTCCCTTCCTTCCTTCTTTCCTTCCTTCCTTCCCTCCTTATCCATCCATCCATTCATCCATCCATCCATCCATCTATCATCCATCTATCTATCTATCTATCTATATCTATCTATCTATCTATCTATCTATCTATCTATCTATCTATCTATCTCTACTGTTCCTGTTCAAAGACATGTCCAGTTTATCAGCAGGCAAGTTTGTAAATGCTTCTCAAACCATTGCACAAAATTAGACTGCATATAACTAATATTTTAATCATAAAGTTTCCTGTGGTATTGGAAAGACCACCTGCCTGCTCTGTTGTGGTACACCATTGCTAAAATGAAAGAGCTTTAAACAAATAAAATCAGAAGAAAGAAATAACAGCAAATGGACTAACTTACTAAGAGGATTAATCTAAACCAAAATGAGTTTTGGTTTTCATTTTAAATCAGAAGAATAATCCATGTATGATATATCGCATCCTAAGTAATTTCCCTTCCTTTTCTTCTTCCAACAAGATCAAATGTAGTATCAGTTTAATATCCGATCTGTTTTCTATCAGTGTGCTATATCCTCCTTTGGCAGAAGGGTGGTCTCAAAAATATAATTGTCTTGTTCATTGCTTAATTCTGAACATCCTTAATAAAAGTTGCAAAGAAATACTGAGAATAGTTTTCAAGGACTTTGAAGGAAAAAAATCTTTCATTTTACTCAAGTCAGTTATTATACCTGTTGTTCTTTGAAATAAAATATCATGGAAATAATGGAGAATGATATTTTTTAAAAATTTGTACAAAAGAGGATTGAAACAAGTTGATACATAAAAATAAAAATATATTTTTTGTCACACAAGTTTGGTTTTTTCTTACTAAACTGAATATCTTTAATATTAAAGGTAGTGATGCAACTGATTGGATACTTTGACATTACTGCAAATGAAATATCATTCTTTGCTGCATATGAATGATTGTTTATAAATACTACATCATAAGATAAAGTGAATGGAAATGTTGAGGCAGAATGATTTATATAGGAACCTTGTCACCTTGAGGGAAATGTATGTATCAGAATGATGTATCAGTAAACTTAACCATCGGAAGAAAAGTCAGAGGAGACTTCCAGAATAGTTTTAGGATTGTGCAATAAAAATATTTCTATTGATGTTATGGAAGAAAGCAAACATTTAAAAATAATAAACATTATAGACATATGTGTCACCATCTCATTATTTATCCATTTGTCTGTAACCTTATTTTCTAGTTTTATCAAAATTAAATTCATTATTCTATTCCTTTGCATATCAACCAAATTCTCACCAAATGTTCTCCCAAAATTGTCAGACAAATATAGCAGCATAAGGATAATAATGATGATGATGATGCCTAAGAAAGAAAATGTAAAATAAAATACCAAAGAAATAATTCCAACATTTTCAAATATATATGCACTTTCAGCTTTCATTCAATTAACTTCTGTATGATTGACCTCAGGTGCAAGTAAACATGGTTTCAAACCAAAATTAGAAATAGAGATACTTTAGACAAGTAAAAGAAGTTAATTACATGGTCTTCCTCTGGTTAACTTGAGTTGCTGTTATCTATTCAATTACTCAAGTAGAGATTTAAAATGGGCTTCCCCTTCTTTGTACCTTTTGAAAACATACTTTAAATAAATATGCTATATAACTTCTCTGTGTGTATGTGTGTGTGTGTGTGTGTGTGTAAATATATATAGTGTACAGTATATTTTGGTTTTCAAAATAGAAAACTTTTTTAAGTGTCAAAGGAAAAAGAGAGCTTTGAACTCCCCATTTTATAATGAAATATAATTACTTTGTAATGAAATGAAGTAATTTGTCACCTACTGTGCAATTCACATTTCCATATAGATCCTGCACACCTCTCTATGGTCCACCATTGCCTTGATTCCTTTCTCAACTTGGAAACTTATAAGCTGCATTTGCATTAAGCTGTTCCTGATATGCTCCAATAAGTGTGCTTTAGACACAATGTTAACATAAGGCCAAATCTGTAATACGGCATGGACAATTAAGTGCACAATTTTTGTATAAATGCAAAATCCCTCACTGTGAATTATTTAATTAATGCTCTACAGTTCATTTAATAGCGCTCTTTCAAAGGCCATTTCACTCACAGAAAACTAATTTCATTCTTCGGGTTGATTTAATTAGATTGTATGATATATGGTATTGTTAATTCAGTGTCTCTCTTACTCGGTGTCTAGGCCGTTGCTCCTATTGTCGGCAATCTGTCAGCCCCATTTTTAACAGTATTGAAAAATTCAAGCTTTATTATTGCTCACTCACTCTTTCTCTCCCATCAGGAGGAAAGTAATGAGCTTTTCTTCTTATGAGAGCAAGCAGAGAGCGTGGTGCCCTCAGTGCTTCAGGCATCAAGCAGTATTAACAGTCTGATTCATGAGTTAAGTTTCTAACTGCCCATGGCTATTAGCACTCAGTCCTTTGGCTGTCATTTAGTTAAAAAGACTCTTCGGTTAATTCACTCTTTTAATGAGACGGTGCTATTCAACTAATGTATTTTACTGTATGAAAGGTCACACCAGGAAGCAAAACAGATTGGAGGGAATGTAGCGGGAAGCCTGGCTGTCAAGAAACAGATCAAGCCTTGCAGGCATTTAGCAGTCACTGCGTCTGTAATAGGGTACGGAACTGATGGGGCAGTGTTCACCTCAACAGTTGAGCACCATAAATCAAGGCTAAATAGAAAGCAGATTAATCAGAGCTACAGACAAAAAAAAAAGCACGTGTTTCATTACCCATATAATCACTAACATGATTGCCAGACAAGCTAAGGCACTGTACATAGGGGCTGACAAAATATAGTTCAATAGAGCACCAGAACTGAGCTTGGTGGAGCTGCATTTATACTAAATCCCATCTCTTTTTTTGGTTAAGTCACCTCTCTGGATATCACTGACTAAAAAAAGAAAGGCAGGGAAGGAGGAGAAAGAGGGGAATGGCAGATAATTCTAACTGGGGTGTACTTAGGGGTGTTCTGTTTGACAGTATTTCATTCCAGCAAGTGCCAGGGTTATGTTTCTCTCCATGAACTTGGAAAAAGGTCACATGAAGCAACAGCATAGATGATCCCCCCTTTTGAAGATTTGGCATTTTAAAGTGATTATGTCTATCTATGATAAAGAAAGGTGAGACCACTCCCCTAAAACAAACGAAGGCCCAAATCATGAAGTCATTTTTCCTGATCTCAGATTTAATATGTTTTTAATTGTTTTCATATTGACTGAATAAATTGAAAACTTTCAGTAGCTTAAGGTTTAATATTTTTTCATACCTTTGTCATGGCTGTATTATATTTCATCAGACTTCTCTAGATACAAGACTTCTTTCTTTATACTATATGTATATAGTAAGTATGTTGTCAGTTGCTAGACATTTTACAATTTTACCTCAGACACGAAGTTATAAAGCTGTTGAGTGGCAATACAGAACACTATAATCTCAGCTCAACTCAGAATAGAACTCCTTGAGTCTGGATTGAAATAGTCTGTAATTGCTGTTATACCATGGCTATTACCAATTTGTCTACAGTATTGTATTTCTGTTATTAAATGTTAGGTCTTTTGTTAAATGTTAAGAGCTTTGCCTGAAACATTACTTGATGAAACAAACTTATTTGCTAACAAAAAACTAAATGTTGATTTTTATTTTTATTTTTTTGTTACTTAAAAACATTCATCAGTCCAACAAAGTGCTTTGGTTAATTCACTCTTTTAGGACAAAGGCAAGGGCAATGTGTTAAATATAGGACAGACTGTCTATAGATGTCTGTTGAGTTCACTCAAGAATACAACTGTCTTTGTTCCTCTCCCATATTTTAAATTTTTCATTCTATTATCATAGAATTTCAGCTAGTTTGGAGTTGAAGTCAAGTTCTGGAATCTCTTAATCTTTGGCATATAATCATTAAGGGTTTCTGATATCCATAGAAATAACTACCTGCAGGACTTGAGGAGGAGACAAGGGAGGAAAATTTGAATATCCCTATTTCTAATCTTGGGAAGGGAGCTCTTCAAAGCAGTCCACATGAGTACTAATTCTATGTTTATTTATGTTACATGGTTACATTAATGAAATATTGCAAGACAGAAAGTATTGCTTCTGTCTTCTCTTTTTTTTTTCAGAAAACAATGGATGGTCCTTTTTTAAATGCTTGCCATGTCCCTTCATCCTATGGACTGAGATGTCTTCTATAAAGGTTGTCCAGTCTGTGTCTTTTCCTCCTGTCACCCCAGGTCATTCTTAATACCATTTCAGGAACTGACCAATCCTTAATTTTTAGGGATGGCAACCAGAAGAGTTAGTACGGTTTCATGCCATGACAAAAGTTTAATAGTATTGAATGATCTCCATTCAATTTTGTACTATTTGTAAACATGTTTTAATATCTTAACATGTTTCAATTTTGTATATTTGAATATAGTATATATAGTATAAATATGCACTTACTTTTATAAAACTTCAGAAAAGAAATATTTTTGTATGACGGAGCAAAAGCAAATTTACATACCCAGATTTGCAGTAGAATTGTCTTATATATATGCCTAACATGCAGGAAGCCAAACTTCATCAGCCATCTCCTGACATCGTCAGAGTATTAAACTACCATTACAGAGATGTCTACCTTTATATGCCATTATTCAATTTGGCCCTTGCGCGTGTAATAGGCCCTTCCAGCCTTCTCCCACTTGTAATAAGCTATGTTGTTTTTGCTGTCGTCATGCTGGATGATGGAAGCTTAATTCCTACTATTTCCTCCTTCCTAGCTTGCTTATCAGTGGGGGATGATGTTAGCCTGTCAGCCATTGCAATTTGCTGCCTTGTCCATGACTTTGTGATCGGCCAAGTTTGTTTCTTATCAATCCTATCTGTTACAGTTTGAGACAGCCCTGCCGGTTGCTCTGTGTTTGGTCAGGACAAACTATGCCTTCACAGGCTGAGTTAGCATGCTCAGAGGTGGGGGGTGGACGCCTTTGATCTCTGCTCACTGATGGAAAGCCGTGTCTGTTCATCCTGCAGGGTCTTTCCTGGTGTCTCAAAGCCTGGTAGGCCGGTGGCAGTTCGATATGCCTGTTGATGAAATTGTTATTAGAGAAGCAGGCTTCTTTTAGTAGGCGTCCTCCTGTCAGCAGATGGCTGACAAAAGCTTAGTTAAATAAAATTTTAATTATTTTAAAATTTAAAAAATTTTAAGTTCCGAAGCTCGCAGGATGTCTGCTTCTTTCTTTACTAATATACCTGGAACTCATATTTTTAGAATAGTTTGCAATACATACGTATGTATGTATGTATGTATGTATGTATGTATAGCCTATTTTTCCCAAAATAAGGGGAAAATATCACATCCCCTGATAATAAGTCCAATTGGGCTTTTGAGCACATGGCAATAAGGCCAAGCGCTTATTTCAGGGTTCAAAAAAATATAAGACAGGGTCTTATTTTCAGGGAAACCCACTATATATATGTATATATGTATGTATGTATGTATGTATGTATGTATGTATGTGTATGTATGTGTATATATATATAAAGGTAAAGGTTCCCCTCACACATATGTGTTAGTCATTGAATATCTCATACAATTACTTCATGATGAATAGAAATTCATTACTATTCATATATATATACACGCACACACATATTTTATATATATATATATATATATATATATATATATATATATATATATATATTTATACATAAATAAATATATATAAATATAGATATATTTGTTTTCTTTTCTTTTCGTAAGCCTTTATGTGTATTTCTCTTTAGCCAGGTTCTTCCTACATAAACCAAGATTTTTATGCAGCCCTAGTTCAGTGAAATCCCAATCCACTAGTTTCTAGGCTTTTTTTTTCCTGGCAGCCATTGGGAGACTATATATATATATATATATATATATATATATATATATATATATATATATATATATATATATATATATATATATATATATATATATACATATATATATATATATATACATATATATATATATATATATATATATATATATATATATATATGAATAGTAATGAATTTCTATTCATCATGAAGTAATTGTATGAGATATTCATTGTCTCATAACTATATATTATAATTATAATATAACAGGATCAACATGCAAGGAATCTTATTTTGTTCTTCCAAAAAAACCTAGTAATACTAATTTTTATTGAATTTCAGCTTTGTACTTAACAGCAGATACATTCTTTTAGAGTAGAATAGAATTACAGAGTTGAAAGGGACCTTGGAGATCTTCTAGTCCAACCCTCTGCCCAGGCAGGAAACTGTTGTAAATCAGAGGTCCAGGCTTTTGCTCTGTTCCAAGATGTCTCCCAGATGTCTCTCTCGCTTCCCCGAGAGCTTTTATTTTTATATAGTTTTACACAGACAGATAAAAGATAGGAGAGCAACAGGGTTCTAATTGGTTAAACTATTCACCTCCCTTTCAAGATGCCATCCTCTCTAGGTAAGATGAGATAATACAGATCAGAGCCAAGAATGAGATCATCCAGGAAGAAGACAGAATGACACCAGAAACGGAAGCAGTGTGCTGTGTCATCCTTCAATTCCCTACAGGAAACCCAACACCACTTCAGACAAATGGTTATCCAACATCTTCTTAAAAATTTCAAGTGTTGGGGCATTCACAACTTCTGCAGGCAAGTTCTTCTTACAGTACAAAAATTATGAATATTTTTTTTTATTAAGGAAGAAACTTGTACCCTCAAAATGGCAATGTTAGGCCTTGCCAATGGAGAAAGCATAGGTCTCTCCTGAAATATTTTGGTGTGTAGAGAAGAAAAGTTCCTCTAACTCAAATTATATAGTGGCCTTGCATTATTCAGTCTCCCAAGGCAGAAAATCTGCTTAACATATATACATAACATTAAAAATCAACTGACTCACTGTACCTAATGAAGAGGCCAGGCCCAGCAAGGCAAGTCTAGCATCCTAGAGCTGTTTTATTCTGCACTCTTATTATTTCTTCCCAATATTTGAACTTGTATGAATGGCATTGTTTCTTTCTTTTAATATAATGCAGACATTCATGAGTTAATTTGCTTGATCTGTTTTTGTTCTGTCCCTTGGAACTATCCCTGACATTTCTGTATTCTTTATTTCTTTCACTGATTATAGTATGTAGCCAAGCATCTTTGCACCTCCAAAAAGTAACAGGTTCTAGAGTTCCATGAATTTGATTTTATCTATATTTTATTATTGGCTACCTCAGGTTCTATTTTGGGAAGAAAACAACAAATCAAGTAAATCAAATCAAAGGTTGGAAATAATATATTTGCACATTGATTATGGCCTAGAAAAATTTCTTATGAATCAATCGTGCAAATAGATTGGAAGTACATCCATTGTTATACTTCTGAACAACACTATATAGATCATTGGAATCACCTGCATGAAAAATTAAATCTGGGTGGTAAGACTCAAGTGAACCATTAAATGCATATCAGAACCACTATGCGTAGTGTTCAGCCTTGACAACTTGAAGATCTGTGGACTTCAATTCCCAGTTTGGCTGGGGAATTTTGGGAATTCCAAAAGTCTTTAAATTGCCAAGGTTGAATGCCCCTGATAATTAAATGTTTATTTTTTTAAAAAAAAAATATTATAAATGCAGGAGGATAATAAGATATAGCTAAGTCAAAACTAAATTATTTTTTAGAAACAGTAATTTCCGCAAACTACAGTAAACATATCATGCTGATTTAGATTTCCTGAGCAACTTCCAAACCGGCAAACCGTATGCTTAATTACCAGACATCTGTTGCGAAGACCATCCCTCGCTTTTGTAGCACTAATACGACTGTATGAATTTTAAAACCTGTCAACAAGGGATCACCAAAGCTTTGGGAGCAGAGAGCAGCTCACTTTAACCCTTGAACCAGATAATCTAACTGTAATCCATTCAAAACTAATCAAACATTTACAGAACTGCAGCAGCACTGAGCAAAACAATTCATCATCTTCATATGCTCATTACAATGCAACATCTCAATCTACCTATGTAAATGAGGCCTGGGATCAGGCATTGGGTCCATGTATAGAAATTATAAACAAATATTCATCCATTATGCTGCTGAAATTTAACAGCTGAAGTACTAACAGTAGCTGAACTTCAAGCCCTCAGTATCAATTATTTATGAACCTTAAAACTGACAAGACTGTCTAGGTGAATTAGCTGCGTATGTCAAGCTTTGTTATAAATCCCAGCCTACTGTAAAAAGCATATACAAGGAATGTATGTACAAGGTTGACAATATATCAACAGGACGGTGTTAATAATTTAGGTGAATGGGATAGGGAGAAAACACCAAAGAGCTGAGCTCAATGATGGGCTTCAGATTACCAATAAAAAAAGATTTTTTCTAATACAGGGCATCAAATAAAATATTTGCTTTATTGTTCTACTGTTTTTCAGGGTGGTTTTTTTTTTAAAAAAAAAAGAAAAGAAAGAAAGAAGATAAGCTAGATATCGTTTAAAATTACTTCTGAATATCATTAGACATTTTTCCTCTCTCACTTCCTTCCTTCCTTCCTAACTTCCTTCCTTCCTTCTTTCCTTGGATGGATGGATGGATGGATGGATGGATGGCAACAGATGATGAATAGAAAGATTGATACAAAGATGTATCATAGAAGATAAAGATATACTGAATGCCTGTTAAATTCTGCCTTGAGTTTAATTTAATTGCATCTATATTCCATATTAGATTAATTTAATTAATATGATTTTAAATGAGGGTAAATCATTTACTTCCTGACAGCGTAAGCTATTTTGAGAAGTATGATGTTTGTCCATCATTTTCAAAGAGGACCTTGACATCTAATGAGTTGTGGGCTGTCCACGGTGTGTCCACAGGTGGCTGGTAAGGCCTATACAGGCACGGAACATTCTGCCACATGTTGGGCAGACATGTGTGGACACCACTATTGCAGCATTTGCAGCTCTGGCTTTGCAGAGTGCTCGCTTCTCTTGTGCCATGGTTGTCCTTCTGTCTTCAAATGGCAGAAGTATATCACTGCAATAACTTTTCTTCTAAAGTTTAGTCAGCCTCACAAGTATCCTAAATATTTTCATTTCCTCTTTTTCTACAGTGTGTCAATTGAAATGAATCAACCTGCCAATCAATCAACTGTAACACTTTAAAAAGCTATCGGGTACATTCATTACTAATAAAAATACAATAAATCAGTTTCTTATCCATTTTTTTAAACTGGAATGCTAATCTTTTTTGCCATTGATCATTTTTGATTCCACAAACTTTGTACATGGACAATTAAATTCAAGACGCATTTCCAAATGATAAACAAAGGAAAATAGGAACCCTACAGACTTTGATGGGTGAATGTGAAACCTGTTAAGCTTTTTTTCCCATCTTTGTCCAAGGCACATTCAGTGACAGAGTTCATATGTCAGAAGAAAATAAAGCCACTAATAAGTTTTTAAATGCAGGATTATGATTATGATTATGATTGACATTGTGGTACCAGGAGATGCCAGAGTCAAAGAAAAAGAACTGGAAAAAATAATGAAATATCGCAAACTGGCCATCGAAACTACACGGCTATGGATGAAACATGTAACAATGATACCCATTGTCATCGGGGTACTTGGTACCATGTCCAAAATTTTATAAGATACAACAGCAAATTGCAGCTTCCTGCAATAACACCAGCGGAACTGCAAAAAACTGCGCTACTTGGAACATTTTACATCTTAAGAAGGTACTTAAGAAGGTACCTAGGACGCTGGCAGCAACCCTTATCAACCATTAGCACCAGTCAATGGTATTTGTGATGCATTTTTGAATGTTCAGTTGACTAAGTTTCATGTTTAAAGAATACAATTAATAACAACAACAACAACAATAACAACAACAACCTTTATTGTCATTGTACATATATACAACAAAATTGATTTGGCCGCTATTGGTGCAATCTATAACAAAATACAAAACAACATGAATAATATAGAAAATGGTCCTTATACAAGTAATTAGGGAGAAACCAGTCATATGTTTCCCTGTATGCATGGAGTGATTGTAGTTGTATTTAGGAGTCTGATAGCCCATGGATTTGTCCGGCTGGCTATACTTTGGTGTCTTCTGCCCGATGGTAAAAGTGAGAAAAGACACTTACCTGGATGTGAATCGTCCCTAAGTATCTTCCTTTCTCTGCTGAGACAATGAGACCTGGCAATATCATCCAGTGGTGTTAGGGGGCAACCAATGGTTTCTTGTGCCGAATTAATCACTCTCTGTAGCTTCCTGTCTGCAGCTATTGAACCAGCATACCATAGTGTTATACAGTATGCAAGGATACTTTCTATCATAGACGGATATTTATGACATTATTTTTGTTTCATTGTAGAATGAAAAAGTATTTCTGCACTTTATAAATGTTAAAGTAGTCTTCCATTCATTTCTATAGAAGCAAATTTATGAGACTGCTAAAAGAGCTGCACCCACATATAAAAGGAAGTCCCCATGTTAGAGATTTTATCTTGCATAGAATGGCATGAACATGAGAGCAGCAAAGCTGGGCTTTGGTTGCAATTATAGTATATCAACCAAAACATGTCAAAACTTACTGGCATTGTCCTTATTTTTAGTACGAAATTATCAGTGTGGTACAAGTACAATCAAGGTTGCTAACCTAAATACCAGTGGACCATCTGATCATAAAGCACATGGACAATTGCAATTTGAGATGTAAGATGAAATATACGCTATGCAAGTGTGAATTGCTATCATCTAAGTTGTGGGTAATGGGAATGTAGGAATTCATAGGTTTGTGTTAGCAGCAAACTAAAATACTAGCATATAAGAAACATAATGATATTATCACACAAATGCCAACCTTAAGTCCTTGCATCCCAATATCTGATGTCAGTATGTAACATTTGTGTGATGATCATACACATTTCCTCAATTGCATCCCTTCCTCACAGATGGGCATAGTGATGGTTGCATGTTGCATTTTCATAAATGGCAATACTTGTTTTTAAAAAAAATATGCAGGATTCTATAAGAACATGATCCAGGAGAAAAGGCACGAGATGAGAAAGTTGTTAGGTCATTTAATGATGCAAGGATGAGTGGGATAGCAACTGTTGGACAAGTAACTTCTTGGAGAAAAACATGTTTTATATATGTGATTAAAATATAAATCAGTTAATGTGTACACATAACAAGGGAATATAAAGTATGATCAATTTGAGTGACCATTTGACTGCTTATGTGAAAGATAGAAAAATTGATAAAGGATAGTAGGATAATGGGAGATACCACCTATGTGGAAGACAAACATTTGATACTGCCAAGCATGAATCTTGTAGAAAAATAGACATGGAGGAAAAGGCAAAAGGTTAAAACAATGAGAATGAAAAAATGACTGGATGAAGAGAAAGTTCAAAGTCTATAGGAAGATATATTAGGAGGTAGATTAATTTCTCAATAAATAAAAGGAAAGCACATGAAACAAAAGAAGATGCAGAAGGAGTTTGTAAAATAATGGCAACAATAATCAGCTTCAGAAGTGTATGTAATTATACTAATGGAGTCTATAAAAAAGAAAAAATTAAATTCTACATGCTTAATGATAAAATGAAAGAAAAAATGCAGGCAACAGAATTTTTGCTAAAAATTGGAGCAAATGGATTTCAATACAATATAGAATAGACCGAATGCCATCTCTTTGGCTAGGAAAAACACCTATTAATACCTCTCAATTTTATCCAGACTATGCTTTGGTTCATTAGCTCTTTTGATTTACTTAATATGCTGTCTTTTAAGTGAGCATTCATTACTGATACTTCAGATAGCATAATCTGACTGGTGACCCCATTCAGACACAAGAAAAACTCAAATGAAAAGCAAGGCGATCAGATCAGAGCAACATGCATAATGCGTGCTCTGTGTTCTATTAAATTGTTCACTATTTTCACCAATATTTTTAATAGATTTCAGTTTTAAATCTGATCTTTGGTTTAGATATCTGTTTGTCCAAATGATAGCTCAAGAAGTCGAGACTTTATTATGACTATTTTTCATTCATATTTTTCTTTCTATTATTGTTTTTTTTCCCTCTTCCGAAGTGTACATTGATCTTTAAAAGACAATAAAAGACCAAGTATTGATGGGATTCATTCTGAATTACTGATGCTTCACCTTAGAAATAACTTCTTCCTTCATCCTTTTAAAATCACTCATCATCCTAAAAGAAGTGAGTGATTAATCCGACTCCAAGTAGCATGGTGAAATGATTATTTTTCTCAGAGACTTGGCAAAAGACTACTGCATTTAAAGTTCACCTGTACTTCTGCTATTTATGGCTCAGGTTGCCCACTGGAAATGTGCTTAATTGGCTTGGATGATCAGCTCCAAATGCCACTCTCCATACTTCACCCAGCCTCACCATTATCACCCATCCCCAACCTTAGCATTGTATCATACTTCCTTATCTCCTTTTTTAAATAATTGAAATGTGTCTTGTTTGGTTGTTTTCTATTTAGATTTTTCACAGTTAACAGGATTTTCCTCACATCTAAAGCTAATTGAAAAAATATTTTACCTTCTCTTACAAAATAGAAGGTGAATATTAAGTCTGGCATTAACATAGATATGCTGGAAATCTTGGTGATGCAATCTTAATTCTTGCACTATTATTGCCGGCTGCCTGCAATTTGGCAGTTCAAATCTCACGAGGCTCAGGGTTGACTCAACCTTCCATCCTTCTGAGGTGGATAAAATGAGGAGCCAAATTGTTGGGAGCAATATGCTGACTCTGTAAACTGCTTGAGAGGGCTGTAAAGCACTGTGAAGCGGTATATAAGTCTAAATCCTATTGCTATTATTTTCATGGCAAATAAGAAAATATATTCCATAATGCTAAATTCATTGTCACTAAAATCCACATATAAACAGCGCTAATATTAGAATCTCATCTCAGAATATTTTCAGTTCTTCCATTTTAAGTATTTTATTTTGAATTGGCTCTTTATTTTTAAAAGTTTCCTTTCCAGTTTTTGCAGTGAAAACCTACTTTGGTGCAATGGTGACAAATTTATCATTATATCAAATTAGGAAAGAACAATATACACAATTGTCTATGATCCAAATGTGGAGATGCTCCCATCCTATTATGATTCAGTATTCAAAATAATGAGCCGGATCAGTATTTTTCATTCAGGGCCATAAATATAATAAAACAAAATATGCCCCCAGAATATTTTTCAGAATTTTGGATTTGGATTCTATCACATATAGTTGTTTACTGGCCCAGTTAATAAAGGAAATAAAGGATAAAGTTCCATGCCTATAGAATACAATAATAAGAAAGCCAGGAGGTGCTCAATTGAATATTTTGCCCAGGACTCTAAATTTATTAGAAGCAAACTATCAATGTAACACATTTCATGTGGAACGGACTTGATTTTAAAGTTCTTAATTCTTCTTTTTTTCAGACTACCAACAAGGTTGCTTACGAGTTTCCTTTACCTTTAGTTTTTCTACATATGCCAGTGTCATACACATTATAAAGGAAATGGTATTTCAATTGTGGTACCACACCCTCTATTTTGCAGATTTTAACAACCTTCCTGCCGATGCCCATGGCTAATCCAACTTCTATCGCAATTTGACTTTGAAACAACATAGATTAACTGGATGGTTTTCCTTCTAAGTGTCTATGTAGTTGTTGGAATACAGGCCTGAATAAAATATAGTACTATTGATTTCTAATTGATGAGAATGTGTTTGGACTATTAGATGCTAATCCTTCAAAACGTTGGTAGAAAAAATAAGAAGAAATTTCACACTTTTAAAAAACTCAATTAAGTTTAAAACAATAGGTTTTTTAAAAGTGTACTATGGACACTTAACAAATTTGCAAATACTAAAAAAAACCCAGAGGAAACAATTATACCTCTATCTAATCAGCCTAATGTCTACAATAATTGTTTTAAGATACAAGGCACATCAAGAAGATAAATTTAGCTTTAACACTGGGAAGGAGTAGTTAGCATTAAAAAAAAAAAATCCATGGTGAAACTGTCTACGGAATCTTAAAAACAATTGAAATATATGTCAATATAAT
The DNA here is from genome assembly GCF_029215685.1 of Pituophis catenifer annectens. Lineage (NCBI taxonomy): Eukaryota > Metazoa > Chordata > Lepidosauria > Squamata > Colubridae > Pituophis > Pituophis catenifer. Next base: position 56,564,191 of record NW_027256886.1, on the reverse strand, counting down.
TCTAGTAATCCATAGTTGTAATATAAAGTAATAGTTAAACAATCTTATACATGTCTGTTCCAAATAAATATAATTAAATTCCAATCGGCTTACTCCTAGGTAAATAGAAATCTAAATTGCAATTTCAGATTATAGATTTATAAGATGTCCGATCTCTATGTAGACTGAATCACAAAAAAGAGGATACTGGGAACCCATACTGTTAGTCGGCTGATAAAATCTATTGTAATTTTTACTTATTGCATTGTAAAAACTAACATCTTGGAAGCAGCTGGCAATAATTAATAAGTTTGCACTTGTTCTCCAGTCAGCAAATAGTTAATACTGCAGGGCGCTATTGTCACCAACAAATCAATCTGCTCCTGGCTCGTAAAATGTTAAGAAGTTCATTTGTTTAAAGCACCATGAAATAGTTGCCTTCAGGATCTCATCCTTTAATTTCCTGCACTGAGGCTGAGGTGCAGGACACCAATACTGAAAGATAAGATTAACACATTTGATGCTGAAGATCTTTTTTTTCATACTGTGCTAACGTCAAATACTTCATCATTATCTGTGAAGTGAACTCTGTTTCCTCCACAGTTCAAGGCAGAGTTCATGGGGATGAAGGAGAGCAACATTGTCACATTAAGCCGCACATATTCATATTGTTACCCAAGGATATCAAACAGCCTTGAAATATGTGTATTTGTGTCTTGTCAGAAGAGATAACTAGTTTTCAATCAATTTTCAGCTATTTATCTCCTGTTAAAGTAATTAGACTGGAATGACATTGCATGGACATAGTGATCTGTGGCATATTAACTGTTCTTCCCTCTAAACCTGAAGTAGACAATTTGCAGTTTCAACTCCATTTTTTTGAACCACTGGACCCCAATCTAACTGATTTTGGCAGTGTGATGGCCAAAGAAAAATCTCCAATTTACAAAGTGTAAAATAGATTTAATAGTATTTTTTAAAATTTATATCCAGATCTCTCAAAATACTGGAGCTCTTTTGCTCTCAAATTTTATATATTTCCCAGTTATGCGATGTGCATGTGCCAGTTTGGTTAAGCTGCTAGCCAGTGGTGGGTTTCACTTACCTTTGCTATTGATTCACTTGTGCACGCGTGTTTGCTTCGCTCACGTATGCGTCACTTCTGCGCATGCACAGAAACTTCTGCTCATTTGCAGAGTGTATTTGATGACGTCCAGGTGGGTGGGTGGAGCCTCCTGCCACTGCTGTTACCGGTTCACCTGAACCGGGGCTAACCGGTAGCAACCCACCATTGGTGCTAGCCTAGAAACCAGGAGTCTGTGAGTTCTAGTCCCATCTTAGTCCCATGAAAGCCAGGTGGGTGATTTTGGTCCAGTCACTCTTTCTCAGCCCAACCCATCTCACATATATATTGCAGGGAAAACAGAAGGAAAAAAGGAGTGTTATGTGTGTTTGCTGCCTTGAGTTACCTCTAACATAATAAAGATAGGATAAAATATAATTAATTAGTAAATAAATAAATATGATTAGTATACATACAACAATGTGAAATCATTGTCAGATCTTTAGCTAGTGTTGGTCTCCCTATGCATCACATTTTTCCCAAGAACCTAGGACATTGTAATGTACTGGCATAGTGTATTTGTAGATCCAAACAATGTGGTCTTTTGTAATTGATAGAGGGATTTTTTGTCAATACACAGATTTTCTAAGTTCTAAATACAAGATTTTTTGGTATGGCACCCAGTATACCAATAACCACTGGGGCTGTGGCCATAGCCAGTTTATGCCATAATTTTTCAACTTTATTTTTCAGATCTTGATACTTGATACATCAATTATCCACACTTTCTTTTTTTCAACCACAGTTAAATCTGGTTTGTTATCTCTCAAGACTTCATTACTTTGTATTGGAAGTCCTACAATATTTTAAATTGCTCGTTTTTTACTACTTGTTCAACATTATGTTCCTACCAATTTTTGTTTACTGATAATTTTTATAGTGGTTCCAGTGAATCATTTTTTAAATTCTATTAAGTTATTATTCATAATCAGTTTGTGTGAACTTACTGCACATGCTGAGTTTATGATCTACTGTTTCTTCTACTTCTTTGATCAATTTTCACTTTGAATCATTTTATAATTTTTCAGTTCTGGCCTTGATTGCATTACTTTGAATAATTTGCTTTTGAGCAGCAAAAAACAGGCCTTCCATTTCTTTTTTAAATGTTTTAGTTATAAATCATTGCCAGGTTTGATCTTTATTCACTTTTCTCTCAGTCTTTTGCAGAAATTGACTATATAATGCTTTTCTTTGCCAGCATTGTGCTCATGATTATATTACATTATTTTGATATTTTTGTTTTGTTTCCTCAACAATGAAGAATTCATTGGATTGGCAGAAACTGATAAGTCATCCTCCAGTTTTATTTTGATTTCCTGAGTCACATAGTCCACTATATTCTCCTTTTAGTGTTTCCAGTATTCCAGTCTCTATCCAGAAGCAGCACATCTTGTCTATCAGTTAATTACAAGGTTGATCAAATACCTCTTCCTCCACATCAGTGTTGAAGAATAAAGTTGGATATCTGATATTATTTGATCAGTGTATTGCACCCAAGTACTGTCCTATATACACATAAGGGAACATAATTTTTTCTTTGTTCTGAGTATAAACAGCATGACCTTCTGAATGAATGTACTGAAATCCAATACATTTCGATTTGCTGATATAAATGGGTAGTTACTGGTAATTCATTTCATCTTTCACTGTACTGCATTTTCCCATGTTTATGCTTCTTACATTCCTATTCTGATGCTGTATTTGCAGTTTTGGATTTTCTTTTCTTGTAACACAACATCAACAATTGAAGGTTTTAATCTAGCCACATCGCAATCATGGCTAGTACTCTGAAAGATCCTCGGTTTTTCCTCTGTAACATGTTGAATACTATCTAATTTTCCAGCATTAAATCATCAATCATTCTCTATGCATGTGGCATTTTTGATAAACTATAGATGTGCTTTACCTTTGTCTTCTCTCAGCGTTGTTGTTGTTGTTGTTGTTGTTGTTGTTGTTGTTGTTGTTAAAGTAAATATTTGCCTATAGCATTTTTCTGTATGACTCTACCCAATATAATGCCTGCTTGCATTAACTGAACAATTGGGATGACTATCATTCTGGGAGAATATATTTATGGTTTATACTCTGGTGTTCTTCATTTATCCTTTCTAGGAACATCCTTCACCACCATGATGGGGCAACATAGCAGGACTTGTGGAGGAAGAGATATTAAGAGCTTCCTTAAATTAAAAAGAAACTCTACAAAGATTAGGATACATTGCAAAGTAAGTGGTTAAGCTCTGTCTGTGAATTTTTGAAATCTGTAAACAAAGAATCCTCATATTCAGTAAAAATAATAATTATTTTTTCTGAGCTGCACAATGTTCATAGTCTGTGCTGGGATGCTGTAGCTGGGTTCCAGCCAGCAATTGAATTCAAATACTTATATGCTGAGACAAAAGTCTGCCTCCAATGGAAATATTCATTCTATCAGAAAAATATTCCTTCCATTACTGTCTACTATCCAAATTCGAATATGTAATTCGAAATAAGTGAATTGACAGTCAATAGAACTAGCAATTGACAGAAACAGAACAACTCAAGAGAAAAAAAAGGATGCTTTAAATTTCACTTTAATCCATAAAAATGAGATTCTGTGAAACCAAGGCTGCTGACATTGTCAGCTATTTTGCGGGAAGGGGAAAGAATCTCTTTTGCAGAGTAAACCTAAAATATTTTTCAAAGATGGCTAGGTGGATATATCATTTCATACATCTTCCAGTATACACTCATAATTAAACGTAATGAAATCATACGTTAGGTAGTATCCAAGAAGTCACTGTAAAATTAACTTTATCCACATAGTTTTAGATCCAAGATGACTACCAATGGCCAAATATGGCACATTTAATTTAAGCTCTGGCAGGCATGGGTAGGTTCCACAGCAGCTATAATAAATTGCATACAAGTGCTACAGAACAATAACAAAAACTGAGAGCCATCCATTTCAGTACCATTTACAAGAAATCAATATCAATACTTAATGCAATACTAGTGAAAAATGAGCAAAGATACAGAAAGCATAATAAACCAGTAATGAAAGACCTTGCAGTGTTTCACTTTGGAAGAAAAAACTAACTGTCTATATTTTCATGTAGAAGGATATTTCACAAAGGAAATGTGCTGGAGGTTTGAGTGTTTTGCAGATCTAAGTGTAAAATAACCTCTTTATTAATTTTTTTTAAAAAGTTCTTTAAATTATGGATTACTGGCTTAGTAAAATTCATATGTGTGAAAGACAGTTGATCATATCTCATGTTCTGAACATCTTTCATTAGAGTATTAAAGTCATATACAAAGATGTCTGAACATTTTTCATTTTATATATATATGTCACACATCAGTATTGTCTTTGGAATGTGGGTTAAACTTTTATTTGGAACTGGAGACAACCATATGACAGATCCATCTAGTATGAGTCTCTATGTTGCAACTCAGGATGCGTTCCTCCCATGCCATTTTAGACATATATGAGTAAGAATTCCAGTTCTTTCTAAAAGAGAGACAGTCGAAAACGTACTATAGGAAATATTGATATAGATCAGAATGTCCTTCCTTTATCCAAATCTTCCATTCATAGGGGTCCTCGCCTACAGCAATGGAATTTCAATTCAAAATTAAGAAAATAGTACTGGGAAACTTAAAGGGGGTAGAGAGATATTAAATCTAGGAATGAATCTTTCACACATTAAGTTCTGCAGCTCCAGCAAAAGGTCAGTGGCAGGTAAAACTGTTCATTCAAGCAATTTAAGGGTACCCATAGTGAGACATAGTTTCCTTCCTGTGAGAGATAATCAAACATGTGTAGTTCATTTGTATCATGTTTAAAATTGGAAAAATACTTTATTACAAATATACCAATGAGGAATGTTTGGAGATAAAATAAACAGCCAGAGAGCATTTCCAACAATTCCCACTGCATCCCCCATTTCAGCTAATTCTAACCAAGGGGAGGACGACAAGACCAGTTTCATTCTACTTGGAATTCAATGATTTATTGTCCCAATACATTTGTACTGTATTTGTATATTGACAGATATTCCCTGCTTAAATAGGCCCACCTAGCACCCAATGAAATAAGCACAAGGAAGAGCCATAGTGGTGCAGTGGTTAGAATGCAGTACTGCAGGCTAATTCTGCTGACTGCCAGCTGCCAGCTGCCAGCAGTTTGGCAGTTCAAGTTGACTCAGCCTTCCATCCTTCTGAGGTCAGTAAAATTAGGATCCAGATAGTTGGAGGCAATACACTGATTCTCTAAACTGCTTAGAGAGGGCTGTGAAGCCTTATATAAGTTTAAGTGCTATTGCTTTAACAATTCATTTCTTGATCCCAATTATATTTTGATACTAAAAGCTAATATACAAGGTAATTTACAAGTATGTCAGCTATAATCTTGATGATGAACAGAAAAGCATATGAATTTCAAAATCTATCTAAAGTCTATCATCAAATTTATATAGATACAAATCTTCACATACAGTCTGGGCAGCTTCACAAACAATTAAAAAACAGAGTAAAACCAGCAAACCAATATAAAAGAGAGCCAGTTTAGTCTAGTAGCTAAGGCAGTAGGCTAGAAAGTGAGAGAGAGTAAGTTCAAGTCCCACCTTAGCCATGAAAGCCAGCTGGATGATTTTGGGCCAGTCATTCTCATTCAGCACAATGACAGGGTTGTTGATCTGGGGAAAATAGGAGAAGGAAGGTGTGTTGGATATGTTCACCACCTTGAGTTATTTGTAAAAATAAGAAAATAAGGATACAAATAAATAATAAAAACAATATAAAATCATAAAACAAAATTCATAGCCAAGGTGATCATCTCCACAGCCATCACCTCAATATAGCTACTGCATGGGCTTTACCATACATAGGGGCCCCATGTCTGTTGGCATTATAATATTTTCAAGGACTTGTAAAAATCCAACAGGATTGAATTGGATGATGTTCCAGAGAACCACAGTAGGAAAGGCTCTCTTCTAGGGCTTCACCAAACAGCACTTTCTGATAGATCATTTCCCTCCTGCTGGATCTGATTGACAGATCATTGGACAGAAGCGATCCATCTTTCCTTCAGCTAACAAAAATTCACATTTGTGTGGAACTGGGAAAAAAGAATATGTCTCCCCAAGAAGATAAAAATGCTTTACCCATGCCCTGCTATTCAAATGGATTTAAATCAAATATTTTTAAGAATTTGGGATTGAAAAATATAATAATTAGCTTAGGTAAAGATAACAATCTAAAATTTCATCTTTTTAAAAGTAAGAAAAAATAATTGATCTCATTACTGATCATAAAGCTGTAATAATGTAAATTTAGAGAATAAAATGGCAAAAGGCAATCTAGTCTTGGGTTATACGGTACTCTATAAATTGCTCTCCTATAAGCTGCTGGGTATAGCTCAGCACATCTTTAATGATCATTTAAAAGAAGACAACATGGAGCATCAACTGTATCGTAATCAAAGATTGCTCTGAGGGATAGAAAATATTTTTAAATGATTTCTCATTCAGAGAAATTGATAAACAAAATGAAGGAACTTGTGATGTTCATGAGAAGATCTACCCTTACCTCAGGGCTGTCAAACTCCCGGCCCAGGGGCCAGATGTGTCACACACTGGCCACACCCACGCCTGGTTTAGTGAAGGTGGGGGGAAGTCCTGATATGTCCCGTGATGCCACCGTGACAACGTGAGTTTGTCACTTCTGCTCTACCTCATGCTACTCCTAGAAGTGCTTCTCTTTGTGGTCTGTCTCATCTGCAATAACAATGACTCTATCCTCTCATCTAATAGACTTTCAGAAGCCAATTAAGATTTGCTTTTTAATAAAGTGTTGAGATTTGTGTGGGTGGAAGGCATGGAAGAAGGGTAGCTGAATCTGCTGTGGGGCAACCTGAGGGAACAATTGCAGCACAGATTTTTTCTTTATTGTTTTCTTTAATGATTTTTAAAATTTTTGTAAGCCATTAAAATGGACAGCCATATAATTTTTTTAAATAAATAAACATTTACATATGCACATATACAAAAATAATCAATTAACCTGTAAGGCAGGTATTCAGTACTGTACTACATAATATCTGTAGTACTAATATTTGTTTGCCCAATGATAATTTCTGCTTTTTTTCTTAATTATGCAGGAAAACACCACCCTCCTTTTCTGAGGTTTTTTTGGGGGGCGGGGCTTATTGCTGTAAAAAAAGAATTGTAATTTTGGATTCTAAAATGTTTCAGTTTATAAAGAATATTATTTCACTCAGTCATTCATGACAATTACCAGGATCACAACCTGGTTGTACGTGAACAAAAATTTGCCCATACTCTAAAGCTGGCAGAAATTATTGGATCTCTATTTGTATTCCCTAGCAATGGGGAAATCATATTTGGCAGCTGCTAATGATACAAGTGTATATTCTGTATACTGTACATATATGTATGTGAGTATTTATATTAGGGATGTAATTTTTTTTTTCAAAGATCAAGAACAACTAATGTCTTCAAGAAGCAGGACTACAAGTAACTGTAGAAGAAGGGTGGTCATGTTACAGGAGGGGTGGGGCTAATTTCTTTTGCCTTTTTATTTTTTATTTATTTTTGAAGGATTTTTTTAAGGGTAGAAATGGGAGCAGAAAGCTTCGGGGTAGCAAACTGCTGCCATTTCCATCCTTTAAAAGCGTCCCATACTTCCCCCAAATGGTGTCAAAATGGCTGAATTTCAGAGTGCAATTATGTATCATTTTCAGGGGTTAGCGAAAATAAGGATGGAAATTGAAGGCCTCTTTATGCTGCCAAATGTCTTCCATTGGTTGATTTTGTGACAGTGGTATACTAGAGAGCCACAAAGGTGATGCTGGCAAGTTTCATATGGCTCACATGTTGTCAATCTCCTATTTACAATACTCCTGGTCAAAGATTTCTCTTTTGTTAAAATTCGTCACCTTCTGTTTTCGAAAATGAATTGATTTGGTTTTAGAGTGTATTTCTCTATCACACTATAGTTATAGGGAATTAAAATGCTAATTTTAGTAGCTGTCTTTCAGTCAGTGATAGTTCTGCATTTGATTTTCAAATTCTACAAATGTTCCCAGTAAAAATGTCACAGCCAGACGAAAAAGGCATTGCACACTTTGCTTTTTGTATGGGATACATAACATACATAATAATATGAGCATTTGCTTCACTTCTGATTGGCATGTTAAACAAAATGATAAATGGTTTTATCATTGCCTCATGTCTTATTACTGTTGGCATTAATACCTTTGATTATTAGCAAAGGACCTAAAGTGTAAATCTCAGGCCTGATCAAAAGTTATATTACTGCATATAAAAATGAAGAGGGGAAAACATTGCTCTTTTAAGTAGACATGAACACAATCCTATTCGTGTCTACTCAAAAGTAACTGGCTGAATTTAAGGAAGATTATTTCCAAAATGGAAATCTTAGAGATTAGAAATGATGTTTATAAAATGGCAAATGTGTCCTAACCCTTTTCCTTAAAAACATATCAACCATTCAACTTATGAAGTTGATTCCACTTTCTATTTGTATACTCATAGTAAGTGGATTCTATTGCATGAGCCCATATAATTGCATATATACATATACATATACATATACATATACATATACATATACATATACATATACATATACATATACATATACATATACATATACATATACAGACAGACAGACAGACAGACAGATAGATAGATAAATAGATGGCATCACAATAGATCGGAATCAGATGGACCAGTTAGGTGACTTATTGAAGAGTCATTGAATCATTGAAAACTACAGCTGGAAACAATCATTTAGGAAATAATTATTTAGGAAATAATCACATTGTCTGCCCATTGCACAATTCTTCAATACGAGAGACCAGATTAAAGCACCCCAGGCAGATAGTTGTCTAGGCTCTGTTTTAACACAGCCAATGAAAGAGAATCCACCTCTCTCCAGGTAACAGGGTGAATTTAACAGCGCACTAACGAAGAGAAAGAAAATGGAGGTGAGACCGTTTCATTCAAATTAGGCAAGAATCCATTATGTATGCGGTTGCTTAAATCTGTGTGAGGCAAAGAAGAAGAAAAAAAGCAATGTACCCTATCCTATCCTCTGGAATATTAGTCCAAAGATGAATGATCACTACTTAAAAGCTTCCTGTGTGTTATTATTAAGAACTTGGAAAGGCAGTTGTCTATATCACTCAACCATATGATTAAGACAGACATCTTTTTGGCATCCTACAAGTTTCTTGCTGTCATGAAAAATCTAAAAGCTAAACACTGCTGTCTCATGGCACCATGAAGCATTTTGTTTATTCCACATTTTGTTTAAAAAAAAGCAGCTAATAAAAGAAAATGGGAAAGTATATATGTTCAATTATTCTAATTATTTGGATTGTCTCTAGTCAATATATTACATTCTAATATTCTATAGGGTTAGTCAGATGAAGTATGAGACAAGAAGTAGACAGGGGAAGTCTAATAGTGTAGCAATTATGGCTAAAGTTGCTGGTGTTTATTATTTTCTAGGGCAAAGTAGCTTGTGAACAAAATGGTCTGAATGATCCGCAGAAAATATTATATGATTGCTTCATCCTTAAACTCCCTTGTAATTTAAGACCACTTACTACATCACTAAAAAGCTACTGGCAGTTGGCTTAGTAGTCCAGGTAGCTTGATAAATGTGGTGCAAGTATTGTGTCTGAGAGACGATCCAATCTGAGGAAAAGTAAAATGGGAAAATAAGACCCCTTGAGCCCAGGAAAACTGGAAGGAGGGAGGGAGGGAGGGAGGGAGGGATGAAGGAAGGAAGGAAAGAAGAAGGAAGGAAGAAAGGAAGGAAGGAAGGAAGGAAGGAAGGAAGGAAGGAAGGAAGGAAGGAAGGAAGGAAGGAAGGAAAGAAATTGTAATTTAACATGTTTCAGCCTGAAATGTTTCTTCCTTAGTAATTCAATGTATTTTTTCTGTCAACAGATAGTATCACTTGTTTCCTAATCCTATGTATGCTGGATTATATGAACACTGGGATAGTAAAGCCATTGTTTCAGTGTTAAGACTTGGCCTTCTAAATCTATCCCAATCAGAAGGATTCTTCAAGCATATGAATGTGAAATGTTAATCGTGTCCCTTCAATATTGTGATAGCTAGGTAAATAGACAGATTGGTGGAAAAGCAGCAGACACATGTAGTTGTTTAATTTTTAAAAAAGTTTTCAGGTCTTTTTATTTCAACAGAGAAGGGAAGATTCAAAAAGGCATGGCAGAGAGGGGAGAGATTTAATACCCAGTAGATGGTGCTGTAATCAAATTCTATAACATTCTACACTAGATACGAATATATCTTGGTAAAAGTCATTAGCTTAGAAAGTAAATTCACAGAAATTGTTTCAATATGTTTTAATATCTTTATTTAATGCCATCACACTGCATATGACATTCTAAAATTTGGTTATATTGAATCTATTAACAAGAATATTTGTGGGGATTTTATGAGCTTAAATATATTTTTCTTGGTGACCCTGTTCTTTAATGATAGTTAACTGTTACAGAAAGGATAGCTATCTCATTCAATTAAATAAAAGAGCATTATTTTATCTTCCTCCCCTTAAAGAAAAGATTTACTCATTGTTAACACATGGCAAAAGAAAAAAGAAAATAACTGAAAAGAAATAAATGGTATTAAAAACTTTTTGAATGAAACAAGATTAAATTTCTCTTTAAAAACATCACGGAGGATGTGGATTCGAATACTAAATATTGTAATAAGAGAGGACAGGAGCACCATTCTTTAAAACAAGAGAGAGAATGTGGGAATGAATGGAAGCAATTGAAGAATTGTTTGCTTTCTGGTGATGCCTTTCTCGCATTCTTTGATACAGATAAAAGCCTTTGTTTAGTTTTTCACTATTTTTAATATTTTGTAAAAATTGACAAAATGTATCAAGAAAGGAAGAAATCTGAATTTGTAGATTTTAAAAAGCATGTGTAACGTAAAGATCCATTAAAATTAGAAATTGCTTTGAGAAAAGGAACTGTTTTAAAATAATTAGTTTTTGAATCCTTGGTCCTTTCTGAGTCTGATGTTACTTAGTTGGATAATTAAACTTCTGCAAGCAAATGACCAGGCTCAGAGAACACCAAAATTCCACAAATTAAACCTGAGCTACATATATTCTTTTCTATCAAGTTTGGTTTCTTATACAATCACTCATAAGTAGTTCTCTCTATTTTTTTAAATTAAATTATATTGGGTTTATTTCAGTATGAGTAGTTTAAATAAAGATAAACTTGAATCCCATCTCTTGGCATTAATATTTGAATTAGAATGTTCCAGTAGAATTTTTTCAATTTTAAATATGCTATTTTATTCAATTTTTTTCTTTTGTGCTTGTGGCGTACAATAGGTTAACTCTGGTGAGAGATTAATTGTTTATAATAGATTAACCTTTATTATAATAAGATATAGTCTTTCCATTCTTTTGTGTTTATTTTGTCTTGCTGGGGAAGCAATAATGTCTTGTGATTGTCTATGCAGATTTAATTGTAATATTGGAAAATATTACATATATATGTATGTATGTATGTATGTATACATACACACACACACACACACACACTTACAAGATCAGTATACACACACACACACACACATACATACACACACACACACACACACACACACACTGACCTATGAGGCAATGTTGAATCCTGGCAACTGCCTAGAGAAGTCTCTACTGTTTTAACTGCAAGATTTCAGAAATGGTTTGCCATTTCCTTCTTCCTAGGGCAGACAGAATGTGACTGGCTCAAAGTTATCCGACTAGCTTTGTGCTTAAAGCAGACCTAGAACTCCCAATGTCCTGGTTTCTAGCCTGGTGCCTTAACCTCTACATCAAACTTACTCCCCTCTCCCTCCCTCCCTCCCTCCCTCCCTCCCTCCCTCTCTCTCTCTCTCTCTCTCTCTCTCTCTCTCTCTGTGTGTGTGTGTGTGTGTGTGTGTGTGTGTACATGTAATATTGGATTCAGAAGATTCCAGCCTTTCTGTGTTCCTTCATTTCAGAAGAATTGGCAGTTTAGCAGACGCTTGCTGATGGAAGAGAGAAAATTTTCATCAGCTCTCTCTTTATCCTAAAACCCTTCATGCCATCTGTTTGGACCCTACTTTTCTTTGCATCCATTCACTTCCTTTCTGTGAACACATTTGAGATTAATACCATCAGACACAAATGCAGTGCTTATGGGGGCATTTAAACTGTACGAGTTAAAGGCAGAATTGAATCAATAAAGTTATATAAATTATTGCCACATGTGCAGTGATATACATCAGATCACAATATCCTCAACTGCAAAACCTCTATTTCATTTAGAACTGCATTTCCTATCTGAAGAGCCAAGAATATCTTAAATTATTACTATTCTGCATTTCAAGTAGATATAGTCTGTATCAATATAAAAGAACAGGAAGCAAATGTGGCAGGCTGCATAATATAATCATGCAGTCATATCCTAATGAAAGCAATTAAAGAACCTCATCCTCCTAGGTTCCTCTGAAGGAAGGTGGGTAACTTTCTCAGACTTCACAATGCAATTGTAATTCACAATAATGCTCATACCTCTGCTCTTGGAATTCAGATTAAAATCCAGGATTGAATGGCAGATGATCAACAGTGCAATATCCTTTTGGTTGGTTACATTTTTATTACAATGACCTGCATAGTACAGACAGTGATTTCACCAGACAGATGGATTGAAAGCAGAAGTCTGAAAACCCAGAGTAAGCATCTGTTGTAGTCTGTATAAGCTTTCATCCTTTAAAGGAAGAACAAAAATGTGGATGCTGCATTATGCAAAAAAATAATAATAATTACAGTATACCGTTTAAAAATATTAGCATAAAAGGGTGGGGAAAATATAGTTTGTGGATTTATTTATGAAGTTGTTTGTTTGTGAAGGTTCAGTGAATGCTACCACCAATAGCCTCCCACCGGCCAATACGCTCCCATAGAGAGGGGCTCCTCCGGGTGCCGTCGGCCAAACAATGTTGACTGGCGGCCCCTAGGGGGAGAGCCTTCTCTGTGGGGGCACCTACGATCTGGAACGAGCTCCCCCGGACATAGGGAGGATCCTGGATCTGCGCACCTTCCGTCGCGCGCTTAAAACGTTTTTATTTCATCAAGCTGGCCTGGCCTAAATCTTCTCCCTTTTAAAATTTTTAAATTTAAATTTTAAACACTAATTTTAATTTGTTTAATTATGGGATATTTTTAAAATTTAGCCAAATTGTTTAATCTGTTTTAATCTATTTTAAATTTTGTATCTCTGTGTTTTATCTTTTGGCTGTTCATCGCCCTGAGTCCTTCGGGAGCAGGGCGGTATAGAAATTTAATAAAATAAATAAATAAATAAAAATAAATACCACTATTCAAAGTAAAATAAGTGAATAATACATTTAGCAATGATTTGTGATTTTAATTTTTTTTTAAGCTACCCCACACACTTGGGCCTAATGGTCAATCCTGACTTTCCCAGCAAGTTTCAATCATCCCCCAAAATTTGATTTTGAATAAACAAGGAACACTTGAGTAGGTACATTGTGGTGGCACCTGACACCAATGCATCTTGGGATATGTTATTGCTAGATTTCTGCCAGTACAGTTTAATTAAATTGCTTGAGACAAAGTCTTACTGTTCAATATAAATAGCAGGAGCAATAGCATTTAGACATATATACCGCTTCATAGTGCTTTACAGTCCTCTCTAAGTGGTTTACAGAGTCATCCTGTTGCTGAGTCCTCATTTTACTGACCTCAGAAGGATGGAAGGCTGAGTCAACCTTGAGCCAATCAGGATCAAACTCCTGGCAGTAGGCAGAGTTAGCCTGCAATACTGCATTCTAACCACTGTGCCGCCTGCAGCTCTTAAAGGTGATTAAATAGCTATATGCTATAGGTAAGCATGTATAAGAGGCTTCTACTACGTTTCCCTGAAAATAAGACCCTGTCTTATATTTTTTTGAACCCTGAAATAAGTGCTTGGCCTTATTGCCATGCACTCAAAACCCCAATTGGGCTTATTATCAGGGAATGTTTTATTTTGGGGAAAACAGGGCAGCTTATACATAGATTTAAATATATATACTTATATTTAAAATATATGTTTTTCATACACCATTTTACCATTCAACTATTCAAATCAATAAGTTGAAAAAAATAAAAATATAAGAAAATGATCATTTCTTTGAGAATAACAGTTTTCAGTTCCTTAGGAGGCTGGTCTTCACTGATCTCTGCAGAGGAATCAATGTCCTGTCTTTTATGTCTTCTATATTTTTTGCGTCAGCCACTTGACTCTTTTGATTTCTCCTTAGGATGCCTGAATCTCTGTTCCCCATAAAATTGTGAGAAGATGATTCTCAGAAGAAGAAAGAAGAAGAAAAAAACTGCCCATAAACATTTGGGAATGAAACTAATATGTTCCTTTCAGATCATCCCTTCCAGAAGGAATTCTACATATGTTTTGAAATCTAAGTTGCTATTCAAGCAAGAAATAGATAACGTTTTCTGTCAGACTGACTTTAAGATCTTCATGCATATGATTTATAACAGTTGCTTTTGTTTTGTTCTTCCTGTTTTCCCCTTTTACCAAATACAGAGTTCTATGTAATGTCTTATTAATAACATTGCACAGTTATATGCAATCACTTTTGAATAACCTTCAAGTTCCATATCTCTGTTCCGCAAGAATAATCACATGACTGGAGGCAGGACGTTCTATTCTCCCATATCATAGGATATTCCCAGGTACTCTACATTCCTAGAAACCAAAACACTACCAATTTCAGTTTTTAAGAGCAGCGATTCAGTGATGGTGGCTCAAGGCAACATGGTGCCCTAGGCCATATTGACTGATGGCACCACCTGCTACCAACGTGAGCATTAGCATTTTTGGGAATGACCCAGAAGGAAGGGTGTGTTAGAATACTTTTTAGTTAGGTTGTAAAGGTCAATGTGATCTTTCAATGTCCCAGCAGCTACAATTAAGCCAGATTTCTTTTGTTAAGAAAACTTTAATTGTTTATTTAAAGTCAATAAACTATTTACATTTTAAATCACAGAACATTGTCTCTTGGTTTTTATTTTGTTTCTTAGGTGAAATTGCCTAGAGCATATTCCCTTCTTATCTAGCCATTTTGACAGAGTGAGTGCCTGTTGTTGAGTGTCTGTGATAAGTCTGTCAGGTCAGTGTATCTCTTTGTGTGTTCTGTTTCGCTGACAGAAAGGGGGTCATATTTATAGGGTGGCTAAGCCACTCCCCTTTCTGTCCCTTAAAAAATGGAGGGAAAGTATAAACACAAAATTATCCTTTCAGTATAGGCAGTGTAGTTCAGTGGCACTATTTTAAATTATTATCTGACAGGGTGGCATCGGAGTGACCCCTCATCTTTGGAACCTTATGCCTTTTAGCCTTAATCTAAAGCCAGACATAACCAAATTGCCATTCAGTGTAATCATTTAGCCCAGCAACAGCTCTCCTTCAATGCCACAAATGTAAAGCTTCTTCAAGCAATTTTTTCCAAAAGTATTTCACAGTGATGTCCACTAAGAGAATCCTGACTAGATTGTACTTGATCCTGTGTGAGAGCCAATTTAGTCCAGTGGTCAAGGCTAGAAATTAGCGGACTGTGAGTTCTAGTCCCGCTTTAGGCATAAAAATCATGGCCTTGGGATCAGCCACTCTCTCAGCTCAACCCACCTGATAGGGATGTTGTGGGGAAAATAGAAGGAGGAAGGAGTTTTATATATGTTTGCTATCTTGAGTTACTTGTAAAAATAATAATAAATAAATAAAACTAAAATTGAAGCCCTGGCTCTTATGTGGGCTTATGATTGCACAGATAAGATGTGCAATCTTAACTTCTTTTTTTAATCCTCTTGCCTCACCAGCAAATGGCTACGAGGGAAAAAGTGTAATTATTTCCTCAACTAATCATCCATTCAAGATCCTACATGAGCTATACTGTAAAATGAAATATATAACATATTTAGGATGAAACCCAACAAAGTCAGGAGCAAGTTGTCAGTGTAATTATGAGCTGGGATAGCCATAACAACAAGTAGGCCAATGGAACTGTTTGGTGACTGAGAGCCATGTCAGACATTCAGAGCCTGGGTATGGCTTAGTTTAACTGTATATACATACGAGTTGGTTTGTCCTTGCATTATTGCTTCTGTTGTTCTGTGCTTCTGAGTTCTGGTTCTGGCTTCTGCTGCATGGGTATTGTATACATGCATCATGCTTTATATTACTGTATATAAAGAAGTTTTTTTTATACATGAATCCTGCTGAATTACTTACTTGCGTGCTGGTTGGATTGCTGCAAACTCTAACACAACTGAGTTTCCAAAAGGGTCAGTATGTCCTTTCCTACTTATTCCCCCACTTATCCTTTGACCAGCAAATTTCAAAGACCAGATGTGGTTCATTAAACTAGCTGAACTTACTTTAAATCATAGATATGGCATTTGACTCATAGAATCTTGTGCGTCATTCCCAAAAGCTCTACAAATTGTTACAGATTTTAAAATTTGTGATAACAGAGAGCAATTATTAAATGCATGGCTGAAGAATAATCATATTGTGTATTTAATTTTAATTATATTTTAATATTAATTAACAAAACCCTTAATCTTTGTCTTGGTCCTAGTTATTGGTATATAGCTACAAACATACTTTCCAAAAGCTAAATACAGCCCATGCTTGAGAAAAATTGAATATTCTGTTTTAATATTTCAAATCGAGCAAAGGCTGTCTAAAATTCTAAATTGTTGTCTCTTTGCCACAAGTAGGACTTGCTTAATTTGTCTAATGTCCTACCCTGGGCTGTATCCATCTGACTTTATGAATCTGATTTGGTCATTTTTGTTCATCTTTTGTAGATACAACCTGCTGGCATGTTTCAATTTATACCATAGTTGCACTATGCCATATTGTTGGAACATAGAATCAATCCTATCTGATGTTCACCAAGCCCCTCATGTGATTGCCAATAAATTGCAAACTATCATAAACCAGATCTGAACAATGAAAGAGCTAAACTGTCTCTGTGAAAAAGGCCCAAGTCCAAGCTTTTTACCTGAGGTATTCTATTTGAGGAATGTCCAATTCCAAATGTAGCAAAGTGAAAAATTACACGCTCTACCAAATCAAAAATAAATGAGGTAATACCATAAAGGTAAATTTACTGCTGTGTATAATTTACCATTTTTACCTTGTTTTCAATTGTCTTTAAGTCATCTTCATTCTAGGTGCCTATTCTATTTTATTATGCTAAACCCCATCTTCTGTCACATAAATTATGGTTAAAGATCTTAATATTAAAGGCTCTTAGCTTGGAGAGCATATTTCAAGCTTTATCCAAGCCAGATATTAATGCTGAAATTGAACACAGATCACTTTGTCATCATTACCTCTGATCTCAAAAGTATAATGCAATCTTTGCTAGATCTGGCGAGAAACTGCTTTGTTGTATTACACTGAATTATGGAGATATATTGATATTCTTAATATTTTGACAAAACAATAAAGCCAAATATGCTAGCTCTTCAGCACGTATCAGGTTATATCAGGGCTGTTACTACAGCAACAACAAATTATGAAAGATAAAGGCTATTTCTTCCATTCCTTGAAAGAAAAATATGTACATTTATTTTAAAATCCTGATTGTCAGCATTTCCTGCATTAGTTTAGTTTTTAACATACAGTAGAAACTCTGCAGTTGTGGCTTTCCAATATTATGCCATAGTGTTGTATGGTTTGACTTTCCAATATTATGACATTTCTTGCTTTTGAATTAAGTCTTTCTAAGCGGATCTTGTTCTAATGTTCTAAAAGACAATTTTAAAGGACAGTTTACAAGAACTGCTTAACGCATTGTAAGCCGCCCTGAGTCTCTGGAGAAGAGCGGCATATAAATCAAATTAAAAAAAAACCTGTCTAAAAATAAATGCTTAATATGTCTTGCTATTAGAAGTGACCAGAGATAGATTTAAAGTTCAAATAGTCTTCACTTTTCACACACCTTTTTCATACCCTACTGCCTTGTTTAGTGACCATTCAAATTTATTTATTTATTTATTTATTTATTTATTTATTTATTTATTTAATTAATTAATTAATTAATTTTTATACCACCCTTCTCCTGAAGGACTCAGGGCAGTGAACAGTCAAAATAACATACATATAAAATGTGAAATAAAGCAATTTAAAATAATTAAACCAATTTGGATAAAAAACTCATCAGTTAAGAATCTTCAACATAAAAATTTAGAACAATTAGAAGAAATTTATGCTAGCCTGGCTTGATGAAACAGAAAGGTCTTAAGTGCACAATGGAAAGTATGGAGATCTGGGATAATTCGTATCCCTGGGGGTATCCTGTTCCAAAGGGTAGTGCCCCCACAGAAAAGGCTCCCCCCCTTGGAACCACCAGTCGACATTGCTTTAGTGATGGCACCCTGAGGAGGCCCACTCTGTGGAACCGCATTGGTTGGTGGGAGGTTATCAGTTGCAGAAGGTGGTCTCGTAGGTACCCAAGTCCTAAGCCATGGAGCACTTTAAAGGTAAGAACCAACTCCTTGAAGCGCACTCAGAAGACCACCGGGAGCCAGTGCAGCTTGCGTAGGAGAGGTGTTACATGTGAGCACCATGTCGCTCCCAATATCACTCACACAGTTTTTGGGATTGAAGTAAAGCTTGTTCTTGAGAAGGCTACACTACCTCATAATGAACAAGTATCCCTCAACTTTTTTGACTTACTTTCAGTTGCACCTTAGTTACAACCAGTCTCAGCTATTACAATGCTACATTTGTAAATTGACAAGAAATTATAATTGGTGGAAAATCAAGTATAAATCAACCAGTATAATAAACAAGGATCATACAATGCCTAGACTGACTAGCAGGAACAATTAACGTGCTAGAGTTATTTTTTTTCAAAATCTATGCATCTTAAAGCCAGATTATCTTCACAACCATCTCTTCACAATGAAGATATCCATGCCCTTGCAGCTAGAGGTCCAACAAGTAGATAAATGGTCTTCTTTGTGTGACTTCCTGATCCAATGCTCAGAAGCAAAACCAGGCTTTCAAGGTCTTCAGAACATCAACAGGGTTGCCTGAATCTTGGGAGAATGCTGCTCAAATGGGAAAATGATGAAGTAAGCATGCTTCCTGAGACCTACTAGATTTATTTTATTTATTTATTTATTTTATTTTTGAATTTGTATACCGCCCTTCTCCCTGAGGACTCAGGGCGGTGAACAGCCAGATAAAAACATCAGATACAAATATTAAAACACATTTAAAAATATATATAGATTTGGCCCCATTAATTAAAACAATAAGCAAAACAGAACAATTAAAAAAGCCCTTAAAAAGAAATTAAGCCAGCCCGGCTTGTTGAAAAAAGAAAGTTTTAAGGGCACGGCGGAAGGCACTGAGGTCATGGATTCTCCTTATCTCAGGGGGCAACTGATTCCAGAGGGTAGGTGCCCCCACAGAGAAGGCCCTCCCCCTGGGGGTCACCAGCCTGCATTGTTTGGCTGATGGCACCCCGAGGAGGCCCTCTCTGTGGGAGCGCACGGGTCGGTGGGAGGTCGTCGGTGGCAGTAGGCGGTCTCGAAGATAGCTAAGCCCTATGCCATGGAGCGCTTTAAAGGTGATAACCAACACCTTGAAGTGCACCCGGAACACCACCGGGAGCCAGTGCAGTTCACGCAGGAGCGGTGTTACATGGGAGCGCCACACTGCTCCCGTCACTACCCGCGCTGCTGCGTTCTGGACCAGTTGGAGCCTCCGGGTGCTCCTCAAGGGGAGCCCCATGTAGAGAGCATTGCAGTAATCAAGGCGAGAGGTCACGAGGGCATGAGTGACTGTGCACAAGGAATCCCGATCAAGAAAGGGCCGCAACTGGCGGATCAGGCGAACCTGATAAAAGGTCCCCCTTTTATACTAGATGTTATCATTTCATAGAAGGGACTCAAAGCATGCCCAGTCTTGTTAGATGTCATGGAACGAGCCCCAATAACTGGAGATAGATGACTCACCTGGGCCATTCCAAAGAGTCAGAGCACTGACCTTGAGGGAAATAGGCAAGAATAACCACATAAGTAAAGAACACTGAAACTCTCCTTACATTCTGAGAAAGAAGAAGAGACAGGTTCCTCCTTGATAATAGGTAGGAGAGGTAAATCAGGGTTGCAAGATTCTATTACAATAGCTTATCTCTATAAGTTCAATAACTCTAATCTTTCTATTGAGCCAGTTTCCTTCCAGGGTTGACAGCCATGAAGGGCTTTAGAGGTGATAAGCAACATTTTGAATTGTATTTGAAAGCCTACAGGAAGCTAGCGCAGCTGACAAAGTAATGATGGCCTGTCACCCTGTCTTCTGAACCAACTATGGCTTCAATCTAGAGTTTTTTTTCAGGCAGGAGATGACTAATGTAGTTTATTAAGATAGGAGGTGACTAAAGCATGAATGATAATGAGTAGAGTAGCCGAAAGGTAAACAAATTGAGCAATAGATCTCCCAGGGGAGTGCAACTCCATCCAGAGCTAAAAATTGAAAGTCCCCATATCCAGATTCACAGTCATTCAAGGCTGTTTAGGTTAAGCTATGGGCTCCACTTCAGATCTAGGATAACTCATCCCATCATCCTTAATAATTAGAATAGAATGGAAGAAAAAAGAAAGGAAAATTGAAGATTTTCAGAATGCAAATACCTGGAATAAAATTGCTTGTAAAAGACTTGACATTTGAAATACTATTTTCCTATTTTGCATAATGAACTGTTCATTGAAATGAGAATGAGAATATTCAAAGTCAGTTCTATTATTCAAATACAGCAATACAGATATTTCCTCAGAGGAAATAGAAGTATATGGGATGATTCACCCAGGGTTTCTCGCTTGGGGCAAATCGGCCTGCGTGAGATGACCGGGGTGAATCAGGTGGAGTAAATTGGCTGCAGCCAGTTGTCCTAAATCTGAAATGGAGCCCACACAGTAACTAAAACAGTATTGAATAACTATGAATTTTAGGCTTGTGTGGATGTTTATTAAAAGTAAAAGGAAATATTTACTTTCTACCACTGACATTCTTACACTTACTTTGCTACTGTAAGATTTAAATATTCCCTCTCAGTGTTAAACATTACCAGTAAGCAGTAATTATATAACAGATAAACACTGAGAAACTGTAAAGTGTATTTATCAATACAGTCATTGAAAGTATAGGAACAAAATGCAGACCATCAAAATAAACTTTTCTGTTTCTCAGTAATGGCTGGGGAATTCTAGGAATTGACATCCAGACATCTGAAATTTGACATTTGCTAAGATTGAGAAACTATATTACATAAAGGCCTCTATCAGCAGACAGAAATATCACTAGCGGTATCCAAAGAAAACCCTACAATTTTTTGCATGCATTGTAAATTACCACCAAGGAGAAGAAGTTAGTAGATCAGTAACCTCATTCCATCTACAGAAAACTGCCCAGAAACAGGATTTCCATTATGTTTTTAAGTGAAGAGCTCCTTGAGTGATCTAAGATCTGTGATGATAGACTGAAGATGTGTTGGATAAAGCAAACAAAGAAAAGAAAGGCAGAAAAAATCCATACACCTTTTTCTTGGCTGATAAGTTGGATTTAGGCTATACAGTAGCAGTAAATCTCTCCTTCCACATCACGCCATTTCTCCTCAAACCTCTGCTAGTTTTATGGGTCACAAGACTTTTTGTTGTTGTTGCTGTGGCTACATAACAATAACAGACGCTTTAAAAAAATACTTCATACAACACATAATTCATGTGTGCAAATTAATGACAAAAAACCATGGTGATAGTATCTAATAGCTTCGCTGGCTTTTAAAGGTGATTAAATATATTTATGGAGGCGAATAGATCTATCAACAGCTGTTAACCATAATTGTTAAATGAACTTCAAGTTTCAGGAACAATATGTCTCTATCATTTATAATGGTGGGCAATAGTGGAGTGGAACTCATGTCTTTATGTCCTACTTCCCAGTTGCACCTGGTCAGACTCGCGAGACATTTGATCTGATCCATCAAGGCTCTTACGTTTTTTTACAGCATTAGCGAAGCAAGTAATTGTCAATTTTGAGTAGAGACAAGTACAAGATGAATTGATCAAAAGTTAAATAGACAGTTTGATTTTTTACAGATGTTCACTTATCAGAACTCAAGGGTTTGGACAAGGAAATGCGCTTAAACATTAATTCAAGCGTACTAGTAAATGATGTTGTGCTTGTAATTATCACAGACAAGATCACCATATGTACATGCTGCTAGATTACATGCTATGAGAATTATTATATATTAACTAATTTAAATTTTTTGTTTGTTATCCTCTGAGTAAATAAACCAGCATCCTATCATCTTACCCAAATGTTAAATCTGCCACATGAAATCTGAATACTTTTAAACCCATTATAAATTCACTTTGCCACTTCGGTAAGGTATTAATAAATTAGTAAAGGATAGCATGAGTCAATTTGGAGTCAGGTGGTATCCAACCTGGAAAGACCAAACTGCCCTACAAAAAAAGGTCAAATGAAGAACTGAAAAGAGACACATTTATGAAGACACAATCTATATAAATAAAAATGTAAATGTCCGTTTGTACATAACCGCATATCTCCGAAAGTTCTTCACCGATTGCTTTCAAATTTTGACACAACATTGCATTTGACTACGGGCGTGTTTATATATACCTATATTATAAACATGTCACACCTGTGACAGGTAAAAACATGAAAAACATTGGAAAACACTGAAAGACATTGACAAACATTGAAAAACATTGAAAAGTAGCGCCACCTGCTGGACGTAAAACCAACACACCAACATTTTACCACATGAATTCTGAAAATTAAATCACAAATTTTTCACTAGGTATAATTCCAAAACATATCAACAAAAAAAAAAAAATCAGCAGTCCAGATACAGAAGACTCAGGTAGCACATACATTTACATGTTTAAAAATGCTATAAAAATTGTTGCTCTGTTCTCTGAGGAAACATACTACACCACAGCTGCAGTTGTGTTTTTACTGAATGAAATGTCTAAAAATGGGCATGAATTTTGAAAATTAAATCACAAATTTTTTACTAGATATAATTCCAAAATATATCAACAAAAAAATATCAGCAGTCCAGATACAGAAGGCTCAGGTAGTCCTCGACTTGCAACAATTCACTTACTGACTATTCGAAGTTACAACATTACTGAAAAAAGTGACTTATTACCATTTTTCATGCTTATGACCATTGCAGCATCCCCATGGTTATGTGATTTACATTCAGCTGCTTGACAACTGATTTACATTTATGACGGTTGTACTGTTCCTGGGTCATGTGATCACTTTTTGCAACCTTCTGACAAGCAAAGTTAATGGAGAAACCAGATTCACTTAACAACAGGGTTACTAATTTAACAACTGCTGTGATTCACTTAACAAATGTGGCAACAAAAAAAAGTGGTAAAATGGGGCAAAACTCACTTAAGAAATTTCTCACTTAGCAACGTAGATTTTGGTTTCAGTTGTAGTTGTAAATTAAGGACTACCTGTATTAAAGATTGATTGGATTCAATTGGAAAGATTTAAAGAGCTCAAAACCAGATAAGAAAAATATAGTGCTACAAACATAGCAATAGAAACTTAGATATAGAAATTCATAATTCTATAAAATATAAATAGTTGTAAATTAAAGTAATGGGCTCTAGCTTAAGATAGGTAGGAGAGTAGAAACAAATATATTGTTAACATAACATGCTGTGGTGCGGAGAGCTGCAAAGGCCTGGCCTGAAAAGGTAAGGGCGATGGCGGGGGATGCAGAAGAGGCCGGGCCAGAGACAGAGATAAACAGAGAGAGAGGGAGAGAGATACATAGAGAAATACAGAGAGACTGGGGAGAGGGGGGAGAGACACATACAGAGATACAGAGAGAGAGGGTGGGAGAGAGAGAGACAGAGAGAGAGAGAGACAGAGAGAGGGGGAGAGAGAGAGACATAGAGAGATACAGAGGGGGGAGAGAGACAGACAGAGAGAGATACAGAGAGAGGGGGAGAGAGACAGACATAGAGAGAAACAGAGAGAGGGGGAGAGAGAGACACAAAGAGAGATACAGAGGGGGAGAGAGAGACATAGATAGATACAGAGGGGGGGAGAGAGAGACATAGAGAGATACAGAGGGGAGAGAGAGAGAGAGACAGAGAGAGATACAGAGAGAGAGGGGAAGAGAGAGACAGAGATACAGAGAGAGGGGGAGAGAAAGACACATAGAGAGATACAGAGGGGGGAGAGAGAGAGAGACAGAGAGCGATACAGATGGGGGAGAGAGAGAGACATAGAGAGATACAAAGAGAGAGGGGGAGACAGAGAGGGAGGATTTTGTGGTTCCCATTGTTTTTTAGCAACCGGTTCTCTGCCCTAATCACCAGCTGTGTAGGCATGGCTCGGGGGCTGTCATATGACTGATGAAAGTGAGTGACGTTGAGTTGGCCATGCCCACCAAATGTTGGAACTTCAGCCTCGCTCTTTTAGCCCAGGGGAAGCACCAGACTGGACCACAGCAACGCGTGGCCTGGTACAGCTAGTATCTTCATAAATGGCTTAGATGAGGGAATAGAAGGGGAGCTCATCAAATTTGGTGATGAGACTAAGTTGGCAGGAATAGCCAATATTCCAGAAAACAAGCTCAGGATCCAAAATGATCTTGACAGACTTGAACAATGGGGCCTATCCAACAAAATAAAATTTAATGTGGAGAAAAGCAAGTTTTTACACTCAGGTAGGAAAAACCAAAGGTACAAGTACATTTTGGCAAAAGCTGGCTCAAAAATAGTAATTGTGAGAGGGACCTTGGAGTCCTGGTAGACAATCACTTAAATATTAGCCAGCAGTGTGCAGCAACAATCAAAAAAAGTTAATACAAACCTTGGTTGTATAAATAGAGGTATAGAATCAAAATCAGATGAAGTATTAGTACCCCAAACAAGACTATACCTGGAATACTGGAGAAAAATAGAAGCAGAATAACAGAATCTTCTAGTCCAACCCTTGCTTAGGTAGGAAACCCTACACCACTTCAGACAAATGGTTATCCAATATCTTCTTAAAAACTTCCAGTGTTGGAGCATTCACAACTTCTGGAGGCAAGTTGTTCCACTGATTAATTGTTCTAACTGTCAGGAAATTTCTCCTTAGTTCTAGGTTGCTTCTCTCCTTGATTAGTTTCCACCCATAGCTTCTTGTCCTGCCCTCAGATACTTTGAAGAATAGCTTGACTCCCTCTTCTTTGTGGCAGCCCCTGAGATATTGGAACACTGCTATCATGCCACCACTGCTATCATCTCAACCCCTGACATATTGGAACACTGCTATCATGCTTTTTAATGAAAAGTAGTTCTTTTCATTAAACTAGACATACCCAGTTCCTGCAGTCGTTCTTCATATGTTTTAGCCTCCAGTCCCTTAATCATTTTTGTTGCTGCACCCAGTTTTGGTCACCACATTACAAAAAAGATGTTGAGACTTTGGAAAAAGTTGCAGAAAAGAGTTGCAGAATTAGAATGATTAAAGGTCTGGACACTAAAAGATATGAAGAACGGTAGCGGGACTTGAGTATGGCTAGTCTAGAGAAAAGAAGGACTAGGGGTGACATTATAGCAGTATTCCAGTATTTCAGGGGCTGCAAAGAAGAGGGAGTCAATTTATTTTCCAAAGCACCAGAAAGCAAGACAAGAAACAATGGAAGGATAGAAGCAACCTGGAATTAAGGAGAAACTTCCTAACTGTGAGAACAATTAACGAGAGGAACAGCTTGCCTTCAGAAGTTGTGGATGATTCATCACTGGAGGTTTTAAAGAAGAGACTGGACAGCCATTTTTCTGAAATGGTATAGGGTCTCCTGCTTGACTCCCTCTTGAGAGTTGGATTAGAAGATCTCCAAGGACCCTTCCAGCTTTATTCTGATTGAAATTGAAATTTAAAAAGTATTACATGGTCAGTACATTAAAAAAAATACCAGGCAAAACTAATAACAACAAGACCCAGCAATGACCCAGCAGGAAAGCTGAAGAAAGACAGAGGGACTAATTCTGACTGCACAAGGCAAACCTTAATTTTAAAAAATGGCAATAGCACTTAGACTTACAGTATATACCGCTTCATAGTCCTCTCTAAGCGGTTTACAGAGTCAGCATATTGCCCCAACAATCTGGATCCTCATTACTGCATTCTAAGCACTGCACCAGCACGCCTCTAAATACATACAAAGTCAGAATTGAGAAGACAGCAACAAACAGCAAATGCATCCTCTCCAAAGAACTTGAAGTGGACCACCTGGCCTGGAAGGCTGGCAAGGACTGGGAAGGGTTCAAAGATTTTAAAAGGTTGGTATAACTCATTCTTAGTTGTTGTTTTTCTTTAGAAAGTCATTTAAGTAGAAAAGCCAACCAAAAAGCCACCATAAGGTCTGTTGAGCATCTACTTTAGAGATAAGAAAGTCTGCATCTATAAATGTAGCTTGTACTCCTTGGGAAGAAAACAACTACTTGTCTGGCGTATGCAAAATGTCTGCAGTCTCATAAAATGTTATCCTTTTTCTTTATCTTGTTAGCATAATGTGGGGCTTCATTAAGCAACCAGATGAATCATACAGTAATTGGATGTAATGAATTTAATTTTGTAATTTCTTCTCCCTAATGAAACAAGGACATATTTTATAAACAGGCAAAGTATTGTTTTGAGTTATGGACATTAAGCTAGCATTTGACCAGAAATGCATAACTGATGACTGACAGCTCTTTTTTATTTGACCTCTTGCTTTTTTTAAATTTTTATTTACAAGGGCAAAGAATAAAGCCATCTTGGAGGAAAATTTGCTTCTGTTCAGAAAAGGAGAACTCAGTTCCATTTGGCTTTCCTTTTGTTCCAGTTGTCAGTCAGCTATCATTCTCCTAGATTGTGGAAGAAAGAAAAAATAAGATGCTTAAGAATTCTTGGTTTTCTTTTCTGTCCCCATTCTTTTATTTTCTTTTTGATATGTCTGTCTGTCTGTCTCTGTCTCTCTGTCTTTTGGAAGTTCAGGGCCCAAGCATGTCTGCAGGGAAGGGTTGTATGTACATTTGCATGATAATGGCCACCATGTTGATTTTTTGACATCCATAAGGATACCCATGAATGGTCCTGATTAATATTAATAATATTATTATTATTTAGAATTAGAATTAATAATTCCTGATACAGGCTAGGCAAAAAAAAAAAAAGAAATATAGGTAGTTCATTTAGTGACCATTCAAAGTTACAACAGCACAGCACTGAAAAAAGTGACTTATGACCATTTTGCACACTTACGACCATTGCAGCATCTCCATGGTCAACTGGTTCATATTTAAGATGGTTGCAGAGGGTCATGTGATCTTCTTTTGCAGCATTTCTGATAAGCAAAGTGAATGGGAAAACCAGTTTCATTTAGCAACTGTGTTACTAACTTAACAACTGCAGTGATTCACTTAACAACTGTGGCAAGGAAGGTCATAAAATTAGGCAAAACTCACAACAAATGTCTCACTTAACAACTTCAATTTTGGACTCAAATGTCTCACTTAGAAACATCTATTTCTGTATAGTTTCTGTATATCTCTAAGGGATATGTTATCTACCATGGAATCACAAGAGTCAAAATAGTCAGAAGAAAATATAAGATAAGAATTGAAATATAAATGTTGATAATTATACTATTTAAACAAAATCAACAATAGCTAGAGAGATGGATAAATGACGTGCATGAGTTCTAAACTATATAAATTAAATGAACTGTTATCCAGTATATTATTTCTAACTATATTTTCCCTATATCTACATCTTTAAAAGGTTTTCTGTCCTAAAATAACTATTTAGTAGGTGTTTTGCTGCATTTTTTTAAAGTCAAGAATACTTTGCAAAATTAGGAAACGTCTACAATTTAATGGATCTCCTTTACAATCTGCCTAATAGCGTGGGGATGACGTTGGATCAGATTATACCAGAGTTTACTAAATCCTATCTCGCTAAAAAAGTAAGTTGATTTAAGCCAACACAATTGAATGACAATTCAACTCACTATGATCACTAACAGATGAAAATCTCAAAGACAGACTGCAACCTTACGTATTTGTTCTGCAAGTTGGGCTGCTGCCTTGTTGATCATCTTCTACAATGGTCCTTCCGCCTCCTTGTTTGTCCTTGCAAAGATAGTGAGTATAATGATAAAACAGTATTTGAGATATCAATAACTGGGGCCTAATTAGTGTCAAGCCAGCAGGTTTTAATTGCATAACTGAAATGCACCTCTAGATGAGTTCTTTCTATTGTAACTTGACTACCCATCTCAATGCTGATTAATAGGAGCGAAGCTAAAAACTAAAATGCAGTTAATTTATTGTAAGTTTTATTAGGCATATAAAAGGATACCAGGAATGACTAGCTATTCGTTGCTAGAGAAACATTTCATCTATGACTCATGCCAGATTCCTTACAGATTAAGCTTGTTAATTTTACTTACTACAAACATTCTTCTCAGCACTGCTGAAGCAAGGTCCATGAGCTCTTGTCTAAAATGGATGTATGAAAAGAACCAGCCCCCCTCCTTTCGGGTCGTTCTCCCCACCCCCGACAACAGTTACATTAACTACTTTGTCCTTTTAATTCATCTAATTACACATGAGGGAATATAGAAAAGAGAAAGAGAGGGAGGGAGGAAGAGGGAGAGAGATAGACCATTTACAGGCTGTGTCTTTAGTTGTTTTTCTGCAATGACACCAAGCCTATGCTTTTGTGCTCTTTTCTCGTTGTTGTTGTCTTATTAGGGTTCTTTTGTTCAGTGAGACGAACTAAAGCCATTTTCAGCAGCCAGCAAGATGAAACAGTTTCAATAAGGACACAATGTACTTGTTTAAATTACCTTTCAAAATGCTTGAAACCATTAAGGGGGTGGTGCTGCAAATAATTTTTTTTAAAGCAGGGGTTTTTTTTTCTTTATAGTTATAATGTTTTGCCCTAATAACAGCTTTTATTTTATTATAATCCATTAGTTGACAATATTATTCTCTGGAATATTCGGCAACAATTTTGTTATTACATCACACTTGGAGCACTTACTCACAGGGCTGGAAACTACAAATCTTCATCTAATACGCTTTCAATTTTGTTAAAATCTGTATTTAACTGGTTTCACTGAGAAACATCTTGGAGAAAAGATGCTTTTAATTCACCGCTGATTAGCTTAACGTTTGTGCCCGCTCAGGAACCACAGGACGTCTCTCTCTTTCTCTTGTTCTTTTTTGGGTATGCCATCCTTGCAATGATCTTGTGGAGCTCATTTTATTTAGTATTTTCACTTTCTTAGAATGAGGAAGCCTAATCCTGATCTTCCTATGGCTTTAGAACCATTAGCTTTTCTATGAAATGGAATACTTTAAAACTTGGTTAGTAAAAATAAGAGTCTAAGTCTGATATTCTCTTCTCCCTCTACAGCTTCTTTTTAGTTGTTATGCTGTGCTTTTAAGATTTTAAGGCTAAGAGCAGGGACTTATTATCAATATGTGTAACTGTGGAAGCTTTTCCTGTTTGGAGATTTCTTTGCCTTTAATGCTTTTGTTTATTTTGGCTTGAGAACAGAATACAAATGATTCCAATAAAATATTGAAATAATTTGTTCAATGAGAGAAACATTTTCCCATTTAAAATGACACCAACCACAGCTATCAGGTTTTATGAAGAATAATTGATCTTCCTGATTGACAATAATCTGTTAACATCATCATACAATAGTTTTGAAATTTCTCTTCAAAATAAGAAAAAGATTTATTCATCTTATCATGACATCATTAAGTTTTTTAAAATTATTCCTTCACATATTGAGTCAATGTATTGTACATAAAGTGGATGGGTTGAAGGGAGAAGAATTGTTTTGTGCCTTCTAAGCTAATCTTCAGGATATCTTTTGGCACTGAAACAAGCCAACTTCATTTAGATTTTAAATTCTACAAACTTCTTCTGCTTAATAGCCAGGAAGGCACCAGCAGTTCTTGGAATATTTCATCCATGGAATGATTGATTTCCTTATCCTACCACATGGTTATGCCTGAAATGAATAGAAAGAAGTTTGAAACATTAAGCCAAATATTGATGATGATAATGAAGAAACTTTTACAAAGACAAAACATATGGAAAGACAAATCTTTCTGAAAAAGAAACAACACGGCTCATGCCTTTCATAAAGAATATGATAAGAGCGAACCATACACTATTCAAAAATATTTAAGAAAGGCTTACATCAAACAGTCCTCAATATATATACTTTATTATGAAAAGACAAGGAAGGGTTGAAAAGATTTTCTAAGGGATTAATAGCTACTTAAACAAGAAACAAGGACTGGAAATAAATAAATGGTCAGTTCCTACAATGAAGAAGGTGTGCAGTTTTTAACTTTCCAAAAATGATCAATGATTTGGGTTAGATGGCCATATTTGGAAATGTATCTATGTTAAAAAAGAGTAAAAGAATGTTGAAGGGATATTTCTATCTGGTAAGGGAGGCAATTTAAAAGTAAAAAATCTGATTAAATATAAGTATTTATAAAATTATCACATCGATCTATTTAATCTTAGAATCTGAACTGGTAGCAACTGATTGGAAAAGCTGTAATACAAAATGTAGGGAAATCAGAAATTGGAACTTCTACATTAAAACACAATTGCCATCTCTTTGGCTATTACTGGTATTACTGGCTATAACGTGTTTATAACTACTGATAGTGCAACTTTTCTCTGATAGTTATATAGGTGAAAGTTACCACACTTCAAAATAACATTACAGAGACAGAAAGGAAACCGCTACCCAAAAAAAGGGAGGCTGTCAAAATTATTCTCTGAGAAAATGTCATTTTTGTAGTAAGCAGAAAAGCCCAAAGATAAGTAGAAGAACTGGATATTATTGCATTAAATGATGCATTGTACTGAGACAGTGAATAGGACAATAATTTTTTTTTCTCTCTCTCTCATAATAGTGGGACCCTGAGTTCTTCAATGGGATTAGTAAAGTCTAGTGGAGTCCACTATTCCAAGCGGAGAAGATGTAGAAATAATTTTCAAAATAGTAACACATTCACATCCGTGCCAGTTTTTAATTAAAAGTTTCTGTAATTTTAATACAACTCCCTAAGGGAGAAAACTCTTTGACTGAATTATTTGATTGATTTCATTACTGATTTTTTTTTTCCATTGGTTTCCATGACTCAAATATTTGGAAGGTCCAGAAAACTTTTGTGGGATTCATCAGGGATCCAAGAGTCCTCAGCAATCATAGTAACCCAATGTGGGGATTAGACCCCTTTTCCACTTGGTTGATCAAAACTGGTCGAGAGAGAAAAAACTAAGAAGTGGATGTGAGCTGTAGTCAATGCCTCTCAGAGGAAGAGGAAATATCTGAAGTCCTTAAAGGGGGCTGGTTTACCTACTGTTTAAGAAACCTAGATCTAAGATCTAAGATCTAACTTACACTATAATTATTTTTCTATCTCTAACCTTCCTTTTGGGGAAAAGTTATTGAGACAGTGGTGGGGCTGTAACTGCCAAGAGCTCTGGAGAATATGGATTAAATGGCAGCCTGACTTCAGAGCTGACCGTGGTCACTTTCAGGGCTTGGGACAAGGAAGCTCTCAGCAGTGGTGGGATTCAACTGGTGTAACAACCGGTTCGCTTTGCACATGTTTTGCACACGCACCAAACGGTCAATCCGTGCACACGCAGTACATTTGAAAACAGCATCTTCTACTGCAGCTCCAGTGAATAAAACAGCTGAAGTGCAGCAATCCGCGGTGCCACACTGATCAGCTGGCCTTCAAACAAAGGAAAGAAAGGTAAGTATAGTGCAGGGGCGGGCAGGCGGATGGGCCCAGCTGATCGTTGGAGCTACCAGTACGCCCGCACCGGTCCGAACCAACAGAATCCCACCCCTGGCTCTCAGGGTTTTGATGGGGGAAAAAACAGGCTCAGACTCCACCTAGAGAGGATGATTGATTCTGGGACTGCATCCTCTATGGCGCTACATGAGACTGAGCCTTCTCAAAAATATCAGGCTCACAGTATAGGTAGTCCTTGACACATGACCACAATTGAGTCCAAAATTTCTGTTGTTAAGTAAGATACTTGTTAAGTGAGTTTTGCCCCATTTTACAACCTTTCTTGTCTCCGTGTTAAGTGAAATACTGCAGTTGATAAGTTAGTAACTTGGTTGTTAAGTGAATCAGGCTTCCTCATTGACTTTGCTTGTCAAAGGTCCCAAAAGGGGAGCCTTGGTACTACAGTGGTTTAAAGCACCCTGTTATTAACACAGCTGCCTGCAATTTACTGCTGGTTCGAATCTCTCCAAGGCTCAAGGTTGACTCAGCCTTCCATCCTTTCTAAGGTAGGTTAAATGAGGACCCAGTTTGTGGGGGCAATAAGCTGACTTTGTATAAAATATACAAAAGTATGAAGGCTATTGCTGAGCACATTGTAAGCCGCCCTGAGTCTCCGGAGAAGGGCGGCATATAAATCAAATTAAAAAAAAAACAAAAAAAAACCATGACCTTGGGACACAGCAATGGTCATAAGTATGAACCAGTTGCCAAGCATCTGAATTTTGATTGCATGATCATGGGGATGCTGCAAAGGTCTTAACTGTAAAAAACTGTCATAAGTCACTTTTTTCACTGCCATTGTAACTTTGCACAGTCACTAAATTGACTGTTGTAAGTTGAAGATTACCTGTAAACTATAGAAATAGTTTGCCATTAACAATCTTCCTTTTTTTTTTTATCTTTGTACTGTAGTCTCTACTATTCCCTGGTAAACTATGTTCAAAAATTAACCAGGCCTGATCCCATTTTGCTTCTGATCCCAGGGAAGGTTGTCTAGGTGAAAAATCCAGGATTTAAAATCTAAAATTTAATACAGCTGAGACAAGGAAAAAAGGTAAAAAAAAGAAATATAAGATAGACTAACACTGGGCTGGCAACATTTCGGCAGCTGCATTGAGAAGGTTTGAAGAGTTTGTCTGTATCCTACCATGGGAACCACCTGGAATTGTGCCTTCCTGCTTCCTTTCAAAAGTGGCATTTTCCAACTTGTGCCAACCTCCCTTTTCTCCACTGCACTTTAATTTGATCTCAGCAATGTCTGTGCTCCTAATCTTTGTACATTGCTGCCAGGAACCAGGACACTAGTTAGTGCTCTCCCTGGTCCTTTTCAGAACATCTGTGGCTGAGGAGCTTATTGACTGTAATCAAATAATACATGGCTTCTTATGAATTCTTTGATTGTAGTATGTTTTAGGATAAAGGCCACTAGCTTCTAGGCTAAATATCAAAATATTCTAAGAAACACAATCAATCTTAAGGTTGCCATAAATGAAACCTCTAGCAGAATATTCCCAATCTTAATTTTTTTTTCTATGAACACACGAAAATGTAGATTTCTGTAGCCAAGCTATAGCCAGTCCACAGATTATTCTAGTAAACCTAGGCTTGAGTTAGATAATACATCTCAGTATTTTCATACTGCCTTAAATTTGGGTACCTTACACTTAAGGTCTGAAATTATAGCATCTGAAGGACAGGATTATGTAAAATAATATATATTTTACATATTTCAAATTTTCCATGACATCTGGGGATTTTTACCAACTAGGAAGAGAATTGATTTGTCCTAAATCTACAATGGTTCTGTCAGTAGTGGTGATTTCTACACTGTTCTGCATATCCTATTTTTTTCATAACGATAATGCTGTTGCTGTTGTTAGATTTTTATCCCACCTTTATATTAGGGCGATTCAAGGTGGTGAACATACCTATTTTCCCCAGACTAAATGTTAGCATGTTTATGATTAATTGTGATATACTTTAATGCTGGGACAATTAAGCTAAATTCCAATAAATAATAAAATGGTAAGGTTTAGCAGCTTTTTATCTACGTATTCTACAGGACAATTCAGCATCATCAACTATTCTTTTATTCGCTATATCTACATGTTGTTCAATATATGAACCTATTAGAAGGAAAGTTCTTTTTCATGGCAACATGCTGACAAAACCTAGTGCATTGTTCAACAAATGATACATTTTAATCCACAATATGATTTCAGACTTCTCTAATTTGGTGGTCTTCAATTATAAATGGATTCCATCAAATTGTATGTATATTAACTTGTACCGGTAGTCCTCAACTTACAATAATACTTTCAATGACTGTTTGTAGTTACAGTGGTAATGGAAAAGTAACCTATGACAATTTTTCACATTTACAACCATTGATCATGTGATCAAAATCCAGACTTTTGATTCCCGTGATCATGTGATCAAAATTCAGACTTTTGGCAACTGGCACGTATTTATGACGGTTTCCCAGGATCCTGTGATCCCCTTTTGTGAACGTCTGACAAGGAAAGCCAATGGAGAAGCCAGATTCACTTAAAAACTGTGTTAGTAACTTAATAACTGCAGTGATTCACATAACAACTGTGGCAAGAAAAGTTGTAAAATGGGGCAAAATTCACTGAATTTGCTGAGCAACAGAAAATTTGGTTTCAATTGTTGTCATAAGTCGAGGACTACTATAATTTGGTTGCAATACCAATTTGGAATATCTAAGGTACCAATGTTTTGTTGGTCTAAACAGTTTTTTAAAAGGCTTTATTTTGTTCTTAACGTAACAGGTTTTAAAATAAATCATGGCAATTTCCTATTATGTCTCATTGTTGTTTATCAGATAATTATAATGTTGAAGAGAAGTTATATTTGAAAATAATAAAGGAATTCAAAACATGATTTTTTTTCATAATTTGAGAGTATATTTTATTATTTCTATTGCTCTAACAGACAACTAATATTTTTTTCTTTCAGAGTTTATCTGTCTGTACGTGTGTTTGAGTATTTTAAGGGAACATAGCAAATTACACAAATGGCAGCTAGTCAAAAAGATTTCAATACCTTCACAAAATTTAGGTTTTTAACCAAATTTGTACTTTTCTCTGAAAGGCTTTGCTCATGCAAATATAGAGAAGCCATAGAGAACGAGAATAAATAGCTCTTTTGATATTCTTTGGCTAAGGTCAGCCTTTTACTGAACCAAAACGAAGTCCATTTGGGGCACTGTTGCCTCCATGTGTTTGACCACTGAAGGCCATGTGTAGCCATTAGAAATAAAAGCAAAATCAATAGGGTTTCATTAAAACAGCAAGCAATCAGAGCTACAGCACTTGCTTAATTACAGTTTCAGTAGCATTTGCTTTAATTGGAAAGAATAAAAGAAGTGAAGTGGAGTGAATGAAGAAATTAGCATATCTATCACTGTTGTCACAATGTACCATGGCCTTAAAACGCTGTTTGCTCTTTAGTATCTCGGGAGCTTTGTGGAACTCTGGGGGGCGGGAGAAATAGGGAAAGCCAATTAGCAAATAATCAGATTGCACCTTTGTGAAATTCTAATTAAAGTTTCTTATAATGTTGAGAATGTGCTTTTAAACCTCTTTATTAGATATAATTTAGAACATATTTGTTCATTATAATGGTGGGACATAATGCATAGAGGACATGAATAGCAAAGCCAGCTCTTTATAGTTTGGTGTTTGCTATGTATCTCCGATAAGGAATGCCTTTCATATCTGTAAAGTTAGGCTAGTAACTCAGCACCCTATAAAATTAGAAGAATAATTAGAAGAATAATATTTATTATGATCTGAGACTAGGAGCCTACAAAGATGCTATCAGAGATAAACAATGCCCGACCCATGAACTAAAAAGGAAAAAAGAGAGGCAAAGAAAATCGTAAGCATATTATATGTATAAGTATAAAAGCTGTGACCCAGCAGCTAGGTGTCTCAGTGAAAGATTTATTTTAAAATCATTTATTTCTTTGTTAGCTTAGAGTCATGGAACTAGAGGGATTCCTGCAGACATGTAGTTCAATAGTTTGCTTAACGCACACACTGCAGTATAGAAAATTAACTCTTTAAAATTAACTAACTATTCTTCACATTTTTCCTATGTAGAGATTTCAAGCTTCTTCTAAATTCAGAACATATGCTTTAATGAAAGTTTGGCATATTGAGGTTCTGTGTTCCTGTAGAAAAGCAGGTAGTCCTTTTATTTAAAAAATAATAATAACACAGCCCTAGTTTTTTTTTTTTTTTTTTTTTTTTTGTTTTCAGTTCATTAATCCCATGCACATTTGACTTAGGTTTAACCTTCCTGATGCTGTGTTTCATTTTGCCTCACAATACTGTCTTATTTAGCATTTAGGAATGTTACCTGTTAAATTAATATTACTTAATTTATCAGATTATTGAGGAATATAGAAGAGACAGTTGACTCCTTGTTTCTGAGACAAAAAGTGTTAAAAAGGACAGGGTAATTGTCAAAAAACCATGAAGCCTATAAAACTTAGAGTACCTTTTTCATCAGAACTTCACCAACGAGATAGACTAGAAGAATCTCCAGCAGAACTGTTGCACAAAATAAAATAAGAAAAAGCCGCTAGCAAATAATTGTATTACATTTGTTTGGATCAATGATATGCCATCTTCATCAAAGACCAGTGTCTGTGTTTATATAGAATTTTGGGGGTGGGGGAGACATGAGGTATGGCTTAAATGCGGGATGGCTACCAATGAGATGTCTTTTTTAGCTTATGTCTGGATGAAAATTGAATAATATCATGATTATTCAATTATCAATTCCTTAACATAATCATTAATTTATTAATTAATTGGCATGCTTTATATGATTGCATATTAAATATGCAAACATATAAAGCATGCTAATCAATCAATCAATTAATTAATTAATTAATTAATTATTATGTTAAGGAATTGATAATTGAATAATCATGATATTACAGGTAGTCCTCGACATACAACATTTCATTTAGTGACCACTCAAAGTTACAACGGCACTGAAAAAAGTGATATCACCATTTTTCACACTTACGACCTTTGCAGCATCCCATGATCAGGTGATCAAAATTCAGATGCTTGGCAACTGGTTCATATTTATGACGGCCAGATTCCCTTAACAATCGAGTTACTAATAGTTCAACTGCAAAAATTCACTTAATAACTGAGGCAAGAAATGTGGGGCAAAACTCACTTAACTAATCTCTCCCTTAAACACAAAAGTTTTGGGCTCAATAATGGTCGTAAGTCGAGGACTACCTGTATTCAATTTTCATCCATGCATAAACTGACAGCCATCTGCCACTTAAGCCATAACTCATGTCTCCTCCCCCAAAATATTCTATATAAACAAATACCACTTTGGCACCATTTCTAAATGTCAATAGAGAAGGAGCCAACCTGATTTTACTTTTATTTTTTATTTTATTTTATTTGTCAAGAACGTATTAGGTAATATATATAAGCATGAGTTGAATACATAAAATAGATACAAATAGAGAAAACATTGGGACAGGGACGGTAGGCACCCTGGTGCTCTTATGCACACCCTTACAGACCTCTTAGGAATGGGGGGAAGTCAACAGTAGACAGTCTTAGGTTACAATTTTGGGGGTTTTGGGATGAAACCACAGAGTCAGATAGTGCATTCCAGGCATTGAGCACTCTGTTGCTGAAGTCATATTCTCTGCAATCGAGTTTGGAGCGGTTCACTTTAACTTTGTATCTATTGTGTGCTCGTGTATTGTTGTGGTTGAAGCTGAAGTAGTCATTGACAGGTAGGACATTTAGCAAATAATTTTATGAGCTACACTTAGGTCATATCAAAGGTGGAGTAGTTCTAGGTTTTTTAAGCTTTCCACCTTTAGCCTCCCATTCCCTTAACATCTCAGGGAATGTCAGCATCCTAATACCTTCCTACCCAGTTAGGCTGGATGGGCAAATCCTTCTCAGAGCACCCAGCCTTGAATGTAGCCAAGACTCAAGCCAGACAAATCTTTCTAACCAGCATCTTCTGAGCTCAGAAGCAAACTGTCATCGTTAATTCAGTAATGTTTGAGCTTCAGCAAAAAGCTATTCTTTTGAGGGCCAACTATTGAATTAGCAGTATATCATATGCAAAGTATGTAAAGCAGTGTATTCCTTTTGTTTTCATTACTAGATTTTTTCCCCCTCCTGATGTATTTATCATCAATGTAATATGAGTATGCCCTCCCATAGACCCAACAAATAGCCTCAACTAAAGCTTGCTCCACAAAGCAGCCGGGCTCATAATCAAATGTATGAAGTATACTTCAACCACCTAAGCAGTTAAAAACAATTTTTATTGAAAATATGCATTTGTAATGGCAAATGGAAAAGATTTCCTGTAATAGCAGTAACAGACCCATTTTCTAATAAGAACACACAATACAGTTTGATGACTGAAGCATCTGTATATAGTTAGATACAGCATTTCTGTACTGCAAGCTGCCAATTTATTTCAGCACTGAAAAGCTTGATTTATTGTTTGTAGCATTACCATCTGTTGTAGTTATTACAGAAATTATATAAAATCCTGTTAGTAAACACTTTGCCCCATTGTCTGTTGTTTTGATAATCACCCATAATAACATCTAGCATCAATATGGTCTTTAAACCCAATTTGGGAGTTAATGGAATAAGAGGAGGCAGTCAGTATATGCACTGGGGTAATGTCATTAGGAATGTTTGTGAAGAACAAATTAAATCAGTTGTAAATTGCACTCTCAAGTCAGCCAGAAAACCAGTCTTGTTCAGGAGAAGGGATTTATATTTTAACCTCGTGCAGAAAATGCACTTAAGCAGATTAAAATAAAATAGGGACTTCGTCGATGGATGTACATGGTAATTGCTGCAGCTCTAATGGCTTCCTGTTGGCTATGTCATGCAGTGGGCACAGCTATTTTAAAGTTAACCAGTGCTTGAGGTCATACTTTTACAGATTCAGCCATTAAACAGGGCTAGACATGTCACTAAATGGTTGATTATTCAAATGATGGAACCGCTCCAAATTTATCTATGTCCTATTTTGAACACAGAATTTTTTTTTTTTAAAGGGACAGTTCAAATAAATGCAGATGAAAATATTTCAAGTAGAAGTTAATGGCAGAATTATTTGGCGTTCTTATTTGCACTGCCTGGCAGATAAGCATGGTCTTACACATGGAAAACTACATGCCCTGCATATGTAGGATAGCTTTCTACAGGCTTTTGGCAGAAATGCCTTCTCTGTGTTTATAAATAAATTATACTAGAACAATTATATGAGAAATTATACAGGGATGCTTGTGATATAACATGAATCTGTCTGTCTGTCTGTCTATCTATCTATCTATCCATCCATCCATCCATCCATCCATCCATCCATCCATCCATCTATACCTACCTACCTGCCTACCTATATACCTACATACATACATACTGAAACACATGGACAGATATTCTGAGAGAGGAAAAGGGGGAGGTACAATGCATTCATTTGCAGCTGCATTTGAAAACAAGACGTTATGACTTTTGAAACATTTTGTGCTGTTGCCAAATCAGTTTTCATAAAGGCCCAAGTGGGCCATCCAGAAGATCTTGCTTTTTATTTGTGCCTAACAAAACTTCCACAAAGTAGTAGGTCTTTTTGACTCTCATGTGGGTGTTTTGGGAGGTCTAACTGCTAGAAATCCAGTGGTGATGTTTTCATTTCTTTCTTATTTTCTGAAGTTAGTTTAGAATAGAATTTATTGGCCAAGTGTGATTGGGCACACAGGGAATTTGTTCTCAATGTACATACAAACAGCAAAGTGATGAGTCATAGATCATAAATCTTAAGATACAAAGAAGTGATTATTCATAGTATACCAATAGAAGGAGGTAATAGGAAAGATGAAAAGAATAACAGCAATGCAGCCTACTACATGAGTAAATATTTTTAGGCATAAGACAGTGTTGTGGAGTTAAGTTTTTAGCAGGAAGTTGAAATAATTCAATTTCCTAAAAAGAAGTTTTTTAACGTATTAGGGAAAAGCTATTAAGGAGATAGCAAGATACAGATAAGGAAGGTCTCTCCCTTCCCTAATCATTGTTATACAAGCCATTGAGATACCTAAATAGTTCTCTGCAAATGACTTACTGATCTCTCTTGCAACCTATGTAATTGTTTAACATTTTTCATGAAATTAGACAGGAACTACATTATTTCTTCTATAACAGCCAGAAAGAAATTATTATAATTATTATGGTTTGTTCCATAGACAACCAAATGTTACGACTTGCCTTGGCACTTTTATCAACCTATTGAGTCTTTCCCAAGGATCCAGGATAGGTTATTGTTGTTAGTTGCGAAGTCGTGTCCAATCCATTGCAATCCCATGGACAACGTTGCTCCAGGCCTTCCTGTCCTCTACCATCCTCTGGAGTCCATTTAAGCTCATGCCTACTGCTTCAGTGACTCCATCCAGCCACGTCATTCTCTGTCATCCCCTTCTTCTTTTGCCCTCAATCTTTCCCAGCATTAGGCTCTTCTCCAGTAAGCCCTTCCTTCTCATTAATTAGGTGACCAAAATATTTGAGTTTCATCTTCAGGATCTATCCTTCTAAAGAGCAGTCAGGGTTGATCTCCTCTAGGACTGACCGGTTTGATTGCCTTGCACTCCAAGGGACTCACAGGAGTCTTCTCCAGCACCATAGTTCAAAGGCCTCAATTCTTTGGCACTCAGCCTTTCTTATAGTCCAACTTTCACAGCCATACATTGCAACTGGGGAAACCATGGCCTTGACTATATGCACTTTTGTTGGCAGGGTGATGTCTCTGCTTTTTAGAATGCTGCCATAACTTTCCTCCCTAGGAGCAAGCGTCTTTTAATTTCTTGACTGCAGTCCCCATCTGTGGTGATCTTGGAGCCCAGGAAAATAAAATCTGTCACTACTTCCATTTCTTCCCCATCTATTTGCCAGGAATTGAGAGGGCCAGATGCCATGATTTTAGTTTTCTTAATATTGAGCTTCAAGCTAACTTTTGCACTCTCCTTCTTCACCCACATCAAGAGGCTTTTTAGTTTCTCTTCACTTTCTGCCATTACATATCTGAGGTTGTTGATATTTCTCCCGGCAATCTTAATTCCACCTTTTGACTCATCTAACCCTGCCTTACTCATGATGTGCTCTGCATATAAGTTAAATACAGTATATAGCCTTGCCGGACTCCTTTCCCAATTTTGAACAAATCAGTGGTTCTGGGTCCAGTTCTCACTTTTGCTTCTTGACCCGCAAGGTTTCTCAAGAGACAAATAAAATTGTCTGACAGTCCTATCTCTTTAAGAACTTGCCACAATTTGTTGTGATCCACACAATCAAAGGCTTTAGCATAGTCAATGAAGCAGAAGTAGATGTTTTTCTGGAACTCCCTAGCTTAGTGTACATAGTGTATGTTGGCAATTTGATCTCTAGTTACTCTACCTCTTCAAAATTCTGCCTGTACTTCTTGTAGTTCTCGATCTACATACTGCTGGAGCCTAGCTTATAGGATTTTAAGCATAACCTTACTAGCATTTGAAATGAGTGCAATGGTGCGATAGTTTGAACATTCTTTGGCATTGCCTTTCTTTGGAATTAGAATGTCAACTGACCTTTTCCAATCCTGTGGCCACTGTTGAGTTTTCCAAATTTGCTGGCAAATTGAGTGTAGCACTTTTACTGCATCATCTTTTAAGATTTTGAATAGCTCAGCTGGAATACTGTCTCCTTCACTAGCCTTTTTGTTGCTAAAGCCCATTTGACTTCACATTCTAGGATGTCTGGCTCGAGGTCAGTGACCACCTCATCGTGGTTATCAGGGATGTTAAGCTCGTTCTTGTATAGTTCTTCTGTGTAGTTTTGCCACTTCTTCTTAATCTCTTCTGCCTCTGTTAGGTCCCTGCCATTTTGGTCCTTTATCATGCCCATTTTTGCATGAAACATTTCCTTCATATCTCCAATTTTCTTGAAAAGATCTCTGGTTCTCCCTATTCTATTGTTTTCTTCTATTTCTTTGTTCACTTAAGAAGGTATTTTTATCTCTTCTAGCTATTCTCTGGAATTCTGCATTCAACTGGATATATCTTTCTCCCTTACCTTTCTCCGCCCTTCTTTCTTCAGCTATTTGCAAAGCTTCCTCAAACAGCCATTTTGCTTTCTTACATTTCTTTATCTTTTTCTTTGGGATGGTTTTAGTTGCTACCTCTTGTACAATGTTGCGAACCTCTCCATAGTTCTTCAGGCACTCTGTCTATCAGATCTAATTCTTTAAATCTATTTGTCACCTCTACTGTATATTCATCAGGGATAGATTTAGTTCATACCTGAGTGGCCTAATGCTTTCCCCTAGTTCCTTCAATTTAAGTCTAAATTTTGCTACGAGAAGCTCATGATCTGAGCCACAGTCAGCTTCTAGTCTTGTTTTTACTGACTGTATAGAACTTCTCTATCTTTGGCTGCAGAGCACATAGTCAGTCTGATTTCTGTGTTGACCATCTGGTGATGTCCATGTGTATAGTCATCTCTTGGGTTGTTGGAAAAGAGTGTTTGATATGACCATCGTATTATCTTGACAGAATTCTATCAGCTGTGCCCTCCTTCATTTTGTACTCCAAGGCCAAACTTGCCTGTTATCCCAGTTATCTTTTGGCTTCCTACTTTAGCTTTCCAATCCCCCATGATGATAAGGACATCATTTTTTGGTGTTAGTTCTATAAGGTGCTGTAGGGCTTCATAGAACCGGTCAATTTCATCCTCTTCTGCACCAGTTGTTGGGGCATAGACTTGGATTACTGTGATATTGAATGGTTTGCCTTGGATTTGAACTGAGATCATTCTGTCATTTTGGGGATTGTATCCCAGTATTGCTTTTCCTACTCTTTTATTGATTATGAAGGCTATGCCATTTCTTCTGAGGGATTCTTGCCCGCAGTAGTATACCTGATGGTCATCTGAATTAAATTCACCCATTCCTGTCCATTTTAGTTCACTGATTCCTAAGATGTCGATGTTCAGTCTTGTCATCTCTTGTTTGACCATGTCCAGCTTGCCTTGATTCATGGATCTTACATTCCAGGTTCCTATGGAAAAAAATTTTTATATAGCATCGGACTTTCCTTTCACCACCAGATGCATCCACAGCTGAGCATCCTTTCAGCTTTGGTCCAGTTGCTTCATTCTTTCTGGCGCTACTAGTACTAGCCCTCTACTCTTCACCAGTAGCATATTGGACACCTTCCATCCTGAGGGGCTCATCTTCCAGTGTCATATCTTTTTTTCCTTTTGGTACTGTCCATGGGGTTTTCATGGCAAAGATACTGGAGTGGTTTGCCATTTCCTTCTCCAGTGGATCACGTTTTGTCAGAACTCTCTGCTATGACCTGTCTATCTTGGGTGGCCCTGCATGGCATAGCTCATAGCTTCATTGAGCCCCTTCACCACAACATGGCAGTAATCCATGAAGGGGCTGGGATAGGTAGATGTTGTTTAATAATATTAAAAGTATCGTTGCTGGATGTAAGCTGTTCTAAGTAAGGCTACCTTTGGCAATTGACATCCAAATGTGTAGAATCACTTTAATTCAACAGTTTACTGTATCTGACATCCAATACTCTTTTCACCTTTTCTGTGCTATAGTTTTTTAAGTATGCAGTGAAAGGGTTTTTTCCCTAAGGCATTACTCTTTGCAATACTTCAGAGAAGCATTTCAGAAACCGTCATCATGGCCCTGCATTGAAACAAGTGAATTAACCTTCTTTATGAGATTTCACAAATTTCATCAAAGTAACGCTCTTAGGTATGTCATCTTAG
This sequence comes from Pituophis catenifer annectens, assembly GCF_029215685.1. Classification (NCBI taxonomy): domain Eukaryota; kingdom Metazoa; phylum Chordata; class Lepidosauria; order Squamata; family Colubridae; genus Pituophis; species Pituophis catenifer. The sequence goes on along the minus strand of NW_027256886.1, from coordinate 56,520,187 downwards.
AAGTTCTCAGAGTGAGTCACAACCTCAACATAATCAAAAACTAAACAATATTTTAAAATGGCAAGTTTTAAAACTCTAAGAAAATCAATCAAGTTTATTTTACCAATGGGAGTCAGAAGTCAATGCCTTTTCTTTCTTTTTTCCTCTTTTTTCCCTTTTTTCCTTACTCTTCCCTTCCCTTTTCTCTTCCCTATTTCTCCTATTATTTGCTTTTGGGGGTTTTTTTGTATGCTACTTTATAAACTAATAAAAAACAATAAACCAACATAACTTGGTATGAAGTTCTCTAACCTAATAAAATCTATGCAGTCAGGACATTCAGAAAAGACCTTTGCAGATGTCAATACTGGCTAAATACAGTTGAAAAGAAACAGTCTTTGCCATTTCAAGTAATAAAAAGACATAAAGGTCAAAGGTGAGACCATCAGTTGGTTCCAGGAATGGACTGGGAGTCTTTATAATCTGGCTCTAATGTGCTCATGTCATCAGTCCCACTTAACAAATACATTCCAAAATAAAATGTTCAGTCTTATTGTGCTTTTGACCAAATTCTGCCTATAAGAAATAATATTCATTCTGCAGTTTAGCAAAGGAAAATTGATTTTGCTACACCTTGCTCCTTTGTGATTTGAACCTGAAAGATTCTGACAATAATGAAAGTGCTGGTAAGGTACTTAGAAGTTTCCTAATCCGAACACCCAATTAACTGATTTCAGTTAGATGACAGATGGACAGAGAAAGAGAAAAGAAGAAATGAGGAGAAGGAGGAAGAGGATATGGCATATAATGAAATAAAAAATAACATTAAGACAGTAATACTGAAAACATTGGCATTATTATTTCAAAAAGGCTAAGTGATAGTAGCATTGGATATCATGAACAGTAGAACCATCTTAGCAGTTCACCAGTCCCTTGAGATTCCCAGGACTGTTGACCCAGCCAACTTTGAGGGATTTCCTGAAGGATGGCAAGAAGGATCAATTTATGATGAAATCCTGATGATTGTTGTTTTATCTCTTATGTCTCTTAAACTGTGTGTCTTGGAGTAGATCCCATATGATCTGGAGACTGTTTTGAGACTGATTTGGAAATGAAAATGCTAGAAGGGAAGGGAAGTAGTTGAATTTATATCTCCAATGGCAAATTGCCAGATGAAGAAAGGAAAAGTGAACACAGAAAAGAGATAACATAAAAAGAGTAAGGATAGCAAGGTGGTAATGGACTTAAATGAGTGCATGTTCACTCACAGAAGAAGTTACAGAAGGCAGGAAGAAGGCAATGGATGCATGTCTTTTTGGAGTAGCCTATATACTAGCAAGATAGTGCTTGTCATTTCCAGTGGAATGGAAGTCAGAAAAAAGAGCTAAATTGGTTCCAAGACTTGTAAGTATTGTTGGAATAAAGTAAGTTATGGGGAGACCAAGTGAGCTCAGTGGTACCATGTTGACTAAACCCAGATTCCCACAGTAATGAACAGAAAAGATATGATAGTAGGGCCTAGCCAAGCCATTACAGAAGAACAACAATGCATTCTTCTTTCATTGGCTTTGAACTGTTGCTCATGGTGTCTTAGTAGGCACTAAGGAGTGGCATCATCATTAGTTCTATTCAGTAGTAATGAAAGAAGAATGTTTAAACCAATGACCACTGCAGGCCTTGGTTCTTTTATTATTATTTTTTAACTTTATTTAATTTTTTTTCTTTAAAAAACCTCTGAGAGAGGGCATTGGTTGGTTTGGAGCAAGGTATCATCAACTTAAATTTTCACTCTAGTCTACACGCAATGTCTAGGTGCTATGAAGGTTTGGGTGGAAGAAGTAAATTGAGAATTCATCCCAGGTTTCTCATTCATTTATTGTTCCAATGTCAACTTTGAATAGGTGTTCTTCCACTGGTAGCATTGATCCACAACTTGGAAATAGAAACTGAACCTGTAGCAATTGAATGAATAAATAAAATAAAATAAAATAATAAAATAAAATAAAATAAAATAAAATAAAATAAAATAAAATAAAATAAAATAAAATAAAATAAAATAAAATAAAATAAAATAAAATAAAATAAAATAAAATAAAATAAAATAAAATAAAATAAAATAAAATAAAATAAAATAAAATAAAATCCTGCTGAATCTGCAGTTCCTGCATATACAAACATGGCCAGAGTCCTCATTGAGCAGCTCATTGGTGCAACACTTGCAAAATTCCTCTAGATCAGAGGTCCTAGTTGCAATGATTCATACCCTTATCAGCACTTGGTATTTATTGTATGACACCTTCACATGACATTTCAATAAAAACACAAGAGATACAAACTGTGAAATTTAAAGTCTAAAATATTATAAATGCATGTCTAGATTACAGATATAATTTTTTGCTTCATTTGTCACAGCCAGGAAATCAACAAAGTGCCCATTATAGGTTCTATTTTGGAATTCTGCCACTAAACATTGGATAGTTTGTTTTTTGGCCCCACAGCCACAATTTGGAGATGGTATTTTGCTCCACTTATACACATCCACCATGGCCAGTGCAAATTCGGTTCAGCGATATCCATATTGCATTTGGCTGGTCAAACCCAGGTCATTTATCCAAAATGCAAAACAAACTTTGACATTAAGGGTGGGGGGACTTTCTATTGAATGTTATTTCCACATATTGTGTATGTTAAAATCATTTTCTATAATTACTTAAGCAGTAGAAATAGCTGGATGTCTAGATTTCAACCTGTTCCGCTCCAGGCAGGCCACATTACATTACTACATTACTCAATATTGGCAGCTGACAGTCACCACTTGGTTACTTAATGGATGGGACTGTCTTTGAAAACAACTCAGGAGCTACACTGCAGATGAGAGCTACTAAGTAAATATGATACCGATTTTCTAGTGATTAGCTGCTTACCAGTTGACTTTTGAGATCAAAAGTTCAAATTTTGACCTACAAAGCCCAGTATGGCTTGGTTCCAGGATACTAGGGAACTATCTTCTTAGCTGAAATTGAATAAATGTGAAGCAAATGCATAAATATGTTTAATTCATGTAATTTTAATTTAATTTTAAAATAACCCATCCTATCTACTTCTTTATGCTCACATGCTTGTGTTTGTTGGAATGCAACCACTAGTTTGCTTTCAAACCCAACGCACAATTAGTTGTAATGATCATTTTCAGGGATATTTTATTCAGTTAAATCACAGAATAGACGTAAAACATCAAGATTTACAATATTAACCTTTAAAACTAAACAAAGGTTGAATAAATGGGGAGAACCTGAAAAATTGAAGCCAACATTATTTATATGATATGGCCCCATCTATTGTTTCATTCTGGGGGAGAAGGGAAGAAAACTGGCTCTGCTAGTTAGCCTGGGGCTCGAATGGGGGAGCATCATAGTGGAGCTGGTTGATTGCTTTATAACAGATCCCACCTCTCCCCCATCCTGCTCCCACCCTCTCCTTCTTTAATTGGGCTGTAGTGTTTGTGTTTTGTATTAACCTATTTATCTTTTTTATCTTTTATAGTTTTTCTCTTTTATTTTATTTTTTTTTTTAAATTTGATTTATATGCCGCCCTTCTCCGGAGACTCAGGGTGGCTTACAATGCGTTAAGCAATAGCCTTCATACTTTTGTATATTTATACAAAGTCAGCTTATTGCCCCCACAAACTGGGTTTTATTTTACCTACCTTAGAAAGGATGGAAGGCTGAGTCAACCTTGAGCCTGGTGAGATTCGAACTTACAGTAATTGCAGACAGCTGGCGTTAATCACAATGCTTTTAGTCTGCTGAGCCACCATGATGTAAGCCGCCCAGAATTACCTTGAGGTAAGATGGGTGACCTATAAAGTTTATGAATAAATGAGTAAAAAAATAAATAAAAACTCATCCAATAAAAAAGTGGATGTAACCTGTAAAAGAATGCCTATCCCTACCTTAGAAAATTATTGTATGCTATGACGTAACTCCTCTCAATTCCAATTATAAGCTTCCAGGTTTGTATTTCTAGGCAAAAAAATAGTTTTCTCCAACTTGCACAGTCCATTTTTCAATAACATGCCCTGCCATTGCAGTTGTGTAATTTCCTTGTTGAAAAAGCTGAGAGCCAAATTCCCGCAATGATGTGAATTATCAACTGATAGAAATATTTTCTTTGTCAGATGTAAATGCCTTATTCTCTAATGTGTAAATAATGTATATATATGGAACATCAGGGGTTAACTTATTCTTTGGACTTTAATGTATTCATAATTTACCACTCCCATTCCTGGCTCCACCCCTTGTATATAAAAGGAGCCATCCTCCCCATTTTCCTTGCTTCTATCTTGAATATTCAGCGAATATAGAATGCCTATTATGATTAAAGAGAAATATATTTAAATCTTTAACTTCTATTATCTTTATTGAGTCTGATCCTGAAAATATTGCAACAAGCTGGTAGCAGAGGATGGTTAATTGACTCAATAAGTAATTAAAAATGTCCAAGAAAGATAGGCCCAACACCAGGGCCTACAGCAAAGAAATAGAAACTGATCAAGAGATGATCAACGAATCCACTAATGCGATTTCGAGAGAATCCGAAGAATACACCACTGAAGAAGAAGAACTGATGAGTGAAAATAACGACCAGGAAGAAATCGAGATAGAAAATAACGAACTCAGGTCAGAGATATTAAAAATACTAAAAAGCCAAAAGAATGATGAAAGCCTCATCGCGGACCTCCAGGAGATGCTGAGGAACAGCGGAGCAGCGAGAGAGAAAAACATCATTAAAGAAAAACCCAAAGATCAAAAAACTGTGGGTGAAATGACTACTGAGAAAATAGTTGTAAAAAAGAAAAGATGTGACCCCGCGCGAAATTTTGAATGGCAGCCATCTTGGTTTCAACGAACTTCAAAAGAGAGTGAAGCAGAGCCAATCAAAACGCTCAGTTCAAAATTTCTGGCGCGAAAAACGCTATCAGACGAAGAAAGTGAAAAAGAAGTCTCAAACTCTTCAGATGAACCAAAATCAGAAAGTGAAGACGATTTAACAAAGTCTCAAGTAAAGTCAGCAATGAAAACACTTTTTGCTGCTTTTGGGCCAAGATTGAAAATTTCCAAGACATCAACGAAGAAGCAAGAAATCAAACCGACAACTCAAGACCTGCACGCTCCCATCCTGACTTCGAAAACGACGACACCCGAGCCCAGAGAGCCATGCCGATTCCGTCCTACACCGCAGACAGAATCGAGTGCCAGCGCACACAAGAGAAAGAGAAGAACCGCCGCCATCACCAAAGCCCCAAAAACCGAGCCAGAGACCGACTCATCTGAAGAGGAGCGGATCGAGAGAGCTGAAATGGAGAGAACCTTCCACAACGGCGCCAAAGAAGAAATGAGCAACGCGCATGTGCAAAACTACGTAGACGGCCCCGAAAGACTTGAACTGGCCAGAGAACCGCGCAGACTCGTTACAAGCATCCCAATGCCGTTCTGTAATTTCCTGCACTTGAGAGACCACGGACTGCCTCAGGTTGTAAGTAATGGACAAAATAATGTGGGGAACTTACCCAGTGACTTCCCAAAACTTAGAGTTGATGGCATTAATTTACAAGAGTGGTACCAACAGCTTCAGGTTATTTTTATGAAAGAAAATTTACTATTCTTTATAACTAGTCCTCCAAGAAGACCTTGGACTTTAAAAATAGATTGTTTACATCATAGAGCATTTTTCATAATAATTTCTAGCGTGTCTCCTGCAATGTATCATAGCATCAAACCAAACCTAACTGTATCAGAAATAATTCAATGCATGTTTAATCTATTTCACAGCGATAGCGTAGCCACAACCACAAGAATGTCTAAGGATTTCTTTTCTTCTAGAGTGAAACCAGGGGTTTCTATAAGTGAACATTTGATAAATCTAAACAAAATAAGAGCTGAGCTGCAATTGAGGGGGGAAGTGATTTCAGATCAAACTATGAAAAGTGTTATTATCAATTCACTTGATCCATCATGGGATAGCTTTATGTCACACTTAGATACCATTAATTTGGGATATTTATCAATAGAAAGTCTATCTAACAAATTGATAGCAGAAGACAATTCAAGAAAAAATCGTTCCAGTAACCAAACAGAACACAAATCTTTTAGGAAAGTAGTCTTTCAAGATAAATATAATGAGGCCTTTAGGTGCCACAATTGTGGATCCAGGGAACACAGTAGAAGAGACTGTCCCAAAGTCCCAAGGGAGAGACATAGGCCAGAATATAGGAGCAAATACAATTACAGACAATCTTCCACAGATAGACACAAATATAGAAGTCCACCAAATTACAGAGAAAGTAGAGGGGGTAGAGAAAATCCAAAAGAGAGAAAATCTGGGTCACTAAATGGGCTAAATAAACAAGACAGCACCAAAACACAACAAGATGAGAACAATAATTGGCTTATTGATTCTGGTGCAACAAATCACACCACTAACAACAAAAGTATATTATCTTCATTTACAGAAGATAAGTTTGTGATAAAGGTAGCTAATCAAGAAAAGGTTCAAGTATTAGGCAGAGGAAATGTGACCTTGCCTGGTTTAGGGAAAATAGAGGGGGTATTATTAATCCCAGAAATACCTCACAACATACTAAGTGCTATAAAACTAAGCAGAGAATCTGACATCAATATAGTTTTCTCAAAGGGGAAAGCAACAATAGAAAAGAACAAAACAAATGTAGACACTGTGATGATAAAAGGGGGTCTACCCTATCTGATAACCAAAGAAAGATGGTTACATAACATTGATTCAAATATGGAAGATTGTATTGAAGCAGATGATGAAAATGTCAGTAACAGTGACAATGATGAATGTAAAATAACTCATGATAACAAAAATACACACAATGAGAAGAAACCAAAAATAGGTAAACCAATTCATGATGAGTGTGCTCACATCTTACATAGGAAGTTAGGACATGCAAGCTTTCCTGTAGTGCAAAAAATGACTGAACACGCAGAAGGTGTAAAAATAAAAAATTGTGAAAATTATTTAGAATGCTCAGTATGTAAATCCACCAAACTAAAAACCAGTCCCAGACCAAAAAAATCTAACAGATCAACTAACAATATTTTTGATTTGGTACATATGGACTTAGTTGGTCCATTAACTCCATCAATTACCTATAGAAAACGTTACTTCCTAACAATAGTGGATGATTACAGTCGCTATGGTTTTGTTTACACATTAAAGCACAAGGATGAAACCTTTCAGAAATTTAAGGAATTCTACAAACGCATAGAAACACAACATAATATCAGAATAAAACAAATTATGACAGATAGGGGATGTGAATTCATGTCTAAAGAATTCTCCCAATGGTTAAAGGATAGAGGGATGCTACATTTCACGTCCAATCCATTTTCTGCATTTCAAAATGGGATTGCAGAGAGAAAGAACTCCACACTACAAACCATGATTAGATGCACATTAGAGGATGCTGGTTTAGGCAAACAATTTTGGTCAGAAGCCTTACATTATTCAAATTACACTCAAAATAGAACATGGTCCAGTATTGTGAATAAGACACCATATGAGGTGATGTACAATAGAAAACCTAAATTAGCACACATGCACATATTTGGAGTTACTGCAGACGTGCACATACCTAAACAATTGAGGAGAAAGGGAGAAAACGTATCCAGGAGATTAAGATTCATGGGATACGAAACTGGAACCAAAGGGTACAGATTCATTGATAATAATAACAAATTTATAGTATCCAGAACAGCTGTGTTTCATGAGCAGGCCAATTGGTCTAAGTTGCACCTTAATGAAATTTTTCCTAATAAAAGCAAAGATAATATATCTTGCGAGGAAGGAACAACAGAAAATCAAAATATTAACAAAAGTAAGAACAAAACCAAAACTTGGACAAATAGTCAGCATAAAATAAAGACAGACACATTAACAAAAAAGGAAGCCAGATATTTGCATGACAACCATAGCAAACCTGAAAGAAATATTAGAAATAATAGAAACCAAATACCAAATAAATACAAAGATTATATTATGCATATGGATGGAGAACAAATAACACCTAATACATATGAGGAAGTATTGAAACTTCCCCGTGAAGAAAGAGAAAAATGGGAACTAGCTATGGAAAAAGAAATGGAAAGTTTACAAGGATTAAATGTATTCACACCTGCGATCGCACCTAAGGATAAAACAATTATAGGTACCAGGTGGATTTATAAAATTAAGAATTTAGAAGGAGGTAATACCTTATACAAGGCCAGACTAGTTGCACAAGGTTATGCACAAAAATATCCAGAAGACTATACTGACACATATTCACCCACAGTGAGAACAGAGAGTGTCAAAACAGCTCTTGTAGTAGCATCTGCACTCAATCTAGACGTGTTTCAATATGACATACAGACTGCATACTTACATGCAAAATTAGATAAGGAAATATATGTAAGAGCACCACACAGTCAATACACTAATAAGAACGAAATTTGGTTATTAAATAAAAGTCTGTACGGATTGAAGCAATCTGGCAAAAGATGGTACGATTGTTTGGTAAAAGTACTTAAGACCATGGATTTCAACGCCACCACTGCTGATAACTGTTTCTTTGTAAAAAAGAGTAATGATCATATTGAATTTGTATTAATTTATGTGGATGATATTTTATATATTGGAAAGCATAAAGAAAGCAGGGAAATCTTTGTAAATAAGTTAAACGAACACTTCTCATTGAAATCACTAGGTAGAGTGAATAAATACCTTGGTGTACAAATTAACAAAACTAAAAGGGGATTCAAACTTACTCAGAAAGATAAAATCATTGAACTCCTAAACAAATGTAACTTAAATAATGCCAAAACATGTGACACACCTATGCAAACTGATTTTCTTAGAAACAATGATGAATCTTCCCCTGAGTTTAAAGACAACACATTTTACAGATCAGTTATAGGTTCACTCCTTTATATATCTAATTGGACTAGGCCAGATATTGCATTACCTCTCAATTTATTGTCAAGATATGTTAGCAAACCAACCTTGTATCATTGGGAAGCTGTCAAAAGAATTTTAAGATATCTGAAAAGTACATTAGATTTTTGTTTAATATTGGAACCCAATAATGACAAAGAACCAAAAATTACTTGTTATGCTGATGCAGATTGGGCTGGTGATACATCATGCAGAAAGAGTACCTCTGGTTATGTTTTTCTATTGAACGATTGTCCAGTTTACTGGTATACTGGTAAACAAGAACTGGTAGCCACTTCTACCACAGAAGCGGAATATGTTTGCTTGTCTAAAGCTGCAAATAACCTTGTATGGTTCAATGATTTGATCACAGATGTTTGGAAGAAACCTACTTTACCATTTATTATGCATGAAGACAATAAAGCGGCCATTGAAATATCTAGATCCGATGCAATTGGACAAAGGTCCAGGCATATTGATATAAAATTTAAGCACGTGAGACAACTATCTCAAGACGGATTCATCAAAGCAATACATTGTGATACTTCTGAACAATTAGCTGACATATTAACAAAACCCTTACCTTCTAAACAACACAAATATTTAACTTCTAAATTATATGTATTATATTGTCCTGAATCTGAATGTAACTGGTGTTGTATAACGAACCGGCATTTAGAGGGGGATTTGTCAGATGTAAATGCCTTATTCTCTAATGTGTAAATAATGTATATATATGGAACATCAGGGGTTAACTTATTCTTTGGACTTTAATGTATTCATAATTTACCACTCCCATTCCTGGCTCCACCCCTTGTATATAAAAGGAGCCATCCTCCCCATTTTCCTTGCTTCTATCTTGAATATTCAGCGAATATAGAATGCCTATTATGATTAAAGAGAAATATATTTAAATCTTTAACTTCTATTATCTTTATTGAGTCTGATCCTGAAAATATTGCAACATTCTTCTTACCTTTCACCCTTTTCTGAAATTGTGCTTTTGAGTTCTGCACTCTGTACCCTCTGGTCAAACCTATCACAGCTATTATAGTCTGTAAAATTCATTGCTCTATAATGATATAGCTGAAGCTAACCACAAATGCAAAAGAGTATTGTTCAGTAGTGCTATTGGAGATTTTACTCATAAGAATCATTTAAGTTAATAGCACTCCAAGGTTTCACTTGCCCATTGCCCTGCAGGTAAAATGAGCTGGTGGCACTAGTTTTAATGAGTCTTCTCTATTCTCAGTGCTGAACATTCAGCTAAAGCTGTAAGATTTCTTATTCTGGTTTTTGAATAAGGTGGATTCACTTTCTGATCTCTATCAGATACCCTAAAACGCCAAATGAAAAGGTTAATGCTCAAATATGATTGGCTTGCCATTAATCTCAGGCAATGACAAGGATTATATCTTTTATATTGTTTCCTTTCCAGAACTGCACGTCTATTTTGTTTAAATAAATCTAGTCAGCATTTGTTAAACACTTTTTCATATCCATTTGGAAGTATGGTAGATCCTATCAGTTGCAATCAGCACTTGATCCAAAAGAATAAAACTTGGAAGGATGAAGATTTCTATTACTTGTATGGAAAGGTTTGATTTCAAAAGAGGAAGAGGAAGACTACAACTAGTGTTAACATTAGGCCTACATTTGTAGATTTTTATGTCTTCTACTGCTACTTTCTTGATCTTCTTTATTGTTTGCAATACAAGCATACAGGAAAGTTATATCTCCATTAGGAATAATTCTGGAAAGTGTAATCTGTCAATGAGAGGCTAATAGGAGAATGATGGAAAGCTGAAAGTAACTTTGAGTTTTGCAAATCTTTACTATAAGTCAGGCATGTAAAAAAAATAATACATTTTGCCCTGCCAATTGTGAAAGCTGGAAATTGGAGACATCCAATCATAAATGCTAAGGATCTAGTTCATCTGATCTGAACAAATCCAAAACCAAAAGAAGAGAAGGAATATAGCCAATGAAGGCCTGACAGCTGAACATCTTTGAAGAAGTGGAGACTTTCAGAAAACATAAGGGCTAGAAAACATGAGGGCATTTTTATCATCTATTTTCCTGGTAAGTGCCAGGCCTCTCACTGGACTTTACCTTTTAAGCAGCTTTCCAATTAAACCTGATCTCCAGCTTCCAACTTCTTCCAGCCAAAGCTGCAAAGACTGTAACAACATTGCTAAAAAGGCATTAAGAGTTGCCAACCTTATTTTATGAAGTTTTCTCTCTGGTAATGCTATACTTCTAACTAGGGCATACAAAACCTTTGTCAAACTTATCCTTGAATACTGCTTACTTGCCTGGAACCCACATTATATTTCGGTCATTAATATATTAGAGAGGGTCCAGAGGTATTTTACAAGAACAGTACTCAATTCCTCTGCACGCAATAAAATTCCTTATGCCACCCGGCTTGAAATTTTAGGCCTGGATAACCTTGAACTATGCCGTCTATGTTACGACCTAAGCTTAGTATACAAGATTATCTACCTTAATGTCTTACCTGTTAATGACTACTTTAACTTCAACCACAATAACATAAGGGCTATCAATAGATTCAAACTAAATGTAATCCGCTCTAATCTTGATTGTAGAAAATATGACTTCAGCAATAGAGTAGTAAATGTCTCGAATACTCTACCTGATCCTGTTGTTAGTCTCTTTAATCACTATACCTTTTACCTTAAATTGTCTACCGTGGACTTACATGTTTCTTAAGCGGTCCTTAAGGGAGCGTGCATAAGCGCACCAGCGTGCCTACCGTCCCTGTCCTACTGTCCCCATTTATATGTACTAATTTTATGTGTTTATGTGTATTATTTATATTCATTTATTTGTACCATTTTTCATGTGTCCATATTTATATCTATACTGATACCGTTTCCTTGTACTTGTTGACAAAAGAAAGAAAGAAAGAAAGAAAGGAAGGAAGGAAGGAAGGAAGGAAGGAAGGAAGGAAGGAAGAAAGAAAGAAAGAAAGAAAGAAAGAAAGAAAGAAAGAAAGAAAGAAAGAAAGAAAGAAAGAAAGAAAGAAAGAAAGAAAGAAAGAAAGACATTGAATGCCAAGCAGACTGGCCATCCTGTTCTTGCATCCACATTTACCTATTCATAGGTGTTTCATTACTTCTGGTCCTTGAAATTTTATATCTACTATATATTCACTGCAAATATTAATAAGTAAAGTTAAGGTAAAGATATTTAAATGTATTATTTGCTTGGGTTTTGCCGTATAGGTTTAGAACAGGTGTTTACTACTGAAGATAAAGTAGTAGACATGATGATTGGATGTGTTGGGAAACGGTAAATTATGGCGCCTAAAGGAATTGATGAGGCAATAAAATAAGTTATGGAACCTAGGATTCAAAAATTTCAGATGTTAAGAGGGATTAATATTGCAATATGTTCTGGAGTTGGGATTGTTCTGTCTTCAATGTGTCAGTGCACTTCTGCTGAGATATAAATTGTGGTTTGACCATTCTTGGTTCTGCAGTGTGAAAATCCTGAGACAAGAGTTGCCTAAAAGCCTTTCTTCCCAGGGGCAAATTTACTTTTTATGTAGACACTGCCAATAGTAGGAACACAGTGTAAATTGGGTCAATTGAGGAAAGTGTCAATAAAGGCCTTATGCCTCTATGAACAAATTGGCACTCTATGGGGAATTCTCTCAGCCTTAACCATAGGCAGAATAGAAAATGGTTGGATAGGTGTCCAAAATTCAATATACTGTTCACATACGTATATATGTACATTCACAAGGGATTCCTTAGCTTCGGTTCACAAGACATGGAGCATACAACATTTACCCCATCTAGTGAAATCAGAATGAGTGTTGTAGCTATCCTTATCTGCAAAACAAGCATTAAAGTTTCCTAATATATTTAATTTTAGAAAGCAAATAAAATAGACTTGATTATTCAGTTTTCCCTGATGTGAGAGTTCTCTGTTTCATAATATTCCAGTACAGTAAATTTCATAATATTAATTTATCTTTGGATTATAATTTTTGAGATGGTTGTTACAAATGACCATGGCTCCATACATCTATACCTGTGTATTAAAATTCTTGACACTTTTCTGGATGATATATATGGTCTCAGAGGGCATATATAGCTTAAAGGAGAGGCTACTGTTGCTGTTAAAAAATGAAAAAGCAAAATACTAATATCTAAAGCTTGAGATAAGGTGCTATATTAAATCCTAAAAACATCCTGAAAATTAAATTACACACTGCTGAGTGGTGGGGCAAACTACCTACCAGCAACAAAATCAATAATGGATTTGGCTGCAGACCAAACATACAACAAGCAGTTCCTTGAGCTCACCTTTGCTATAAATTGTTATTCACTGAGGAGCAATAATTATATTCTTCACAAGCGATGACATCAGGGAGCTACACTTTATATATATTTGTGCATCTGCATCTCCAATTAATTTAAATTTTTTAGCACAGAAAACAGATGCAAGTATACGCAGTCACAACAGAGCAATCACTAATAATGTCACACACAAAGTGAGAGAGATTAAAACTTTTATAAAGGTTCTGAATGCTGACATTTCGGCATTTTATCACAAGAAATTGTGTTTTGAACAGGCCCTACAAGTTGTATTATATTTTGCAATTTATCTTTCTTAACTTGCACATTTTTTAGACAGTCTGAAATAGTATAATGGACAGAATATTTTAAAATTCCTTTAGATATAGTGTACAGGTAGACCATGACTTACAACCATTCATTTAGTGATTATTCAAAGTTATGACTGTGCTGAAAAAAATGTGATTTATGACCAGTTCTTACACTTATGATCATTGCAGTGTCCCTGCAGTCACATGATCAAAATTTGTGCTCTTGGCAGCCAGGGTGGATCTCTGATGGTTACAACTTTCCAGGGTCACATAATTGTTGCTGGTTGACCTTCTCAATCAAACAACTGACAAACAAAGTCAATGGGACAAGCCAGAATTACTAACTGCATGCTTAATGACTATGGCAGAAAAGTTCATGAAATTAGGCCAAACTCATTTAATAACTTAGCTGTGGAAGTTCTGGTCCCAATTGTGGTTGTAAATTAAGGACTCCCTCTATAGCAGGGGTGTCAGTCACGTCATCACATTGTTGTCATGTGACATATCTCAATTTTTCCCCCTTCGCTAAAATGGGGATGGGGGTGGCCAGTGCAGGCGCATACAGCCTGCCAGCCACGAGTTTGACACCCCTGCTCTATAGGTAAAGGGAGTCAACAGACTTGAATTAATCAGATTAGTGTACCTTAAATTCGGTTAATTTTTTTTAAAGGAATCATATCAAAATAATGCTATTGGGTCACCTGTAGTCTATGGGATCCACTTCTTGCTCTGTATTTTTCTACCTTCATCCTTCCAGACATCAGCGGAAGAAAAAAATTTGTCTTATATACAGTACACTGCTTATATACAGTACACTGCTTATATAAATGTTTACGTACTGTTTTATTAATGTTGAGACCTACTTGCAACAAATTCAATTTCAGTTCTATTAACTTGGACTGCTGGACTAACCCATCTCAACAGTGCTCTAATGATTTTAGACTTGTTCTTTCCTTACTTGTAATTTACACAAATTGAAGAACTTTCAGATTTATTATCTCAAGTGCAGTTAGGTCTGTACAAATGAGTGTTAAAAAAGCATATATAAGATTTTAGTAGAGCTACAAGAAACATCTGACTCATATCATTTGATATAGGAGAAAGGGAAAGAAGTTCGACATACAGTGTTCCCAGAATACTTTGTTTGGTATTAATGTGCCAAGCAACAGTTTTCAAAGAACGCACACTAGCAAATATCTCTTTCTGCAATCCTTGGAAGAGTCAAAAGTGAAAACCTTTTCAATTTTTACAACCATGCCTCTGTGGTGGACGGAGTCATTTGGCAGACTTCTGAGGCAATTTGTCTCGGATCGAGCTATTCCCCCCAGCATCTTGAAAAATCAACATTTCTTTATGTTCCAAAGGCTCACCAACAAAATGAACAAAAGGCAACCCTAAAGAAAAACCTGTTGCTAAATGTTAAGCAAAATCCAATTCAGACTTGGAGGAGGAGGCAAAAAAAAAAAAAAAAAAGATGATGATGATGATGTGCAATCTCTTTTAGATAGCCTTAGAGATAGCTTTTTCCATTTGCAATAATGTGTATTTCTGGTTTTTCTATGTTAACATTGGTTAAAATGTTAAATGTAAAATGTTTGTTAACATTTAATCTTTATGTTTTATGTCAAAAGTATAGTAACAAGTATTTTGGTTACCCAGCATTTCCTTCTTTTTCCAGGTGTTTATATTTATCTATAAATCACTTTGTCCTGGTTTTCGCATTTCATTAAATAGATAAATGTGAAGGGTAGACAAACTGGTACCCTCGAGATGTTTTAAGCTTCATCCTCAAACAAAGGCCTAGCAGAAATATACTATGTGTGAGCTCTAATTCAAAACCAATGGAAGGCACCCAGAATGCCGATCCCTCATATTTGATAACTTTCTTTCTTTAAATACCTAACAAGATAAACCTGTCCTATGAGAGCCAATTGGCTGTAGTGGTTAAGGCAGGGCCTCAAACTCAAGGCCCGCAGGCCAGATCCAGCCCATGGGATGCTTAGATCTGGCCCATGGGACCACCCTGGAAACAGTGAAGGATCAGCCCATGGAGTCTCTCTTAGTGAAAATGGCTGCATGTGGCCCTCCGAGCTCTGTTTTCATTGGCAGAATGGTCGGGCCATCACAGGCACCCCCAACATGATTGACATGTCCACACTAGCCACGTTCCTCCCTCCAGATCAAACACAACCCTTATGTGGCCCTCAATGAAATTGAGTTTGATACCTCTGGGTTAAGGCATCAGGTTAAAAACAGGGATATCATGAGTACATGATAGGCTAGCTGGGGGAATCTTCGGCTAGTCATTCTCTCTTAACCCTAAGAAGAAAGCAATGGCAAATCACTTTTAAAGCAATGCCAAAGAAAGTTGCAGAAACTAGTCCTTGTAGTGGCCAGGAGTCAGCGATGACTCCAAGGCAAAGACAAAACAAAAAACATTATAGGCCTTTGTGCATCTTTATTCTGAAAAAGTAATAATTGGGGAGCAAAAGAATGTGGTGCTAAAGTAACCAGGGTAAACAACAATGGTATAACTAGCAAATGTTTGAAGACATCAATATGTAATCACACTAGATAGGTATAGACAAACTGGAATACTTAAAAATCTTATATACAATTCCTGCACACTTATGTCATTGGCTACAATCCATAGGATTGATGGAGATCAAAGACCATACCTTAAGGAGAACACACTAAGCTTGCTAAAAAAAAACCAATATTACCCTTCATCATATCATGTCAAATGTGATCCCATTTATTGATACAAAAAGAGCTACTGCTCACTTTTGACCTTTCCAAATGTAAATGTGGTTTAAATCAATGAAATTTTGGAAAAAGAAAAGGGTGTTTCTGCAACACAAATTCTTCTTCATCAGCTCTTGACATTTTTCTAGAATTTAATCCCAAAGTTTTGTTGACTTGTTTTACTCCAGCACTTGAGGAAGAAATGTTGCCCAAACTATTATATAGTAAATGTCCTAAGATAACATTAAAACTGTAACTTACAAGAAATATTATTGTAAATTTCAAGTTAAGGCTCTAGTAAAAAATTAAATGAGCATATTTTGAACTACTGTATATTAGATCAGGAACACAAAAACAATTTAAAAGAACCAATTTTGCAAAAATAATTTAAAAGGACCTATTTTCGCAAACAACTGTAAGAGCCAAATCTTAACTTTTGTAAAAAAAAATAAAAAAAAAAAATTGTGTGGCATTAATACTCAGCTCTTTCTATATGTTATCTATATTTTTCTTGTTGACATTCAACCAATTCAGAGCTAAAAATCTATCCTACATTTTTTTCTCTCCAGGTCATAAATCATAAAAAGGTTATATTTTATGAAAGCTGAAGCTGAGAAGTAAACAGCATATTTGTATCAAAAGAGTTTCATCTATTAAACAGCAATGACAGGACCCTCTGGGCCAAAATCTAGTTTTCTTACTTAAAAAGCTTAGTTCTTTTGTAGACTCCTGCAGGGACCTATAACAGTTGGAATTGGGTTTTTTTATGCCTCTGAGGCCTCCAAATGAATGTTACAGTTTTCCATTATTTTCTTTTTCTTCTGAGAAAACTAGGCTACCGACTTATTGCCTAAAACCTACACCCTGAGATTGTTCTGTTGTAAAATCTGTCTTCTACCTTAAGTTCAGCATTTCTCAGCATCTCCCAAATTTTTTTGGCTTCACCACGCATTTGAATATCGACCAAAGAATCAGAATACAGGATCAATGAGTAGATGACTTACCATTTGATTTTTTTTCTGTGGATACTTTCATTAGATAATCTAATATATTTAAAAATAGGAAGATAGAGATTATATGGATAAAAAGACTATCTTGAGAAAATATTTTTGTATAATAAATTGTGGTTCCATGTTCTTGGATTATAATAATATAAGCCTCACTCAACTCAGCCATTGGATAAGAATCAAATCAGTATGGGTCACTAGGTTGCCTATTTATGCATATATTGTAAAATAGATGTGTTCCCATAGGCACTTGCCATCATTCCAAATAATATTTTACCTCAACTGATGTTATATGGCCTGGGCAACAAAACATCTTCTGGTATTTTGGATTGCCTTATATAAACCACTGGTATTATCCATTGAAAAGTTCATGATGCTAATAAAACTTGTTAAAGGAATAGAAATTGCATTAGAACAGTTTTCATTCATGATCATGTGGATGTACAGAAATGTATAGACATTTGTGCAGAAGGAATGCAACAATAAACAAGAAATGAAATTTAGTTCCATTCAGAATCAAGAGGGTTTGATATAAAACCTATCATAAAAACAAAATACTTTGATTGCAGTTAATATATAGTTTATCATAAAAACTCATTCCCCCCCCCCAATCCAGAAAATTCTGCCAAGAGTAGAAAAAGCAAGAAAAAATAGGAAATATGTAAAGCGGGAAGTCAGTCAAAAAACAAGACAGTTCTAATTCACCAATTTTAGCTGTCTGCAATAAATGTAATTTGCATAAGCCTTTCAGGATTCTGGCAAATGATAAAGTATATTTCAGGAGCAGAAAGCTAAATTTAGCCTACATTATTAATATTAACCAAAAATATCTGATGAAAGTGAGTCTGAGCAAGACCCATAATTACAACACAGATGTATTACTGTAAGCTAGGACAGAATCAGCACTTTAATGTAAGAAACCTGTTATCTGAATCTCAAATAAAATTCTTCACATTTGAATTCTAGGATTTTTCCTCCATGGACATGTATTAAAATCACATGGCTCCATACATATAGTTGCTTCTCTGCTCTTCCTTTCTGTGATGGAGATTTAAATAGGAATGGAAATCTTTAGAGTGGCTACTTCACAAACTCGCATGAACTAGCTTAGGTTTTTCTCTTTCTTTTCCTGAATTTTGGAGAACGAAATTGCAGGTTGTTGGATGAAAATGCTGGTGATATATTATTATTAATATTTTTTAGAGCTCGAGCTTCCATTTTCATGTTTTTTGACTCTTATGAAGCCTGCCACCAATTTTCAACAATAATGGTCAGAAAGAGCCCCAGAGGCTATTTAAAAAATGAGGTCAGAGAACACAATCCTTTTTAAGAAAGTATTAGGGAAGATGCATGAATGCAATTGATCCATGTCTGCAGTGACATCTAATAAAATAAGCAGATAGTGTAACAAATAGTGGAAAATGCCTTTCAGCTTTATTTCTAAGTGACATGAAAATAACCAAAATATTCAGCCAATTGCCCTAGCTCTTTCCAAAATTATATATGATTTTCAAACTGTAAAAGACGTTGAATAAGAAAACTAGTCTGTAGAATCTTTTGAAACCATAAATGGTTTTAGCCCAAATTCTGAAAGATTTGACCAAACATATGAATTTTTCTTCTATCTAAAATGGTACAGACAGATATTCCAGATCAAATGCTAAACATTAAATGTGGTACAAGAATGGAAAATGAAACAAAAAGACCAGATTTGAAGCTGTCGTAAATTGCGCACAGAAACACAAAATAACAAGGTCCATTTCAGTCCTAGGAAATTCACAAAAAAATTAGAAACAATTGGAAGAAAATATAATTGTCCAACTATTTTTAGAGCATAAAATTTGAAAGGTTTAGGTTTAGGTTTAGGTTTAGGTTTTATTTGATTTATATACCACCCTACTCCCGAAGGACTTAGGGCGGTGAACAGCCACAAGATAAAACACATAAACACAAAATTTAAAAGCAAAATAAAACCAAATTAAACAATTTGGCCCAAGACAGATTATAAACACCCCAATAATTAAGAACAGATTAAAATTTACATTTTAAAAGGGAAAATTAGGCCAGGCCAGTCTGATGGAATAAAAAGGTCTTGAGAGCGTGGTGGAAGGTGCGCAGATCCGGAATCCTCCTTATTTCCGGGAGGAGCTCATTCCAGATGGTAGGTGCCCCCATAGAGAAGGCTCTCCCCCTGGGGCTGCCAGTCGACATTGTTTGGCCGACGTTACCCGGAGGAGCCTCTCTGTATGATTTTTATTTATTTATTTTATTTAAATTTCTATACCGCCCTTCTCCAGAATAGGACTCAGGGCGGTGAACAGCCGGAGTAAAAAACAATACATACAAAATTTAAAAAACAATTTAAAATAATTAAATATTATTTAATGAGAGCGTACCGGCCAGTGGGAAGCTACTGGTGGCAGCAGGCGGTCCCGTAGATAACCAGGTCCTAAGCCATGGAGTGCTCTAAAGGTGGTAACCAAAACCTTGAAGCGCACATGGAAGACCACCGGGAGCCAGTGCAGCTCACGCAAGAGAGGTGTTACATGGGAACGCCATGTCGCTCCCATAACAACCCGCACGGCTGCACTCTGTGCCAGTTGGAGCCTCCAGGTGCTCCTCAAGGGGAGCCCCATGTAGAGAGCATTACAGTAGTCCAGGCGGGAAGTGACGAGGGTATGAGTGACCGTGCATAAGGAGTCCCGATCCAGAAAGGGACGCAACTGGCGAATCAGGCGAACCTGATGAAAAATCCTCCTGGTCACGGCCGTCAAGTGCTCTTCTAAAGACGTGAATCCAGGAGGACGCCCAAGTTGCGAGCCCTATCCGTGGGGGCCAGCAATTCACCCCCAATAGTCAGTGATGGCACCAACTGACTATATCGGGACGTTGGAAATCACAGCCACTGGATCTTGGATGGGTTGAGCCTGAGCCTGTTTCTCCCCATCCAGATCCGTATGGCCTCCAGGCACCAGGACATCACTTCAAGGGCATCGTTGGGGTGGTCTGGGGTGGAAATGTACAGAAAGGACTAAAGCAATGGAAATCATGGACATAACTCAACCATTATGACTGAGCAAAGCCTATAAAATGTACACTGGTAGATTCCTTCCTACATTTGAAAATAGCCTGCTTCATAGAAAATCCAAAATTCTAAACTAGAACGATAACTTAAATGATCTAATAATCATCTGGCAATTCATGAAGGGCCTTTTTTATATATAATAACAGCTAGCTAGCCTTGGATGCTCATGTTAAATTTTTGGGAGCTTGAGAGCCACACATGTGTAGACAGCAGGACACTTAGAAATGGTTGGGTTTGGAAGTTATTGAAGGTTTTGTTTATTTGTCAAATGTGATATGTCTATTGTAAGACTCACAGTACAGATGAAAACTGAAGGTTTCTACTAATATGGTCAGATGAAGCTCTGAGGTTTACAAAAGTGGGTTTCTTTGGCTAGCCCACTATCAGATTTGTGAGATAGCCCAGATAAGAAGCACATTGTCAGATTACATTAACAGAATCCCATTCCTCAAATTTTCTCTGCCAAAACTAGGAAGGTTTCCTCCAAGTTGCTTTGGCCACCCTTCCATCATCAGGCTCAAATTTTG
The DNA here is from genome assembly GCF_029215685.1 of Pituophis catenifer annectens. NCBI lineage: Eukaryota > Metazoa > Chordata > Lepidosauria > Squamata > Colubridae > Pituophis > Pituophis catenifer. Next base: position 56,499,210 of record NW_027256886.1, on the reverse strand, counting down.
TTTATCAGACCATTATCTAGACTGTGGCTCTTCTTCCTGTGTCCCAAAGTCATTCCCAGATAGCACTCCTTAGTAATACAGCAGAATTTGTTTTCTTTTGCTTTAAATGAAAAATTCTAAATAAGCATCTTAACAAAATAAAGTATTTCCATGTAGCATTAGGAAGAGTTTGAAAATGGTCTCAGTTGCTTGTTCACGGAACTTGGTATGCAATTTTCTTCATTAGAGGTTTTTAAAAACCCTTCACCTATAATTAGTGGATTTCTATGATTGTATTATTAGATGCTCATACCAGAGGTAATTTATATATATATGAGGCTTAATCAACCTTTCCAGTATCTTGGGAAACCAAGCATATTTGCACAATAATTAAAGATAAATTAAGGATACGGTGCTTTGAATAATCTCAGCTCTAAAGTCCTTTGAATTTTCCAGAACATCTTGCATGCCGCTGTTTAAAAGCAAGAAAATAATTCAGACCATGTCCAACCTTTTAAAAATCTCTCACTACTATTAAAATTAGTTCACCTTAAGCTATTAAAAGATGATAGATCTGGCCCTTTCTGAATGGTGTAATTTATGACGTAGAATATCTGTATATCAAACTATTATTACCTCCAAAGAAGCATTAGCAAATTCGCCACCTCTAAAACTAGCAGAACAATCACTAACAATTAACGAAATGATACATCTCAGTCGCAGTAATTTTTACCTACCTCGAACATATATTTGCTCTTTTGATGTCCTGTGTGAATAGGACTGTTTTATGTGAGTGATGATGGGCTAAACAATAGTTCAGAGTTGTAATATAGAACTCAATTTGCTGGAACTATCATCTGAAAGGCTTGGACAATTTATTGAATGCTGCAGATGAAAGAAAAAAAAAGAGAGAAAGAAAAAAAATTTAAAAACTGACCACTTCTAAAAATGAAGAAAATGGGGCAGTAAAGGGTATTGTAATATACTTTAATCTTCCTTAATGCAGAAAAAAAATGGAATGCCATTAAAGCTGCCTTTGAAATAGATGTGTCCATATTGCTTGAACACCAAAACCTAGTTAATGAACCTATTGTGAAGGCAAATAAACAGAATAGCAGTAGAGAAGAAGAGATCTATGCATTAGACCAGCTTATTCAGAAGATGAAAGAGAAGAAAAATTAAAGTTAAATTCATATAAATACTAGATCTGTGGAAAATATTGCAGCTGTAAAAGAGAGAGGGAGAGAGGGAAAGAGAGGGAGAGAGAGAGAACGGAAAGTTGGATGAGAAGGTGTGATATAGCTGAATTCACAATTGATCAGCTGGTCTTGGGTGATGGTTTACATACAAAAGTGAAGTCAGACAAGATGAAAGCTTTTGGAGGGGCCCAGTAATTAACATTTTAAAAGGTTTTTAAGCAACAAAATAATCCTTCCACAATAACATCAATTTAATCATTTTATTTGAGAAATTAAATGGGCTGCAAGTGTTCATTTGTTAGAAGTGGTGTTGACGGCATTTCGGAGGAGTTCTCAAACCCACGTTCCAGTGTTAATAGTTTTCAGATGGATTCAACGTGTGGGAAAGATAAATGAACCCAACAGAGATTCATCTAAAATGCCTCCTGAAATAAATAACACTTGGGGCAATCCTCTGCATATTCAAATCTTTATCAAAGCATTTTATTCTTGAAAGCCCTTGCACAGATGCTCTGGCGTGCACACCTATATGGATTTCTAGATGGGTAGGTACAATTGCTCAGGTCAAAGCTCCATAGATAAAAGTGGGGATATACATGAAGAGTTTTCCATGGTGCTATAATAAATAGAACTGTTTCTGAATGCACAAAGCCTTATATTCATTGAAAACCTGGGAAGCTTTCAATAGAAATAACTACCTGGATAGATCTGCAGCTACCACTTCCTTAATGAGAAAGGAATCTTCCATGGATGGCCCAACTCCCTTTGAGCCCATGGTGACGAACAGAAGTGTACAGAATGAAATCCTATATACATACAATACAGTTTTAGGCTCAACTAATAGTAATTAAAAGCTAAAAAACACTGCTCCTTTTGTTATGCTGATAGTTAAGGGCAGTAAACCACTTTAAAAGTATCTTAAGAACATGTTTTATTTTACATACGTTTAATTTTAGTCCAGGATTCCTACAGAAACTTCAACAGAAAGTCTTGTGGTACATCTCCGTGTACCTTTGGTGTTTAGTCATGCCGACCACATGACCATGGAGACATCTTCGGACAGTACTAGCTCTTTGGCTTTGAAACGGAGATGAGCACCGCCCGCTAGAGTCGAGAATGACTAGCACATATGTGCGAGGGAGCCTTTACCATTACATCTCTGAGACCAAATAGGTTCAGACTGTTTAGCTAAAGTTCTGCTTCAGGTGTTCACAGTTTTTTCACCTTGTTATGATGAAAATCTCACAATCCCAAAGCTAAAATATAATCTAACATAAAAGTCTATCTTGGATTATTAGATGTATTTATTTTAACAATTTTATGATTCCATTTTTGGTCTCAAAAGGGATATTCCAGAATCAAGACCATATTTCAAGTTAAAACAGCAAGAGAAAAAAAAAACTTTCCCAGATGAAATACATTTTAAAGACAAATACATGCATAATATGTTACAGTAGCAATGGATGTTAAGGTGTGAGTGTTGACCATTCAACATTATCTCATAATTTTCAATTATCTCAAATATAAATACTTGCTGGTTTTCCATGTAAAGTAAAATAGCGATAATCACATTTATATAACTGCATTTGGGATCCTAGGGTGGACAAAGATTGTGAAGCTTATTCTCAACAGAGCTCCTCACGAATTCTTATCTAAGTAACATAACAGCTCAGCTGTATAAATTATTTTACCTACTCCTTAGTTCTTATTTTCTTTTAACCTTCTAACCACATTGTCCCATTGGATAAATTTAAAACCTAAATCCCAACCCAAGCAATTCAACAGCAGAGCCAGTGCCAGAGTTTCTAAAAACTGGAAACCAAATGAGAAGCAAAATTAGTGACTGGGAAAGATAAAATTTGCCATCCGATGAAGGTTGCATCTAGAAACTGCTTTCAGAAGCACCAAGGAATTTCATTTGGGCCTGGTGGCTCAGCAGACTAAAAGCATTGTGATTAACACCAGCTGTCTGCAATTACTGTAAGTTCGAATCTCACCAGGCTCAAAGTTGACTCAGCCTTCCATCTTTTCTAAGGCAGGTAAATTGAGGACCCAGTTTGTGGGGGCAATAAGCTGACTTTGTATAAATATACAAAAGTATGAAGGCTATTGCTTAACGCATTGTAAACCGCCCTGAGTCTCCGGAGAAGGGCGGCATATAAATCAAATTAAATAAAAATAAAAATAAATAAATAAAAATGATGAGCTTTCATGTACAATGTCAACTTTGAACATCTTTTATGAATTAAAATATACATAGCCACCATTTCAATTTCCCTTAGCATTTACAGAGTTAATATGGGTATATTATAATGGGTTATATTAATAATAACCTTGGGCCAGTCATTCTCTCTCAACCTAACTCATCTTACAGGTTGTTCTTGTTGGCAAAATAGGTGGACGAAGGTGTGTAGGACAAGTTATTTGTAAAAAGAACAAAGGTGGGATACAAACAAATAAATAATATTAAGGGTGTTCTTTCGTTCTCATATCTCTGAGTTGTGATACCATGCTTAGTTCAAACAATAATTATATCAAGATCAACCATCTGACAGAAATTATGCTGAGGGTAGAATGTACAAAGTAAGAATCCTGTCCTTCTGATACAAATTGAGAATTTTTCTGCTGATGAAAAGATAAGCCAGAAAACCAAGTATCTCAATTTCACAGTAAGATAACTTCTATGATACCACTAGTTAAGCGTTAAATAGTAAATATGATCAGCCATCAGAAAGTTGAACCACCAATCTGTTGAGCACTTGTTTGAAGAAAAGATTTCAGCCAGCAGCTCAAAAATATTTCTGTTCATCAGGAACTTGTAGAGCAGGGATGTCAAACTCGTGGCCTGCAGGCTGGATGTGTCACACGCTGGCCACGCACACTCCCGGTTTAGCAAAAGGGGAAAAGTCATGATATGTCACGTGACAACAACGTGTTGCTGCATGTTATAGAGTGATAAACCCTTAAGAAGAGCAATCCCTAGTAGCAAGAAGGATTCAATGTGTCAAAGAAGTCATGCAGAAGAACTTTCTCTGTGGCATTTATAATGTAGGATAAAAATAAATGTTTATTTATATTATTGTTGTTTGAGGAAAAAGCACAGTTTTTTCATTAGAATCTAACTTCTACTTAATTTTAGAACTACTTTGTAACTAAGTAGCTACAAAATTGTAATTTAAGCCTGGTAAAGATTAGAATAAAAAGAAACTATCTGCTTTTTGAAGAAGAAATGGAAATAAAGGATTAGGAATTGCAATCAATTCTGTATTTTTATTAAGGATGTATTTCCAACCAGCATTTCTCCTTCTCTATACTACTTTCAGTTTTAATTCATTACTAAGCAAAAAGTATGGATAAAGCTTCCCTAATTTTATTTTATTATTTTATTATTTTATTTTATTTTATTTTATTTTATTTTATTTTATTTTATTTTATTTTATTTTATTTATTTCCAATTTATATACCGCCCTTCTCCCTGAGGACTCAGGGCGGTGTACCAGAATTAAGAACATGAAATACAAATATTAAAAAACAATTAAAATATATATAAATTTGGCCCCAAAATTAAAAATCACAAACCAATTAAAACATTTAAAAATTTCTTCTTAAGCCAGCCCGGCTTGCTGGAAAAAGTGGGTTTTTACTGATATTCCTAAACTGACAGCTACACTCTGTGTCTTTTAAATTCAGTCTCTCAATTTATTATTCCCATTTCCCCATACTTTCTAGGGACAGATAACTTCTTGTTTCTTTTCTTTCTTAATAATGATATTAAGGATTTAAAATGAAAAGGAGTGTTTTGTTTGTGAAATAGGTTTTCTGGAGACCTGAAATTTCCTATGCTGTCGACATGAATGTGGCAATAACAGTGGTTCAAAGAGGGGGCAGGGGTTGGAAAAGTATGTGCATGCTGAAGTAAGAAAGTTTGACTTATGTCTGAAAAGTAACTCACACTTTTTTATATAGAGGATAGATGGTTTGTGACCACAAATTAAGTTCGCCAACTTTAACTTCCCATGTTGGAATATCCATAAAAGAGATGTAACATCCAATATAGCCATCTTCACTATAATGGAAACTAAAGTCACTTGAGGTATACTAATATTATTTTCTATCTGATTGTTTGTCTGGTGTTGATTTCTGCTTATCTGATCTGTGTTCCAATATTTTTGTTTCCTTCCTAGTTTTTTTAATTATTTCCTCTGAATGGTGTGTAAAGCTGACTTGTGTCTATGTATGTACCAATCGGTGATTTCTCTAAATGCCAAGCTGTCTGAAACACCTTAGCATATTTGTATTTGCCTTGATTAATAAACAGAGAAACAAAAGATAAAGAAAATTAAATGTTCTGAGAATAAACTAGAAAAAACATGCTTCTTTGAAAGGGAGGAAAACTTCCTAATAATTAGAAAATAAAGTTTAGCATAGAATGATTTATTTAAAGTTTTCGATAACTAACTACATCAGAACAAAAAAAATCCTGAAATCAACAGATTTATTTAATTTTCGTCTCCTTCCATTCTTTAACTCAAACTGATTCCATCATTAATTCTTAAATTCAATAAAATAATATTCAATCGATTTGTGAACGACTCATTAATTAACCTAATTGCAAATCAACTCCTATGAAATCTGCCTTTCAAAATTTTGAGCAATAGATTAAACCATAAACTGGACAAAAGTTGAACCACTCACAAGATGTTTAAATATCTGTTCCCCTCCCCTCAAAAAAAACCACCACTGATTGAGCAATATCAATATTTTTTTAAATCATTTTGTATGCGAGTTTTGATTTCTATGATGGAAATATAAAGTTATATTTCAATGCACTTTCCCATTAGTGAAACCAAAACATTGATAAAGTAAACAAATCATCCATCATTTCTAGCAAGCTATGCATATATTGCTTTAAAATATGATCTAGATGAAAGATGTATGTTGCTTTTCGATACGTTTACGTGCAATGAATAATGCATGGATGCACACATTTCCAAACCATATTTTTTTAACTTAACAGTTGCACCACTTAGTCACTTGAATGTCCTAAACTGAAAGGCAAGTACTATCTCCAAGAACTCCGCACTCTTAATTCATTTACATAAATTGGGAGACAACGTGAAATTGGAAATATTAATAATATTTTAAATTATAATAGTAATCATAAAGCTGCTAGCAGCGTGTCCTCTTTATTCCTCCTGTTATTTTTTTTTTAATTTTATGGCTTTTATTTAATTTTATTGTTTTATCTGTATATAAAATACACAGAGAAATAAAAATGGGAAATTAGGGGAAGGAAAAAGAGAGAGAAAAAGAAAATGTAAGGGGAAAAAGAAAAAAATGGTGTTGACTTCTGACTTTTTTTTAGCACAGTACAAGATAAAAACACTCCAGCCTCAACTTTTTGCTTTTACACATTACTATATATAGCCATTTCTATAATGATAAATCTATCTAATTGGCAAAACCAAAGTCAAAGTTTCATTTTCTTTTTATCCCAAGCACAAAATCCAGAAATGATTTCCAAATGAAAAAATGTACTTAAATATATTCTCCACTTTGAATAAAATAATCAGTTTGACCATTTCTGCTTTATCTTCCTTGCTGTGGAAATAATATGTATTTCTATTTGCACCTAATAATCTTTGTAAACTTATCACCATTTATATTAATAAGCTTCACTGTATTCTTTCAGGTTCTTTGACCTTAAAAGGAAAATATTCTTTTTTTCGTCCTTTTTAAAATGCTAAACTTTTCTTGAAACACATTTCTAAAATCAAAACTTTCTAATACATCATTTTCTTTTAACTTCTTAACATACATCCTTTTTTTTTCTCCTTTTCAATGTATTTTGCTCAATATTGGCTGATTTTTAAACTTGAATTTAAATTCTGTGTCTGTGTTTCACCGTGCTTTTCATTGCAGAGAGCCACACAGGAACATCTCTACATGTTAACATTGTTACTGAAGTGAGGATAACAGCACTTCCTAAAATTAAGAGTTCTTTGGTAAAATATTAACAAAGAAATGGAAAAAAAAGTGTCACAGAACTTGTTCTGTGCAAAAAATTAAACTCGTGGCTTTGAATAATACTATGATTTGGAAATAAGCAATTTCTCATTTCTTATTTATAAATTAATATTAGTTACGTTTCAGTAAATACACTTCATACCTTCTGAATTACTACTGCTATTTCCATCCATCAAACTTTGTTGGAATAAACTATTATGTTTTCCTTGCTGTAGCTTTTGGCATACCAAGCCTTTTTGGTAGGGTGGACTCAGAGATCTACCTGAGAGAGAGAGAGAGAACTTCCTATATATTTGGAGGAATATATAAGTCTGTATGACAAACTTTGTCCCAGTTAGACTATGACCTTGAAAAAAGGCAGGTTCTGTAGACATGACCACGGCATAGTCTTACCAGGGCGGAGTTTGAGCCACCTAGGCTTGAAGAAATGAACAGGATTCACATTGTTATGACCTCAGCCATCTTATCTTGATTGACTAAAACTCCTGGAATGTGACGTATAGTGGGTACTAGTGGTGATGAATTCTTTCTTGAGTGAGCGGATTGTCCATCCTCCTCTTAAAAAGATGTGGTTCACCCCCTCCTTAAGAAGCCATTACTAGACCCAAGTTTTGGGGGCAATTTTCATCCAATCTTCATTCACTGCCAAAGAGTTTGAGAAGTAGACATGTAGCAGCTTCAAAGGATTCTGAATAAAGCAGATTACCTTTCAGTCTGGATTCAGGCCTGAGTATACGCATGAATCCAGACTCCATATGTTGCATTGTTTTATGATTAGCAGAAATTAGATGGGGTAACCCATCAATCCTACTCTTCTTCACCTCTTGGTAACTGTCAATAAGATCATGATATTCTGGATCAGTTTGAAAGTTGTGTGTGGATGTAGGTATCAATGTATGTCAGGCTTGTCCTGACTTCGACAATGTACAATAGTGGCCAAAATTGTGGAAACCTTTTGGGAGAAGTGTATTTTTGAAGTTTGATGGCTAATAACACCACTTTTTTTTTTTTTTTTTGGAGTTTCAAGATAATCATATTCTACTGCTGGAATGGCCTGGGAATAGCCCAGACCTTAACCCAATTGAAAATCTATGGTGCCGGCTAAAGAAACTTGTTAGTCAGAAGCAATCCAGCAAAAAAACCAAGTTAATAGAAGCAATCATTCAATCTTGGTTTCACATTATAACAGATGCAGAACTAAAAGACTTGGTTCACTCCATGGGAAGACATTGTAAGGCCATAATTCATGCTAAAGGTTACCTAAGTATTAATTGACGTGATAATTTTTGTATATCTAATTTTTTCTATGGTGTTAATTTTTATATATCTTGTTTTTTCTACGTGTTTCACTTTTCTTCTTTATACTGTAACTGCTATTCTAATAGCAAATCTTTCATAAAAGTTACTGCATTACATTCTTGATTAAATTATATTTCCATTGATATACACTGCTCAAAAAAATAAAGGGAACACAAGCAGAAGACATCCGGGATCTGAATGAATGAAATAGCCTTATTAAATACTTTGTTCGTTATATAATTTTATAGTACTACTCCAAAAAAAAGTGAACTTTTCCCAAAACTTTTCTACAATTTTGGCCTCTATTGTACTATGCTGGTTCCTTTACTTTCTTTGATTGAAGTTGGTGTTGATCTGGGGGAGAGAGATTTTGCTTTCATTCCTTGCTTTGCAGGGTGCTACAGATTCGGTACTTTTACCACTCCTATTTTATGTACATAAGCTGCTGATGTGATTATCTAATGGCATGGGGTGAGGTACCAACAGTATGCTGATGGTACCCAGTTTTATATCTCTATCCTCGGCCAGTTAAGTGGTCCTCTTGATGCTGTCTTGGTTTCAGAGGCTATGGGGGTTTGGAAAGAGAACAACAGGCTTCAACTCAACCGAAGTAAGTCCTGAGTTGGTTTGGGTACTGAAGCCTCCTGGTTCTGGGGACTTTCCATGTCTTTTTGTAGATGATGTTGCACTATCCCAAAGAGAACCTCTGTGCAACTGGGGAATCCTTCTGGATACATGGTTCCTGTTCAAAGAACAGAACAGTTGTAGCTAGGAGGGCCTTTGAACATCTACATCTTGTGCATCAGTGATACCTGTTCCTGGACTGGGACTGGCCCATGGTCATTCATACCCTAATCATCTCTTGTATGGATTAAGGTAAAGATAAAGGTTTCCCTCGCACATATGTGCTAGTCATTTCCAGATCTAGGGGCGGTGCTCATCTCTGTTTCAAAGCCGAAGAACCAGCGCTGTCCGAAGACCTCTCCATGGTCATGTGGCCAGCATGACTGAATGCCAAAGAATTACTACAATACAATTACTACATGATAATGCACTTGAAGAATGTTCAGAAGTTTTAATTGCCATAATATGAGGCTTTGTGGGCAAGGAGGGGGAGTAGATTACTTTATCCCACTCTATTATTTTTATAAATAACTCAAGGTGTTATTTATATATATATATATATATTATATATATCCAACAATCATTCCTCTCCCTACTTTCCCCAAAACATTCATCCTGTGAAGAGAGTTGGGCTGAGAGCGATTGACTGGCTCAAAATTACTGAGCCAGCTTTCATGCCTAAGGCAAGACTAGATTTCACCAATTTTCTTGGTTTCTCGACCACTAGACCAAGTTATGTTAATTAATAACTTAATACAGTTATCTGTACCCTGCAATAAGCACCCATTACACTTTTGTTCGGTGACCTGCATTGCTTGCCAGTGTGCTTACCAGTGTTGTGGTCCGCCCGCAGCCTGCAGAGCTGGCAGTGGAGTCGGACAGCGATGAGGCTGAGGAAGAACATGGGCCAGTCCTGGAGGCTGGGGAAGGCCCAGATGAGGGCTCTGCGTAGGAGGCAGAGATGGGGCCAGGGCCATCAGGGAGTGATGTGCAGACTTCGGAGCCTCCAGAGGCTGATAATAGAGAGGCAGAGAAACAGGAGGAGCCTGTTCCTAGTGTACATATGAGAAAAGCTGCCAGAAGGCAGGAGCAGATAAAGCAGAGAGGATGACTCGGGAGTAGGGCCAAGAGATGATTGGCCCATCCCATAAGGTTTAAAAGACCACCAGCGGCTCTTGGCCTCTTTGCTGGAAAACAACATTGAGAGATTTGCTTATTGTTTCACTATATTCATTTCTTGTCAGTGTCTTCTGCTTCTGAACTTTTGCCAAGAAAAGCCTTTGGCAGTTTGCCTAATTATCCCAAGATCAGTGATAAACTGATGAATGGTGTTTTGAAGAATTTGTTTTAATTTAGTTTGGACTATGCTGAGAATGAGTTAATTCTCAGCTGTTCTAATAAAGTCTGTTTGTTTTTGAACTGTTTGTATTTAATACTAACTACTTGGGCCTAGGTCACAATAACCAGATTCAATTCAAGGTGCTGATAATGACTTACAAAGCTCTGCATGGTAGGGGCCCTGGTCTAATGGTGTGTGACAAAGAACTTGAGGGATTTGGCAAAGAGATGCTACCAAGGGAACAGTCAGATAAGAGACAGTATAGTCTGCGGCTGGATAATGGTTGGACTAGAGACTCAGAAGAGACCCTTTCTAGCTTCTTGGGTTGAAAAAGGAGGTGTGGAGAAAAGAGAGAATTTTACTTTCATATTTCCAAGATTCTGTAAATGTAGCTTTGCAATAAAGTAGAATTGGTAGATCAGGTTCCTATCTGATTTACCCCATGAGGCAGATAACAATCTTGCAAGTATGTAATTTCTTCAGTTGTATGGATTTACTTGTCTGTCCATTAATTGCACAACAGCTCGTGTGGTATCTTAAGTACAATATAAATCATTTAGTGCTTGGGACAAAGAACAAAGTTTAATGATTGACCTTCTGCATGGGGATCATAAATGACTCTCCAAGATAGGTAACAATGAAGACTGTGCAGCAGTTTAGATTTGATCTCCAAGAATTTCAGCGAATGTGAGAGATCCAACTTAACATCTCTCTGCAATGCTTCAGGTGTTACAATTCATTCTTTGCAGCTCAAAGGAACTTTTGAAGACTGTATCCAAAGTGCTACCCAGTTGCAGTGTAGCTTTGCTTGATATTTAAGTTAGGAAAAAGATGTGGACAATTTGTTTCAAACAATATCTCTTATAATAAGGCATAAAGGTTAAAAATATGTGGAGATATAGAGGTAACCTGACATTATTATATTAATGCTTTACAGCAGGTGTCCCCAAACTCTTCATCTCATCAACCTCTTCATGAAGTTTCAGATTGTTCATTATCCCTCAAATATTTATTATATGAATATAATGTAATGAAGAGGACTTTAAATACTACTACTACAAAGAATATTATTGACCCCTTAAGGTAGTTCCATCAACTCTGATTCTTAGGTCAGGCTACCAACCCACCCTTCCAACTGAAGAGGTTAAAATATATTATTTTGAAACAATGAAAATGCAGTGCTATTCATGTTAGTTTGGGAAGAAAAAGCTACATTATGGGTTCTAGGGGTATTACATGAACTACATCAACCAATTTAAGATGACAACTTCTCAATAGTCCTGATGACTTATCTACAACACCTGCCATATTTATTTATTCTTTTGGTTGTATATCATATAACATGAACATTTTCAGAAATGAATTTTTGAAAAAATCTAGTGTCACAATTCTTTGGGATTCATAGTTTGTCTCCTGTTTAGCCACTAATATTTAGTAGCTTATTCCTTATACAACTTGAGGTTTAAGCTGCTCTTTGGAAATCTTGGTCAGGTTATAAGGGTTTCTTATTTTTTCTTTCCACATAAATTTCATTGGAATTCATACTAAACATCAATCATCTCTCATCTACCATGTATTATTTTTCTTGAACAGAACTAGAATCCAAAAACTAGAGAAAGAATTAGGTAAATCTTTATCAAAGAAACCAACTTGTACTTCTTCAACATTGCTTCTAGCTGGATTATAGTTGCCAACCCAAAACATTTAGAAGTATATCTATATACAATAATACCAGAAAAACTTGTGTTAACCATGTCTGCTTCTGCTTCTTCTTTTTAATAAGATGTGACTCAAGATACAAATTTTTCTCCTTTCCATTGGCAAAATTATAGCACTTTAATAAGTGATATTTCAGCAAGTATTTTCTACCTTATGGCTAAATACACTCATTCTTTTTTTTTTCTCTTTTGCCTAATTCTGTTCTTCAACTTATTCCAATTGCAAAATTCAATTACCCCTCTCTTAAATCTGTAAGAGCAAAATACACTCATGATATAAATGCATGCTATAAAACATCTGCCAGCACAAAGTGCAAACCTGAGGGAAATTGAAATAAGTTGGATTGTTTTCCCAGCTCTTGTTTATCTGTTTGCTTTATTTTTGTGGCTACATTAACCTTTCAGTCGTTTACTCCCTGCACTCCCATCTCGGCAATGACGCCAATCCACGGGCACTGCATGGCTGGGTCAGTAGCGATCCATTCCAAAGTATTTTTAATAAGGGTACCCCTCTTTTACTTCACAAACTAGTATAGATCCTGATCATATGAATGGATGACTCCATGCAAATAGAAGTGGGGTGATACTTTCTTGCCAAACAAACACATTTCACAATGAATGATCAGAGATATTTTCTTAGCAAACTCACAAAACACAGCAGATGATCCATAAATCACCCATGCTTTTAGAAGGAGTGTGTTTTAAATAAAATTGCAAGACACCGTGTGTAGCCCAGATGGAAACAAAAGCGTTAGTGGTCTTGGCACATTTCTTGCAAGGAAAAAAGCATGTGCCATTTCAGAAAATCAAAGCAAAGGAAAACATTGACAACAATTCTGTCATCTAATGCATTATTATGGAGTTTATGGACTTTATATATTATTTTCTCCATAAAGTTAAGAATTTGATGTGATCTTTTCTGTTTAGGTATATTATCAGAATAGCTGCAAACAATTTTCTGCATCTTATTATGTTCAGGGTTGACATACTATTAGAGAAATGTGCAGCTGTCTTACTCTGCTATTCATTCCCTCATTACTATTTTATAAATATATGATTAACAGTTATTGCGGCTGCCTAATTCACATTTACTGCAAATATCCACCCCACAAATGAATGCTCAAAGCAAAGAGATGTGGTTTTAGAGTAATTTAAATTTTACAGTTCCATTTACCCTGTTTTTTAATTTACTATATAATGACCCTATTAGAATAAAACACATCTGGAAGTTCTTCGGGGAACATTTAATTTTCTGTGGCTTCAGTACTAACAGAATTTGTACCATAAAGGCCACAGATGCTTTGAAGACTTTACAAATTTCTACCTTTTATGCCAAGGAGATAGTTAATTGTACAGATGAGACACTTCTGAGAAACACACAACAAGAAGGAAAGACTTACCTAGATAGAAAGGACTTTAACTCCAGAGCAATTTTATAACGTAGACTATTCCATTTGTGCCTTATTTACTTACTACTGTATAAGCAGCTGTTTCTGCCAGTGGAAAATTGGAAACCGTTTCCTATAGCTGGCAATAATTATGGTCATTAGCTGTACTATCAGCTTCTTATATTGATTAATAGGCTTGGGCAAAGCATTCAAATGAGCTACTTTACAATATGCTGAGGTGCAAATGAAATCCTCTTTATAGTGCTTTGCTTACCACTATGGATTAATACAGTAGTGAAATTCAAATTTTTTAAATACCGGTTCTGTGGGCATGCCTCGGTGGGCATGGTGTGGCTTGGTGGGTGTGGCTTGGTGGGCTAGGCAGAGGAAGGATACTGCAAAATCTCCATTTCCACCCCACTCGAGGGGGAGGATACTGCAAAAAACCCATTCCTTCCTCACTCCTGGGGGAAGGATATTGCAAAATCTCCATTCCCACCCCACTCTGGGACCAGCCAGAGGTGGTATTTGCTGCTTCTCTGAACTTCTCAAAATTTCTGCTACCGGTTCTCCAGAACCTGTCAGAACCTGCTGGATTTCACCCCTGGATTAATACCTTTGTTTTTATCATTGATTTCTTTGCCTTTAGAATGCATCTTTAATCTAGAGCAGGGGTGTCAAACTCAAGGCCCAGGGGCTGGATCCAGCCTGTGGGGTACTTAGATTTGGCCCACAGAGCCACCCTGGAAACAGCGAAGGACTGGCCCCTGGTGCTTCAGTCAGCAAAAACGGGCTCCCGAGCTCCATTTTTGCTGGCAGAGCGCTCGGACTACCACAGGTTCCCCCCAACAAAGTGACGTTGAGCTGGCCATGTTCAACCTAGTCACACCCACCCCAGTCCACTGAGGTCAAACATAATCCTGATGCAGCCCTCAGGAGTTTGACACCCCTGATCTAGAGCAACTTAATCTGAAATAAATTCTTCCAGAGTCTATTGCCTACAATTCCCAGAATCTTTTTTATTTATTTATTTATTATTAAATACATATTAAAACATTGGACACAGTGTAATCGTCCTGGCATTATCTTTGCCATATACTAAAATAAACAATAAGTATCATATATACCTTGCTACTTATATACATTTGGTTTATTCAGTATTTACATATATAAAGACATCATTTTTCTATCTATAATACTTATACATTTATCTTATCCTCTTTCATTCTATTGTAATTACATACATACCCTTAGTTCTCCATTCTATAAGTTCTAGTCAGTTCATATTTTTCATCCCTCCTTTCCGTTCCAACCACTGATAACATTTGTTCCATATTTTATAATAATCTGACTCACCTTTATTTTTCAATTCCAACGTTAATTTGTCCATTTCCGCACATATTAAAAAAACTGATCACTTCATATTCTAGGGGGATTTCCTTATTTTTTCCAATTTTGGGCAAAAATCATTCTTGTTGCTGTTATAATATTGTATGTATTATTAAGTAAATTACCCCTTTACTTTATTTCCCATTTATAATTCCCAATAGAAATAGTTCTGGTTTATATTCTATTTCTTCTCCAATTACTTCTGTCAGCCATAAATGAATTTTCCACCAATACTCCTTTGCTTTTTTACATGACCACCACATATGGTAGTATGTACCTGTTTCTTGATTTCCAACATTTTGGTGATAAATTTCTAAATATTTTTGCCAATCTCGCTGGCAGAAAATGCTACCTGTAGAAGATTTTGTATACATTTTCTTTATACGGTATTCCCAATGTTATTTTCCTATTCTTCCCCCATAATTCTTGCCATTTTTCCAGTTGTATATTGTACCCAAAATTTATTGCCCATGCCACCATCGTTTCTTTGACCTTTTATAATCCAATAAGAATTTATAAATTTTCTTTACTAATTTATCATTTGTCCCCAGAAAGATCTTATCTATTATCATTAATTATCTGTTAATGCCCCACTCTTTTATGTCTTTCAAGTAATGTGATTGGATCTGTAAATAGAACCACCACTCCAAATCTGCCCCTTGTTCTTTTAATTTTTGCTTGATTTCAGTCCCCTTCTTCATTTATTATATCCTTATATGTAACATATTTTCCCTGATTGATGAGGTTTGGGTGTACTAACACTTCTAATGTGGATAACCAAATCAGAACCTTCATGTAATTCTGCTGCTTAAATTTATTCCATATCTCCAATAAAGCCTGTCTTATAAAATGTCTTTGAAAATATTGATATGCTACTTGTTTTCCGTACCACAAAAATGTGTGCCATCCTAGATATAAGTCCTGGCCCGCTAACGTTAACAATCTTCTATTTTTTAAATTTATCCATTCTATTACCAAGGTGAGTGTTGCTGCTTGATGATATAACTCCCAATCTGGTATGCCGAACCCTCCTCTTTCTTTTGTTTCTTGTAAAAGTTTAAATTTAATCCTTGATTTCTTCCCTTGCCAAATGTATTCCACTGTCATTTTATTCAATTTTCCAAAATATTTTTTATCTAATTTTACAGGGATATTCTAAAACAAGAAGAGTAATTTTGGTAGGATGTTCATCTGGATCGCCCCTATTCTTCCCATTAAAGAAAGCCTCAAATTTCTCCATCTCCCCAACTCTTCTTTTATGTGATTCATTAGTTTGGCATAATTATCTTCTTTGATTGAAGTGCATTTTGCAGTTATATAAATTCCTAAATATTTCATTTTCTTCACTATATGTATATTTGTTCTCTTGGTCAACTCCTCCTTCTGTTTGTTCGTCATATTTTTGACTATCATTTTAGTTTTGTCCTTGTTAATTTTCAGCTACATGTCCGTATTCTTCTAATACTTCCATAAGCTTCACGCTCGATTGTAGTTGATCCTCAAGGATAAAAACCAGATCGTCTGCACAAGCTTGCAATTTTTAAATTTCTTTCCTAATTTCCAGACCTTTGATTTGTGTTTCTTTCCGTACTATCATCGTTAACACTTCCAGGGACAATATGAACAATAATGGAGATAGTAGACACCCTTGTCTAGTACCCTTCTGAATTTTAAATTTTTTTGTCACCTCTCCATTCACTATTACTTTGGCTTCTTGCTTAAAATATATCACCGAAAACATATTTAAAAATTTGTTGCCAAATTCCATATACCTTAATTGTTTTGCCATAAATTCCCAGTTGACGTTATTGAATGCTTTTTGAGCATCTAAAAATAGCAGGCTATCTGTGTGCCTCTATGTATCTCATAATATTCTAAAACATCTAGTATTATTCTTATATTATTTTTCATCTGTCTTTTTGGTAAGAAATTGTTCTGGTCGTTGTGAATAAACTCATATAAAAACTTTTTCAGACGATTGGCTATTATTGATGTGAATATCTTATAGTCTGTATTTAGAAGAGATATAGGTCTATAATTTTTTATTAGCATCCTATCAGAGTTCTCCTTTAGTATTAGTGTAATGTTTTCCTCCACCCACGATGATGGTATTTTTCACCTCTTCTAACACTGCGTTATATATTTAAAGTAAAACTTGTCCTAGCTATCTTGCACAATTTCCAGAATTCTTGACCACATGTTAGGCTGCTTGGGAATGTATATAGTTTGTTGTAGATAAGCAACATCTGGATGGACCCAGATTAATTTGGGCTTTCCAAATACTGAGACAGCTCTCAAGGCATCTGAGAAAATCCTGAGCATGTAAAATACATGATTATTTTGAATAACTGTTTGTACCATGGCATCCATGCTCAAAATGATTTTTTTTTAAATCATAAAAACAGTGGTGCACTATTGCAACACAAATACTATCCACTTTGTATATGTGCTCAACATCACCTACAAATAGGGACACGTAGTCCATTGACTCGCAGATGTCAAACTCACTGTGTCATGTTGCTGTCACATGACGTTTCGTGATGTTTTTTCCCTTTGCAGAGCTGGGGTGGCCATGGCCTCCATGGGATGCATCCGGCCCACGGGCCATCAGTTTGACACCTCTGCCTTGACTTAAAGCCACAATTAACCTCAAACTTTCTATTGCTAAGCAAAATAGTTGTTAAGTGAGGCATGCAGCATTTTATAACCTTTTTTGTCATGGTTGTTAAGCAAATCACTGAAGTTCTTAAATGAATTGGGTGTTTGTTAAGCAAATCTGTCTTCTTCAAGTGACTTTGCTTGTCAGAAGCTCCCTTAGAAGGTTGCAAATGACAATCCTAGGACCACAGGATGCTGTAATCCTTCTAAACACATGCCTGTTGCCAAGCAGCCAAAGTCTGATCACATGACAGTGGGGATGCTACAATGGTCCTAAGTGTGAAAACTGTTCATAAGTCACTTTTTGTAGCACTGTTGTAATTTTGAATGGTCATTAAATGAATGGTTGTAAGACAAGGGCTACCTGTAGAATTTACATCACATTTGCCCCTCTCCACAAACCTTTCTGCATTAGCTTCTGGTTTGTAACAATAGTGCAAAAGTCCAAAGATTTCAATGAATGCATATGTTTGTGTGCCTGCAATGAATTGCAACATACTAAACACTAAAGGCATTCTTCCTCAAAATTAATCTTAAAACAATTTCTGATTTTCACATCATGTCAGTATGACTTCTACTATTCTTTGATCTAAAATGACAAAATCCAGTCTTAGGGATTTTTGTATCACTCAATTGCTTTATATCTCTTAAACAACCATGGAGAATCTAGAGGCTTATCTGAAGTGAGATATGAAGTGAACTCCATCTGCTTTTCATATTGACATTCTTCACTCTGGTTACGGCGGAATCATCCTGAGAATTGAAGATTGATTTGAATATTAAATACAGATCACTGCAGCAGAGAAAGCTCCTTTACAAGAAATAATGGGAATCCATTCTTATTGATTAGTTAATTAATGTTCTACAACTAATCGAAACACAAATCTCATTAGGCACAGGTCAGTAGACTTCAGGAGAGAAAAGAAAATCATTTTGCAAACAGAGAGAGCTGTACAGATTTCACCAGAATCCAAATACTTCTAAAAACAATGAGCTTCATCAGCATGTGTTGTCCTTCAGCTGTACAATGTCAAAAGGCTATTGCTGTGCTTCTTTTCAACACTGCCTTTAAAAATCCTGTTAATAAGAATAGACAGCCATTCAACAGTAATGGACCAGCCTTCTTAATCTGTTAAACAAAAATAACACAGATGATTTTCCTTACAACTTATTCACAGTAAGAGGTACCTCTGTTCAAGTCAGCTGGTTTGCATTGTGCATATTTTGCTATTTTACCTCTAACATGATAGATTTTGGACTTTTTTTTAGTGAAAGATCTGCAGTTCTTATCAGTTGATAATATAGGTTGTATTGATTTGTGAATGTAAAACATTGAATGCTAAATTAGATCACGAGCTCAACTATAGTAACTATAGTAACTATAGTAACTATAGTAACTACAGTAATTTTTCAACAAACCTAGGAAGGGTTTATTTTAGACATGTCTGACCAGTTACCTAGTAAGAAAAGAATACTGGTGTCAACTTGCAAAGCATCCCTGGCCTGCTCTCAAGTTGCCATAGGTAAGTGGGATGGGAAAACAAACTCTGCAGCTGTGGCAAGGCAGTATGTCAGTCAACAGCACATTCCAGCCATATCTCTGTCAAGGCCGTCTCCGTGGTTACCCTCAGTGGCCGGAGGGGAGTGATCTCTACAACTCATGAAATTGCTTCGTTGGAGAATGTGACTGATGACACAGCTTGGGTGGAGTTATTTCAAATATTGTAAGGCAACTTTCAGATTGTTATCCCTTCCAAGATGGGATACACAATAAATCAATGTATATTTATATTAAGGGAAAAAACAGCAACAACATGCCTTCCTAAAATATGAAAAACCAGAAGCCATTGCATTTCTACCTTTAAAAAAAATCATTAAAAATTAACAACAGCTTGGATAGTAACATTATCCAGAGAAGTGGGCTCACTGCAAAAGGGGGCTCACCCCCTTGTATGTATTAATCTGATGCAGATAATAAACTAATGGTAGTTAATTAGTATTAGCTAATAAGTTGTCTGTGCTAGATTTTAAAGTGCAAGCTATATATGTATGTATGTTCTGCTTATTCAATTTATGATGCTGCAGTGGTCAACAAATATTAAGCAGCAATTTCTAAAAAATCTCAGAAATGATTGTGTTACAATATTCTAGAGTCACCTTGCCTGCTATAATGTGATGAACTTTGACCTCTGTCAGGTCCAGCTCAAGAACAACATAGAACAATTCAGCCAAATTTCAGTCCTTATTTACTCACAGCCTATTGACAGAATCTTGCTGAACTAAATCCATATCATTCTAAACTACTCTAAACTTGC
Source organism: Pituophis catenifer annectens (assembly GCF_029215685.1). NCBI lineage: Eukaryota > Metazoa > Chordata > Lepidosauria > Squamata > Colubridae > Pituophis > Pituophis catenifer. The sequence goes on along the minus strand of NW_027256886.1, from coordinate 56,479,275 downwards.
TGCATCAAACTCACTGTGTCACATTGCCATCACGTGACATTTCATGACATTTTTCCCCTTTGTGGAGGTGAGGTAGGTGTGACCTGCACCTGACGCATCTGGCTTGCGGGCCTTCCATTTGACACCCCTGCTCTAAACCCTAAGGGATATACCCTGGGAAATTCTAGGAAGTGGCTATCCTAAATCTCTTTCTCTGACTCTGAACCAGTTCCAGACTGTGTTATCTTGTTTCTCTCCTCCTTGGAATATGCTCGTTTCTTCCTGGGAAACTGTTGCTTCACTGTAGTCCATCACGTCCCTTCTTTGACATAATCCATCATAACCTCATAATCCTTTGAAGGTGAATATTTATATAATCTGTAACCTACTTAACACGATAGTCATTCCACGCAAAATAATGAAACACAGTAATTTTTCAACTTTGGATCATCTAATGCAAGGATTACAGTATCTAAAATAAGAATTTAAGGCTATGTTCATTAGGACTGATATCTTTACTCCACAGTATAGATCTCAGTAGGTTAATATCCACCCAATATGTGTAGTGCAGAATTTGTAGATATGGCAGATCATGGTATAGATTTGAATGAACAGGCTATCTTTTTATATGGGGTTCAGATATCATGAGTGTTATCTGAAAAAGAGAGAATAGAGTAAAACATATCAGTTCACAACTAGAAGACAAAAATGTGTTTCTATGGCACACATAAATAGAAGACACAATAGCTGTGATCATCACAAGTGGGGCTAGCTCAAAATGGCCAATTTACCTTCCATGCATACACATCGTTGGGAAGCATATTTATTTTAAGCCAGTCATTACTTCCTCTGGGCAGCAATTTCTCATAAGCAGACTTATGTTAGAATGACTGAATCTGGCCAGCCCACTGATTTATTCATTTCTAACATTTATACACTGCCTGCAATTTTTCACAGTTCTCAAAGCAACAGAATTTAATTTTTTTACTATAAGGTGTGACATTGGGAATCTAAAAAGCTCAGCAGCATAAACAGTTAATTAATAAAGAGTGACTAAATATTTATAATTTGAGATTAAAATATCAACATTCCTTATAAATATGCCACAGCCCCAAACCTTTACTTACTAGACATAACAGAATTGCTTTCTATAATCCTACTAGACAACTCGTGACCCATTGGGTCAAGGTTGACCAGCTTGAACACAAAGAGACTGGCAGGGAATGGGAGATTGGGAAGACTTCCCTCAAGCAACTTGCAATCTTTCCTGCAAGGTTCCCCACTGATTTTCTCCCTGCAAGTTTCCCAGGAGGGAGGTTGCAAGTCCAAACCCACCGCCATGTTGCTGTCAGCCAAAGTCACATGTTCTCCATTGACTTTTTCCTTGCATCCTTCCCAGGCTTCTTATTGATTTGTGGGAAAGTAGCAGTGAACATTGTAAAGGAGGATCACATGTCATCATTTCACAGATATTTCCTTATATAAACAGAGAAACAAAATCACCAGGGGCAGGCAAAAAATTGGTGAGAGTGGGAGCAACATCTGACTTTCTCTCAGCTTCCCCACTAAATTTCCTTGTGGGAAGCTTGCAGTGAGGATTGGATATCTTACGTTCTTCCCTCCTGCCATATCTCCCTCCTCTTTCTTTCTTTCTTTCTTTCTTTTTTTCTTTCTTTCTTTCTTTCTTTCTTTCTTCTTTCTTTCTTTTCTTCCTTTCTTTCTCTCTCCTCTCTTTACTCCCTTCTCCTCCCAGCAGCAGATAAGTGACTGCTGCTAGGTGGGCAGGAAACAAGAGATTGTGTGAGTGGCTAGGAAACTGTCATGGAACGTTAAAAATAAGGATCAGATAACTGCAGCAGCAGCCCAGTAATGCTGAAGTAGCCACAATTTCTTTAAATTTTATTCCCTAGGGAGTAATTTGCCTTCTCATTCTGTCAGTCCATTTGAGATCCTTTTTTTGATAAAGATTTTCCTTATGATGCACTGTTTCAGGCAGTTAAAGGTTAGGAAGAGTTTTAATGGTATGTAGATATATGTCTATATATGTATAGACTGCCTTTAAATTTTGCTTCCAGAGAAGTAAACATGGGACTGCAGCTTAATTTATTTTGTGCCCTGCACAGACCCCAGAGATATTAGAGATAGTAGAAAAATCAGAAATATTCTTTTAATTCTTACAGTAAAAAATGTGAAACCATAGAGCGCTGGGGGAGAAGGTTGATTTTATTTGTAGCTTATGGCATGTGCTTCAGTTTGACCTCTGTGAGGTCACATTATCCCTTCACTATCCATTAACCTACATAAAATCCTGACAAAATATTAGACCTTTATTGAAAGGTTAAATACTGAAAATTGTATTTTTCTGAGAAAACAAGCCTGATGTTTGTTAAAAGTGACATAAAAGGTAATAGTCAGAACTCATCCAGTGACCTCATTACCTATGTATCATTTGTGCAATAGTTCACATGAGTTGCATTAAGTTCATTGTTATCTTTTAGAGTATAATACAGAGAAGTCAGTGACTGCTTGGATCTGTTATTGAAATATTGAGAAAATACATTAATATGATTTAATGGCATAATGAGAGCCAATTTGATGTAGTAGTTAAGCCATCAGGCTAGAAACCAGGAGGCAGAATAATAGAGTTGGAAGGACCCTCTTCTAGTCCAATTCCCTGCTCAAGCAGACAAATGGCTGTCCAGTGTTTTCTATTCTTTTCTTTTCTTTAATTTTTATTAAACAAAATTAAAACAACTTTTTTTTACAATTTTCTTTACAACATTTATACATCAGTATTCTTTTCTTATATATCCATTTTTCCTCCTTACTTCAATTTACCTTTATCTATACATATGGTTCTAATATTTATTTATACATATTGGTATATTAATGTACTATATTACAGTCATACATTATGTGTCATTTCCATTTCTACAAGTCTGTTATTATGTTCCAACTCCTTTATCTTCCTCGTTTAATACCATATAGTACTCTGTATCTTCCTTATCTTGAATATCTTTTGTGAGTCTATCCATCTCTGCACATTCTAAAACTTTTCTTATCACGTTTTCCTCTGATGGTGTATTGTTGTTCTTCCAATTTTGCGCATATATTATTCTCGCTGCTGTTGTGATATGGATAATTAAATATTGTATTTTTTTGTCATAGTTGCCTGAAAGTATTCCTAACAAAAATAATACTGCTTTCATCTCTATTTGCTGTTAATTGGTTAATTGTTCTCATTGTCAAGGAATTTCTCCTTATTCCTAGGCTGGTTCTCTCCCTGATTACTTTCCACCCATTGTTTCTTGTCCTGCCTTCTAATGCTTTGGAGAATAGGTTGATCCCCTCTTCTTTGTAGCAGCCCTTCAAATATTACTTTAAACAGCCCTTTAAACATTACTATCATATCACCCCTAACATTAGTAGTTCTATTTTGGGCACAAAGCTAGCCTCATGACTTTTGGACAGTGACTTTCTCTCAGTCTTAGGTAGAAGGCAGTGGCAAACCATTTATGAAAAACCTTGCCAAAAAAACCTGCAACAATTGGGCCAGACAGTCTCCAGGTATCAGACACAATTGAATATTGATGGAAGAAAAAAACCCGACATAGTCTAAATAATCTAGGGGGGGGCATCATTTTTGTACTCAATCATTTATCAATTCTCCTAAGGAAAATGCACTGCAGAAACAATATGAAAATTCTGAATTTTCACCAGGAAAAATCTTGCTTATATTAGGGGAAGCTTCTCCATGTGTTATTTTTAAAGAAGAATCAAGATGGTAAAAGGAATCCATTTGCAAAAAATTAAAAGTGACAAGGCACTGACTGATAGTAACCCAAATTAGCTTGGATCTAAAGTAAAATATCCAGATAATAAATGGTACTTGACGTATAAATTATGCTATGCATTCCCACATGAGTTGATTTCATGAAGAAAAAGTGTCATACCGGGGCTGATGTATTCATTGTATTATTGAGGAATAAGGAAATATTGGGAAAGGTGGTGTTTTTAAACACTGTTTTTGCTCCCGTTTTGGCTATGTTGGCTTTATAGTTTAAAAGATGTACATTTATCATGCTGAAATTAAGAAAATATTATTAGTAGGCCTAATTATGTTATTGGGAGGAAAACCCTCTAGATAGTAAAGCATATTTCTTGACTTTGGATTGTGCAAAATGAGCACAATCATTTTTACTAACAGTAGGCAGCATTGCCCTATTCTAAGAAAGCCCTGGGTACTTGCCCTAAAGTCTTCCATAACAAAATGATATTCTCTCTTTTCCTCTCTTACACACACACACACAAACACACACACACACACACACACACACACACACACAAAATAAGGAGCAGTCTATATGACTTAAGGCACACAAGCACAAATCATATGGTGCATGTTTTACATTATAGTTCCTAAAGGTATTTTTCAGCTATATATCTCTACATAGCAAAGTAACAGTTTTCACATTTTCCTTTCATCTGTTTTCTGTTTCTACTTTCTGAGTAGACCCAAAGAACAAAAATTGATTTTAAATAAAAGAGGCAATTTAATGAGTAATTATCAGATCATTCATCAAAAATTAAGAAATTGTTCTCAAATAAATACTAGAAAAGCCAAAATGTACAAGGAAGAATCACTCAATTAACACTTTGGAAGGATTACCATCATTATTGGGGAATCTGGTTATAATTTGCTATGTCTAACCATAGCTGTGCTAGTTCCTTTTTATTTTCAACAAACTTTCATTAAAGTTTGTTGTAAATATCTTCATATTATGATTTTGTTACTCCTATACACTTCCTTAATTGTGGAGTATGTACACTCAATATCCCACACTCAATAGCTTTGAAGATGTTACCCTGTTAGGTAATGAAAAGATTGCCAGCAAAAAAACCAAGCTCAGGGTACATAAAGAACTCTGCAGTTTAACCCTGAACTACAGATAGTTTCTTCTATACATTTCGTAGCGGTTGCTGAATGAGCAAAGCTAAAGGTGAAGGACTTGTATTGGTAGTGAAAAAGTCACACTTGCTATCTAATTGAAACATAAGTTAGGAAATTCTGAAAGGTTGGTGGATTGTTTGTTTGTTTGTTTCTTTGTTTGTTTTGTATATTTCCTAACAGGAAAAAATATGGTACAATTCTGGATATAGAATAGAATAGGATATAGAATAGAATAGGACAAACTTTGCTCAGTCACAGAGGAAGAATCAATGAATGTACAGACTTCTTCATTGCTATCAAATGCCTATTTAACAAATCCTAGTTGTAAATTGGATTCTAACTGGTACATGTCAAAGCTACCATGATTAATCATGTGCATAGTTATTAGGCTGCCTATTCCTGCTCTCAGAACAGGGCAGTACTGCTCTCAATTATTAGCAAATTAATTCCAAATACATTAACTGTATGCCTGATCAGTTGTAGTGACATTTAATTCCAAAATAGAAGTATTTTGGCTAACCAAAAGCCATTCCATTCCTTACGCTGCTGCTGTTGCTCTTCCATGTCACCAACTGCGGTCTAATAATTACCACCAAATAAAGTCCCATTCACTATTCTTCCTCCTTCTCTTCTAGTCTTCCTTCCACTATTTCCTCTCCAGTTAACACACAGGCTGATTTTTTTTCCCCTTTCACAACAATCAATACACATTCCACACAGTCCTTAGTTCCTCATACCTGCTTAATTACTCCTCACACAATAAAAAAAAAAAAAACTAAAAAGCCCTCCATCTTTCTTCTTAAGGTACTCTAAATATACTTAGGATAGGACTTTTAAAAATATTGGATATGCCTTCACTGTGTTTTTTTCCCCTTTATCCAACAAGTTTCCTGCAATATCTGGGTGGACTATATCTTGCTCAAAGCAACTTTATCATATTGATCAAGTGTGTCTCTTCAATCAATTGGAAAGCAAAGTTTATTGCCTCAGAAATTGAGCATTTTTAATCCATTATTTCCTGCTGTTATTACAAAGTTATCTATCCCTATTTCTATCTGGTGGATTTTTTTTTCCTTTTTTGCAGTTATGTAAGAGAGCTTATATCTGTGATATAAATAGAATACCATTATCAGATAATTCTGAAGTAGTAACTACCAATGGTGAAATTGAGAGTACTTGAAAGAGTGCAGGGAAGAGCAACAAAGATGATTAAGGAACTGGAGGTTAAAATAATAAAGAACGGTTGCTAGAATTGGGTATGTCTAGTTTAATGAAAAGAAGGACTAGGGGAGACATGATAGTAGTGTTCCAATATCTCAGGGGCTCCAAACAAAGAAGAGGGAGTCAAGCTATTCTCCAAAGCACCTGAGGGCAGGACAAGAAGCAATGGATGGAAACTAATCAAGGAGAGAAGCAACCTAGAGCCCTGGTGGCGCAGCAGACTAAAGCACTGTTATTAACATCAGCTGCCTGCAATTACTGCAAGTTCAAATCTCACCAGGCTCAAGGTTGACTTAGCCTTCCATCCTTTCTAAGGTAGGTAAATTGAGGACCCAGTTTGTGGGGGCAATAAGCTGACTTTGTATAAAAATACAAAAGTATGAAGGCTATTGCTTAACATACTGTAAGCCACCCTGAGTCTCCGGAGAAGGGCAGCATATAAATCATTTTTTTAAAAAAAGGAGAAATTTCCTGACACTTAGAACAATTAATCAGTGAAACAACTTGCCTCAAGAAATCATGAATGCTCCAACAGTGGAAGTTTCTAAGAAGAGATTGGACAACCATTTGTCTGAAATGGTATAGGGCCATGATGGTGAACCTATGGCACGTGTGTCCTCTCTGTGAGCACGCGCGCCATCGCCAGCTGCTCTTCGAGGTTCTGGTGCATGCATGCCTAAGTGCTGAAACTGGAGCGTGCACACCAGAACCTGGAAGAGAGTAGCTGGCTGGTGTGCATGCACGCCAGACCACTTGTCCGGCACATATGCGCGTGATGGAACATGGAAGAGCAGCTGGCCCCCATGCGCCTACACACTGGCCAGTTGCTCTCTTCTGGGTTCTGATGCACATGTGCATGCACACATGCACTCCAGTTTTGGCACTCGGTGCCGAAAAGCTTAGCCATCACTGGTATAGGGTTTCCTGCATGAGTAGAGGGATAGACTAGAAGACATCCAAGGTCCCTTTTCCAACTCTGTTATTCTGTTATGTTCAGTCATCAGGATCTTGTATTTTGAGGCTGAAATCAACTAATCTAGTGAAAATCAATAGTTAGCCATTCTACTTACATAGTACAACAAACCACTGTGATTAGGTTTTAGCCAAAAAAAAAAGGGTAATTTTAAGCAACAGAACCTTATTCTCTAAAATCTCAAAACTGCAAGTATTTGTTCTACTCGCTTTTGTTTCACTTTGTACTTGATTCTCCTACCCGTCATATTTATATCCAAACACTTCCTCTGTGCCCATCTGTACTCCATCGCCTCAAATCCTTTAATCATTCGCTTTCTTTATCTTTGTGCTTTTAGAGGGAGCTCTTTTACCAGATTTGTCAACAACTCTCATTTCCATATTAGCAAGCAGGATATAATTATATGTTATGATCATAATTATACTTTAGAGCTATGTTCATTTTTATGAAACATTTTAAGAAAAGTTTCATAAAAATCCCTCCCTTTTTTTCTTTTTACGGAACCATTCATTTTTACCTACTCTGTTGAATCTCATGTAGTGTCCAGTATGTGAATGCTCCACTACATACAATACATCCAGTGGTGGAATTCAGCCAGTTCACACCACTTTGGGAGAACCGGTTGTTAACTTCCTGAGTAGTTTGGCAAACTGGTTGTTGGAAGAAATCATTAGGAGAGAAAACCGGTTGTTAAATTACTTGAATCCCACCACTGAATACATCACTCACACCTCAGCATAGTAAAAGCTATGGACATATGTACTCATTTTACACTCTCTTGATGTACTCGTTTTACACACAGAAGGACAAAGAATCAACCCTAAACTTATTTCAATGCTAAATGGACCACAGCACTGATGGATCTCATTGCCAAATTGTGGTATGAGTAGGCTATCAGGGACGTTTTACACTGTTCTACTTTCTTCCAATGCCCGGTTAAAGAAGCTGAGCTTGTCAGCTGAAGAGCTGACTGCCCAGGTTTGAGCCCTGATTCCTGCACAATGGGATGAGCTTCCATTATTTGCATCAGCTCCAGCTCCAGCTCCAGCCCACCTACCAATTTGAAAGCATACAGAATGTAAATAGATTAATAAGTACCACTGTGGTGGGAAGGTAACAGCATTCTGTGCACCTTTGGCACATAGCCATGCTGACTACATGACAGAAATCGTCTTCGGACAACGTTGGCACCGCGTCTAGAATTGGACAGGGCTGACAGAGAAACTTCATATTTTTTCTCTCTTCTAACTCAATGATGCAAGTATGAGGAAGAGGCTCAAGACAAGTGATGCTGTAGAATATTATAAGGGGTCTAAGATGAGCTTGGAAAGATTAATTTATATATTTTGCTAGGGTTTTTTTAGATTACAGTGTTCATGCACTAATGTTCTACGTATTGCTTGTTACATATTCTATAGGATAATTTTGTATGATTCCAGTTTTAACTTGATCTTATTCATTTTATCCCTCTTAATAATAGTTTTACTCTTAAAGTTTTACTGCTAATAGTAGAATGAAAAAGCCACTGCCAGTTGCAGATTGTAGCAGGTGACCAATTGGATCAGGCCTACCTTTGAACTTCTACATGCAACAGCCATTTCATGGCATGTCAATCAGTCAGTTCTCTAGAGGACTTTCCCATTCTGGTTAACTCAAATGCTTAAAATGAACAGAGGAATATTTTGGTAAGATTTCATAAGATCGAAATAGACAACATATATGGTAGTATAGTATGGAGCCACTACCACCACTAACAGACACCTTCTTCTTCCTCAAGCAGCAGAACCTCCTTTGAGGTAGATCTTCTACCTTATTAGTAATGTTGTAGTATGTTGTAGTAATAAGTGCCTTATTACTACAACATTTCACTATTTCTTAGGTTTTGGAGTTGCACTGCAATTCAATGAAAACACCCACCAAAATATAACATGACATCCCTTCTAAATCACACAGCTGCACATTTGTCATGATACTCTTATCTCTGGTGAAGAAGGTCTGCTCCTTTTTCAGGGAGCAAAAATCCCTTATATTCTGGTGTTTGGGACTCAACCCCCTTTTAAGTACATTTGAAATATATATCAAACTAATAGATTTATCTCAGAGAATTTTGGAAGAACTATGAAAATGCCTTCCCCTTCCCCCCCCCCCTTACTAGATAGTTGGAATATATTACTGGTTGGAAATTTGAAGGATTGTAATCTTGAAATATCTGGGAGAAACCAGGTTGGGAACACCAATTTAACTATTGATCTCTGTTACTGTGCCAAGATTAAAGTTTTATTGGGTGTTCATGGTTAGTAAAAGACAGTGTTTAGGCCTTAATTCAAAGGTGGGTTCTAAATTTTTTTACTACCAGTTCTGTGGGTGTGGCTTATTTTGTGGGCATGGTTTGATGGTCATGTGACAATTCTTTAGGATTTAGCAGAGGTACTAGTCTACCAGGCTTTTAACTGCTTGCAGAGCCGTACCAGTCTACCTATTTGTTTTTGAAACGTTCCGATCTACCCATTTGTTTTTGGAGCACACCGGTCTACCCATTTGTTTTTGGAGCGCACTGGTCTACCACCACACTGCCTTTTACCGCTGATCAGCTGTAGGGTGGCCCTTTGAAGTGCCATGGCAAGAGTTTAAACAGGATTTTTCGTTCTACCTGATCAGCTGGGACTCGGAAAGCAGTGAATAGATTGGGGGCAGGGCCAGGCAGAGGTGGTATTTACAGGTTCTCCGAACTACTCAAAATTTCCACTACCAGTTCACAAGAACCGGAGAGAACCGGTAGCAACCCACCACTGCCTTAATTATATCTTACTAGATACCTTCAATAATAGTTATCTATTCCCCTGATTCATCTGACGGATCCATGCTTCCACAGGAGTCATTCACACATTTATATCCTATTTTATGAAATATCCTATTTTATGAAAGCAAAGCAAAATCTACAATTATTTGCAGCTGTATACAGATTGTCCTCATTTATGTCCACAAATGAGCCCCAAATTTCTGATCATAATTGGGACATTTGTTAAGTGAGTTTTTCACAATTTTGCAACCTTTCTTGCCATGGTTGTTAAGTGAATATCTGCAGTTCTTCAGAGGGTAATGTGGTTGTTAGGTGAATCTGGCTTCCCCATTGGCTTTGCTTGTCAAAAGGTTGCAAAAGGTAATCTATATAACCTTGGGGCACAGCAACGGTCATAAGTATGAACCCGTTGCCAAATATCTGAATTTTGAACACATGATTATGAGGATGCCACAAAGGTCATAAATGGTCATAAATCACTTTTTTCAGGCCATTGTAATTTTCCATGGTCACTAAATGAGCTGTTGTAAGTATTATAATACTAAGTATTGTAAGAAGTATAATATAGCAGTCTCGTAAATCTCAACATTTTAAAAAGACTGCAACTGTTGAGAGACTTGTGAAGGAGACTACAGCACACAAGTATCCAATTTCTAAATTTCTTATCCTGGATCACTCTCCCAATGAAGATATCCATGCTCTCCATGGTGTAACAGTGAATGAAAGTAGATACTAATGGAAGCATTTCTCAAGGGCAGTGTTTCTCAACCTTGGTAGATTGAAGATGGGTGGACTTCAACTCCCAGAATCTCCCAGCCAGCAGCGCTTCCAAGGTTGAGAAACACTGCTCTAGGGGGAAAAACCAGCTTCTTTGGGCCATTATTATTTAAAATAACATATGACACCCTTTACATATTATATGGTTGTAGGAAGTTATGCTTCAGTATTCACCCCTCGCAAAATTATATATTATAATTAAGATATAATTAGTCATGCATCAAGCTGGGTGGTTGCAGCTGTCAACACTATCTACCTTCAACAAATAATATATTTAAAATGTTCCTTCCCACAAAATTCATGCTTTTTCCTACACAGAATTACTTCTGCTTGAACAAAAAGGGTAGGATGAGAGTTATATATGAAGCAGCACGTATTGAATCAGTGAGAGAGTTATTTTAATTCTCCAACTATTAATAATAAAGCACTGGCAGTTTACTTTTATGGTTTTAAATTTAATGTATTGTAATGGCAATTTCTATCTTATATTTATTTTCTACTTGGAATAATAGCATATAACTTATGCTTTATTCATTCCAATATCCATTCCAATTTAAATATCTTTTTTTCCCATCCATCTATCCTATTCTTTCCCTTTCTTCTGTTGCTGGTCTCATGAGTAGCTAGCTATCTAACTTACACACAGCAAAAGCAATACATTAAACATTTATAAAAGCATTGCCTGTGCATGGATTTAATTGAAAGGGAATATTGCATATGATAAGATTAGGCTACCTTACATGTCTTATTAAAATGAATATCAAGCTTGGGGTTGCTTCATTCAATTTTGGATACTAATGAAGTAACCATAAGCATAAGAAAGGAAATTGAATTTTCTACTTAAGGAACTTCCAATAAAGCCACGGATGTTACTGAGTTCAGATTCTCAAAAACTAAGATAAGTGTCTATAAAATAGCTTGCAAGCTTTGTTCTCTAACATTGACTTAAAACCAAGGAGATAAATAACTAACCAAATATCATCATAAATACGAGGACAAAGCATTTCCTCTGCTTATCATATGCCCTAAATACTAATTGCATTTATCTCCTGTGTTATATTTGGAAGTCAATCGTACTTCTCAATGAGCCTTCTCAGGTAGTTATAATGGAAAACGTGACACGCCATGAGAAATTCATAGGGCTGTCTGTGCAGCAAGTGCATTACTTTTCATATATGTTCTCCTTGATGTGTCTGCTTACTCTTTTGTAATCTCTTCCTCTCCAATCTCTCTTTTTTATGAATGGGGTAAAGGAGGAATAGGTCAGGCAAAGGAAGGTCTGACTACAGACATTGTTTGTTTGTTTGTTTCTTTCTTCCCTGCCCCCCCCACCTCACAGAGTAGAGAGATTGGAAAGAGATGGATTACAAGAGAGTAAGCAGGTCACAATGGGGAATACACCAGGCTGTTTGCATAGTATAAGCATTGCTTTTTATGTATATTGCTCATTGTGTTCCTGCTTGATCTCTTATAATCCTTTCCTCTGCAATGAATGTAAATAAAAACATACATTCCTTTCTTGTTAATTATCTCAGCACCAGATCAAGCATTCCAAAGGGTGGAGAAGTAATCAGGAATTAAACAAAAACTGAAGATGTAAAATGAAGATGTAAGATACAGTCTTACAGTAGGCAGGCGCTGTTGCAGTCATATGATTTTGCTCTTAGTAACTGCTTCACTTAGCAATGATTTTGCCAGTCCCTGGTCACTAAATGAGTTTTATCAGCATAATTAATAAATGTAGTTTTAGCTTTCCTGTGCATCTGATTTTCTGATCTGGTCTAACTAGATGACCAGAGATGACTGGCAGATGGCTGCTTCAGGCTGCTGAACTGGAGATCCCTGAATGCATAGTAACATAATAATTATTTCATTCACAATAATTGTTACCTTATCAATGCCAGGGAACAAAAGTGATTAGTCTGTGGCTCACCTCATTTACAGAATAGTGTAACCACCTTGGCTTCTGTGCACCTTGACTGGGGAAGGTACTCTAGGCTGCCGGGCCTTGGAAAGCAAAGTGCCGTGGGCTATTTCAGGCACTGGAGATCAAGGTAAAAATTAAAAATCACTCCTGTGTACCTTGATACCACAGACAAAGGTTTGTATTGCTTTCTCACAACAAGCGTGCCAAAAGCAAACCTATCAGAAGAAAAAGTACTGAATACATACACCAATATTTTGTACTACATGTTAATGAAGCAAACTTGCCAAAGTCTGTTCACGGCAACTATCATATCAGTATAGCTAGCAGAAACAACTTAGGGTCTTTTGCTAAAGCAAGAAGCTATAAACAGAGATGCTCCTACCTCTTGAAGTGTCAGTGCACAAGGATGTGACAAGGAAGCTTGCTACAAATCCCAGTGCTTAACAGGCCAGGTCACAGGAGGGTCACTGATTTTCTTCCAGCAACTGTGATTAATTGTTCAGATTGGAAGAGCAGGTTAGATGAAGCTGTTATAGAACAATTGGATTTCTATTAGGGTTAAAGTTTGCCCTGGAGTGAAGACCAAACTTATGTTCATTGGAACAGTTTGAGTCAGAATTTTGGGTAAAAAACAAGTGTCCCTATGCCAGCTCAAAAGTGTCTCTCAAGCTCCTAAGACAATTAGTTCCAATGTCAGGACAGCAACCACTAAACAAAATATAAGACATTTGCATAAAGCATCTTGAACACTGGATTCAGGAATGGAAAGATGCACTCTAAAATTAGAAGCCAAATCATGTTGGGTCAGTTAGCGGAGATCATGGCAATACAGTCATTCCGGTATTGATGGAGCAACACTGGGGGACAATCAGAGAGATCATGGATGGGCAAAGCAGGTTTTTAGCTGAAAAAGTACACTCTTAAAAGATTGCTGGGAAATCGGGGCTGCCACAGAAGTAGTCTATAGCAGCTGGATGATGCTGTCAAAAGACTACCAATTACCTATTACAGGTCATGTTGGATTCAGAGGAAGCAATGTGATATTCTGGCAAGGTGATAAGTCATGTGAAGGAATTGCCAGAAGAGGTAGAAAAAGAATGTCAGCCCTTCTTCACCTCTCTTGCAACCAGCCAGCCTGCTTTTATATGTATGTGTATGTATGTGTATGTATGTATGTATGTATGTATGTATGTATGTATGTATGAATGAATGAATGAATGAATACATAAATACATACCCTTTGTGCTATTCCTTTTCAAGGTAGGCAGTGTTTACGTTTAAGGTAAGCAGAAGAGTAAAAAAATAAGGATCCAAGAAAATTAAAGACAGGATGTCAAAGGAGATCTAGTTTAGGTAACTAGATAAACATTCGATAAACATTATGTCTGTCATACTTTTCTGCCCTTGCAAACCATCCTCATTTCCTCCATACCCATCAAATAATACATACCTTACCTTTTGGTCTTTAACCTTCTCACCTTTCTCTTTTGGATGATATCACTTCCAGTCAATCATACCTTCTCAGGCTTCACTTCCTCTTGACCTGATTATTCTTCTTGGCATATTTGTTTTGCAATTTGATCCTCCTTTCTGGCCTGTGTATTACCAAACTTCTTCAATGTACATTTTTGTACTAGTTGTAGTCAATCATTTTTGCGTTCAGTCCACAATCATTCATCGTATTGATCATTCGTCACCCATTCATATCTTGTTTTACTCCACATCCTTTTCAATGTAACCCATTCTCAATACATACAGTTTACTTTTATAGCTCTGTTTTTTATGAGTGAAAAAACAGAGAAAAGAAACTATTTAATAATAGTTTAATATCAGAAGGAGACATCTCCTGGTTTGTACCTTCTGGAACATCAGATTTAGTCTACAAAATAGATAATGTGATCTCTTTACATCTCTATTAATTATCCAGTAAGGCACAGCCACTTCAAGCAAAATGAATCATACATTGTAGGTATGGACAGAATATAATGAATTTGTAACAAGAAATTTATCAGTATGGTTGCTGCATATCCTTCATTTAAACATAGGGTGATGGCTAGATGCCTAGATGGCTGCAGGATCATAGAAGCCTTTTCTGAATATGAAGTATACAGCAAATTTATTAAATTTGCTTACAGAATACAGAATAAGAGTAGGAAGGGACCTCAACAAAATGTGAAAACACTATTTTAAATAAAATGTTTGGCAATTATTGCAGTAAAGATGCCACCTGATTTAGCACCATTGAATACATATACTAGGCATCTAAACATGGCTTGAAGCTACAACACAGTATCTTCCATCACTCAAGTACCATAAATGCTACACTTCAGAGTTTTCCATCCTAAAGAGTTTTATAACGGCCACATTGATTATTGCATCCTATTTTAGAGCAGCTGAAAAGGGCATGCACTCTATTGTTTTAGCAAATTAGTACTTCAGACATGTTTGTTCTGAAGTCTAGAAAAATCATTAATGCAGTATAAATTATTGACTAACATAGCAGTGCAAATATAATTAAACCGTACAAAAAAGAATTTGGGAAACAAAATGGCAGAGTCTTAGGTCATGGTTATTATTGGTTGATTAAGCATGCCTCTGAACTTGTACTGTTACTCCATTAACTTGGGCTATGTACAGCTATGTATATTGTAATTCCAGGCTCGCTGGAGTTAGTTCTGGAAGTTTTAGTAAGCAAAAACCAACTTTTGGCTGCATTGGGGTTTTGTTTGATCGTTAGAACAGATGCAATAAAAACAATGTACAAAAGTGAAGAAAATAATGGAATGTGCTGAAATGAGCAAATTGACATTTGAAATTAGAGAACAAGAAGATAAACAATATTATAAGATATGGGACTTGTTTTATCAAAGGTTAGACAAAAAAATATGGAAATCAAAGATGATAGAGATTTTTATAATACAAGAATTCTAAAATTATATAAAATATAACATAAAGAAGTATTATTATTAGACCGATTTAGTGATAAAATGAATGTTATAATATAAATTAATTCAAATCTTAGAATATTTTGTACAAAATGAGGGAAGAATAGCTATAGTCAAATAAATGATCAATGAGGACAATAATACATAGATATATATTAGATCGATAATATAAGAATTTACGTAAACTGTAAGCTATGAATATGGTGAAGACGCACAAAAGATTTGTAACCAACCGACACACTGTGTGTAATTGAAGATGGTTTTATGTTTTTAATGTATGTTTGTTTAAAAATAAAAAATAAAAGAATTGTCAAAAAAAAAAAACCCAATATACAAAAGTGGTATCAAAAAGGATTTGAGAATTAGCTGTTGAGCCTTATGACCGATGAAATCATTAGTGCTGTGCTTGCTTGCAATTTTGAAGCAAAAAACAAACAAACAAACAAAATCCATAATGTTAAAATCTTCAATCTTTTTGGAGACATGGGGTACATTTAGAATATTGTGTGTGCCCTACGGAAATGGCTCTTGTAAGGTACCAGGTACAAATAAATGGTAATCCAAAGCAAAACGTTGCACCTTATTCCTTCTAGATTACAATGCCTCAGAATTATGTCCATGATGCCTTTTTGTCTGTGTACTTAGGCCCAATAAGTAAGTGAGCACTTTTCCAGGCTTCATTCTCTTCATTTTTTATTTTATAAGGAAGATTGTGGAACCCAGAATAATTCCTAGGAATAAAGAGAATCACGGGAGTTTGCTTTGCATGATCCACATCAGGGAATACATGAACACAAACTAACTTGTACCTCAAATTGCAAAACTGTATGACGGTCAGATGTTACTGGTTTTGTATCTTGAATTTATTTTATGGATTTGCAGATGGAATCTATACAAAATAAATGACATATTTCATATTCATGAAATATAATTAACTGCCCATTCTACTGAATAGATCCATATATGTGAAAAGTTCCCTGAGATAATTTTAGGAGTGTCAGCAAAATTAAAAATATTGGTTTCTTACAGCTATTATTACCTTTGCTCTAATAATGCAACAGGAGCTTTAAATTTATGCTGGAGCTGCCAGCCATTTCATCAAATCTATTTTTGTGACTTGTTCAGAACAACTGGTTTTATTTCACAGTCTCAGTCACTGTTCCAACAGGTCTATTAACAGTTTGGCACTCTCTGTTTGTAAAGCTTTAATTAAGTGAAACAAGCTAAAAATCACTAATATGTGCCTTTAGCAAAGTAGTGATGTAATTATCTCATTTAACAGATAACTACTTGCATTTCATTTTTTAAGGCAAGAGAAAACTAGCTCTAAATGACACTTTTCAGGCTCATTAAACTCACTAGAGAAATACCAGATTAGGGATTTTCACTGCAAATATCATAATAAATTTATGAAGTATAAACACCATGAGTATTTAGAAAAATATATATATATTCTACATGGGTAGCATTTATTTTAAAAAATCATTTATATGTGTATAAATGCACCTTACTTCTGTATAAAGTGTTGCTACTTTAAAGCAAGAAATACATTATATTCTATAAAGCTTTTTCTTCTCAGTTTTGCACAACAAATATAAATAGTTAGCAAATGGCGATCACACAACCCTGCAATGTTGCAGCCATCATAAGTACATGCCAGTTGCCAAGTTTCCAACTTTTGATCACGTGACTATGGAAATGCATGCAATGGTTGTGTCTTAAGTCATTTTTTTCCGTGCCAGTGTAACTTCAAACAATCACCAAATGATTGGATTTAAGTCAAGGACAACATATAGTAAGAAAAGCTGAGTGGAGTCATTTGGAACAGAATTTCTTGGGATAAAGGGTAGCTCAGGTTCATTGTAAATATTTATAATTGCCATTTTCTTTTTTCTATTGAACTCCAGGTAGATCAGAATTGGAATAAAGACCACTTCCAGGTGATCCACTTTCTGAAACTGTTGCATTGAGAAAGTTTTGCTGGAAGTTGAGGTGAAACATTTTGGGGGAAAAAATATATCTCTTCCTAGGCTTAGAAAGACCCAACGAGATGTACTGTATATCTTGGGAAGACAGTTTGTCCTTATGCCCCCATTACACTTTTAGCCTTCATATGATTGCCTGTTGAGATAAGACTAATATGACAAGGCGTATACATAATTCATATTTATAAAAGAATATGGTGCAGCTCCTCCCACTGAAATCTCTTCAGTGTGTCTCTTAAAGAAGCTCTGTTCTCTTTTGCATCAGACCATCACAGCGATTGTGCCTTCTAGATTTGATGGGAAAAGTTGTTACTCCACAGATTTTACAGTAATTATAATTATAATCAGTTCCTCTCTCTAATTATTCATAGACCTCTTGCCTATATCTTCCTATCTCATATTTACAGTAGTTCCATTTCAGCCACAAGGAGTCCACTGGCAAAAAAAAAAAACTTGAAAAAAGGATCTATAGCTGTACAAATGCTAAGAATGAAACAGTTCATCTTTGGGAATATTTTTCTAAGGTCTTTTACTGAATGCGTTCCTAAATATTTTGAGTCTGTTCAGTGCCAATAGGTCAATTTTTCTTACCTTTTTGTGGGACATAATGAGAAATGAAACTTAATGGGCATACAAGCTAGAAATTATGGAATGTGAAGTACCATGCATCTAAAAGATTTCCAGAATGGACTTGAAAATACCTTTATGCTGAAAAAAAGGTAGAAAATAGAAAATAAATATTTCCCATTCTATATATACTGCGAAAGTCTTTATGCTAAAGTTGAAATCCCTAGTCCATCACATTTTTTGTCACACCTAGAGACTTCTCCTTCACATGAGGTTACTAAAAGTGGACAGGAAAATTAAAATTCAGCAATAGATATTCAATCATACATAGATGTATGAAGCTTACCCTCCACTTAGATTCTGTTTGTGTATATAGAGAATTCTTGTAATGGATCAAACACTTAATATAAATAAGAAGTTGGATATCCAGCAATGGGAAATTGCATTCCATTTTTCCCCAGTTGCAAAATGGGAATAGGTTTTGTTTAACTAGCAGAAAGGTATATTCTCTAAAAGGTATTTTTATTATTGTATGCCTCGGGTTCTTTGTTTGAAACATTTGTCTTCCAAGAAGGCTGTTTATCACAGCTATACCCCAAGCTCTAAATAATAATTTGGAACTCAGAAACGGAGGGAGGAGCACTAACTTCTCCATTGTGTCACTTTAAACATCGATGGATTGTTGCATTCTCTTTTCCCAAGCTACGCACAAACTTCCCTATTTACTCAGGGACAACATGACACAATACTATGGAGATTCTCAGTCATCCAGGTCATGGTTGTCCCAAAGGTGCTTTTTTAAGAGGCAACTGAACTTTCTTGTTGTTGTTGTTGTTGTTGTTGTTTGCTTCTCACCCAAAAAGCTTCTTCTGATGAGAAGCAAAACGTCTTCAAAAAAAAAAAAAACCCGAGAAAGTCCAGTTACCTCTTGAAAAAGCACCTTTGGGATAGGACACAATACTGGTGCACTGCTTTTCCAAGGCAAAGTTAACTGCTGCTGAATATCTATTCTGTGAACTTGGGTGGTGATGATCAAACCTGAACTTCTTTCCATGACATAGCTTCTCCGTCAAACAAAATAAATCCATGCTCACAAAAGACTCTTAAGACTTAATAGCAAGGTTTATTTGGTTTTTGCTTTATGAACTATGTAAACAAGAAACCACGTCTAAATAAATAATAATAATATCAATCTAGGCTCATATTAAAAGGCAAATAAAAATCAGTTATTTTTTTTTTTACTCCCTAGCCCTTCTACTCTTTTCCATTAAAAAAATGTAGCATCAACACTATTCTACGCTTTTGATAAAAGAGATTTCATCATGGAGATCTGCAGGGAAGAGCGAGAAGAGTAAGGGACATCATAGGTTTCACAAAATCACTACAGAAATGGCATGTATTATGAACTTGCATCACTTTGCATCATGGATCAAAATAAAATAACAACTTAACTTGCATCATTGGCTTGATGTATACATAATGTGGATATCATCATAGCTTCTACTGGGTGCCTATTCTCTTCCAGTTTTTCTCTGCTTCACATTAAGTAATAGGCTACCAATATTGACATAAACATTGTTGTGAGAAAGGGCTTTTCTTTTTAAAGAGTGCAAGCATCCACTATTCACTGGATGCTAGTACTGACACTAATAGAAAATCCACTGATGCTAAATATCATCCTTCTTCTGGACCCAACAGATTGGCCTAAAGAAAATGGAAGCCACCTATGGCAAATTTAATAGGCATAGATGTTCCTAAGAAACCACTACAACATATGAGCAAGAACTTCATTGCATGATTCGCATCTTTTGGGTGGTGATCACCTGTCTCTTCTAGCCACTTGAAGACATCCATGTATCAGAGGTCTATAGACTGATTGAGATAAAAATGAACAATTTGTTTTTAAAGCTATCAGATCCAGGCTGCCAGACTTCAGAAACCTAAGAGATAGAGGAGATATCTCTAGTGCCATCTACTGTTGTCCAGATTTGTGCAGTTCAGATGTGGTAGCTTTATCATTAGCAGTCCTGGAACATAAGTGTGTGGGGGTGGGGGGATGACAGTAGTTGGTCTGCAAAGAAAAAAGAGTAGGCATTACAATTCCCCGGATATGAAAAGGCATATACTGGCGCGCCATTATTTCAGTGCTCTCAATAGAGAATGGATCTTTAACTTTTTATTTCTAGCCTTTGTTGGTTGAAGCCAGATACTTGAAGTTATCTCAACACGTGGCTGGACAAGCTGCATTTAATACAGCACGGAGAGAGTGGTTTTCTTGTTCTTTTTCTTTTCTTTACCATTCTCCCCCCACCCCCACCCCCTCTTCTCCTTCCATATGTTCACTGAATATCCAGAATGTAATTGGGAAGGGAAGAAAGAAAAGAAAAGAAAAGAAGAGCTGCTTGTTTGCTGCTTGATCCAGGAATGATTAAAGGTAGAAGTTTTTCAGACATTACTGACAGAAAAGGGTATAGTTAACGGTACTTTAAAAAGAGAGGCTTCATAAAGGGCCAGTACTCAAACTACTATTAAAAGCATCATGCTTGTTAAAACCTGTAAAAAGGCAGGAAATCAGGGAGCGAAATGCAGTTTCTTCACCAATTATGGGGAGGAGTGTACACCTTAAAGCACTCTTTGAATTGTGTCATACCAGCCTCTCTTTTTTTCTGCCATCTCTTCAGCTTCTGATAGTTTTTACCTCCCCCCCACCCCCCCACCCCCCACCCATCTTATACTAGGCCATTCATTGGATACATTAGTGTTGACGGGGGGGGGGAGGGAAGGGGGAAGGGAGAGCAGTTTACAATGCTACACCCAAGTTCACTTCTCGCTTGTTGTTCACAACCCATTTACAGCTGAATGACTGAGCAAGAGACAGCTCAAAATGACTTTCTCTGCCTCTTCAGAAGCCCACTTGTGGGGGTTTTTTCTTTTTCTTTTCTTTTCTTTTTTTTTTTCCCTTTTTGGTTATTCTTCTTAAAACCCCTAAGAAATAATTGAACATCGTTCCCCTTCTAGGTAAATGCATATCATTCCACCTGGTTGAAATTCTTTCTCGTTCTTTCTGTTTGCCACCCTTACTCCCTCCATCTATGGGGGGGGGGGTTTCCTCCTCTCCAGAGCTGTTTAAACAATACTTCATCAAATGCAGCCTGAAGCAAACAAAAAGCACAGTAGGGTAAATAAAAAGGGGGGGGGAGAGTCATAGGCTGGAGGGTAAGTACTTTTATTCCTGTACTTTCACTGCCGGGGGAATTATTATTCCACTGCTGGTTTCACAAGGTGGGGGCTTGCAGGGAGAGCTGTCGAGTTAGTTGCAAAATGGATTGCTTCTCCCCTTGCTTTTCACTCTCATGGCTTCTCAAGAGTCCACTGATTACAACAAAGTGTGTCCATCTATTCCGTCTTATTGACAAAGGTCCTTAATTACTGCAGCCCCAGTAATACCTACTATTAAATTCTGCTAAACAGAGACAGCAAATTAGCTGGGGTTCTCAGCAACCTCTCTGCGTAATTACTAGCAATGGGATGGACTCTGAGCCTGCCGAGCTGACCCCAGCTTAAGCAATGGAAACCTTTGTTTATTACCTATCGTGAAGGCCAACACACAACGCCAAAATGTATTTTATTAGTGGAAGGTCTTCAGGTCCAAAAAAGCTCCCAAAGTCAAAAGACATCAAAAGCAAATGCTATTTATTATATATGTAAACCCATCTTCTTCCACTACTGTGTAAATCTGCAGCTCATTAGCCCTGGATAAAATCCTGACATGTAAACCACACAGTTTAACTTGGGGAGTGGTGGAATAGGTTGCCTTCCTGAGGCATTTTGTAAATTATGAAAGTCACCCTTTAACCTGATTTTAAAAGCTGTTTCATACAATTGCTAGGTATAAAGAGCTTCCAGCATTAAACAAGAGTGACAGAGGAATGTTAGTTTTGGTTACATTTCTATGAATGAACTTCTCCAAATATCTTAACTGATTGTTAATGAAAAGGATTTCTGTATTGTTTATTTATTTATTAAATTTATAATGCCGCCCATCTCACTGTTCAAGTGGGTAGGCTCCTACCCATGCAGCACATAGGCCCTTTGTCGTCAGTCAGTCAGTCCCACTATCTGACATCCAGACTCATATTTCCATTTGTGTGCTTACACCTGTACACAGAATAGTAGCAAATTTGTCAGATTTTTGATGAATATAAAGATATGTAATGACAAATACTGGTGAGAGAGAAGTTCCCCAAGGATGGGCTCCAGCATGAATCCGAAAGCTCAGAAGACTAAACCTCTGGTCCCAGTGACTAACCCAGATTGAATCCTTCAGCAAAGATATTGGGCAAAAAAATTCGGTTATAGTATTCAATTAGACAAATGGGAAAAACTATGGAAAATAAATTATAAATTGATAATGTCTGTACCCTATAAAGAAAATCTTTATAAAATGTTTTATAGGTGGCACTTGCCACCAGCCAGATTGGCAAGAATGTTCCCCAGCACACCATCAACATGTTGGAAATGCAACCACCACAAAGGCACCTATTACCATATGTGGTGGACCTGCCCAATGGCGAAACAATATTGGCAAAGGATCAAAATACAAATAGAGGAAATAACACACCAAAAGATAGAACTAAGACCAGGAAGCTTCTTACTAGGCATAGTGAATGGATACTACGAAAAAGAAACAACATATTTAATTATACATATGATAACAGCAGCACGAATACTATACGTGCAACACTGGAAGAGTAGTGATATACCAACACCAGATAAAGTAATCAATAAAATTATGGAATGTGCAGAATTAGATAGACTCACAAAGGAATTACAAAATAGGGAAGAACATGACTTTTACTTAGTATGGAAAAAATGGTATAGTTGGTTGAAAGATAGGAAAGAGATGAAGCAATAGGAAGTAAACGAAATGACCAAATATAATATGATGGAAACAAAGAACAGACATAGGTCAACAAAGATCAATAGTAGATAGACAAAAGGGAATGACCAAATAAGGAAGAGTCAAAATACAAAGAGAAATCTATATTATAGTTGCGACAAACTGGACATGTATTGAAATGGATGTGTATATGTTTTTATGTTTTGTGCGTTTCATTGTTCTGTTTAGTTTGTACTTATAGATAAAATAATTATTGGGAAAAAAAAGAAAAAAAAAGATATTCATTTATGGTTACATATTCTTTCCAAAACACCTTTTTATCTTCAAAGGCTAGACAACTCTAGTCCGCATGTTAAGAAATAGAGATTTGCTAAGGGATGAGAGATTTGTTGATGTACTATCATGTTTATAAAATCACATTATACTATTTATTATGAAACTGAAATTGTTTTAACAGACCAGAGAATAAAGCAAAATTGTTGAATTACTCTGTTTTAATGTTAGAGTTTCTGTCTCTCTGTTATGCATGTTGGGTAGCTTTGTTGAAAAAGTGTATTATACTTTTGGAATTAGCTTTCCAAGTTGGATCTCTAAATCTAAAGTGCAATGTACAAAAAGAAACTTAAATAGAAGTGATTTCTTCCACTAAGCCTTTAAGGAAATGCTCTACCACCAAGAGACACTGAACACTTCTAGTATCATGAAGTTGCTATAGTAACACTCACTCATATAATTTCCTAGTGAACTAGATTAAACCTATCCTACAAACTATTAATTTTAAATATTGAAAAAAAATATGCATGACTATATTTTGGCCACTGACATTACTGAAATAGATGCTTCATGCTTGCTGTAATTTCACTAAGTTTTTATTTATTGGAAAGCTAAATCAAAATATACTGAAGGCAACAGAAATTTTCTCATTTTTTTTGGTTTGAGAACTCTATTAGAGTGGTATCATGTCAATAAATAAATAAATAAACCATTAAAAATGTTCTTTTATCTTTAGTAGTTATACAAAGGATAAAATTTCTGCAAATATACCATAAAGTTGTATTATTCATCATGGCAGGTTGCACCACCTAGCCAAACTTGGAAATTAAGCAAACTTAATCAGGTTTATTTTGGGATGAGGTCTACCTGGGAAGCTACATGGTAGATTGCAAAAAAAAAAAAAATTAAATTCCCCAAAGAAAGTAAAGACACTGGCAAAGCACTCCCATAACATTGTCCAAAAATGAAATGGATAGATATAGTCATGAAATAAAAAGATAAAGTTACTTTGAATTAAGACTATTCGTCTGAGCTGTTTTTGACTCACTAATCTAGCCTACAATACTGACTATTTGGGGCTCTGGGTTAATTAAAGAGAGTGAGCTGTTTAGGATACTTTGCTGGTGTAGAACTGGAACAATAATTGTAGGGCCATTGCTCAAGTGTGCCTTGTATCAATATCTAGGAGTCCCTGCTTTTGGCACAACTGTTTCTCACAACCCAACTTTCTCAACATTTGAAAGAATCTATAGTGTAACATTTTCTCTTCAATCTCCTGCTTCCAAGTGGGTGCAAATGTGTCATCAATTAGCATGGGGGTGATTGTGGAAGAATAAATACATTGCTGTTGGTGATGATGATCTCAGTAGAAATAAACCAAATGTTGAAGACCAAACATCAAGGTTTTAATAGCAAATTACAATAAGGGCAGACAGGACAATCATACCTATTGAAGAATATAAGATGTTATCCATCATGAATTGAACTCTAAGGCATTCCTATTTCTCAAAGTACAAATTTATTTAGATACATCATATTGGCACTAACTGGTGAAAAGCCAGTACTAACGTTCCTGGGCTTTTCACTTCAATATAAGTTTTCAGTTTCTCAAGTTTCCAAAACATTGGTCACATTGTCCATCCAAGATGGGAGCTGGTTGCTCAGTGATCTCTCTCCTCCTCCTCCTCCTCCTCCTCCAGTCAGCCAGACAGTGGAATGTAGCTCCAAGTGTCAAGCTGAATTCACACTAGGATGTCCAAGGATACAAACATCTCGGTAACCCGATCAAATTCAGGCTTGACATAAGGTTCCAGAACAAAGTGTTACTATTATTTATCTTTTTATATAATGTTTTAAATGCAATCCTGCAGCTTTGTTGGGGGAAAAAAACATAAATAAACTCAATGAAAATATTTCTGAATAAATATGTCTAGGATCACACAATTAACCTTTAACTAGGGTAGAAGAAAGACACACCGATTTTTTCCCCCACTTTGACAAGCAAATGATCTGGGCAAAGTTTTCCAATTCCCAAACTAGGTAACATCATCAGTGCTACCATGTTTTCCCAAAAATAAGACCTACCCTGAAAATAAGTCCTAGCCTGGTTTTTTTGGGGATGGGCCTAATATAATCCCTACCCCAAAAGTAAACCCAGGGGCATGGACATGGCTAGCATGAGAGATGGCGAGTGAATGGGGGCTAACGGTGTTTGGCAGCAGCCACAGCACACCAGCCCCTTGGTGCAGTGCAAATACCATTAAGTCCAAGCATGGAGGCAGAGGCGGGGGGTAGAAGACAGGCGATCTGGATGTGCTGCGTGGCTGCCTGACTCACAGGAGGCTTGCACACCAGCACCATCAACAGATGGAGGCAGGGACATGAGGGATGGGGGGGGCAGGCGATCCCAACGCCCCACATGGGTGCCTGCTCAGCAAAGCTACAAGCAAGCTGACAGGTGGTGGGATGGAGTAGGTGGCACATTGGAATTGCCTCTGCCTCTGCCTGGTTCTGCTGTGCACTTTTTGCCCAGAGGGAAACGAAGCTTCATGTGCTTGCAAAGGGGACACTTTGAAACCAAACTAATCGCTCCATTTCAAACTGTCCCCTTTGCAAGCACACAAAGCTTTGAGTCTCCGTCATTTCTCCATCTGGGTGAAAAGTGTTTGGTCGCCTATGGGTGCTTGGGAATGAGGCCAGTTTAAGAGCTAAATTGCTAGTTCATTGTGTTCGGTGCTTGCGTGACTATTCTTGGTGCATTGCGAGGGAGGCAAATTAGCTTTACAGCAATTAGCTAGCAGCACTCAGATTGCTGGCTCTTCTGGCCTCCTCCACCAGTCACGCCTGGCCTCATCTCATGTCATGATGCTTTGTGTCTGGCCAGGTCCAGCAGTGTCATCCATTCTCTGCACACACGATCACAGCTAGGTTTTTTTCCATCAAAATGGTACCCATTTATCTACTCACAATATTGCATGCTTTCAAACTGCTGGGTGGGCAGAGTTAAGGATCAAGTGACAGAAGCTCACTCTGTGTCCCAGAACCAAGCTCGAACTGCCAGAATACAGACCATTTTTGGCCAGAGGCTTCATTAAGCCTCTGCACACCATGTCCCTACTCAGATCATATATCAGATTGAATATAGAATGACAGCCTGATTGTTTCTCATTCAACTGTCTATTATAGGTGGAACTTGCTGGATTTGTCTACATTTTATCCAATTATTTTCATATAACTGTTTCTCTCAAACAGTTTGATAGAAAAGTGACTTACTTTTTTTAAAAAAATGAAGAAATAGTGTAGTGATATTCTTATAAATGAAGCCCCCATAAAGACTTTCTGAAATTCTGGAAGTTGTAGGCCAACAAACTAAGAGGATACTAAATCGGATACAATTATTTTAAAAAAACTATTAATGTAATCATGAGAAATTAAAGCTTCGATTTGCTTTTTCTTCATTACTTTTCTCTTTTGTATCGTCTACTCAGCTGTATATTGGAATCATTATCAGGATTTTGTGTTGTGTTGATTTAATTATGAATAAGAACTAAGTTCATTAAAACCTACAATAAGAATTAACCTAATATTATATCATACTCTTTTTCCCACTGTATAACTAGTTCCTTAAATTCTACATTTTCTCAACCACTCCTGTGTGCCAGTTAAATTTTTTGAAAATTGTTTACAATCCTTAAGAAGGACTGGGATAAAGAGAAGGATAAAGGCCCCTCACTTTTCATACAACCCACACTCTTGCTTGACCACTGTCTAAATTTGTTAACTTTATCTATGGGCCATCTATACAAAAAAGCCCTGAATGTATAGATAAATATTAGACCATACTGCAGTAAGTCATCATGCAGTTGTTTTGATTCTGGTTAGCTGTATCACGTGATTCAAGCCATTATGGCTTGTAAACATCAATAAAGAGCTTAGCATGTTGTATTGTATGTTGTAAACTCTCCTTCAAGCTCAATTCTGATCTGCTTTATTCAACAAATATTGTACATCTTACCACAATGTATAAAACAAGCCCCTAGCCACCGCTCTGTATATACAAACCGATATGCTTTCTGCTAATCATTTGACCTATTAGCCAGTATCGTGTGAATGCCAGGAACTGAAGCAATGACCTTGCATGTGAAGTGCTTATTCTGCAACTAAATTTAGATCCCTTACAGGCTTAAAATACAACATTGCCACTGTTATAGAATCTATGAAGATCTATCTTTTATTCCCCCACTAAAAAAATCAATTATTGTTAGTATTTCCTCTTGCAAAATGAGGAAACAAGTAGTAAACTGTCAGTGGTTTCAATTTAAATATGTACTGTTAAAATATTTGCTTAGGTCAATATTATCCTTTATGCATCTCTTAATGCATTTAACTTGTAATTTTAAAAGGTATTACGATCCTATGGAAAAATAAGGTAAGGGTTGGTCCAACGTTACACACATTTCTGGCAACTATGCAGATATGTAGTAGTGTTTGATGCCCCAGGTAGACTGTAGACATTCTGGATTCTGCTTAAAGAATATTCACCACACATTTCTAGAAAAAGAGCTTGTTTTCTTTTCTTTTCTTTTCTTTTCTCTTTTCTTTTCTTTTCTTTTCTTTCTTTCTTGCTTTTTTCCCTCCTTCCTTTCTTCCTTCCTCCCTTTTTTTCTCTTTCCAAAAAGCACTGAAATCCCAACAGGACACATAAAAATAAGTAGTACTCTACAGTTCAAGGGGAAATGCAAGCATTTTCTGAATTGCTTTCCTATCAAATCAAATGTGAAACTGAGTGTCCTAAATAGATGCAGAAATTTACATTACTGGAAAAAAAGAATGAGCAGTCTGACATAGAGAAGACTTACGGTAACTGTGGTGAAACAGCTAAATGTGGCAACGAGACCTCTGAGGATCGTCTGCAGGAGCCCTGAGAATTCTGTGCCTAAACTGAAACAAAAGTGGAAAGCCTCTAATTAAATTTTCAAATCGCAATGATCATATATATACTGTATATATATGTATAAAGATAAAGGACTTCCAGGGATTTCTTAAGCAATTCAATTCTTTCCTGCGGCATTAGACAAGTGATGAAAGTTACACACAGAGATATATATATATATATATAGTGTGTGTGTGTGTGTGTGTGTGTGTGTGTATGTGTATATATATATATATATATATATATATTAAAAAGGAGAATCAAAATTTTATGCTGTCCTGAGTACAATAAGCATTGGAAAAAAGTAGCATTATTGTGTTAAAATATGAAAGTACAACACTTTTTTTTCTGATTACATCAGGGTTTTCTATTTGCCACCTTAATCCTCCTGAATGCAGCTGTTGCCCATTCATCCCTTTTATATCATTTTTCACTAATCTGTCAAGCATTCTCGACAGCCAAACCAATTTTCCGTTTGCTCGGGACTTTGCCACAAGCAGCATCCGCAGCTAATAAGATTTTCATTTGGAATGATGCCATGTCAGCCATGTTTTCTATTTTATATGAACACTGGGGTTTAATGGCTTCAGGTTTTGTTTAATGTTAGTATCAATAAACTTAATATTTAAAAAAAAAGCAAAAACAACAAAAAGACGTTTCTCAAAAACTCCAGCCTTGTAGTGAAATGTGGTAGTAGCAGCTATTTGTAAGGTTAATGTGGTAGAAAACAACATCCATCTTTGAAACAGTTTAATTAGCCCCATCTAGCTGACCTCACCATATAATGTTGTCAATATGACGTGCATGAGATTATTGGGAATATGGAGATCAATAAATATGCAACAGCAGCGCTTACAGTGCTCCTGGCATCATAGCCATACAAATGCCATCAAACATTCCAAAGAGTAGCTGTCATCTGTCAAATGTACTAGCAAATAGACAGGCTTAAGGGGGAACCTATCAGTAAAAATAAAATATATGGGTAAGAATGAATGAAATGTGGAGGGCAAAGCAAAAGTCCTGATGTATTAAGGCTGCAAAGGAGCGGGAGAGTATGGGTCTCAGATAAATACTGTAAAATCAGGACTACTCTGAAATTAGAATATAAAATGCCAATCTAGCAATGTTTTAGTGCATTATCTTATTTATTCCTTCATTTTCAGGCATAAATTCTAACTTGATTCAGGAGGACATTGATTCTCTATAAAAGATCCCCACAGAAGATTTAAAGGGTTTATGCCCTTTTCTATAGACTGTTCCATATAGTGACCTACCAAAGTTCTATGAGATGGGCCCAAATCAAAGGTTAGCTATAAATATTTATAATGCCTTTTTTTCTAAAGAAAAGCGACTTTTGGGAAAAGTAAATGCGGAGCAGTCGAGTAATAGCATAGGGATGCTTAGTGCTTTCTCCCCACCACACAGAGCAGCTTCCCATTCCCAAACCACAGAGTTCCAAATATAATTGCAAGTGATGGTGATGAACAGACCTGAGCAACTATGGTCCCTTTATGACCTGTGGACTTCAACTCCCAGAATTCCTGATCCAGGCTGGCTCAGGTATTCTGGGAGTTGAAGTCCACAGGTCATAAAGGGACTGTAGTTGCCAAGCTTGATGATGAATGAGGTAATAGTGAAGGTTCTCCTGAAAAAGCAGGTTGAACTAGGGATGTTTCAGATGGAGAGCGACAGTCCAAGAAAGAATTAAGCATTCTTTCGTCTATCAGTGCAGGATGCATTTACATTTCAAAGGATCCTAGAGAGGAGGGGTATTTTTCTCTTAGATAGAGTGATTTGTTAAATGGACCATACAACTTGGTGCCCCGTATAACTCCTAGTTAGCTGCAGCTACTTCGTATCAGTACTAGAGATGCTCTATAAGAAACTAGTGTGGTGTCAAAAATCTCTTAGGCATTTTTTTTCCTCTAATCTTTTTCATTCAATTTGATGGAAAATGTTAAAGTGATAAAGTACTCATGGGCTCCTTGGGATGGGATTCGTGAGGCAATTAAGAAAAGTATGTATGTGTGGTATTTTATGTGTGTGTGTAGTCTATGATGTAAAGAAGAAAGACACATTCTCTACATAGTAACAAATAGCACCCTGTATCTAAAAATCAGTAAGTAAACTAAAAAAATTCATCCTCTCAGAAATTTAAAAAAAAATTGAAAAAGTCTGCAAAACTGAAGCTGAAACATAAAAGCTCCTTTCATGAAAGAAAACTTGACAAAAAACTGTTCACAAATTTTAAAGGAACATTAGTGATAAGTACCCTGTTATGTCATCATCATATACAGGATCTTGAAAATAACATATAACAGGTAATCTTCCTTTAGCAACTACAATTGGGACTGGCAACTCGGTCATTAAGTGAGGCTATGAACAAAATCATTCAACCGTGATTGTGGTTATGATTTTACAAAGGACAGCATATATTAAATTTCTGCAATGGTGAACCTATGACTCAGAGAAAGGTGCTATACAGAGACCATAACCACAAAACCAGGAGGTGACCTTGGGCCAGTCACTTTATTATTTATTTATTTATTTATTATTCAAATTTCTATACCGCCCTTCTCCTTTCGGACTCAGGGCGGTGAACAGCCAAAATAAAAACATCTATACATAACATTACAGTTAAAATAGAGTTAAAATAATTTATAAATTTGGCCCGTAATTTAAAACTTGTCAATTTAAAATCAATATTAAAATTTTAAAACTAACCCTAAAATCAAGACAGACTTTCTGTCAGTTCCATGATGGAGGTAATGGCAATCCATATCTTGCCAAGGCAGTGTCCACAAATCGAACATGATTGGAAGAAAAAAAAAATCAACATTTCACTCCTGTACTTTCTCATCACTTTCTTTTTCTTTCACAGGGCATTACAGACTAATCTTTTATTTTATATAAAATAATTTTTTTCAAGTGTCCTGGTTTTTACTTAGTCCTCTACTTTCCTTAATTATTCCTCCAAATTATTCACTAATTAGCCTATTATTTTTTATTCAGGAATACGTAAGTAATCAATAGATAGCTGTGCCTGTTTTTTTCCTGTTCTTTAGACTGGCATGCATCTATGTGCACTACTATATTATACCAGGTCAATGAAGAGTCCCCAAACAGTGAGTGGGTGATAGTTAAATTCTTCTTTGGCAAGAATTTGTGGTGGCACTGTGGATGTGATCCAAGTAGGTAGTTGCTATGGTCAAAAGTTTACAACTTGAAAATCCCTGCACTGATAATTATAATATTCGACATCCTTCATCTTTTTATCATCACCTGCCTATTCCAAACAGTGGTTTGACTTCCAATTTTTAGTGGGTTTGGGTTTTAGGGCCATCCAAATCTGGCCTTTTACCCCCTTTGGTGCCGGATTGGGTGGCACTGTCCCAAAGAGATTCAGTACACAATTTGGGCATCATCTTAACTCACAACTCCTGTTCAAGTAGCAGGTGGCAGTCATGGCCAGGAGGCCCTTTGTACAACTTTGTGTACCAGTTGTGCCTGATCCTGGATCATGAGGCTCTGTTCACAGTTACTCATGCCCAGGTCATCTCCTGAATAGACTACTGTAATATGCTTTACATGAGGCTACCTTGAAGAGTATCCAAAAGCTTTAAATACCTGCTTCATGAGTTGCATTTGTGATCAGTTTGCTTCCATGTGAAATTCAAGCTTTAAAGCCCTATATGGCATGGGGCCAGGTTTTCTGGGTGACTGCTTCTTTCAATTATATCTATCTGTTCCACCAGATCCAGCAAGAGAGGCATGATGTGGTTACCATCTACTAAGGGGTCCTACCTGACAGGGCCTAGGAGATGAGTCTTTTCTGCCATCCCAGCTGCCCTTTGGAATATCCTCCCACCAGCTACCACAGATGAGGTGAGCCCAAAATCATATGGTTTTCTGGAAAGCCCTCAAAACATGTTTCTTTCATCATTCTTGCATGCTGGCTAGATCACAAAGAAAATTCTGATTTTCACCCTCTTGTGATCTTGTTTTAATAATAAATTAATTGGCTTAATTGGTTTTTATATGCTGTAACCATGGTTTTTCTTGTATGCTGCCCACAGCCATCTTGTGTGAGATAGGCTGCCATATACATTTGACAAATAAATAAATTTAATACCATCATCTCTTTCAATCCAGCCATTCTTATATTGTATTTGCTGTATAAGTTAAAAAGATATTACAGCAATATTCACCCTTGTATCATTCCATTTCCTTTTCTGAACTACAGTACTCAATTTCTTCAAATTGTGTTCCAATAGTAGCTTCTTGTTCACCACAAAGATGCCTTAGAAAAATAATCAAAATTTCTGATACATCCTTAGCCTTAATCTACTTCAGATTCTATACAGCCCATAGGAATCTGTATAATAAAGGGCTATGTTATAGTCAATAAAGCAAAGATACTTTGCTTTATTTCTCTATGTTATTCTATTATCTATTTTACTGTGATTATCTGATCTCTTGTCCTCAGCCTTTTTAGAAATAATATATCATATAATCATTGAATAAGTAGCCCAATCCAGGCCACCTAAATATCTACTTCCCAAAACGTACCATTTGATATGTTTCATTTTCATTTTGACAATTTCATGTTTTCTTTAATTCATGCTTCTCAAATTGTTCCAACTGTATGCATGCTTGTAAAAAAACAAATCCTTCTCTTTCAGTACTACAACCAGTCCTGTAGCTTTGTTTTTGGCTGTACAGGTTGTCCTTGATTTACAAGTTTGTTTACTGGCAGTTTAAAATTACAGTGGCACTGAAAAAAGTGACTTATGACTGCTTTTCACGCTTACGACCATTGTAGCATCCCCATATTTGCATGATCAAAATTTGGCACTTGGCAACTGGTTTATATTTATGATGGTTGCAGTGTCTTGGGGTCATGTGATCCCCTTTAGTGACCTTCTGACAAGCAAAGCCAAGGGAAGCCAGATTCACTTAACAACCGTGTTGCTAACTTAACAGCTGCAGTGATCCACTTAATACTGCGCACAGTCACTCATGCCCTTGTTACCTCCCAGTTGGACTACTGTAATGCTCTCTACATGGGGCTCCCCTTGAAGAGCACTCGGAGGCTCCAACTGGTCCAGAATGCGGCCGCGCGGGTGCTTATGGGTGCAACCCGTTGCGCCCACGTGACACCCCTCCTGCGCGAGCTGCACTGACTCCCAGTGGTCTTCCAGGTGCGATTCAAGGTGTTGGTCACCACCTTTAAAGCGCTCCATGGCACAGGACCCGGGTACCTTCGAGACCGTCTTCTGCCACCAATAGCCTCCCACCGGCCAGTCCGCTCCCACAGAGAGGGTCTCCTCAGGGTGCCATCGGCCAAGTCATGTCGGCTGGCGACACCCAGGGGGAGGGCCTTCTCTGTGGGAGCCCCAGCCCTGTGGAATGAACTGCCCCCGGAAATTCGTAAGATTTCTGACCTCCGGGTATTTCACTGTGCACTCAAGACCCTATTGTTCCGCCAGGCTGGGTTAGCAACATAATTTTAAATTGGATGTTTTAAATTTTTGGGGTTTTAAATTAAGCCAAATTTATTTAATACTTTTAAATTATTTTAAATTGATGTCTATTCTGTTTTATATAGGCAGTACACCGCCCTGAGTCCTTCGGGAGAAGGGCGGTATAGAAATAAAATTATTATTATTATTATTATTATTATTATTATTATTATTATTATTATTATTATTATTATTATTATTATAATTGTTACAAGAAAGATCATACAGTGGGACAAAACTCACTTAACAACTATCTCACTTATCAACAGAAATTTTGGTCTCAATTGTGGTCGTAAATCAAGGACTATCTGTACATGATATCAAAATCTTGTCGTAATACAGAAAAGCTGTGGTGGCACAGTGGTTAGAATGCAGGCTAATTCTGTCGACTGCCAGCAGTTCGATTCTCACCAGCTGAAGGCTGACTCAACCTTCCATCCTTCCGAGATCAGTAAAATGAGGACCCAAGTTGTTGGGGGCAATGTGCCAACTCTGTAAACTGCTTAGAGAAGACTGTAAAGCCCTATGAAGCAGTATATAAATCTAAGTGCTATTGCTATAATTTTTTTACGCTTTTTTCCAGTAATTTAGAGAAATGCCATCTGAGACTATCATCACTTGATTTCAAATTCACACATATGTTACAGCCATGTACACATAGTTTTCTTGGTAACAATATAGAAGTGATTTGCTACTGCCTTCTTCTGGGTTTAATTTTGAAATTTCTTCTCCTAAGTATGTTGGTTTCACTTATATCTGCAAAACCCAACTGCCCTCACATGGTTGATTATCCTTAGTTTGCCTTCTCACAAACTGACCTTGGAAGAGGGATAACCTTTCCATTAGTTCATGTTCCTGGCAGCATCACTCAGTGCCAGGGTCACTGGTACCAACAATATCATTGTGGTAATGCTCTTGGAAAGGAGTAATAGGTATAGGAGTCTAAAATGACAAGGCAAGCAATTGGGCACATTGCTCCAGCAATACTCAAGTCTCACTGCAATACTCAGCAGTGGTGGGTTGCCCCCAGTTCAGACCGGTTTTATAGAACTGGTAATAAAACCAGCAGGAGGCACCGCCCACTGACCCTGACATCATCAGAAGCGATCTGCGCATGTGCACGCAATCCCATTGCGAACCGGTAGTAAAGGTAAGTAGAACCCACCCCTGGTCCTCAGGGCAGGGTTAAATAGGCAATGAAGGTGCAACCCTTCACGAGAGACGAGGTTGCCTCCTCACAAGTAGTCTAGCTGACCAGCATTGTGTCAGTCTCTTCTCTGCTCTACATGTCCTTGGATCAGGAGGAGGAGGTGTGGACTCCAGCTCCTCCTCATTGCTAACAGGTGGCAGCTGCTCCATCTCCTAGCTTGGAGCCTTTGACCAACTTGCTGCTGCTGTGGCTGACTTCACTCAGCCTCAGCCTGTCCCTCATCTGATGGACCCAGCTGAGGTCACTCCATCAGGCTAGCACTCTCCAAGCCCAGATCCTGACCAACACTTGACTCCATGCTTTCCTTTCTCGACTCAAACGCACCTCCTCTTCTGAACTCATGTCCAGAGTGTGGTCCAGAGGTGAATCCATAACACCCCATCAAAAGACATACCTGAGGCTTGGAGATCCTCTAGATCAGTGGTTCTCAACCTTTGGGGGGTCGAATGACCCTTTCACAGGGGTCACCTAAGACCATCGGAAAACACATATTTTCAATGTTTTTAGGAATAATTTTATGTTTGGGGGGTCACCACAACATGAAGTACTGTATTAAAGGGTTGCGGCATTAGGAAGGTTGAGAACCACTGCTCTAGATGATATGGGATGTGGAATAGAGAAGTGTACATGGAAGAGCAAAGCAGCAAAAATGAGGCCAACACATATACATTTTTTTATGAGAATAGACGCTATCATGGTTCAAAATCATCATCTTTGAAAATGCAACTCCTGAGAGGTAACAAATAACAAGCATGCTATCTCTGAGACTTAGCCTTCCCCCCCCCACCTTATCAATTAAGTCTATAACAGTGGCCTACTTTTAAGAGTTGTGAGGAACTATAGAATGACTAAAATGCATTTAGAAAATTAAGGGTCAGAGTAGATATGACTTTAATGCTCTTGATGCAAAACTGCATTTGAAATGCCCTTTAAAAACCCACAGCTATACAGCAGCCTCCATTTATGCAACTCCCTTTCCTGTGATGCTTTTTCATTAAAAATATGGACCCAAAGCAATTTGGAAACTGTTTGCATAAGTGAGAACTTTACCGAAAGAAAGGTAATATGGATCAACCCCAGGAATAAAGATTTTATGTAGAAAAGCCTTTGTTCTGGGGGAGGGAGCAGCAAAAGACCCAGGGGATGCTGCAAGCTTTCCCCCTCAATCCCACACAGGTAACAATCTTTCCAGTTTCAATGGATAATGAAACCAAAATGGGACTCTAAGGAGACTTTGGGAAACTGCATCCTCTAATCTACCCACCATTACAAGGCAGCAATGTCTAAAAAGCTTTAGTGGTCCTGTTAGGATACTGTATGACTGAATTGCAGATTGCACCTTCCTAAAATAGCCCCTAAAACATCCTAGATTAATCCACACAGTCTGACCACTGTGTCTTCTTTGAAGAGCTATAAAAAAACCCTTCCATGTTCTGTTCAGCCTCATTGGGAGAATGAAGTTTTCTTGATTGTGATATGTTCCTATGCCCTTTGCTAAGTTTTCCATTTTACCTGCTAATTTGTCATTTAGGCCTACATTGTTACTTCATTTTATGACTCTTACTTCCCAACTCTGGGCCAACAGCTAAATTGCTAAGTGAGTTTCACTTCATTTTACAAACTTTCTTAAAATAAGCTAATCTTTTTTGTCATTTTCTACGGTGAGCACACTGGCCCACATTAAAAATGAAATTCTGTTGCCTATTCTCAAAAGAAAATATATATCTACACATCCACATACCAGCACATAATACACATATACATATGCTATATACAGTACATATACATACACACACACACACACACACACACACACACACACACACACATATACAAATATTAATCACTCTCCATTTTGAATACCTAACGGAAAGAGGAAACTTGAGAGTTCACAAGGTTGCCACAGTTGTTAAGTGAATCACTGCAGATGTTAAGTTAGTAACATGGTTGTTAGGTGAATTTGGCTTCCCATTGCCTTTGCTTATCAGAATGTTGCATCATGTTACCCTAGAACACTGCAACCGTCGTAAATATGAATCAGTTGCCAAGTGTCTGAATTTTGATCACGTGACCGTGGGTTTGCTCCAATGGTTGCAAGTGTGAAAAATGGTTATAAGTCATGTTTTTTACTGCCATTGTAACTTTGAAAGGTCATTAAATGAACTGTTGTAAGTTGAGGACTACATTTCTTAAAGAAGAATTGGGCAACCAGTTCGCACTTCCACTAGTTCCACACTTCCACTTCCATTGATTTCAAGGCACTGAAGCTACTGACCTTTCTTATCAGGTCAAAGCCATGATGAAATAATGGTTTGTAAGCTTCCTTCATTGTCTCAGGCAAACTTTAAAGCCAGTTAGAAAGCAGAGGCAAAAGAGAGAATCTGTAGCCTTGTAGGTGTTGCTGATCCATAATTACCATCCCAGCAACTGATGATGCAAGAGTGATATTTAGCAACATTTTAAAGGACTTCAGGCAAGCTTCTTATCCCTGGTGTTAAATAGTTTTGTAATGGTAGACCTTAGTTTTTGGGATTTCTACCAATGGAATTTTGCAGCTAAAGAATTTGTTTATTGGATTGTTTCCAATGGAAATGAGGAGAAGGTGCCCAAAATTATTTGAACCAAGCACTGCTTCATGGACCCTTCCTCACGCTTTAAAACTAATAAATTCTATTTTGTAATCAAGAAGTTGTTTTGCTCTTTGTGTTCTTCTTTCTTTTATCTAGTACTGACTGGTGAAAATTCAAAGAAAGCAAAGACTTCTGTCTTTGAATCGAGTCAAAATAACTAAATATTATTTAAAAGGACGAGACAAAAGTATTAGAGAGCAGTCAGTCTGACATAGATTAACTGGAAATTTTATAGAGCAGATCATACATAAATGAATCGACAAGCCCTTTGAAAAAAAAAAAAAGTGTGGCAATTACCCAGTCAGTACAGATGTATCAAATTTACCTTGGTGGAAAAACAGATTTCTTTTGTCTTTAAAAATATTGTTCATTTTGCAGAACAGGGGAAATAAGCAAGAAGCCTTGTAGTATTTTTGAAGTATACAGTTATAAAGTGCTTGGCTGGTAATTTGCAACCTCGGTACACAGCATCCCTTTTAGCAAGGCTATTTATTTCTCAGGCAGAATGCTATGGTACTTATAATAAAGGTCTCTGTTGGACCTCTTCATCAATAGCAAACCTTTAAGCACAGCTCATCTCATAAATAGGAGTTCCACTAACACAGACTTCAAACGGATAGAATCTGATAATTCAAAGATAGAGCTATAAAGTGTTCCAGCAGTCCATCCATAAAAGCAGCCTTATATTCCAAACGCCTGCTCTGTGCTGCCTGACAGCCTATTAGAATAATAGCAGGGAAAGCATAATTACACGTAATCAGAGACAGGAAAAGAGCTAGTTGTTTTTGTAGAGTAAAATGCCTTTCTGAACCTGCCAGAAAATGCTACACTGGTTCTAATAGAAAGGGCAGATAACCATAGAAAATAATCTTCACAAAATCCTGAACTATTTCCTCCTTTTATTTCGTTTAAAAGAAAACCTTTTGTGTCTTAATCTACCGTCTATGAAATAACTTAATTTGTCCCCCACATCTGTGCGGGGAGGTTGATGAATTCACAATCACTATTTTATTAATAATGATCAAGGCAGTAATTTATTCTCCACTCACTCCATTGCCTCCGGACAGCTTATAGTATATGAAAATATAGACAGACTGTAAAGATCCAGAAGATGTCATGGAGATTAATGGATCGCACATCACTCTCAAGGAATGGAAAGTCATATTGGTATGTAGTTCAATGGGAAGCCAGGGAGGATGGCTGTTTTGCTAAATTTTAGCTTGCCTTTTTCTTGTCAGCAGTGTTTGCCTAGCAAAATAAATTTCACCAGCAAGAATAAAAACATATCCACCTTTCTGTCCCTAAAACGGTCCTCCTCCTTTAGTTTTTCATTAGTCTACAAAAGATAAATTCATCCTTTTCCATTTGGAAACGCTGTTTCTTTCTTTCCTGTTTGCATATTGCATTGATTTTCAACATGGCAATACAATAAGGCCCTGATGGCGAACCTATGACAAGTGTGCCCGAAGTGGCATGCGGAGCCATGTTGCCTGGCACGCACAGCGTTGCCCATTCCTGTTCCGGGTTTCTGGCATGCATGCTGGCCTTTGTACATATGGCAGTGCCGGAAACTGGAAGAGCTGGTCTTCAGTTTTCCAGTATGAGAATGTGCGCCAGCCAGTTGATTGGCGCATTCACATGCGCAGCAGTAACCAGAAGATTTGCTGGCTGGCACGCACCTGTGTGCTGGAAACCGGAAGTACTTTATCCGGTGTGCGCATGCCCCCTGGGCAGCTCCTCCCCCTGGTCTCGGTCCTGATGAGCATGCGTGAAATGCTCCCTTTTCGGCACTTGGTGCCGCCCGTGTGACTGCGCACTCCCTTTTCGGCACTTGGTGCCGAAAAGGTTCATCATCACTGCAATAAGGCAACAGTTCTATCATGCTTGAAATACATAGGTCCAATATACTGTAATAAACCACCCCTTTGATCACCTATAGTTTTTTAACCAACCTTGAGCCACTCTGTCCTCAACAATAAAAAAGAAACATGAAGAAATGAAAGGGAGCGTTATAAACAATAGAAGAGGCTGGAAAAAAGAGAAAAATATATAGTACATTTATATTATAAGGCACAGCTAACAGGTAGCAGGATTACTTTGCTCCCTTTTTCTAAGTACTCCTAAATCTGATCAAGATTATACTGAATTTTGCATCTTTGTGACTCACCTCTTTTTTATGACGAGCAAGAAGTTCTATGTTACTTGTCCTCAGTACATGAAACCTATGTAACAAAGCTTTTCTAAGTAGCATTGAAAGCTGAAAGAAAACTGAGATAGAGGGATCAAACTGGATTAATTGCCAGAATGTATAGTCAAAATAAGTGGGTGGAGAAATATCTGTATTAGTTACAATGAAATTCCGTATTTTTTATACACGTAGTCCTTGCTTAGCAACTGCTTTGTTTAGTACTCTTCAAAGTTACAACGTCACTGAAAAAGTAACTTTATGATCATTCTTCACACTAATGACCATTGCAGTGTCCCGACAGACACATAATTGACATTTGGGTACTTCACAATAGGTGGATGTTTACAACCATTGCAGAGTCTTGCAACTAGTGCTGGTATTCGGACAGTTCTATCCGGTTTGGGAGAACCAGTAGCGGCAGCTGCAGGAGGCTCTGTCCACCCGCCCAGATGCCATCACATCCTGTTTTTGACGCTCTGCGCATGCACGTGTGCTCACGAACCGGTAGCAAAGGTAAGTGAATAGCACTCCTGCTTGAAACCATGTGATTGCCATTTGCGATCTTCACAGCTGGCTTCCAACAAGTAGAGTCAATGAGAAGCCCACAGTAAAATTGCAAGTTGCACTCATGGGGCGTCTCATTTAACAATCATGGCAAAGTGAGGTCCATTGTGATCATGTGATGTGTTACTTGACTGCATTCTTTAGCACTGGAATTGACAGTCCCAATTCTAGTTATTAAGTAAGGACTATTTATACTGTCAAAAAAAAAGAGTTAATCTAGTACTGGGAAGAAGTGTTGGCAATGCATAAAATTGCTGCTCTTTTGACAAGTTCATGCAATTCAGCACAGTATTTTTCATTACCTTAGACTAGGACTCAGACTAGAGGAGATACGATAGCAGTGTTCCAATATTTGAGGGACTCCTACAAAGACAAGGAGGTAAAACTATTCTCCAAAGCTCCAAAAGGCAAGACGAGAAACAATGGATGGAAATGAATCAAAGAGAGAAACAACCTAGAACTAAGGAGAAATTTCCTAATAGTGAGATCAATCAACCAATGGAACCTCTTGCTTTCAGAAGTTGTGGGTGCTCCATCACTGGAGGCTTTCAAAAAGAGACTGAACAACCATTTTTCTGATATGGTATAGGTCTCCTGTTTCAGCAGGGGGTTGGACTAGAAGACCTCCAAGCTCTCTTCCAACTCTATGGTTCGATGTTCTATTTGATGTTCTAATCAGTGAGAAATATTCCCAAAAGAAGCCAGGATTATTATGCTAAAGGCCATACATTGGGTAGGATAAATTCTTTCTACTTTTGCTTTACCAGAACTGATAAAAAGCCTCCTTCATTGCCAATAGTTATGATCAGCATTTCAGTATTGAGATTTTTATACAGAAAAGCAATCTGGAATTATACATTTTAGTCTTTGGAATCTTGGCCATAATATCAGATTAGCAAAATGACTCACAAATAATTACCTCATAGGAGTAAAATATAATAAACTAAATGTCCCAATCAGGGGTGGTATTCACTTACCTTTGCTACCAGTTTGCAAATGCACACACACCACCTCCCACATGCACAGACCCTCCCGCCATGAGCAGAGGGTCAAAAACAGAATGTGATGACATCCGGGTGGGTGGACTGAGCCTCCCACAGCTGGCGCTACCGGTTCTCCTGAACCGGATAAAACTGGCTGAATACCATCACTGGTCCCAATCCTTGATGATGTTTATTCTTCTTCCAATATAACCTCAGATATGCCTTCTCATATTTTAAGAGAACTCAGTGCAAAACCAGGAAGAATTTATACATGTTTTACTGTTTTTCACCTACTGAAATCCCAAGATTATATAAATATGCAGAAATGATACGAGCTGCATCACCATTTAAAGAGCCCAAGCTCCACTTTTCTTGATTTATAGTTTATCTTCTATAAATGCAAATTACAAACTGTTATTTTTAAAAGAAAGAACAAAGGCCGTCCCTAGTCAAAATGCTTTACAGGTTGACTAATATGCAAATATGAATTGAATTATACTAACTAAATATAATTTTCCATTTTATATACTTCATTTAAGTAAAAAAAAAACTTTGTAAATATATTAACAGCAAAGAAAGGGAAACATACGCCATTCAATATACAGTAACTATAACCAGAAATTGTTCATTTAATCTTCCTTCTCACAAAATGAATGCACAGAGTTGCAAGTAAACTTTCCATTTGTGTTCTTTAAGAGTTGCTGAATCTGTAGGAAGGATACTGGTAATGTAATCGTAATTACCATTTTTTATTTATTACTGGCTCTATATTTCTTTTATTTCATGTTTTTACAATCATCACTTCATGTTTTGTCTTTATGCTTTCACCAGGCAAGTGTTATATTTGAAGATTTTGAATTTTTGAAAGTTGCTAGATATCGCATATTAAAAATGCTTACCTGAGATTAGCAGACAAATAAAAAGCATGTTTTGTATGTTGTAGTCCTCTTTATGTTCTGCTAGCAATTTATTCCATTTTTACAGGAAATCAATGTTATTTTTTAAAAAATGAAAGTTGCTTAAGAGATCAAATTAAAAAGATGCATTGTGTCACATTTTCTAAAAGTTGAGAGCCAAATATAGCTCAGAAAAGCCCATTCCACAGTGCCTGACAGATACTCAAAGAACAGTTCATATGAAAAAAAAAAGACCATATGTGTTTGAACATGTGCTATATATGTAAAATATTCCACAATTTGTCCTGAGCAAAACTTTTAGTTAGAAGATGTCAGCTAAGCCCAAATTATAGTAGACAGCATTGAGTTGGATGAACAATTCAAATCATAGTTGATATAAAGTAGATTCCTGGGTTCTTAAGACATAGCAATAGACTTCTCTCTCTGCTTTGCTTCAAAACCACAACCATCTATAGATAATAAAAGTGTTATTGCAGCTACTAGCTCAACAAGAACAAGGTGACAAAACTGTTTTTTTTTTAATTTTATCTGTGTCCAGAAAACAGGAAATGTGAACTCTTTATTCATCAAGAGTTACATTTAGAATTTGAGTGGTGTATTAGGTTCTATACAAGTAGGACTGGCCAAAGCCAAATTTGACTTAAGTTGAATTTAATTAAAGTTAATTAAATAAGTTGACATGATAACTACCCATCTATGCAATAGTTAGTTCCTTCTGGCATTTTAAATTTACACTTTGATGGCTACTTCTGGAAGGTCTCCAAACCTTTGGAAGGGTACATGTGGCCCTGGGATCTGATTGCACCATAAAATTGATTAACCCTCTGTACTACTGTATTTTTTGTATGCTGAACTCTTTCCTGAAGCAGTAACTTCTCTACTTACAAAGTACCAGTTTAGCACTAGGACATAAATAAGATGGGGCTTTTAGATTTTCCATCCAATAAAAAACATGAGGTCTCCAAAATATAGCTCTCAGGAGGCAGTTGAAATGCTGACTCCCATGAAATTAGGAAGTATTTCTACATAAAATTATCTGGATACAGCTGCCAAGACTTCAGTCCATTAAGTCTATTAAGATGAGCTTGCAAACACTTTGAGATTCAAAAATCAGCATGTTTTGTCCAGTACCAAAAGAAGTTAAACAGAAATAAAAGCATATGTAAATATAGATAGTCCTTGACTTAAAACCACAACTGAGCCCAACATTTTTGTGGCTAAGCTGAGGCCGTTGTTAAGCGAGTCATGCTTCATTTTATGACCTTTTTACCAAGGTTGTCAAGCAAATGGTTACAGTTGTTAAGTGAACCATGCAGTTGTTAAGTGCATCTGGCTACTCCCATTGACTGTGCTTGTCAGAAACTCCCTAAAAAAGTTACAAATGACAATCCCAGGATGTTGCCACCATTGTAAACACATACTGGTTGCCAAGCATTTAAAGTTTGATCATGTGACTATGGGGATACTGCAATGTCATAAGTTTGAGCTGTGGTTACTTTGAACATTCATTAAACAAACGGTGGTAAGTTGTGGACTATCTATATATGAAGAAAGTATAATTTTCAATGTCAAATACATTAGCATATTATTTTCTGATTATGGTGTTTATTCACAAAAAGGGAGCATTCTGCCAACTACTTTCAAAAGGCATAACTTCTAAGTTTCTTGTTCCCATTACAGGTACTCCTCAATTTATGACTGCAATGGAGCCCAAAATTTCTCTTGTTAAGTGAGATATTTGTTAAGTGAATTTTTTCCCATTTTACAATTCTTCTTGTCACAATTGGTAAATGAAATCACTGCATTTGATATGTTAGTAACCTGGTTGTTGAGTGAATCTTTCTTCCCCATTGACTTTGCTTGTCAGAAGGTCACAAAAGTTGATCACATGACCTTGGGACATAGCAACGGTCATAATTATGAACCAATTGCCAAGCATCTGAATTTTGATCACATGATTCTGGGGATACTGCAAATGGTCATAAGTCATTTTTTTCAGTGCTGTTGTAATTTTGAACAGTCATTAAATGAACTGTTGTAAGTCGAGGACTACCTGTATAATATTTTTCATAATCCTGAAACTTCTATTTATGAAGACTTTACGAATAATGAATGATGGGTTCAATTGTAGTTGGGACTTGCCCTCCAAAATTGCAATGCTTCATCCATTGGAAACCGAATATAAATCAACTGCATCAGTGCCTAATGATACATATTAAACAACCATGCTATTAATGTACAGGTAGCCTAAA
This sequence comes from Pituophis catenifer annectens, assembly GCF_029215685.1. NCBI lineage: Eukaryota > Metazoa > Chordata > Lepidosauria > Squamata > Colubridae > Pituophis > Pituophis catenifer. Next base: position 56,434,778 of record NW_027256886.1, on the reverse strand, counting down.
AAATACAAGCATTATATTTGCCACATTTACATACTTTAATTTTTTCAACAAAATCTTTATTGAATGGCTATTTAACAAAAATAATTGCATTTGCAATTAGAAACACTGAAGTTACATTATCGATTTTCTGCTAAAAACCCTTTTAAGTAAACAAGCACAAACTACATTAATTAAATGTAACTGCTTGGAGCTATGGTGTGAAATTCAATTCAGCCATTATCATGAATTACAGTGATTATTGCTATAATTATTTTCTCTTGGATACAACTACATTTCTGTTGTTCGCTAGCTCTGTGGGACATATAACTATGTATGCATTTTATAACTAATAATATTCAGCTGCAGTCTGACCAATTACAATCACTTATAGAGATTATGTTCAAATGGCCTGGGAACAAGTAACTGTTTTTTAAAAAGTAAAACTTTTCATATCTTTGAAATTACTAATTGTAAATAAATGGAGTGCAGAGAATAAAAAACTAAACATTTAAAACAGTAAGACTGTTCATCAGCTACTATTTCAATGCAATAATGCACAAAATGTACATTAATAGGCCATTGTCTCATTGTTAACACACTATCCACTATTGTGTTTGCACAAAACATTGCCACATTAGTCACTAACACACCTTTAAACTGTGTATTTTTTCCACAGGGCTACTCACTTTGAACACAGTGATTGGTCCCTATCTCTAAGTGTTATTCCTTCTCCTTTTCATAGGCAGCTCACAGATTGTCACTATGAATTAGCCAAGAGCTGATTTTTGTGGGGAAATATACTTATTTTAATTGTGGAGACAGAAAAGATGAAGAATGGGGGGGGAGGGAAATTTGCAAGTTTCAAAGAGTAGGTTAATCTAGTTTTGTAGAGCATTGGGGTGTGAAAGTGAATCTCATTCCATTTCATTTACCAACCTTGAATGTTATAGAAAAAAAGTACAAAATAGAAGGGTAAATACCATCTTTCAGAAGGATGGATGTCTCTTCTACTACTTCTTAGAAAGGATTTAGGTTTGTTTTATATTCTACATTTTTAAAAAATGGCAAACAGCTATGCAGTGAATCTGAGGGGAAAAAGAATATTTTCCCCTCAGATTCAAACATCTATATATATAAGAGCGAAAACCACTCACGTCGTAATCACGAAATCTCCAGAACCGTAAAGCATACAAACTTGAAATTTGCCACATATGTTCCTCTTGGCTTCCAGGTGCTCACTAAGAAAGGATTTTTCGAAATGACCATCAGAGCATTAGTATTTCCTATATTATTATTAACATCTCTGATGCTAATTAGTTAAGACGTTCTACTCTCCCTCCCAACCTGAAAATAACTCTGGAGAGAACGGAATAGGATAGGAGAGGCTTCTGTGTGGGAACCTTGAGGGAGAGAAGGGGATAGGATAGGGAAGGCTTCTGTGGGGCAAGGCTGAGGGAGAGAAGGGGATAGGATAGGGGAGGCTTCTGTGGGGCAAGCCTGAGGGACAGAAGGGGGTTGGATAGAGGAAGATTATTTGGGGCAAGCCTGAGGGAGAGAAGTGGATAGGATAGGAGATGTTTTTGTAGGGCAAGGCTGAGGGACAGAAGGGGAAAGGAGAGGTCGATCGTAACTACACATTAATTTTCAAGATGTGTCAATTTATCAAAGCCCAATCACATAGTTTCGTAGCAGAGTATGGATATCAACTAGTTTGTTATACATGAGAAAGAGTTGAAGGCTTTTCTCTTTTTTTTCACTACATATTTGATTTTTTAAAAGTCAAATCAAAGCATTTTTAGTGAAATTTGGGGGGAAAATTATAACGACTTGGACATTTAGTATTTTCCATAGAAAATTCAATGCTGTCCTTAACCCCTCCCATTTCTAATTTCCATATATTTAATCCAAACTTTTTAACTTTTGAGGATCCTGGAAAAGAAAGCCAGTTACCTGTGATATATGATACTTCATCCTTTTTCCTCCATCATTTTATCTGGATTTCCTTCTTCCATTTCAAAAAGAAGACGGGGAGGGGAGGGGAAGGAAGGGAAGGAAAGGATATTTTTTTGCTCTTCTATAGTTATCCATCAAAACTGATGTACTTTTCCAAGTTAGGACCACAGTAAAAATAAGAAAAGACTTGGACTGTCCAGATAGGCATATTAAATTCAAAAGGAAGCAAGAGATAAGTGTATGTTGCTTAACGCATTGTAAGCCACCCTGAGTCTCGGAAGAAGGGTGGCATATAAATCAAATTAAAAAAAAAAATGTGTGTGTGTGTGTATAAGAAAGTATATGTGAGTTTGTATTTGTATGTTTGTGTTATATACATATACATATATACCCACACATAGATATAATTTGTAAGTAAAGATTCTTTAGGTCGTGCTAAAAAAAAAAGAGCTAGGTAACATAACCTTTGGCAATTTTCAGTGGAAAAACAAGCAAGATTTGCCGCATTAGTTCTGCTTAGTGAACCATAAATACTAATTGCCACAAGAATGCACTGCCCTCCTCCCTCCCACCCCCACAGACGAGGACAGGAAGACAAAAAAGATCCATAGGACTGTTGCAAACAATGAGGTATACTATTGCTAAAATGAGGGTAAAAGAATCTTACTGAAAATTAAGAGGTTAAGGCCTTTACCATGAAATCCCATACATGTCTACTGGGAAGTAAAGGCTAATGAATTTCATAAGAATTTTTCTCAATAATCTGCATTATATGATAGTCTTAATATAAAGAGTTTCAAGAGAAATCAAATATATAGAACCAACAGCAAGATAGTCTTAAATATGACTGTCTTCACCGAAGTTTGTTTAAGTAATACTCTGAAGCTAATAGTTTTTATTAAAACCCACTAAAATACAAAATTTATGTCTCTGACAACATCTAGGAATTAGAATTACAGGGCTTGTATACGATTTATTTATTATTTATATCAACTGCAAAGGAACTTTTATAATCCATCTCTGGTAAAGATTTTAATTGCTGCATTTATTTATTTATTTATTTATTTATTTATTTATTTATTTATTTATTTATTTATTTATTTATTTATTTATTAGTTTGATTTATATGCCGCCCTTCTCCGGACACTCAGGGCGGCTTACAATGTATTAAGCAATAGCCTTCAAACTTTTGTATATACCTGCTTAGTAGGGCTTTCGCCCCCCCCCAAGCAGTGTTCTTTTTTATACAAAGTCATTGCCCCCACAATCCGGGTTCTCATTTTACCTACCTTGGAAGGATAGAAGGCTGAGTCAACCTTGAGCCTGGTGAGATTCGAACTTGCAGTAATTGCAGGCAGCTGGTGCTATTTAACAGCACTTTAGTCTGCTGTGCCACCAAGGCTTGGTTTTTCAGTTGATTTCAGTTCACTTGATTTCAGTTTTGACAGTACCAAAGTGAAAACAGGTGGAACCATGAGTGTGATATTTACAAAATAAACAAAGCCACCAACTCATCCCTGTATCAGAGAATTACTTCTGGCTTAATACCTAAACTACCAACAATGCAGACCCTACTTTTAGATGTAGCACAGGGCAAATGAAACAAGGGGACCTGGAAGATCCAAATAATGACAGCTGACATGGATATGGAAGTCAACATATCAGAAAAAAAACAGCTCTTTCGAAGAGTGTGTGGACATGCATGCACATGCATATGCACGCACTCACACCCCAATGTGCTAAATTATTTCCTTGACATGTTCAAGAAGAACAAACAGTGATTATGTTGGAAACTGCTCTTGATATAACTTCCATGGAATTAAAGAGCAGCACCACTATGGAGTTAAAACGTACTCTAGGTATAAGATATGGGGCATCATAAATACTTGAGCCTACACTCATAACAGCTGGGGGGAAAAGAGCAATATGTGAGGTTGTAACTGGACCTGGACAGTTCATTTCACAAGTCCTCTAAGCATAATGCAAATTGCTTCACCTACTACATTTATATAGCGAAGCTTTAAAAAGTTTTTGGGACAGTGACAAAAATCTATTAGAAACAACTCTTGGTGGTGAACAAGAATCAAAACTTGTTCACTTGTTATTTTAAAGTAATTAAAATAAACAAAATTCTTTAAAATAATGACACAATAGAAATGAGTGAAGGTGATAGTGCAGAATTTAACCCCTATTTTGTAACTTTCTTGTCTTAATCAGGGGGAAAAAACCCATGGTTTGACATGAAATCGTCTCTGGGTGTATGAGGGAACTGCCATTTAAAATGTATAAAGAAAGGCTAAGACTGAACTTATTTAATTCATTAATTAATGCTAGTCTCAAACTGAGTGGATTACATCCCAAAGTACTGACACAACAAATAGAGATGGTGATAGAGATGATGATAGAACCGCTCTTTCATTCTGGCAAAAGGAGTAAGATCGTGTGGATGCCTTAGAGAGTGGACTTATTCTCTATTGGTTGAAAAGTAGGTCCAGAATTAATATGTAGAACTACAATGAAGTAAGTTTAGGTTAAATGCCAGATGGGACTTCTGGAATATATGAACTGATGCCCACTGAACCAGGCTGCCCACCAATAAAGTAGTAAGCTTTCCTTTGCTAAAGGACTTTAAACTGAAGGTGGATGGTCATCTGACTGAGATGCTCAAGAAAATTCTGCACCAACCAAGCAATTAGATTAGATTACTTCCAAGGCCCCTTCTAACTCTACAGTATAATCCCATGCAAGAGCCTTCTGTCTGGTTTTGGACTTTTTATACTAAAAGCCCCTAGAGATCTTCTCCAACTGGGCTACCCCTGTAAAGAAAATTTCCACCTTCAAATTTAGAACTGCTTTCTGTTTTAGGAGCATAGCCAAATCCCACAAAGATTTCTGAAACTCATATATGCTCCTTTAAGCAGTGCAGGCTCGGCATAAAATTATATGGTAATATGGGCATCTGTGCCTTTGCCTGATGCACAGATGGTGAACAGAATGAAAAGTTGGAAAGTTTTCAGAAGAGCCCTGGATTCAGGATAATTTTTGTTGCTGCATCCAGAATTTCTTCCTACTTCTGGTATTTACAGATCCTCTTGGCTACCATAAAGAGCCTATGATCGTTAATTAATTCACATTTTGTAGTATTGCCCAGGATGGGATGGAGGCACCTCACTGTGTTTGGACAGCATCCAACACATAATGAAATTTGGCTCATGATCAGAAAACCCATATTTATACACAAAACATTCACGCTATCCTGCACATGGTTAAACTCATGTTATCTGCATATTTAGTGATGCTACAGTTGGGTTTTCTCAGCTCTCATAGCACATTAGTGCTTGTTTCACAAATCAGGGTTAGTACTAAATGATGTTTTCTAAATCCTAAGTATTTTATTGTGGATTGCTATGGGAGAAATGCAAAGTGTCTACTGCGTACAAATGATTAAATCTACCTCTTCCATGTTATGCCCCTTATTTTTTTCTCATTGTTGGTTACAGATACTGATTGGACCAGCATTTTTCTTTGGGAGAGAGGGGGCACGGTAATAAGGCAACCTAATCATACATTGAATAACTAATCACATCCCAAAATAAGGAATTTTCTATAGCATTTCACTTTTTTTAAAAGCTTGACCTTGGAAAGAATGTCTGACTGCTGAATAAATGGATCTAGTCAACTTAAAAGTATTAGGATAGATCCAGAGTTGGAAAGAGGGCATTTTCTTATTGAGCCTCAGAGCTTTATACAGTAAAAACAAGCACCATCCTTCAGGTACAGCACAATCTCTGACATGAGACTTGTTCAGTATCTCTGGTTCTGTGCCTAAAAAATTTGCTCTAGTTTAAAGCAAGGGACCATCTGAAGAATTTCTTCTAATTATGTCCAAAGTAATATCCAACCCAGTGGACCATCTGCAGAATATATTATACTTATTATACTTCTAATCCAGTTCCTCAATTTAGGGAAAATTATGCTGACAGAGTTATAAGAGTTAGACCATTGAACTTCTGTTTGATAATTGCATAACATTTAACAATAATGCTTCATAATCTATATCTCTAGTGCACTAACAAACAAGCATTTAGAAAGTAACTTTCTCTAAGTCACTTTAATTTAATTAGCTTCTAGCTTGTACACCACCACCATCGTTTCCCCTAACATTCTGCAACAATATTTGAGAATGCCCTTCTACTGGGAAGATTAATTTCATCTGAAGTCAGATTTAGAGCAAATTAAACACAACTCTTGAATATAGAGAAAGTTAATTTTCAAAATAACAGTAGAAATATATTTTAAGCAGCCCAGAATTGAACACAGATTATCTATGTAAAATTTGAACGTGCACATCTGCTGTTCCACATCTTCCTCTCAATGTTCATGCAGGCAATTCTGATCATTAGTCAGCATGAACTGGTAAGGGTTAGGGTTAGATAAGGAAGGCAATTTTTCTACCTTCTGGCAATCCAGCTTTTGTATTAAAAAAAACCCATGTGCCTATCTATTGTTATTTATGTATTTTTAAACAAAAAAAATTGGAAAACATCTGAAAAACTCTTTCTTTATAATGCGAATACAAGTTAGTAAAAAAATGGAGGTATTTTCACAGGAAATATTCCCAGTACAAATTTGATTTGTTTTAATCTCTATCCCTTCAAATTTGCAGCCAAATCAGCTGATCAAATAAAACCTTTCAGTTCTTAAAACCTTATTTTAATTTAGGTAATCTTAAATGACAGTATTTGGATCTTCTCTAAAGCCTATTTTTCTGCTTGTGTTACTTATAACTGTTACAACTGTTGATAATGTTTGTTGATTCAGTTTGACAAAGTATATTTTTATTTAAATGGATAAAAAATCCAGAAGGAAGGAAGGAAGGAAGGAAGGAAGGAAGGAAGGAAGGAAGGAAGGAAGGAAGGAAGGAAGGAAGGAGCTTTAAGCAAGATAACTGAACTCTTTTCATGAAGACATAATTGGTCTTTTCCAGTCTCATGCACAGTAATCCAAATGCAATTACCTTTTTTGAAAGGATCAAAGTGCTTTTAACCTTTCCAATGTAATAATTATACAGTTGAAAATGTTGAACGTACTGCTGCACAATAATGTAGATTATTTGCTTGCTTCACTCTTTTATATGTGTTTGTTTCATTTTAATAATGGCTTCATCTATTCCATGGTCTGCAACCTCTTCAGACCTTAAAGAAATGCAGACATTTCCTAAATGGAAAGCAAATTGTAAGAGTTTAAAAAATCTCCATGCACATATTTTTCTTCAAAGTATTTTGACAGGTAGACTGGGAATTGCTAATTACAGAACAAGGTAAACTTGAAGCGAAATCAGGTTCTTATCTCTGATCTACCCAGTATAGCATAAAAAAAGTAAAGATTGTTCTAGAAAACATTTCCATATAAGATCAGAAACACAAGAATTAGCAATTGCAAAAATGAACCTTAATATTTAGAAACTAATGATATTTAGTTTCAAGCCAAAAAAAGTATATTTTTTCCTTAGGCAGAATGATCCTGTATAGGAATTAGGGCAATGGAGGGAGAAATATGTCATTGCAACCATATTTTACAGATGTTTGGCCCAAAATGGGAAAGAAAAATCACAATGCAGATTATCTAAGCATTCCTGGAAACACCACAGAATCCACAAATTAGAAATATACTGTTAGCAAGGTTTCATATCATCCATACATGAAACCAAGAAGAAGAAGAATAGCAATAGCATCCGATTTATATACCGCTTCACAGTAATTTACAGCCCTCTCTAAGCAGTTTACAGAGTCAGCCTATTGCTTCCAACAATCTGGGTCCTCATCTTACCAACTTCGGAAGGATGGAAGGCTGAGTCAACCTTCAGCTGGTGAGAATTGAACTGCCAAAATGCCTTAAGTCAGCAGAAATAGCCTGCAGAATGCAGGTGCATTCTAACATTGTGCCACCACCGACTCATGATCATGAAACGCCCCACATGTACTCATATCACCATCTCTTCTCCTATGAAATCAGGTGGCGTGCTTTCATTTACCTACCTTCCCAAGTTCCATAAAGATTTGGAACCATTATTTTGGACAACCACATACACAGAGACAGAAGACAAGGAACACAATGACAAAGAATGGAAATGGCCTATCTTCAGAGTGGGGAGGAAAGTTCAGAAGAGTCAGGTAAGAGGTATTTTGTTGAGGAAGTTGAAGTAGCTAGAAACTTGGAAACGGGAGATTCTGTATAATACTGGAGATCATCATGTTAAAGGAAGTTAAAACTGAGTCTAATCAAATGCATCTATTTCAAAAAAATAGATTGTAATAAACTCAGCAATGACAGGTGGAACCTTTTCCATCAAACCTGATGGAAAAAGGAGCTTAAGGTAGGCATGACTTTCTAATGTGTGTGTGTGTGTGTGTGTGTGTGTGTAGTATGTATGTACCCTCCATTTGAATGTAGAACTAAAAAACTAAAACAGATTTCATCTCAATTAAATAGTAGCAAAATAATTATTACCAAAAATTGGAGGAGGAGGAGAGGATTTTTAATAAATGTTCCTTTCTTCAATATCTAAGAATCTTTGGGTGGGCTGGAAGTTGGTTTTTATTTATTTATAAAGATTTTCCTGTTAATGAGATTATATTTTTGTGCTACAATTAAATATAGCTTTGAAGTCTTTCTTTTCTTTTATCTTTATCTTTTATTTGATTTGTATTCCGCCCTACTCCCGAAGGACTCAGGGCGGTGAACAGCCAACAATAAAATACATAAATACACAAAATTTAAAAACCCGATAAAATCAAATTAAACTTTTTGGCCCAGACAAATTAAAATACTCCAATAATTTAAAAACAGATTAAAATTTACATATTTAAAAAGGGAAGAGATCAGGCCAAGCCCGCTTGATGGAATAAAAAGGTCTTCACAGCACGGCAGAAGGAGCGCAGATCCGGGATCCTCCGTATCTCCGGGGGGAGCTCATTCCAGATGGTAGGTGCCCCCACAGAGAAGGCTCTCCCCCTAGGGGCCGCCAGTCGACACTGTTTGGCTGACGGCACCCGGAGGAGTCCCTCTCTATGAGAGCGTACTGGCCGGTGGGAGGCTATTGGTGGTAGTAGGCGGTCCCGTAAATAACCAGGCCCTAAGCCATGGAGCGCTTTAAAGGTGGTAACCAAAACCTTGAAGCGCACCCGGAAGACCACCGGGAGCCAGTGCAGCTCGCGCAGGAGAGGTGTTACATGGGAGCGCCATGTCGCTCCCATTACCACCCGCGCGGCCGCACTCTGCGCCAGTTGGAGCCTCCGGGTGCTCCTCAAGGGGAGCCCCATGTAGAGAGCATTACAATAGTCCAGGCGGGAGGTGACGAGGGCATGAATGACCATGCGTAACGAGTCCCAATCCAGAAAGGGACGCAACTGGCGAATCAGGCGGACCTGATAAAAAATCCTCCCGGTCACGGCCGTCAAGTGCTCTTCTAAAGACAGCCGTGAATCCAGGAGGACGCCCAAGTTGCGAGCCCTCTCCGTGGGGGCCAATGATTCGCCCCCAATAGTCAGTGATGGCGTCAACTGGCTATATCGGGACGTCGGAAACCACAGCCACTCAGTCTTGGATGGGTTGAGTCTGAGCCTGTTCCTCCCCATCCAGATCCGTACGGCCTCCAGGCACCGGGACATCACTTCAAGGGCATCGTTGGGGTGATCCGGGGTGGAGATGTACAGCTGGGTGTCATCAGGGTACTGATGGTACTCCACCCCGAAACCACGGATGATCTCGCCCAGCGGCTTCACATAAATGTTGAACAGGAGAGGTGAGAGGACCGACCCTTGCGGCACCCCACATATGAGGGGCCTCGGGGTCGACCTCTGTCCCCCTGTCAACACAGACTGCGACCGGTCAGAGAGAAAGGAGGAGAACCACCGCAACACAGTGCCTCCCACCCCTAACTCTTCCAACCGGTGCAGCATGATACCATGGTCGATGGTATCAAAAGCCGCTGAGAGATCTAACAGGACCAGGACAGAGGAGCACCCCCTGTCCCGAGCCCTCCAGAGATCATCAACCAACGCAACCAATGCCGTTTCCGTGCTGTACCCGGGCCTGAAGCCCGACTGGAACGGATCCAGATACGTCGTTTCATCCAGGTGCTGGGGGAGCTGTTGCGCAACCACACTCTCAACAACCTTCACCACAAAACGAAGGTTGGAGACCGGACGATAATTTACCAACATTGCCGGGTCCAGGGAAGGCTTCTTGAGGAGAGGCCTCACCACCTCCTCTTTCAAGGCGGCAGGAAAGACACCCTCACCCAATGAAGCATTTATAATCCCCTGGAACCAGCCTCATGTCACCTCCCGAGAAGCCAGCACTAACCAGGAGGGACACGGGTCCAATAAACAAGTGGTCGCGTTCAGTCTACCCAGAATCCTGTCCACGTCCTCAGGGGTCACAGGATCAAACTCATCCCAGATAACATTCTCAAGACCTGCCCCAGTCGCTCCCTCTGAGACTATCCAGTCGGAGTCCAGATCTTCCCGAATCTGAGCGATTTTGTCATACAGATATTGAACAAAATCCTCCGCTCTACCCTCCAAGGGGTCCTCCCGCGCTTCCTGGTGGAGCAGGGAGCGGGTCACCCCAAACAGGGCGGCCGGGCGATTATCTGATGACGCAATAAGAGCAGCAAAATAGCTACATTTCGCTGCTTTTATCGCCACTAGGTAATTCCTAATATGAGCTCTTACCAGTGTCCGGTCAGATTCAGAAAGACTGGCCCTCCAACTACTCTCTAGGCGTCTTTTCCGGCGCTTCAACTCCCTCAGCTCCTCAGTGAACCAAGGAACTAAATGAGATCGGCGCCGGGTCAGAGGCCGCAAAGGCACGACCCGATCCAGAGCTCCAGCGGCCGCCCTATCCCAGGCAGCCACTAGGTCTCCAGTCGAGGCGTGTGCCAGAGCCTCAGGGAATGGCCCAAGCGCCATCTGGAACCTATCCGGTTCCATCAGGCGCCTGGGGCGGAACCATCTTACCGGCTCCGCCTCCCTGCGGCGGGGTGTAGCGGTTCGAAGGTCGAGATGAAGGAGAGAGTGATCAGACCATGACAAGGGCTCGGTGACTATATCCCCTATCTCGAGATCACTCAACCACTGTCCAGAGACAAAAACCAGATCCAGCGTGTTTCCCCCCGTGTGGGTAGGGCCATGAATTAACTGGGTCAGGTCCATGGCTGTCATGGAAGCCATGAACTCCCGAGCCACCTCAGATGCCTCACCAATGGACGGCAAGTTGAAATCCCCCATGACCATAAGCCTAGGGGTCTCAACCGCCACCGTGGCAATGACACTGAGTAGCTCGGGCAGGGCTGCTGCCACATGGCAGGGAGCCAGGTATGTGATCAGCAAACCCATCTGAACCCCGTGGCCCCATTTCACAAGGAGGGATTCACAGCCGGCCGTCTGAGGAACAGTGGCCTCCCTCGGTCTCAGACCTTCGTTAATAATAACCGCTACCCCCCCCGCCCCTATCCTGCAACCTCGGCTGATGGAATGCACGGAAACCTGGTGGGCACATTTAAAAAGAGGGACCCCCCCCCTCTTGGCCCAACCAGGTTTCCGTAATACCTGCCAGGTCCGCTCCCCCCTCCTGAACAAGATCACAAATGAGGGGGGCTTTATTTACTACAGACCTGGCATTGCATAACATCAGACGGAGGCCAGGGCCCTGAGGATCTGCGCCACCTGGAAAACGAGTGGAGCTTTGGGGGCCGGAGCGCGCCACTGCTCGAAGATAGCGGGCGCGCGCTCCCCTAACACGATATGGCCCCCTGCTCCCACCATATCTACCCCTCCCACCCACAGTACTGATGGTAAAAACCTTATCTGGATGAACTTTATCCCCCCTCTTGACCCCGGGCCCCCCACCCATGCCGTGCTCCACAGCCTTACCTGGCCCTCCCCTTAGTGGGTTATCCCCCATACCCACGGCCTTACTTCTGATCCAACCCTCCGCCCCCCGGAATCCCTTAAGACATTTGCTAAAACTTTATATAAAAAACCCCTCAACCCCCTCTTCGCGACATGTCGCGACAAGTCTTAATGGGCCATAGGAGTTATTGCAGCCACCTCCTTGAACTCAGAAACACCGAAAAACTCATTACAGGTCACTTAACACATGGTTTTATTAATATAATTCTCATGGGTATCAGTGGAATCCTTAGTGACTTCTCTTTATTCAGAAGTCACACACATGGAAATGTGCCAGAATTTAAGCAGAACTGAAAAAGCTTCCTGGATGAGAAGCAAAATGCTTTCAAGGAAAAAATATCAAGGAAGTCCAGTTGCCTTTTGAAAAAGCACTTTTGGGACAACCATGACCTGGATAAATGAGAATCTCCATAAACCTTTAGTGAGAACAACAAGAAGAATAGAATAATCAGAGGTGGCAAACTCGCGGCGTCATGTTGTCATTACATGACGTATCACAATTTTTTTCTCCTTCGCAAAACTGGGGATAGGCATGGCCAATGCGTGATACATCCGGTCCGCATGCCACAAGTTTGACAACCCTGGTCTAAGGCAAGCTTTCTTGGCCTGTGCCTTTCTTATGTACTGGAACTAGGTTCCCATAATTCTATGTCCGTAATAATGGGCATGTTCTAAATTAACCCAATCTTACTCTATATCAGAAAAAGAAAGAAAATGGCTTTAATCTTTCCTTCTCCCAAATCCTGTTCACTCGTGGATTTAGCTAAAAAGACTAAAACTGAAGAAATTACACACTGCACATATATATCATATTGTATATATTTCTTCCCAACTAAAGAAAAAGACAGTCACTGCTATGTTACTACCAGCTGCCATTTCCGTGTCCTACCATTAAATGGACTCTGGCATAATGATATCATAGAGAGCAAATAGGCATGCACATGACTCCAAGGTCCAAATTGCGCACACCTGCTATTTTTCTATTGTGTTTTTAATAGCAGGTGTAGATTTACTGCACTTCCAGTCTTTTGAAAGTATGTTTTGACTTGATAGGAAATACCTGATATGCATCATTTCGAGCTTCTTGGAAAAACACAGCTCTATTTCTTTTCTTTTTTAAAAAAAAAAAAAGTTGGGTTCTTGAAAAAGATTTCAAATGGAGGAGGTGTTTTTACTTCCATTTCCTACAAGATCAAAACACATAAAAGTAAGGAAAACGGTATCTGAAGCAACCTTAATCTTCCTGTGGCATTTTTACAACAAGATGGAAAGTTATCTTTGTTTTGATTTAAAGCTGCGTACAAACCATCAGGAAGGTGTGAGATATTAAAAACCATCCAGAACTGGTGATAGTGTGAAGTTAAAAAATACATCCCATGAAGACAGCTTTTTACATAGATTAAATATCTCTTTTTAATTATATAAGAATATTTTAAAATATATTGATAATTAAAAATAAATAAGAGGTACCACATTTAACAAAAACACTCAAGATTTGCATGAAGAATATCCATCAAAGATGGGAGAAATATAAGTATAATATAACTCTTTCTAAAAAGGACTAAAGTAATGACTGTTGAACAATATATTAGAAGGAAGGAAGGAAGGAAATAAGAAAATAAGGAAGGAAGGAAGGAAGGAAGGAAGGAAGGAAGGAAGGAAGGAAGGAAGGAAGGAATCAATAAAAAGGAGGGTGAATGCAAACAAATAGAAAATTGAGGAGATGGATATGAAATCAAGCACTCTTGTGGATGTCTTGCATAATACTTCCCCTTAAAAAATAATAATACACAACTTGATACCTTTCAACTAACTTTATCTTAAAATCCTCAGTTATAATAATTGGATCCATGTGCTACATAAATTGTGCAGTATTTTAAATGAATGGGTCTCTAATAATTGTTATTAATTATTATACATCCTGCTGGAGGCAATATATAAGCAATTTCAGTACAGATCATATAGTACTGTATTAAAATTAATAGACTTACTCCAAAAAGCTTGCTTTTTCAGTAACAGAATTTTAAATACAAATATATTTCTATAAGATATTAAAGTGATAATCAGAAGAAATCATACTATTTAGCCTTCTAACATGCATTGTGACACCAGTGTAATAGGTTTTAGTGATAGTTCCTTTCTCATCTCTGCCATCCTCCTTACCAAAAGAACAAGAACTGGTAGCTAATATGTGCTTAATTTGGGCTAGACCACATTCATTGATTTTTAAACATGATACTAAGAATCACTAGATTCCAAAAAAAAAGCATATGATTAAAAAAATAGTTACATATGCAAGTCATTCTTCAGTATAGTCTCTAGCTGGTTATATTCAAATTTAATTCACAGAATCCCACTAACATTTTTTGGTCAATTATTAGCTGTGGCTTAAAATGCTATATAAAAACAATATAATTATCTATAAATTGTTTAGTCGTTGCAGATAGCAAAAAAAAAATGCCAATGTCTATTTTTAACTGTATCCTAGTGATCATTCTATTTCCCTGTTTTGTTAAACTTATAATTAATGTCCATTTTGAATATCATATCAAGTAACATTCTTGGCCCACTAAAACAGATACACTGTCTGCTCTAAAACCATTTGATTTGAGCTAGTTCCCCTTTCAAAAAATGTCAACAGGAGATAGAAGCAATCACTTTAAATTTGTTCCATCAGAGCCAATTACTGGTTATGAAGCTTATTTGAGGCATTTCAAAACTCTTCAATTTTAAAAGCCAATTGTCCACCTTGAAGACTGTAACTGAAGTATAGTCTAAAAAAATTATTTGTTATAGCATAAGCTGCTATTGAAAGATGGAATTTATTTGTCCATCAAACTATATGTGCATTTTTGTGAAGTTCATTTTACTGTCTTTTAACTTTTGGCCTTTTTGTCACTATTAGGTATGTGAGAACACAACAACTCCCACCCCCCACCCAGAAGGATGAAATATTTTGGGAAATATTGAAAAGGCAGAATATTATATTTCCCCAAAGAGAGAAATAGAGAAACATGCTCTTAAGACAGAAAGCAGATTCAGTCTTTCTTAATAGCCCCAGCAGATATTTTGTGCCTATTAAGAAAGATTGGGTCATCCTATGTACAAAACAAAAGACCTTCAGCTTCAGGGTGATGGGGTTAAGAACAAGACATGATCCTTCAGGACAAAATAGGATTAACCCACTACCATTTAGCAGAAGACACAGAGCTCACTACATTGCACAATCTTCTAAGGGCACTTCAGACATTGCACGACTCCCCTAGCAGCATCTCTGAAACTTATAAAAATCCATGTACTCATCAAACCAATTGGTCAGCTGACCCAGGACTGCTGTTGGTTCTGTTCATCATTAAACTTTCTCTCCAATCTGCCTCCATGTTTTCAGTGTCTTTCTCCCAGCTTGGAACTGAACCAGATGAATATTTTTTCCAATCGGTAGATGCAGCAAAAGTCTTCTGTTGTACCATGTCTTTCTTTCCTTTCCTTTCCTTTCCGTTTCTTTTTCTTTTTCTTTTTTCTTTTTCTTTTTTTGCATAGTTGTAAGATTTATGCTTCCTACTTTTTAAGAAATAATATGCATTGTGTATGGATTTGCAAAAGCCATTTGACTTAACTGGCATTCTTCTGACAAAATAACTCCTCTCTCTTGGCTTAAGTCATTTAGCTTTATATCCATTTCTGGATCATGTTCAAATGAGTTATCCTTATTATTAGAGCTTTCCATCTTTGCCCCTCTTTTTCTGTTTGTTTTTGGCCTTCTGTCTCTTTTTGGCCTTCATAAAATAGCCTATTTTGAATCTGTTCTCAAAACCAACCTTTCTTGAGAAAACTTTAGATCATCTGCTGAATCCAGATACTTATTCTAACTAAGCCAAAGGATGTGTAAATGAAATACGTATTATCCATGCCTATTTTTCATTGCACACCTTTTAGGGGAAGTTGTCCTATTGGTTCTTTGAGAACATACATTACACAGGTGATCGTGTATATATCTATACATGTGTTTAAAACATATGTGTGTGAAATAGACTCACTCTCTTGCTGGCAAGTTGTGTGAATTAATAAAATGCTTTGTTTTTGCAGGTAGCAATAACTGTTGTTCCTTATCTTGGGAACCTGGATAGTAATATGTATGGAGATTCTGTCATCCAGGTCATGGTTGTCCCAAAGGTGCATTTTCAAGAGGCAACTGGACTTTCTGGGTTTTTTTCTTTGAAGACATTTCACTTCTCATCCAATAAAGTTTTTCTTTGAAGATGTTTTACTTCTCATCCAAGTAGCTTCAAGAGCTGAAGAGGCTTCTTGGATGAGAAGTGAAACGCCTTCAAAAAAAAACCAGAAAGTCCAATTGCCTCTTGAAAAAGCACCTTTGGGACTGAATAGTAATGGTTTACAACAGTGGTTCTCAACCTGTGGTCCGTGGACCCCTGGGTGGGCTGCGCTGTCATCACCAGTGGTCAGCAAAGACATGAAGAAATATTATGACCTAAATTTTGGGTCTTGGTGGCCCATGGCCATGTCCTTGACCACAAAGGGTATTTAAAGGAGGGGGGGTATCCGTGAAGAAAAAATTGAGGATCACTAGTCTACAATACCATCATCCCCTTCCAGTATGGGCATGTCTAAACTCAGCTAAAGAGTGCTTCCACCCACTACCAATTGCACACAAGAACTAATTAGGAATTGTACAATCTAGTGAAAGGATTAGAGCATGTACAGAGTGTATCTAACTCAACGTTTGATATTCCTTGCTGCTGAGAGAATCTCCATTGTGACCTAATGCTCTATCTGCCTAGATAAAGCCTCCAGGCTGCCAAGTAGCCTAGCGAAGCAAGTTGTTGTGAAAAGCAAAATGTGAATTCTGCCTGTTTGCTGTAACATTTATTTATTTATTTATTTTATTACATTTCTATACCGCCCTTCTCTCGAAGGACTCAGGGCGGTGTACAGCCATATTAAAACAAACCCATCACAAAAATTAAAAACTGTTAAAATAATTAAAGCAATTTGGCCGTTATTAAAATCCTTAGCTAAAACCCCTTTAAAACCAATTAAAACCCATTAACATAAATTTAGTTGGTCAGGCTGGCTTGATTGAACAATAGAATCTTCAGAGCACGACGAAAGGCGCGGAGGTCGGGGACCCTTCTTATATCTGGGAGCAGCTCATTCCATAGGGCAGGAGCCCCCACAGAGAAGGCTCTCCCCCTGGGGATCACCAGCTGACATTGCTTGGCCGACGGCACCCTGAGGAGGCCCTTTCTGTGAGAGCGTATTGGATGGTGGGAGGCATTCGGTGGTAGAAGGCGGTCCTGTAAGTATCCCGGTCCTAAGCCATGGAGCGCTTTGAAGATGGTGACAAGCACCTTGAAACACACCCAGAAGACCACTGGGAGCCAGTGCAGCTCGCGCAAGAGAGGTGTTACCCGGGAGCGACGAGTCGCTCCCATAACCACTCGCGCGGCCGCATTCTGGACCAGTTGGAGCCTCCGGGTGCTCCTCAAGGGGAGCCCCATGTAGAGAGTGTTACAGTAGTCCAGATGGGAAGTGATAAGGGCGTGAGTGACCGTGTGTAAGGCGTCCCAATCCAGAAAGGGACACAACTGGGAAATCAGGTAAACCTGATAGAAAGCCCCCCTGGCCACGGCCACCATATGATAGTCTAAAGACAGCCGTGTGTCCAGGAGGACGCCCAAGTTGCGAACCCTCTCTGAGGGAGACAAGATCTTCTCCCCAATAGCCAGTGATGGTATCAGTTGGCTATATCGGGGCGCCGGAAACCACAGCCACTTGGTCTTGGAGGGGTTGAGTCTGAGCCTGTTCCTCCCCATCCAGATTCACACGGCCTCCGGGCAATGGGATATCACGTCAAGGGCATCATTGGGGCGGTCTGGGGTAGAAACTGATGACCCCCAGGGGGAGAGCCTTCTCTGTGGGGGCGCCCGCCCTCTGGAACGAGCTACCCCCAGGAATACGACTAATCCCGGACCTCCGGACCTTCCATCGAGCTTTGAAGACCTTCCTATTTCAGCAAGCTGGGCTGGCTTGAAATTTTAATGGGTTATTTTAAGGGTAATGGGTTTTAATTTTTGGGAAGCCAATTCGATTTAATTCTGCTTTTAAATTATTTTAAATTTATATTGTATGTATTTTAATTTTGGCTGTTCACTGTCCTGAGTCCTTCGGGAGAAGGGCGGAATACAAATTTAAATAATAAATAAATAAATAAAATGTACAGCTGCGTGTCATCTGCATACAGTTGACACTCCACCCCAAAACCTCGGATGATCTCACTCAGCGGCTTCACATAAATGTTGAACAGGAGGGGCGAGAGGACTGACCCTTGCGGCACCCCACAAGTAAGGTGCCTCGAGGTCGACCTCTGTCCCCCCCATCAACACAGACTGCATATGGTCAGAGAGAAAGGAGGAGACCCACCGCATCATGGTGCCTCCACTCCCAGTCCCCCCAACCGATGCAGCATGATACCATGATCGATGGTATCAAAGGCCGCTGAGAGATCGAGGAGGACCAGGACTGAGGAACAACCCCTGTCCCGAGCCCTCCAGAGATCATTGACCAATGCGATCAATGCCGTTTCCGTGCTGTATCCTGTCCTGAAGCCCGATGGCACAGATCTAGATAGACAGCTTCATCCAGGTATTGAGGGAGCTGTCGCGCCACCACAGTCTCAACAACCTTCGCCTGTGAGATAGCAGCCCCTAACAAAGCTCTGGGCTATATGCCAGAAAATGTATTCTTTTCCATTGTTTTCAGAGCGCTGAGAAAATCATGAGGTTTGCATGAACCATGGATATGAAATAATGTTTCTATAGCAATGACGACCTATGCAAGTAATATGCATAGACTATAAAAAGAATAAAGTTTCAGTTAGCGAGCGCGCCTGCTTGCTTTTGATCAAAAATAAAACTGATTATCAGTTGCTTCGTGTTCAGAGTTTCATTGGATTTATCAGATTCTGAGCTGCACTCAAAAACCTTACACTAGAATAGGCCATTCTCACATCTCTGTGGGCAAAGAAACTATCTACTATCTACTATCCATAGGAATCTGATGCAGATATATATACATATCTATAGTCATCGTGTGAGAAAGCAAGAAATACATTTCCAACAATATTCTGTCTATTATTGAACATGCATACACACCAGTTCTTAAACCTATTTACATTTAGGCTTCCCTACCACTGTTTATAGTTTTTCAGTGTACCAATTATTCATTTTCCTCAGCATCTGGGAACCAATAGATCAAGGGCCACCATTTTATACAGGCCAAAGATTCCTCCTGATACAGAAACAGAGAGTTTCAAAGTGGTTACCATAGAAACTTCCAGGCCAGATTACAATCCAGAGCAGCCATCACCCTGACATGGTTTGCCCTTTACATGGCAAAGGTAAAGCTCTGGGTTGATTTGTCATATATCCTTGACCTTTTTCATGACAAAAGCCTATCTTTTAAAAAGCAATATCACTGAAGCCCTGGATAAAAGCCAAATCAATAGTCATAAAAGTTCAACCCTGTATTTGCTGATGCCAGTAACAGTTTTGATACGGACACTGATGGCAGCAACTTCAGTCCAGCTTCTTTCCGGTTCAGATGCCTGCTATTAATTTGGACAGTCATTATTTGATTCAAGGAAAAGCCACAGGAGCAACTTAAATAGACAAAGATATATTAACTTATTCTTTAACTGGGAGACACACCAGCAACTGATAACCTAAATTAGATTGAAGCAGTTCTATCTCCAAATAAGATCTTTCGCTCAGAAGGAAGTAAATTTATGAGAAAGAAAAATGAATTAAGAACAGAAAACAGTCCAAGCATTCATTCAACCCAATCATAAAAGTCTATATAATTTTGTTTTTCTTTAGGGAGTCTCTCTCCTTGGTTTCATTACCATATTATTCAAATTGAGCTGAAAGTAAAAGTATTGAAGTGTTATAGATATTTAACTAATTAACTGAGCGACCTTTGTAACATGTTCATCCACCATCTTCTTGCATAAATATTTCATGAATTACATGTAATCATTAATAACATCAACTTGAGTGAATTAATTACTGCCAATTTTTATTAATAAAATGCATCTTGTAATAAATAATGTTGGTTTATTACAGTGTATTAGTCTCAGGGGCATACACATGTCAGTTGCATTCTACTTCAGGCTATGAGAAAAGTAATCAAATAACTGTAATTATTGTACTAAATATATCACCGTTTGTTTAAAATGTCAATGAGACAGGATAAAGGCATTCATAATGCTTCAATAGAATATTTGCATGCATAGAACAGTAAGTGCAAGGGAGACCAAAAAAAGTTGCAATTAAATATTGGACTGTACTGACTGATGTCTTTAAAGCACCAAATACAGGTAGTCCTTGACTTACGTCCACAATTGAGCCCAAAATGTATGTTGCTAAGTGAGAAATTTATTGAGTTTTGCCCCATTTTACGACTTTTCTTGCCACATTTGTTAACTGAATCATTGCAGTTGTTAAATTAGTAACACAGTTGTTAAGTGAATCTGGTTTCCTCATTGACTCTGCTTGTCAGAAGGTCGGAAAAGGTGATCACATGACCTTGGGACACTACAACTGTCATAAATGTGAGTCAGTTGTCAAACATCTGAATATAAGTCAAAGACCACCTGTAGGACAACAAACAGATGGAACTTGGCATTTGATTTATTCTGATAAATTGAATAGGGACATATAAACTCATAGGTTTACAATTTAGGCTCAACTCTGGAAGATGATGATGATAATGATGATGATGTCCAATGTCATGTCTGATTCTTGGAGATTCTTTGGGCCAGGTCTCTCCTGGAATCTAATAGTAGTCTCAAGATTTGTGCCTTGTCTAAATATAAGTAGTAAACTGTCCTTCACCTTGACCCCAATAGTCAGCTTTGTATCCCATTGAATGCACTCTAATGTAAAGTGATGAGAAGATGATGAGTCATTCAAACCCATTCTTGGCATTCATTCAAATCCCACTGTCCCAACTGTTTAAAGTTGTAGTACAATAAGGTATGAATATTTATTTATTTATTTATTTATTTATTTTTATTTCTATACCGCCCTTCTCCCGCAGGACTCAGGGCGTGCACAGCCAAAATAAAACATCGTATACAAAATTTAAAAAACAATTTAAAAACAATTAAATAATTTTGGCCCAAATAATTTAAAACAACCCAAATTAAAACCGAATCAATTAAAACTGAGAGGACGGGATCAAGCCAGCCCAGCTAGATGGAATAAGTGTGTTTTTAGGGCCCGACAAAAAGTCTGGAGGTCTGATATCTTACGTATCTCAGGGGGTAGGTTGTTCCAGAGGGCTGGTGCCGCCACAGAGAAGGCTCTCCCCCTGGGGGTCGCCAGCCGGCATTGTCTGGCCGACGGCACCCTGAGGAGGCCCTCTCTGTGCGAGCGAACCGGCCGGTGGGAGGCTATTGGCGGCAGAAGGCGGTCTCGCAAATACCCCGGCCCTAAGCCATGGAGCACTTTAAAGGTGATCACCAACACCTTGAAGCACACCCAGAAGACCACAGGAAGCCAGTGCAGCTCGCGCAGGAGAGGTGTCACGTGGGAGCACCCTGTCGCTCCCATAATCCCCCGCGCGGCCACATTCTGGACCAACTGCAGCCTCCGGGTGCACCCCAAGGGGAGCCCCATGTAGAGAGCATTGCAGTAGTCCAGGCGGGAAGTGATGAGTGCTTGAGTGACCGTGCGTAGGGAGTCCCGATCCAGAAAGGGACGCAACTGGCGTATCAGGCGAACCTGATAGAAAGCCCCCCTGGCCACGGCTGTCATATGCTCTTCTAAAGACAGCCGTGCATCCAGGAGGACGCCTAAGTTGCGAGCCCTCTCCGTGGGGGCCAATGATTCGCCCCCAATAGCCAGCGATGGCACCAGCTGGCTATATCGGGACGCCGGAAGCCACAGCCACTCAGTCTTGGAAGGGTTGAGTCGGAGCCTGTTTCTCCCCATCCAGGCCTGCACGGCCTCCAGGCACTGGGACATCACTTCAAGGGCATCGTTGGGGTGGCCTGGGGTGGAGATGTACAGCTGAGTGTCGTCAGCGTACTGATGGAACTCCACCCCAAAGCCACGGATGATCTCGCCCAGCGGCTTCACATAAATGTTGAACAGAAGGGGCGAGAGGACCAACCCTTGTGGCACCCCACAAGCAAGGTCCCTTGGGGTCGACCGCTGCCCGCCTATCAACACAGATTGCGACCAGTCAGAGAGGTAGGAGGAGAACCACCGCAGAACGGTGCCCCCCACCCCCAGCCCCTTCAACCGGTGCAACATGATACCATGGTCGATGGTATCAAAAGCCGCTGAGAGATCTAACAGGACCAGGATAGAGGAGCAACCCCTATCCTGAGCCCTCCAGAGATCATCCACCAACGCGACAAATGCCGTTTCCGTGCTGTGCCCAGGCCAGAAGCCGGACTGGAGCGGGTCCAGATAGACAGCTTCATCCAGGTACTGGGGAAGCTGCCACGCCACCACACTCTCAACAACCTTCACAATATTCATAGGTTCCCTAGCAGTTCATCACTTCCTTAGCAGTAAATTATCAGTAAGTGATATTATTCTATTAGAAATGGAATCAGCTGACTCCAGCAATATTTACAAGTGATAGCAAGTTACCTTAGCTAGATCAAACAATAATGCATATGTCCTTCAGGTAAATGTTATTTAGAATAACTTGGTGAGAGATGACGACTATTTGTATACCATCCGTTCATAATATCTTCACGAGTGCATTAGAAATGTAAAATAAGAGTTTAATGGTCTTATGCATACAATATACCACGTGTGTACGCACACACACACACAGACAATCCATGGAAACTTCCAAATTATATCAAAAGCATATGCTTTCAAAGTGGGGGTTAGGTTAGTCATATATTCTTTCAGAAAAAAGATCTGGGATAAGGTATTAGCAGCCACTGTATCTGGCATAGACAGAAGAGTGGGGAAAAGCAATGATTTTCAAATTGTAATTCAAAAAATGGATACTCAGAATATAAATTTGCTATAAGCAGACAGAAGGCTGCTATTGTGGATTTCTTATAAGCATTCTGGGGAAACCTGATCATAATGGGAACAGAAGGAACTGAATAGTTCTTCAATCTCTTCCAGCAAGGGTATTTTTTTATATTTTATTCCCTGCTTTGGGTATGTATTAATTCAATTGCAGGAATCTCAGAAATGTTGTTGAGAAGAATTTCTTCCATTATGAATGATCTCTGTCATGTGGTATAATCATTTCACAATACAGGCATTATGTCTGATAAAATACCTAGAGCAAGATAGTGAAATAATTAGTTCAGTTAGGCCAATAATTATTTGAAAACACGATGTAGTGGTGATAATGAAATCTTTTTTGTTCTTGACAACTTTGCTTCAGGTCTTTAAGGAAATAATTAGAGCTATTAGGATTTGGATCAAGACTGTGATGGTCCAGAAACATGCACTGTCAAGCATGTACTAGCTGTAATAGGCTCTCTATTGAATCCCAACCCTGAACCCAAGCTCCCAATGATAATTTCATTTTAAACAGCATGTAGTAGGTACATTGCCATAGGACATTTAAATATGTACTAAAAAGTAATAATGCTTCAAATCATGCTCAACTCCTACTGGCTATGGGGACACATACATTCATTTTCTTAGTAACAATACAAGAAGTGGTTCTTTGTGTTGTCTTTTCTGGAGATGATTTATATTTCCTGACTCATTATTGTTTCATCCAGGGTGTCTCATATGGTTACCCATTCAAGGACCAACATGGCTTAATCAACCCAGCTAAGATTGGCCAGGTTGTTGCTGCCTGCTGAGACCCTCACATGCTTATATTAATGCAGCGTATAAGAGAGAAAGAAACACAAATCATCTCAGTGTTATCAAAATTATCAAATAAAACAAAATTGACACTTAATGAAAGTACTATCCAAGTGCCTCAGTTGATTGATTGACCGATTGATTGATTGGATTTAAATGACACTTCCATTGACTCAAAAATAAAATAAAAAATAAAAAATACAATAAGAAGCAAAAATAAACAATAAAAACAGCAAAAATAATATTAACTGGATTGATGCAGGAGAAAAAAGAAAAGGAACACAGTCCAACAGGACTTCACCCATCCTCACTGGTCCTCAAGCCCCTTAGGAACCCCGGTGGAAGGGGGAATCTTGTTCCAAAGGGCAGGTACTGCTACAAAAGTGGTGGTCCTCTGTGTTACTGCTGGATAGCATTGTTTAATCAAAAAAACCTGGATCAACCCAACCCTGCCAGAGCAAATTGACCAGACAGAGCTTATAAGAACAGGCAGTCCTTCAAGTAACCAAGTCAAGAAGGGCTTATAGGTAATAACCAGCACCTTGAATTGCACCTGGAAACAAAGTGACAACCAGTGCAGCTGGTAAAGCAGAGGTGTTACATGGGTGTACTAAGTTATGCCCATCATTGACACACCACTGCCTTCTCAACCAAACCAGCTGAAGCTTCTAGGTCATCTACAAATACAACTCTATGCGGATGACAGTGTCTCTCTTCTTCAGGTGAATCAATTTATGATGAAGATAACTTGTTATCTTTTGATAACTTCTTATCAAAATAACAAGTAGGTAACCAACATAAAAAAAAAATAAACAAAAACAAAAATGGATGAGGATAAAATGAGGATATATATAAATAATTGTATAATCACAACAGTCCAAAATAAGTTATCTAACAGTACTTTATTCCATATATTGTAGATTCTACAAAGGAGACAGACTTGCCGTTATTGTTATTTTTTCGGAGAAAGCTGCTGAAGTGTCCCTACAGGATGTCCATTAATTTTTTATTTTAAATTCTATGCATATTATCTTTTGGCTAATATTTGGTAATATATTAGACAATAATAAGCTGATGTTTTCTATAACTGAAGCTAAAATTATAAATTACTTCTAATTTTGAAATAATTGCTGTCTCACTTATGTACCTCATAAGCATACAGAAATGTTCAAAAGCAATATCTTCCATCTATGCAATTAAACCAATTTTGCCATCTTTTTGTTTCAGCTAGGGAATGGATTAAATATAAATCAGAAATACTAGCATTAGATCTGTAGCTTTTGTTCTGCCAGCTTGTTCAAATATTAGGAGAAAAAGTATTAACTAATTATGTACAACTAGATAAGATAGCAGAAGGGTTTTTTTTAAAAAAAAAAGTAGTTCATGAGTTCATAAAAGACCTGATGTTCCCCCTCCATAAAAAAATAACCTAATAACAAAAGTTAGTTTTGTACTCCCCCGGCAAAAATTGAAACAAAACCACTACTGCAGTCACCAAATCATGAAGACCAGCAGAAATGCATCTTTTTAAATAATAATAATAATCCAACAGTCCCAAAGAACATCAATGGATGAATGGGAAGAGGGCAATAATAAAACTCAAGCCTTTTTCCAAAATGGTGCTAATGCTTCTCTGAAACTTAATTTTATAATTTACTGGCAGTCAAGATGGCAGGAAATAAAATAATTTGCTATATTCTGCACAACAAACTCCACTATTCCTGGGAAGGGTAATTATCCTTTAAAAAAAAAAAGACGACATCTCATATTAAGCTAAAGTCTAATCAAGAAGAGAAAGAGTGCCTCATTACATGTAATTACCAGGGAATTAGAAACATCATTTAACTAAATGAGCGAATAATGCTCAGGATATTGAAGAAACTTGCCTGCACTTCTGCAGAGCACTCTAAGTCCCATTACAAAAATTGCACCTCTTTAATGGAATAATTTTAGGCCTTGTCTGCCTTGCTTTAAAAATAAAGAGCCTCAGAGAGGCTGAAACTACCACAAACAACTGTTGAAAAGAGCCGCTGAGTGGAAGTAGTCTCCACTGGATACCATAATTTAAAATGACTCATAATCTAACATAATCATGAAAATTAAACCTTAGGAGTTTGAGAGTGGGGGGATTTCTATTTTTTTTAAGCAATGTATTTACTTGAGACTGCAATGTATTTGTGATTTTGTATTGCAAATTAGGAAGGAAGGAGTTTGAAGTGAAAAGTAAATCTTTCCATATCTTCTTAAAATGAGGCTGATGGATGGAATGAGATTATAAAGTAAGATGGCTGCATATCTAGAAAACCGTTGCCCCATTGTATATATCAAATATAGCAGTCGGCTGTAGCTTTTTGTAGTTATCAGGAAAGCTACCGTATTTATTCTCTAAAAAAATTGAGAAAGCCGTATCAAACATCAGAGTAACTTGTTACAGGATGCTGACATTTGGTGTTCTGTGTATCATGCTTAGGTGAAGCAGGTCAGTAAAAAGTAGGCTAAAACAGGCAACAAAAAGCCTATTTTAATTATAATGTGAACGGTCCTGCAGTCAGTTTACAGTTGGCCAGTAACTAACATCTTAAATCAGTGCAGTCACATGATGACCATTTAATAACTGTGCCATTTAACAATGGAGTTGGGCATCCCAGTTATGGTTGGTAGGTGAAGACTACCCGTATTCGTTTTTCAGCTATACTTTGGTCAGATTTCATTCCCATTAGCTTTCCTCAATGGAATTCAAAATTCATGCTTAGAAACCTATGGAGCTTGTACTGCCTTATATACCTGTAGCAGAAAATAGCCTATGGGAATTAATCTCATAAAACCTAACACAGTACAGTCAATTCTCATTATTTGTGGGATTTATATTTGCAAATTCGTCTATTCACTAAAATTTATTTGTAATCCTCAAATCAATACTCTTGACATTTTTTCAGTTACTCGTGGACATGTGCAAATTGGTGGAAATTTTGAGTCACAATTCTGTGCATGTCCACCTTCTCTCAGTGATCTCGCTGGATAAAATGGCCATCAGAAGTATTATTTTTAAATGCTTAATCTTTAATGATTCTTTTTCAGGACTTTATTTGTAAGAAATATGGACATTAAATAAAGCATCCTTAAACAGAAACACCCATCAAGCACAAGGTTATCTATTAATTAGTTGACAAAAACATTGTGACAGGAACCTAATTGTATTTTTTTGAAAAATGGTTCTGTATTCTCTAATTCAATGTTTGCAGTACAGGTTACTCCTTGACGTACAGTTAATTTAGTGACTGTTCAAAGTTACAACAGCACTGAAAAGTTATGACTGTTTTTCACACTTATGACCATTGCAGCATCTTAGTGAACACATGATCAAAATTCAGATGCTTGGCAACTAATTCATGTTTATGACAGTTGCAATGTCCTGGAGTCACATAATCCCCTTTTGCAACCTTCTAAAAAGCAAAGTCAATGGGAAAACCAGATTTACTTAACAACCATGTTCCTAACTTAACAGCTGCAGTGATTCACTTAACAACTGTGGCAAGGAAGGTCATAAAATGGGGCAAACTCACTTAACAAATGTTTTGCTTAACAATAGAAATTTTGGGCTCCATTGTGGTTGTAAATCGAGGACTACCTGTAATTTTACAGAACATGTATATACCATGGATAAGCAGAATTTACTGTTTGTTTAAAGTAATAATTGGATAGTAAAGAGAAGCAAAATTATACATAATTCAGTATAATAATCAATTTTCCCCTTGCTTCGCAGTTTGTTCATTTCTTTTTTTGGAGGAGGGGTAAAAAGATAAGAGTGTTTGCATTAGGTAAAGATTTGACTCATTTAATAAATTGGACAAACCTATTAAGCGCTAATTGCAAAAAAGTAAAAGTCACCTCCAGATTTTGGAAGGTTCTTCGACAAGATGATTTCCGTGAGGAGGAGGGTGGCTTGGAAAAATGGGCAGCCCTGCTCTCTGTTTATTTGCCTGCTTCCTTTGGCTTGCCTTCCATTGAGAGGGACAAACAGGCAGGGCTGTGGCTAATTCTCCCTGCCTCTGCCCATTTGTTTAGCAGGACTCGGGAACAAGCAATGACAAAGTAATCATCTCTCAAGCACTGCTCGATCAAGGACAAAATTGGTATAGCTTCAGCTCTTAGAATATAAGCACCGAAATCAGGTTGCAATACCAGAATTTACTGTAAAGCAAATTCTGCAAAGCAATATCTTTTTGCAATACGAAAGAGTAAAGTTTTAAGATTTTACTGTATAATGCTTTTTGTATTGTAGTAGTAGCTTCTTGCGCTGGGTGTGTTGCACAGCTGTGCAAAGAGGAGTGTAAACATGCAAGACGGCAGTGGTGGAATGACTAAAAGGTTGCCCATTTTATAAGTGCATGATGTGTATGAACATGGGTGGTGGGGCTTCAATTGCAACTCTTAAATTGCCATCTTCCCTAAGCTTTACAGTAATTGAATAATTACAGGTAATCCTCGTTTAATGATACTAATTGGGACTAGAAACTCCATGGTTAAGTAACATGGTCATGGGGGGGGGACGGAATCATGTGACTGCACCATCTAGTGATGGCAGTTCCAGCAGTCCCAATTGTCATTATTAACAGAGGACGGCACAGATTGTTAAGCAAGGACCTCACGTGATTGTGACTTCTGACTTCCTGCTGGCTTTCTTGCAGACTTTGCTTGGGGAACACAGACGGGAAAGTAGCAAACTACAATCATGTGACCATGGTAATGCTGAGGCAGCCATAAATACGAGGTCTGGTCATACAAGTCGTTCAGAACTGCTGTAAACTTGAACAGTGGCTGAGCAAGCAATGACTGCTCCTATTTTATTAACTGGATTGGCATTACTGCTAATTTTATGACAAGGTTGCATTTGTGTAACTCCAAGGGGTATTTGCAAATGTCAAGATAGTGGTCACAACATGCAGTCAAAGCCCTGCCCTTTTTAACATGCATCCTGATGTGTGAAAGGAGGCAAGGCTTTGATTCCATGATTGTGGCTGCCATCTTGACTATTTTGACTGACACATGGATGGTCCAGTAGTTCTAATGGTTGAACTAGGCTGAGAATCTTGAACTTTCCAGTTATTATGTGGACAAGAAAATTTGCATAGATTCCGAGTGGCTCAACTAGACTACGCTTTTGTTGTGGTGCAAACATAAGGAGACATACAGAAAATGGGACATGAAAATGGAGAAAAGCATGAGAAGATAGCTATATACCAAGGAAACTCTTACAAGATCGACACAACCTATTCTTAAAAACTCATATAAACAAATTAAATCTGTCAACAGGAAAAGGTTATTTTTAATACAATGGGTTTTTTTCAGGATTCCAAAGCAATGTATGCCACCTTAAATTTGATTGTATTGCTGACTGGGTAGTCCCTTGCCATCCTAGACCTAGTGATAAAACCTTTTTTAAAAAAAATTAAATATTTTCCCCCTCTTAAAAATCTCAGTTCTCATCCATTACCTACTTAATTAAGTTTGAGGTGTTTAAAATTGCTAATCACATCTTTTGGGAGACTGTACATTTTAAATCACGATTATATGATGAATATTTTATGATATATATCTTTTGTGTATAATTAGGAATAAAATTTTAATCCCAAAAAGATGTTTAATAATGTATACTTCTTTGGGGTTGATTAAGGACATTAGAGGGCTGGGGAAATGATTTAATTATGTCCAAATCAGAAACTTCTAGTGCACTTTTGTTTTTGAAATTAAAAACTATAGTTAAGAAAAAAATAAATACCCCAATGCTTTGATAAAATAGATTATTCTGTTCAATTCTTTTGTTTTACCCACTTTATATCAGGTAGTAAGAATTTTTTTTCTTTTCTTTTCAACAGGTATAGGTAATCCACAAATCAATCAATCAAATTTATATAGCCACCCATCTCATGACTACAATACGGGTGTCAAACTTGATCATGTCATGTGACATATTGTGACTTTTTTTGCCTTTGCAGAGCCAGGGTAGGTGTGGCCTATAGGTGACACATCTGTCCCGTGTGCCGCCAGTTTGATATGCCTGCTCTACAATAAAACAATAATCGAGTCTAAAATAACCATTCGAAACAATTAAATACACACATAATACATATAAATAAAAATAAGACTCTGGGAGGAGCCAATGTTATACACATAATACAATCACCTTGCAGGTTCTCTGTCTCCATGAGATCCCCAAGCCTGCTGGAAAACCACATTTATTTTGTCTAGAATTCCTCACCATTCAATTGATTTAGCTACCCACTGGACAGCGAACAAAAAAAATGATCAGGTAACAATCCTTATAGAGATGGTAGTAGAGGGGAAAAGACTTGAATCTTTCGCTTTGCTCTTGTTCTCTGCCAGCAGTTACAAAGCAGTGACAATCCCTTTTTCTCCTTCCTAGACATGGCAGAGATCATAACTGGTGAAGGTTGGGAGAAAAAATTTAGATCCTTCTCCAGTTATCTCAGTGGTGACATAAAAGAGAACTTGACTTATCTACATGAGGGATGTCTGCATAGTATTTCTCACAAGATTGAGAATTGTACATCCACAAGACATGGTGGTGGATTGAATACGGTTCATTTCCAATTACTCATGATACCTGACACACGAATAAAAAATCTAGATAGAATCAAGAATTACTTGAAAACACAGTATGACGGCAACCATCAATAATAAGGTTGGGAAAATGTGCTTGCAACAATGTACGCATTCTGAGAAACTGCTAATGTATGCATGTAGGTGCACATTTAATTTTCGTGATACATAACTGAATATAAATTAAAATTACCAGCAGCACATGTCCTTTTAAAATGGCTTATATCTCCAATCTAAAAATGTATACGTATTTACATTTCTTATGTATAAAACTGCTCTTTGAAATCTTATAGTATTTGTTCTGAAAGCAAAGCTTCTTTTATAATTATTTATGGAGGCCGGGGTTAGAATTTGGAAATTGTAGATGAACTATTTTACTTTTTCAGTTGATATCTTTTTTTTTATTATTAAGAAAACTCTAGATGGCGCTCTCAAACAATCTTGGGCCTTAAAAATTGTTTAAATATCAGGTCTTCCCACTTCCCTAAGATTTGGATAGTTATATTATGCATCTTAAGTATAAATTATTTGCTTTGCAAAAGCTCATTAAGGTGCATACCAATTAAATAATTAAACCATATGTACCATATGTGAACATCAGCTAAAGTATCTCAGAGGAAATGTTACCCTACCACTAAGGAAGCAAAGGAAAGGGAATGAAGTTAGCAAGCTAAGTGATTGTTGTGGCAAGGGCAGTGGACAGATCAAATAACATTAATTTGTAACATAACGGCAAAGTACTGAGAAGGACGGAAGATTTTTATCCATGCAAAACACCTAAGAATAAAATCCAATCATAAAATGAACAATTCTTGGTTTTGTTATGCACAATGGATGCCACAGAAATACAAAATTACAACTATGGTATACACAGGGCAAAAGTAGTAGTCTAACTGCACTGCTGAGAGCTATGGTTGTACCAACAAAATAAAATTTAAATTTGCATATTCATTGATTGGCAGATAAGAGGGGGAAGAGGGGGGGAAGAGAGAGAGGGGGGTAATGAAATGTAGAGGAAATATTAAAGAATCGCTATAATCTTGTGAGATCACTGTTCTTGTAAAAGATCTCATGAGAGAATATCAAAGATTCTAAGTGATTGGTAAGTGGCAAGAATCTAAAATTTGGTTGATCCTTGATGTAATAACGGCAGTCACCAAATTCAAACTTCATTTATAAATCATTTAAAATTTTGTGAAACAAAAGAATAGGAGAAAAAAAATCTGAGCAATTGAAATAAAAGTAAAGGTACGAGATAAAAGTAGAGTCACTTGCCTGTGAGATGGGCAGCTACATAAATTAGATAAATGAATGCATCTGCATTGGTTCCCATGCTTTTTCCATAAAATCTAAGTCTTTGAAAACACATTGCATTTTCAGCACAGCTTTATAATAAACAGATTCAAATATTTATTTTAAAATATGCTTCCAAGTTCTACAGAATTTGACCATTAATGTATTTGAGACTGGATACAAAATGTAAATTCATAGCATTGCAAGAAAAAAGAACCAGTTTATATTGTTAACCTAAGCTTTTTTCTTTAGAAGACTGTATTCAGTGGGTTAAGGTATAAATTTTACACATATTAACATTACCCTAATTCATCAGAATTATTTGTTGAAATGTGGCAGCACAGCATTTGGGATACAGATGTCCTTGCCTATAAAGACCATGTTATAGGCTTTTGAGAGACATCTTGTAATGCTTTTACAATGTGTGCAGCCTGAGATGATGGAAGGAATTATTAGAATGATCAGTATGATTCTATATTCTGGAAAGCCCTCTAATCTTCAGCAAAAGGCTATCATTTAAAAAGGCTTTTCAGAGTTCAGGAATCATTCTGCCTTATCTCATACAGCAAAAAGCAAGTTTACTGTGTATTATTCAACGTTTGTGACATTTTGCCTCCATATGTTCAGAGAATAAAAAGATGTATTGCTCCTTCGTAGAAGGAATGCCTCACATATACATATATGCATATGCAACTGTATACAGCTTCTAACAGTACTACTATCTATCCAGGTTTTATCAGTCCTACTAGAATTCTTTGCTATGGTACTGTACTTATGAATTTCCATTTGCATAACACCTCCACTATTGAGCCTGTAATAAATAAGTATATGGATGCTAGTCAGAAATAATCCCCAACTACTGAAAACACTTATTTGGTTTGGAATCTGACCATTTATGTGTATTGGCATCTGTTATATAGATCAATGTCTAACTCACATTCTCCTATTTCCAATTTTCCTATTTGAATTTCATTGGCATTTTATTGGCTCAGCACCTTCAAATCCTCCAATATATTTGCATCACTTTTTCTGTTTGAATTTCATTCTTGGCCTCACGTACTCTTATTTTGGCCTTCTGTTATGCCTCTAGTGAAGGTATAAAAGATTGCACCAGGCCATGTATAAGCTTCCTACAATATCTAGTAGTACTAATGCTATAGTTTAGTATTAGAGTAGAGTACATTGATCGGTTGACAGTTTCACAATCATTTTCAAAGGCTGCGAATTGTGGCAATAGCAAATGGCTGAAGAAATGGAATGCATTAATTTTCATGACTCATAAGGGAATAAAATAGAAAGGCTTTCCATTTCAAAAATAACCCTTGCTACTAAGATTTCATTGTTCTGAAAGTACAGAAGCCATACATTCCTACTTCATTAATCTGAAGACCATCTAGACAGACTATAGCTGGTACAAAGCTAAATGTGACTTAACGGAATAAAGGCTGAAGTATGATACATTGATAACTTTTTTTAATGGAAACAGAATAGTTGATAGCTACTTATTCTTGAAATATATTTTCAGGGACATCTGAATCACAAAGCCAAGGCAGAAACTAACCATTAGGGTATTGGGATAATTACAGAAAGATTATTAGATGATCTGATGGTGTGGTAAAGATTACTAATAAATATTACGATACCAAACGTGTTCTATAACTATATAAACTATCACTAATTCTAGAACAGGAGTGAAAAAACTTTCCCGCCACAAATGCCTCTCTAAAAACCACTAGTGTAATCTTAAATCATTTTGAAGGGAGAAATAAAAACTGAAAGATTCATCCTAAAATCAGATTAATAAAGTTTAAGTAACAAAGAAAATATCTAAAGCTTCCTCCCGAAAAATATAATTTCAGGAAAAGTTTCAAAGAAGATGGCACAATTTGGGATCTACAAATAATTATTCATCAAAATTTTCACATGGACTTTATGGATCAATATTCTTAGCAAATGAAAATTGTTTCAAGAATTAAGAGTTTACAAATTCTAAATTTGAGCCATATAGAATATACAAATCTTGAATTTATTATATTTCAAATTAATATCCTACAAGTAACACATTTGTAGAAACAATTTTTATCTGATACAAATATATGTTGTGAAATTGGGGTGCTTGTTTAAAGACAAAATATTCTTTTTTCCAAGAAAAGAAATCAACTTTCAAAGGCAGACATTGATCATTAACAGCAACCATAAAACTTCAACTGTAAATTGCTTAAATCTGCAGGACATACTTTCCTAAACCTGCTGACCACAGAATTTAATTACAATAAAAAATAAACAGGGAAGGGTTAGAG
Source organism: Pituophis catenifer annectens (assembly GCF_029215685.1). NCBI lineage: Eukaryota > Metazoa > Chordata > Lepidosauria > Squamata > Colubridae > Pituophis > Pituophis catenifer. Next base: position 56,400,776 of record NW_027256886.1, on the reverse strand, counting down.
TTAACATCAATTAAATTTAAGTTGCTTGCTGCTTGAAAAAAGTCAAAATGTTTTAATCATCATCATATTGTTGCTGCTGTACAAGCCCAGTATATCAAAAACGATGCCATTATTAAATTCAGGACTTAACATTTACAGCCATTGCAGCTGAAAGTATGGCTTTTGGGATAGAAGGGGGGAGAGAGAGAGACTGGATTGCAAATATTTATTCAAACAATTAGGCCACCATTAATCTATACAAAAATTGAACTGACACATTTCAAAAGAATGAACTAGCTTACAGAAATATTTCAAAATCAGGTGAACAAAATTAACAATTCTTGTCTATTAAATCTTTTTTTTAAAAAAAGATTTACAATATACCCAATGAAAACATTATGACAACAACATTGTCATAAAACAACATTTAATCCAAGGATTAGTTTGTTTTGCTAGTAGTAAAAGTTTCTGATCAAGATTAAGTTGACCTGCAACAAAGAAAGAGATTTTAGACAGGTATTTGCATTTCTGTAATATTCAAAATGAATTTTTAATTTTCTAAAGCAGCAGATCCTTATAAAATCTCAAAACAATTTAGCATTTCTTTGTATTTCAAAACAGAATCATTACAAGAATTTTAGAAATGGTAATAGAAAAAGTAAGTCAGGAGCTATTATCATTTTTATTATTAAATGTGTTTATTGTACTGGATCACTATAAAATTTCTATCGCATCTGGCTGAAGAAAGGAATAAACATGTAGAAAAATAAATTAAACTTTCAGAAATTCATTTACAGAGAGAGAAACAAGTCCAAATAGATGCCTGTCTAAATGCATTGCAATTATGTTACAATTATTTTGCAAATAAACAGATACAGAATGTTCTGCCTTGTCTCAGCTCATTACCGATTCAAACAATTTGCCCTTCTGGGATCAATTGTTTACTAATAAATAATTGTTTGCAGCCACAAAATGATATTAAGTGCTATTCTTATTAGTTTTGCTTCTACATCCTGTAATAAGATTCAAAACTAACCAACTCCCAAGAGCCCAACCTTAACCTTGCTGTTTTTAACAGCCCAGGAAATGATGAACCATCTGTTTCAGAAAATAATGGACAGCTAAGAGGAAATATTGTTTAATTGCAGATTAACCTCCTCGAAAAGCAGAATGAAGCATCTCTATAATTAGCAAGCACAAGTATCGAAACAGCTGAATGTAAAGTCATATGGTTGTCTTCACTCCACTAAGAGTTTCCCATGTTAAATTCCCGCAATACAAATAATTTACAGGAAGACGCCCATTAGAAAAAGGATATGATAAGTGAAAACAATTGCACTAAGCTGATTTTTACACTTTATGCCAAGCATAACAGATCATACACAAAAATAAACTGACTAAAAAAAGTAAAATATAGTTATTATGATTGATATATAAAATACAGTAAGTCTAGGTCCTATTGCTACAGTGCTGTTTTGGAATGCTGTGGCTGTGTCTTATCATTTCTGACAATATTTTAAAAAAAAATACATTCAAGCACAACAAAAAATTTTCACACAAAAAATCTCATATTATTATTCAATGTTACCCTTAACTAAAATATTAAAACTTTCTATTGGGGTCTCTCTCTACAAAGATGGTATACCTAAATATGTTAACTAAGAATGTAATGAACATTTGCTGGGACTATGGGCTATATTTAACTGGCTCCATTGTAAGGTCATGTGGTGGTGCTGCTTTAAGAGAGTTCTGGAAGAATGTGACTTGAAATGCAATGCTACCTATATATATACTTGAAGCAGATCATACTGCTCAGTGGAAAAAATGTACACAGTACTGAATTCTAGGACAGCATGCAGTTTTAGATTAACCTATGGAAATGTCATCACTTTAATCCTTTATTGTAAACTGCATTCAGAAATGGGGTTTGGGATTATTTTTATTTTACTGGTAGGGTTGGGTAAACATACTGTAATGCATTTTTTAAGTCAAATAAATAAATAATCTTTGAAATCTAAACATTCTTCATAATTCTAGTTGTTTTGCTTGAATGCTCTGCATCATTCTAACTGAACTGGCTGACTTTGGAAATAGCCTTCCATAAATTCTGTATCAAAATGCAGTAATCAAGTTAAATTTCATATTGTGAGATACTTTTAATCCAATTACAAGTTTTAATGATACAAAGATACAATGTGATTCACAAAGTCTCTTTAACATGCAAAATTTAGGAAGATGACTCAAAGCTTTCCCAATCACAAGAGCTCAAAATGCAGTCTAACTCTAAATTGAGTGTTTTTCTAATATAATATGTGACTGTTCAGGTTTTATATTAAGAGATTTACCTTTCCTTTTACATTAAGAGATTTACATTTAGGCAATTGTACCTGCCTTACCTTTTCTTCCACAAGACCCATATACCAATGAGAGTCAGATACTTGTGAGCTAATGACAACAATCAGTATCCTATTTTCAAACCTTACAAGCATATGTAATGCATTTTTTTATTTTAATATACACTAGAAACAATATAATTGAACAGCACTGACAAAAAAAGTCACAATATATTTAGTTTGAGAGTACATATAAAAATTTGTGCACCTTTCCATTTTGTCTGTGTTACCAGTGGTGGCATTATTTTGGATATCAAGCATTCTTACTTGGGTTTTGTCTCTGCATCAGTCACTTGGCGAATGTAGATACCATCTTCAGGATGTTCAATGTCATCCATTTCATACATATATGAGGATGCTATTGCAAGAGTAGTCCCATCATTACTGAAAGCTAGTGAAGCTATACTGGTAGGGTACCGATGAAATTGGCAGAGTCTTTTTTTGTTGAACGGATCCCAAATATTGACAAAGCCATCAGAGCCACCTACAAATAGGTGTGTAAGAAGAGAGCTATTAGGGACTAATTATACATTCTTTTGTAACATTATTGCAAACTTGTAAGGTTAGTGCAAAAAGTTTTATTAATTTTCTTTATAAAAGAACAAAAATCCAGAAAAGAAACAAGCCCACCAATCTGAAATCAGTACAAATCAATCATAAATTTTAAATGGCATTACACTCTGTACATTTCCCCCCTCAATTTAATATGCTGCAAATGTTCAGGAACGGCCAATTAAAATAAGTTCAGGCGCTAAATACTGGTCCAAGACTTCACAAGACTTCACTGGTCCAAGACTATTTTCTATAAAAAGATCATAAAATGATTCAGGGCTTGCTGGAGAAATCCAAGTTTCAAGCCACCTCTCAGACACAGAAACTCATTGCATAACTCTGGACAAGTCAAGTTGCTGAACAGAGCAGTTGTTGTGGAAGAAAAATACCGTAAATAGAAACCCATGTATGCTTCTTAGCTACCAAATAAATAATAAAATGGATGAAATATTGCATTTGAATAGGTAGATCACTACCCATTCAAATTAGTTCTGATATCTACTACAAGTGATACAATAAGAAAACAATTACCTGTAGCAAATGTGTTATGGACATTATGAAAAGAGATGGCATTGACAGGGTAAATCTGCTCAATGTTATTCTCCTTCAATCTGTGGCATTTGAAAGCATATTTTTTCTTCTGAACCTCCAAACTTGGGTCCAAATATTCAACTGCAACCCGACCTTCTATGGAGCTCAACACATAACCCTATCAAATGTACAAAGGTCCTTCAGTTATTACAAACAATTATGTAGTGTTTTCTTTTGTGTAAATACTTCTATCACATTCTACATTTGTGCACTTCAAAATGAATCATGTACTGTGGAATAAAAGATTCCAAAGATAATTGGAAATAATTTCCTACTTCATGTCTACTGAGAAAGATTAATTCAGAAATCTTAGGAACAAAAATATATACCAACACCTTTTCAGAAATGAAAAGCCATCTCAAAGATTTCATTGGGAACATATTTGCCCACAAGTAATATATGAAATTAATTCCTTCACTGCATTAAAAAAGAAATCTATTTCTAGGACTCCTTACTATTTTTTAATCAAGAGCACAATTTGTTTCCTTCTTTTTTCTTCTACCACAAAAACAGAAAATAATGCTGCACTGAATCCCATAAAAAATAATAGTACAGTAACCGAAACAAAGACTTTCTTGTTTCAAAATTACTTTTCTTCATAGTGTTGACAGGTCCAGGAAAAAGCCAATTTGGAAAGGGCTCCTAAGCAAGTAGTTTTATGTATTTTCTGAAAGCCTAACTTTTAGAACAATAAAACCATATTAAGCATGATACTGTTGTAATATTTGTGTGCATTAATTGAACTGAATTTCCATACACTAGAATTGACTCATCAAATTTGATTGACTAACTTCAAAACGACTCTGGGCATGCCTAGACACATACAAACACAAAGAAAAATAGCAAAATTCAGAGGTTTCATTAAGACAGGAGATGCTAAAGTAACAACAGCATGTTTCATTCCACCAGCTTAAATCTGAAACATTGCCACACAAGTTAAATACCTGTTTGTTGGGAAATGCCCTGATGCAACGGGTCTGATATTTAAGACTTGATTCTCTTCTCTGCTGAACATAGCCCATGTTCCGTAAGTCCCACACCAGAACTCTTCGACCAGCTGTTCCCACTATCAATCTGTCACCAGATACAGACAATGTATATACCTTGAAAAAAGATGCAAAATATTGCGTTAGTATATGGGCTGCTAAAGTTTGGTATACCAAGAATCAAACCCTTGCCAGCATTTCAAAGATATTACATATATGCTTTCCAAATAGGCCCAAAAAGGAAAATATCAGTCCTCGATTTACAACCACAATGGAGCCCAAAATTTATGTTGCTAAGTAAGACATTTGTTAAGTGAGCTTTGTCCCATTTTATGACCTTTCTTGCCACAGTTGTTAAGTGAATCATTGCATTTGTTAAGTTAATAACATGTTAAGGGAATTTGGCTTCCCCATTGACTTTGCTTATCAGAAAGTCCCAAAAGGTGCTCACACGACCCCAGGACACTGCAACCATCATAGAGATGAACTAGTCCAAATTTTTATAACACGACTGTGGGGATGCTGCAGCGGCCATGTGAAAAATGGTTTTAAGTCCCTTTTTTCAGTGCCATTGTAACTTTGAACAGTCACTAAATGAACTATTGTACGTCGAGGACTACCTGTAATCATGAATCTCATTCTAGAAAAAATATAAACATTAAGATAAAAGATAAATTTTGGCCAAGGATATTCTAAGGAATTTATCCTACCACAGAAATGTTCAAGTTAATTTTATCTATTTAAATGAAATATCTAATCCTAATCTCATACAATAACATACATATACTAGTTCCCAAAGGCAACAAATTAAGACTTGTTCCAATTAATAGTAGAGTCAAAAAATAAACTATATTGCTAAACAAGCTTTGGTAATGATATTTCATTACTGCAAAGTCACATATAAAACCTTTCATACAATCTCAAATTCCACCACACCTTTAATATTTTTATTTTTTTTTTTAATTTGATTTATATGCCGCCCTTCTCCGGAGACTCAGGGCGGCTTACAATGCTTTAAGCAATAGCCTTCATCCTTTTGTATATTTTATACAAAGTCAGCTTATTGCCCCCACAAACTGGGTCCTCATTTCACCTACCTTAGAAAGGATGGAAGGCTGAGTCAACCTTGAGCCTTGGAGAGATTTGAACCAGCAGAAATTGCAGGCAGCTGTGTTAATAACAGGGTGCACTAAACCCTTGTACTATCAAGGCTCTCTGTCATATTCATGACAGGATACCCAAAATGGACAGATGATCTTTCTCAATGGTTCATGTGGAAGTGAAACAAGAGTGAGAGAACCAACCCCTAAAGAATTTTTATTAAATTGTTACAAAATGGATCTACAGGGGGTAATAGAGGCAAATGAAGAAATAATTTTGATGCTCAAAAACATGCATGAAACTATAAAGAACAATAAGGAGACAAGGGGATTGTCTAAAGATAAAGAAATGGGTGTAGAAGCCACGCAACAATTGGGGGGGGGAAAGATGAACATGATATTCAGGAAATAGATAAAAAATTAGAAGCAGTGGAAGGAAAAATCAAAACGAGATGCAAAAAGAGAAAGATAATGAAGAGAAAGGGTTAATAAGTAGGCACAAAGAAATTTTATGTTTAAATGAATTAATGGAAAAAATGATAAAGAATTATAAAGAGAGAATGGTACTGTTGAAGTTGGAAGATCAGGATTATGCATACTTATTTGTATTAGCATTGTTTAAAAAAGACAGTCAATACACTGTCCACAAAATATGTATGGTGTGTATTATATAAAAAAATAAAAAATATATTTAAAAAAAAGAATCCAAGAGATGGACCCAAAATAGGCAAAAGTCTGATAAAGACTTAACTAAGGGATTGAGGGAAAATGTTACAGTTTCTACTGTATCTAAAGAATACTTTTATGCTGAGTATTACACCTTGGCTAACTAACTATATTACTGGTTTATACAAACTAATTTCTTTAAGAATAGAAAAAATACAATTTAGAACTCAGGAATGGAAATTTAATGTGCAAATCAAGTAGCTTAAACCACGATTTTCTTCTATGTCTGGCATTTTAGAGCTAATCAATACACCTTAAGAAATCCAGTTTGATCTACTTATTTAAGATGTTGGACTAGCAGCAAGGAAATTGTGAAAGCCAGCTGGGTGATCTTAGACCAGTCTTTCTCTCTCTCTCTCTTAAGACTTAGGAAGAAGGCGATGGCAAGCAACTTCTCAAAGTGCTACCTAAAGAACTGCATCGATTTTTTTCCCATTTACCAGGGATCAACTCTGACTCACAAGACAAAACAAACATGCAAACAAATAAGCACTCTAGCCAAGGATAAATCTCCAGTTTTCTCCCACCATTTTCTCCTGAATAGGAAAAGAAAATTTCACAATGTAAAATCTCAAAACAAGGGCCTAATCTGGGAAATATTTTAATTGCTCAAAAACATTTTAGTTGTATGCAAACTTAACTGTTCCAAGTGAACATTCTTGACAATATTGAACATTCTATTTTTCCTCTTGATCATACTTGTTTGGAACACCCAATTATGTTGTTCTACAAATGTTTCATTCACAGAAAAGTTTTGCACCTCTCTATTGCACTCGTTATTTTTAACTCACTATGTAATTATACGTTTGATATCTATGGTAATCAGTAGAATTAATCCATGTTGAAATGATGTACAGAACTCTAAATAATTTAAGAACAAACCTTTTCAGGCTGAGAAAACGTTCCCGCATTACAAGGTGTTCTTGGATCCCATAACTTGACTGTTTGATCCCAACTTCCTGTTACCATTACATTCACTTCTGGACAATATTCAACACATCTTATAGGCGCATCGTGACTGCCAACAAGATTTTCTGTTTGGGGAAAAAAACCAATGCATTTAGCTTTACTAGATTCAGGGATAGTGAAATGTAATGAAAGGATTAAGGCAATATTCACACACAAGTATCAAAGTTTGACAGGCCATTCATTAATCTATATAGATGCTGGGGCATCCTTTAAAGAATGCTTGATCCTCTAATCTTTGCAACAGATATACACTCCTGAAGTGTTAAATGTAGACTAATAGGTATCAACTCACTATTCAAAGAAGCTTAGCAGGGAAGTTGGTGCCCATGCAGAGATTTTCAAATGAATAAAAGAGATTTACGCTCCTAACTGCTAGACACAACTGAAAATTCTAGACATGAACGGCTTATAATTGGTGAATGTGACACGACAGCATTAGTGCATGCCTTTGCCACTATTTAAGATACAAAACAATTTCAACAAACTATTGTCGATAAGCTCTTCTCCTACATTACTATTCATTTTATTAACATAGTAGTATTAAATTGTTTAGAAGCTTTTACCGTGTTTAATACAATTTTTAGTTTAAAATCTTTTATTGCTTTAAATAGCTTTTTCCTTCAAAGTTGCAGCCAAGCTTTCCAACATCTTCAATATATGCAAACATTCTATGGAAAGTTTTTATTAATTTATGTCATTTCATTCAGCTGGTCTACTTCCAAATATCTAAGTGTCTAATCATAGTTCCCAATAACACAGGTAAAAATAAATTTAAATAAATAAAAGTTTTTAAAATAATGAGGATGGGCATTGCAAGATACGTTCTTAACAAGTTACGTATTTTGCAATTATATACTATAGTCATGTATCAGAAATTTAATAAGCTGCTTTCTTCAGATTGCACCATTAGCCTCCAATTTTTTTTAAAAAAATGAGGAAAATCTCTTATGAAAATTTTTCAAAGAAAAAGTCAACCAAATATAAAGTTCACTTTAAAAAAATATTTGTAAGTTTCTCTTTGTTTTAACTAAAAGAAGTTTCAGGAACAATTTAGCATAATTTGGAATAAGAAACTGTCAAATACTGAAAATACACACGGACATGATATTTCAGTAATTTATAGATGAATGAATGCCTATTTTCCACAATCTCAGCAAATAGAATATTGTGATAAAGAAGCCTATGACATTAAATTGCTGTGAATACAACTTAGAGAAGAGAGAATGAGTGAAACAATCACTATCTACAGTATGAGAGATAATATTGATTGTCACTTCCCGTGTTTTGTTAGACAAATGAATAAGATGTTTAAATAAAAAAAATACACTGCAGCTGGTTTTAGAGAAAAAAAATAAAACATTTTCTTTCAGAAACATCTATAGTAATAATGTATGAAATTTGGCCAGAATTTTCTATTTTGTTGAATTGTATTGAAGTTCCATATTTTGACTCAGAAATAAGTTCCAAGGACTGTATGGAAGTTTATTCTCAGATAATAAGTAATGGTTTGGTACCCTTGTGGTTCAGCATTTCAAGTATATTCTGTTTTCTGACTGCAGACTCTATGACACTATCAGGTGAGTTTACCTTGATCAGTGTTCAAGTCATGCATTTTCAGCTGCCGATCTAATCCTCCACTCCAGGCATGTGTTGGGTCCTTCAAAACAAACGAAGTTATTCACACGTTCTATAGTTACAGAATAAACACAGTAAAAGCCATTTTTCTTCCAATGATATATATAAATCTGTAAAGCATATAAATGTTGCATACATGTGAAATTAGTAGGTTGCTGTCTTATTAATTATTGTGATTGGGTTCCCATGTTATTTTATGGTAATGTCAACAGGACACATAAGCAGAAAACATCAGGAAAGTTATACAGGGCCCTCATACTATATGAGGAAGGAATAGTAGTTCAACTTACTAGAGATGAGTTTACTTTCAATCAGTGGCTCAAACACATTGAAAAATAAAGATTAAAAAGTTAGGTTTCATTCAACACATTTGTCAACAATATTAATTGGATTAAGATCTAACCCTCTTTGTGTCAAGAGTCATCATTTCAGAATTAACTGCTCTACAGATCTCACGGCTTTGATTCTGCCAAAGTTTTGAACTGTTTTGCCTTTTTCTTCCCCTTACTGATAAAGCACGTTGCCCAATTAAAGGTTCTGGAAAACTTAAAACAATTATCCACTATTTATGTAATTTGGGCTACTTCTACTAAAGTATCATCAGAAAACTACATTTCAGAGGTTTTTCTCCCAAGATTATCATATTCAAAAAATAAGCTTAACCAAAGATCCAACAATTATATGAGAAAGAACAAATTATTAGTTATGAAAAGTAACATAAAAAGTTATTTCCGACTTAAATGTACATTAAAAATTGTGGTCAGGCCAATTTTGACAAGTTACCTGTCGTTAATTCAATTTTATTTTGATTTACTATATTGTATTCTGACTTATTTCAAAATTTTCAATACAACAAGCCAATTATCTGGGAGTCACTTCAAGATGCAAAGTAAAAGGGAAGATTGGAAATAAGGTTATTCCAGCACCCCTATTAAAATGAGCTCTTTTCATCATCCTTCAACAGTCACCTAGCAACAACCATTCCAACATGCTACACAATTAAAGAACAAGGGGAAAATTATTCCAGCACCTCTGAAAAATAATCTGCATTGTGTTCTTGCTCAACTATCAATTAGTTAACAGTAATTCCACCAGGCTGAAAAGCAGGTCAGGAACAGATCTAGATTTCAGCTTTTAGCCTTTTTAAATTGTGGCATTCACTCTTCCTGCTATCTAGACTTTAAGAATGAAACAAGAAAAAAATTACAGCTCAACATTGTGGCAACTAGTATGAAGAACTTTGTTTTTCTCCTCCAACTTTTCATCCTTTTTCTTTATGTCTTAGATAGTTGCCATCTTTGAATTTACAAGATCACTTTTGTTATTTATAATCAGTCTGGAACTTGCCTTTTTTCAATTCCCCAAATTACAAAAAAAAAAGTTTGCTTTTATTATTTTATTATTAAGGAACCACCAGAATTTACTGTTATCTTGGGTCATATTTTCACCAATGAATTGAAGGCAATAAAGAGTAGCCCATGTAGAAATTTATTTTTATTTATTTATTTATTTGAGTACGTATTAGATAATATATATAAGTATAAGCATGAATTGAATATATAAAATGAATACAATTAAAGGGAACATTAGGACAGGGACGGTAGGCACACAGGTACTCTTATGCACGCCCCTTACAGACCACTTAGGAATGGGGTGAGGTCAACAGTAGCCAGTCTAAGGTTAAGGTTAATGCAAAGATTTTTGATGATAATATAGACTATTTCCAGAAAGGAAGAACTAAAAAGTCCACATATGTGCAAAACGCTAACACATTTCAGAATACTGTCCAGCCCAAAGTTCTGATCACCTATTAGATGAACTAAGTAATTCCTTTGTGTTTTCCTGGTATTTTCAAATTTCAAAACATGAGAAGAAAAAACTTACATAAAAAGCACAGTCAAGTACTGCTCCAGTGTGTTGATACTTGAGTCTCATGGTGTTAGCAGGAACATCATACAATCGAACAGTTGTGTCCCAGGAAGAAACAAGCAAAAACTGAGATGTGTTTGGATTGAATTTCACTGATGAGATTCCATCTTCTGGAGGCTGATTCAGCTTAAATTCATTTGATCCAGTCATCTGATAAGATTGTGCAAAGTTAGATGCATACTTTAAAAAATTATTGCTTAAAATTTTTAGGTAAACATGTTTCCAAGTACAATTACTATTGATTTAGTAATTTCATTACAAAATTCTTAACTGTATATTACAACATGCACCTGCACAGTATGAATTTAATTGAAGAACTTTGTAGTATTATTATTATATTTCTTGTTCATTTTTATGAGTGCAATTTCACGTTATGCATATTTGTGGCAGTGGAGTCATTGGTGCTCTCTGAGGTTGTTTGCTGGCAGACGTTTAATTATCCAACTAGGTAACATTATCAGTGTCACTAATATGCATGCCAGTGGCCCAGATGATGTTATCTAGTTGAATAATGAAATATCTGCACACAAACAGCCAAGCTCAGAAAGCACCAAGGACTCCATACAGTTCAACACTGAGCTACATATATTCTCCTCCATTGGTATATGTGTGGCATTTATATTGTAAAAACTATGTTATAATTTAAACTAAAAAAAGAAAAAGCATTCTAGCCATAAAGTTTTTAAATGTATTGATCATTTTTATATTACTAAAGACTATTTCAATTATTAAAAAGACAAGTTATTATTGAAATTACGTTTACCTAAAAAATTATATAAAAAGAATCCAGCATTATTCTACACCAGAGGTGTCAAACCCAATTGCATTGCAGGCAGTATCGTGATGTATCAGGATGTTTTTTGCCTTTGCGTAGCGGCAATGGGCATAGCCTGCATTGGCCATATTTGGCTCATGGGCCACCATTTTGACAGGTCTGTCCTACACATAAAATCTTTTTATAAAGCATTCTCAGGGGTGGGTTCTAAAATTTTTTACTACCGGTTCTGTGGGCATGGCTTATTTTGTGGGCATGGCTTGATGGTCATGTGACAATTCTTTAGGATTTAACAGAGGTACTGGTCTATCAGGCTTTTAACTGCTTGCCGAGCTGTACCGGTCTACCCATTTGTTTTTGGAGGCATTGGTTTATCAGCACACTGCCTTTTAACCCTGATCAGCTGTAGGGCGGCCCTTTGAAACCCCCTGGCAAGAGTTTAAACAGTTTTTTTTCTTCTAGCCGATCAGCTGGGGCTCAGGAGGCAGCAATAGATTGGGGGTGGGGCCAAATAAAAGGTAAGAATAAGGTGGGGGGTGGGGGCAGGGGGGCAGAACCGGTTCGGTGATGTCATATCATCACCGCTACCGGCTCAACGGAACCGGGTGGAACCCACCACTGAGCATTCTCTCTTGTAATAATAGCATCTGAAATGTTATTTTGCATCTTACAGCAAACCTGCAAAGCGGTCTTTAATGCTGTCAGTCAGAGAAGGAAATACAGTTGGTTTACTGTTCAAACCACCAGATCAAACTCAACACTCAAATTACTTTAGATATCTTGTCCAACTTGCTCTTTAAGTGGGCAATATTGCACATGGTTACCTGACATCAGCACAAATAAATTCACTGCAATCATTTTTTTTATCTCTCACCTTATTTTTAAAGAATAACTCAAGGCTGCAAACATATCCAACACACCTTTCGCCTTCTTTTGTCCTCACAACAACCCTGTGAATTGGGCTGTGTGTGTGACTGGCCCAAGATCACCCAGCTGACTTTCAATAACTAAGGCGGAACTAGAACTCACAGTCTCCACTTTCTAGTCTAGTCAACCACTAGACCAAAGTGATTCCACTAGTCATACCACTAATTCTCTTAAAATAAAAAGAATTAAAAGGGGAGGGGGGGACAGAAAACCACAGTAACAAGTAGAATTGGGCTTTATTTTAAAAAAAAAACAAAAAATGTACATGCATAGCAAGAAGTCTTGTCTTTGATACTTTTAGTAGTGGAATTATTTACTACTAAATCTGGCCTACTATAAATAACAGCAAAGCCTTAATGCCTGGGGCCATCTGCCAATTGTCCAGATGTTTACAACCAGCTCTAGTAGCCCTTTACCTCTTCAAATTCAAATCCTTTTCTTCTAAAACTCATTCTGTCTTTTATCACTCTGGATAAACTTTTTCCTAATATGAAGATTCTGGAAGTGGTAGCCCTAAAATTTCTAAAGGGCTTCAGATGACGAAAATCTGTCATAGTATGAACATTTTTATTACAGTGACCTCGATTTACAATTGATAGTTTTCGACTTACCACAATTGAGGCCAAACTTTATATTGTTAAGTGAGACATTTATTAAGTGAGTTTTGCCCCATTTTGACTTTTATTGCCATTGTTGTTAAGTGAATCATTGCAGTTGTTAAGTTAGTAACATGGTTGCTAAGGGAATCTGGCTTCCCATTGACTTAGCTGGTCAAAAGTTTGCAAAAGTTAATGACATGACCCCAAGACACTGCAACCATCATTAACATGAACCAGTTGTCAAACATCTGAATGTAAATCACGTGACCACAGGAATGCTGCAACAGTCGTGTGAAAAAGGGTCATACATCACTTTTTTCAGTGCCACTGTAACTTTGAATGGTCATTAAATGGATTGTTGGAAGTTGAGGACTACCTGTATACCTTTCTCGTTTAGTGCCCGTGATCCACTGTAGGATGCCTGGGTGGCCTTCCTACCTTCCCCATTGGAGAAAATCAGCCAGTTGGATACTCTCCATGTTTACTTAAAGAGCCCAAAGACTGCCCTGACTTAGGCAGCCTTGAAGGCAGGAAAAGACAAGCAAGTAAGGGGAGGGGAGGGGAAGGGAGGGATGGAGGAAGGAAAGAAGGAAAAGAGGGAGGGAGGGAGGAAGTCATGATGGATGGATGGATGGATGGATGGATGGATGGATGGAAGGAAAGAAGGAAGGAAATGAGGGAGGGAGGAAATGAGGGAGGAAGTAAGTCAGGAAGGAAGGAAGGAAGGAAGGAAGGAAGGAAGGAAGGAAGGAAAAGAGGGAGGGAGGGAGGGAGGAAGTCATGACGGATGGAAGGAAGGAAGGAAATGAGGGAGGGAGGAAATGAGGGAGGAAGGAAGTCATGAAGAAAGAAAGAAAGAAAGAAAGAAAGAAAGAAAGAAAGAAAGAAAGAAAGAAAGAAAGAAAGAAAGAAAGAAAGAAAGGAAGGAAGAAAGAAAGAAAGAAAGGAAGGAAGGAAGGAAGGAAGGAAACGAGGGAGGGAGGAAATGAGGGAGGAAGGAAGTCATGAAGAAAGGAAGGAAGGAAGGAAGGAAAGAAGGAAAGGAGGGAGGGAGGAAGTCATGATGGAGGGAAGGGAGGAAGGAAATGAGGGAGAAAGGAAGGAAATAATGATGGATGGAAAGAAAAGGGAAAGGGAAAAGGAAAGGAAACTGGGGCCCTCGACTCCAGTAACGTGGGGATGGATTAAAAGGCCTACTTCGTTTTTCATGGAGCGCTCTCTCGATTTGAAGGCACTAATAGGGAGAACTCCCCCCTCCCCTCGCCCCTTACCCCCCACGAGGTTCTCCCCCTCTCCCCCTCCCGCTTACTTTGTCCTCCAGCGTTACTCCGAGCGACGCCTCCCGCGCCAACCACCCTTCCGCTCCGCACCAGACGTAGAGTTAAGGCAAAACGCGCGCGCGCAAATCCACCGGACCGATTCTCCCTCCCAGCAGCCTCAGCGCCGACAAACGAGCTCCTGGCCGGGATTGGCTGGTTTGAATAACTCAGCGGCACGCATGGGCACGTTCCGTGAAGCTAAGACTACAACGACCGGCATGCATTGCGCCCCAGCTTCTCGTTGGCCGCCTTTGCTTGGTGCCGGGGAAATAGGCGTTTCCCTTCCATGTCAGTTGCCTCGTTTCTAAGATCTCGGTGGTTTCAAGCGGCGCTGTCAGCATCGGGACAAAAGCAGCTGAGGGAGAACTTTTAGGAACCACCGATTTAAGTTTGCGGGTGTTTTTTTTTTCCCCCCTTCGTCGGGACGATCTTTACGGCATTCAAGCCTAAAGATGAAGTGGTGGTAGCGCCTCTCGAGTGCAAACATCCGAAGGATCGCTAGGCGGCAATAAAGAGAGGTTGTGTCTGTGTTGGCTGCGATTTTTTTCAATCCGAAATCCGGTAACCACATGTCAAACCAATGTGCACTCATCCATCTACTTAATTGGCAGACGCATAGAAGGGGAGCATGGTTGCAAACCTCCTTAATTCGGAGAAGCAGACTCTTGGAAAACGGAAGGGAAGCACCGGTGCAAAATATATTCTTCTTTTAACCAAGATAAAAGACACTTTATCAGGATGCTCCCATTGGGGAGCGAAGATTTCACATAAAGCAGCTCTTTCTGCCTGACCTAACCCTCACCCCCAACTTGTGATCAGAGGTTCCCTTGATTTTAGTAAGAATTCGGTTCAAAAGAACGAGTAGACTTTTTTACCCGTTGCCATCAGGTCGTTTAAAAATTCATGGGCAAATAGAACCAGTTCTATTCTTCCATGTCTTCCTGCAAAACACACATTCAAGCCACCTTTCGTCTTGAGAAGCCCAGCATTTCCAGTAAAGCCTACAGTATATGCCTTCCAGCGCAGAAGAAAATAACAGTGGCACAGACTTTTCCGCGAGGAATTCATATTTCCTATTACATCTTTTCAAAGCAAATCCTACTTTTTCTTCTTTTTTCTTTCATTGTCTTCAGGGTATAAAATAAACATCTCATTGGCCATTAATACACTTGTCAATTTGCCTTCCAAAAAAGACACTTTTTAATCCCTCTTTTCTGCGGTTACTGTATAGATTCTTAATAAATCCTAAATAAATTCTTACCAGGATCAAGGTTGACTCAGCCTTCCATCCTTTCGAGGTAGGTAAAATGAGGACCCGGTTTGTGGGGGCAATAAGCTGACTTTGTATAAAAAAGAACACCACTTGGGGGGGCCAAAAAGCCCTACTAAGCAGGTATATACAAAAGTATGAAGGCTATTGCTTAACGCATTGTAAGCCACCCTGAGTCTCCGGAGAAGGGCGGCATATATAAATCGAATAAATAAATAAATAAATAAGGGCTACTTCTGTTTCTCCGAATTTTCACATTTTTCTCCACGTGAAACAATAATTTTATTATCGTTGATAATAAAAATGTAGTTTTTGTAAATTCGTGTTTTGAGGCTTTTGCGTAAACCTATGGTTCTCTAATTAAAGAGAAATAACTACTGATTAATAGAAGTTTCATACCTTATATCGGGAAAGGCGCTTTTCCCCCTCCTGATTTAATTTTAAACAAACTTAGACAAAGTTTTCCACATGGAAAGAAGGCAGCTCAATGAGTCTTTGTGATTGTGGATGAATCAGAACACTTCACATTTACAGATAAATTATAAAGGCTCTTTAATGGGGAAAAAATCCATCACCTAACAAAGAAAGTTATATAGTTCTTCCTCCCAAAAGACTGGTTTTGTCACTGATTCAAAGCAAGCGACCCTGTATTTTCCTGTTTTCTTTAGCTTTTGGTCATTTCCATAAAAGCTTTAGGTCTAAAGTGTTTAATTCTTTATCTCGGCCGTTCTACCCAGCACAATCAGCTCCCAAGTTTTTAAAGTGCGAGGGATTAATTTGCAATGTGATGTTGCGACAAGAGATGAGCATCTTGCCTTACCTGAAACAATATTTGTTTTGATTTAGACGGTTCGGTCTGAAGATTGTGGATCTAGCCCTGTGTGTGTGTGTGTACATGTACATGTACATGTACATGTACATGTACATGTACATGTACATGTACATATACATATATATATATATGTATGTATGTATGTATATGTATATGTATATGTATATGTATATGTATATGTATATATGTATATATGTATATATGTATATATGTATATATGTATACGTATATGTATACGTATACGTATATGTATATGTATATGTATATATATGTACAAACATCTTTCTGCTATTCAAGAATTAGTGTCTTGATTCATGGGATAGAAGGAATATATGTACTGTGAGTAATGGGGAGTGGCAATTTAAAATGCAATAAAAATGCAGTCAATTTATATAAAAACTCCACTTTGTGGCTTCTGTTTTAGATGATAAGGGAGGGACATATGAGTAAACACATACACTATTCCTTTATTTAAAAGGCTGAAAGCGAAGGAGAGTCAACATTAAGACCCTACTACTAAGCACATATATTGGAAGCATGTTATATTCACGAATCAATAGCCGTTCTATAGGACATCCTTTTTCTGGAGGTGGGGGAGTTTAAACGAATTCCTTCCGAAGCGTTACATATTTATATATTTAATTATCCTCAAAGCAAACTTTCTAGCAATGTTTCACCTATATCTATTGAAGATAGTCTGAGGCTGGAAAATACATTTTCCCAGGCTCTAAACATGAATATGTTTTTTTTTTAATTTTATTTTATTGCTACTACTGGAAAACCTAGACTTAGAGCTAATCTATATAGTATTTACCATTTGTTGTGGGGAGGGGAATACATGGATTTAAGATGAAGCATCTCACTAGCATATTTTATTTATCTGAGCAAAGAGAGATTGGATTCCTACTTTTTAAATAATCCCCCATCTCCTTTTAAAAAAAAACAACATCGCGAATGTAAATTTTGGATAGAACAGAGATACTCGCTGCATTTTCAGATAGCCTTCCCTCTTAAAATCCGAAACTAACCAAGGAACAGGTGGCTGCATTAACCACGTAACGATTTAAATAACACTTGATGAACCATTTACTTTTTTTTTTTTTTTTTTTTGGCTTAAACGGTCTCCTTTCGGCAGATCCGAGGCTGCAGGTGTTTTTCAGCGCTTGAATGAACGCTCAGATCAATCACAGGTGGGCTATAATGTCACTTTCTGGTTTCAAAAGGCCTGGAGAAAGTCCTTTACCTGAGATCGTGGCATTGAACAGAATGCGGCTCAAATTCTGAAGAAAGCCCATTTCCGGAAACACTTGTCAATTCGGATCACTTAATAGAGAAGGTACATCTCCCCCCCACCCCACCCCTTTCAAATAAAGAAAAGCAGGAACCGCTTCAATCCAGGGGCGGCTGAAATTTGCGCGTCTGTTTATCAATGGAACTTTCCTGAACATTTCAATGGGGCGATAGCTGTTAATAATAACAGAATAACAGAAAATGAGCAAGAGTTTCGTCTGGGGTTATGGAAAGGGGCACAGAAATAGACGTAGATGCTATCGTGAATATCAATCGACTGGCTGAAAATAGCATGTTTAAGTCATCTGAATGTGGTTAAAGCCATTCAAATCAACTGTCACCTTTAACTGTTCATCCTATTGATTTCAAAAGGTAGCTCTTCCAACTGAATGGTTTATATTAGTCCAACATCTACACTGCCCTGAGATTTATTTATTTTTTCAGAAAATGATCCACGTCAGAATTCTCTAAATTAAGTTGCACTATATTGCTTAAATGATAACTTCTCTAAATCAAGGAATTAACCTAAGTGAAATGGAAAGAAAGGAAACCATATAAATAAAGAAAAGATCCAGTTTCAAATAAATTCTATTTGGGTGAATAGAATAGAATAGATTGGGGAATTTAAAACTCAAGAAGGAGTGATGAACTGAGCATGCGGCCAAAATTGTTAGAAACAAGACTTCTAAACTTAATGTAATCCATCAGGGAGCTTGAGTCACAAAATGTAAACAGATTGTTTTTAGAAGAACCCTCTATCTTTTGTAACCCAGCCAAAACGCCTAATTGTGAAATATCAAACCTTAACCATCGAGCGAGCATACAGTATTTATCCATCACTTTGCTTAAATGATAAAAAGGATTCTAACAATTTGGTCACGGAGATGTCCACTCAGAAGTAAGACTTCTTAGACGTACACAGTACACTTTGTAAGAGTCAGATAAGGTAGGTCTCTAAGCTAAGCTCAGAGATATTCACTTCCAAGAAGACAAGTTCATTGATCCAAACAATTAAATATTGTTACCTAAGAAATCTGAAAGAGGCAAATTTCCTCTCCTTGTCTCTCCCCACCCTCACCTGGGTCTGTGGAAGCTGTGTTGTAGGCCCTGTGAATTCCGAAATAACTAATATTTCACATTTGTTTTGATCAATGCTCCGCCTACTATTGATTTCCAAGTAATGCTGCGGGGCTTTTTACTCAACGATTACTCAAAATTCCCTGATTGCTCTCCCTACCTTCTCCCCCCCCCCACCCAAAAAAAGAAGCCCTTTATGTTCAGAGAAAACTTTTCCCCAGCGCCCAAACTTGGGCTTCCAACCCAGAGCTGCTCCAATCGTGGCAACCTCTAAGTTCCAAGCGTTTTGCCAAGAGAAAGCCAAGCAGGCTACGTCATAAGCAATCTAACCCAAATTAGCCAACGACGCTTTAAAATTCTTTTATTTTTTTTCTTTAAAAATATGTACAGGTCTGAAGTATGCCTCTCTCTTGCGCGCCCCCCCTCCCCTCCAAAGCCTTTGTTTTGCTTGCTTTCCCGCAAGGCATAATTAATGCTCGGGGTGAAGCGGCAGGGTGGGAAGAGCCTCGGGAAACGGCAAAGGGTTTCCAGCGCCCTGACTTTGCCTACCGACGCACCAAGACGGCCCCCGTTTGGGTTGAAAGAGGAGCCCCCCCTCCGCCCCCCAGCAACAACAAGCTGGCTTAGGTACGTCTGGACCAGGAACGAGACCAAACAAGAGAAGGCAGAAGTCATATAATTCTTTCTCCAGCCTACAAAACCGAAAGAAACCACCCCAAAGAGGATTCCCATAAATACTTTAAATATATATATATATATATAATATAATATAATAGCAATGAATACACATGGTGTATTTCTTAACAATGCCAAAAGCACGATTCTTCTTTCCGATCAACAACAGACTGATGGGTGAAGAAAAGGGCGCGAGGGTCGGGGGGGGAGGGGGTCCTGGGTCGGGCCGCCTGGCCTCCAAGGCTGTCCAGAGTCCGGTCTCAGTAGTCGAGCTTATTGTAGAGGTTGTAAAGAGGTAAGGCGGACAGGTTGCTGCCGGGGTAGTATAAGGGCGCCGGGAAGGCGATGGACCTGGGCACGGGTACCCTGAGGACGGAATTGTCTCTGAAAACCAGCGGCATCCCCACCAGAGTCTGGGCCGAGGCGTGGGCCATGTTAGCCGCTTCCAGTTCGGCCGAGAGCTGCCGCTTCCATTTGTTCCGCCGGTTCTGAAACCAGGTTTTGACTTGAGTCTCTGTCAGTTGCAAGCTGGAGGCCAGGCAGGCCCGCTCGGAGCTGCTCAGGTAGCGCTTCATGTCGAAGGTCGACTCCAGCTGGTAGACTTGGCTCCGCGAGAAGACCGTGCGCGTCTTCTTCTTGGCCGAACCGGCCTGCCTCTCCGCCCCGTCCCTTGGCCGGTCCGCCGAGCAGGCGGGCGAATTCGGAGCGAACGGCTTCTCTTTCTCTTCCTTAAAATCCGGCTGGGACGGAGAGAGGAAAGGGGGCGTCCGGTCGGAACCGAGCGCCGCGCCGGTCCCCTTGGAATTGCCTGGAGTAAAGAGGAAGAGAAGAAGAAGTGGGCATGGATACTGCGATTTGTCCTGGGCGGAGGAGAGGGGAAACCCACCATAGCCCACCCCAAATAACACACTCTGGGGGTAAACCTCTGGGGCTTAAACCCTAACCCTTACAAATTGTGTTGTGTTGTGTTGTGTTGTGATCCATCCATCCATCCATCCATCCATCCATCCATCCATCCATCCATGTCTGTCTATGTCTATATGTCTATATCTATGTCTATCTACCTACCTACTTACCTACCTATCCACCTCAGAGAAGGGGGGGATGAGCGCATTGGTCTCCCCACTCCTTCATCTCTTTATGGTTGTGTACAGATCCTATTTGTAGCTCTTCCGGGAAGCTGATCTGATCAATTGTGCAGCTCTAGACTCACGAGCCGAGTCTCCTCGGTTGCCGCATCCTGTTTAAATTCGTTTCTACTTTCTAGATCGCGCAAGCCTTCTCCCAGGCGTGCTTTCTCGGCAGGAAGTCCCACCGCTGTTGCTGGGCTTTGCTCTCCGCTAGGTTCTGCCTTGCACTGGGCTGTGGTCAATTCTTACCAACCTTCCATGGCTACAGAGCTCAGAGAAGCGAACAAAAGGAAATCGAGTGGAATTTATTCAGACTCTCCTTTTCCCAATTAATTACGAGGGCCGGTTGTGTTGCTTTTTACAAAGTACACCACCCTTTAAAATAAATATATATATATTCGGAGCTCAGTCTGTAGGCTCCTCGCTCCCTTATTTTAGGAGATGCCAGAAAATCCAAAAACATCGATCAAAAAAAATGGGGGCGGCATGATTACATACAGTAACCTTTTTTTTAAAAAAAAAAAATCGCTCTGCCTAAATCGTTATTTTAAAAAGGGAGGAGACACCAGAGACAATTATTGAAATTATCACGACGAAGGCATCGTCTCCACACACACACACACACACACACAGAGAGAGAGGGGGGGGGACCCAAAACTGTATTCCCCCACCCCCGGATCTCTTCATTTAACCCACCGCCTTCTCTGAAGAGTAAAAGAAGATTAGAAAACAGATTTGTAGATAACTGTGCACCCAAAGTAAAAAACAAAAAACCCAGGCTGAGCTTTCGTTATTACACTCACCGCCTTTATAAATAAGATGCCCCTAGAGATCATTCTTCCTAATTAGGAAGCAAAGGGTGCTTCTCTGCGCCACCCCCACTCCCCAATTCCCCGCCATCCCGGGCCAATACTTACTGAGACACGTGAAACCGAGAGGCTGATGCTTGTGGCACGTTTCTTCAGGGGCCTGCGAGTCGGGGCAGAAGCAAGTGGGATGTTTCCAGCTCTCGTCCGGCTCTTCTTCTTCGGAAGAGACCGACAGGCTCCTCTTCCTGCTCGGCCAGGCGGAGGCGGTCTGCTTGGAGCTGGGCTCTCTGCCTCCTCCCGAGGTGCTGCTGCCTAAGATCGACTGGATGGTAAAACTGGAGACCGGAGCTGCCGCAGGACAACCTTTGCCGGCATCTTCTTTGTTGCTCATCCTGGGCTCATAAGAAACGAGAGAAGTCCACCGCTCGCGTTAGAGGCGCTCTGGGGAGCAGGGGTCAAGTCTGAGCGGAGGGAGCTGCCGGAGGGGCTGAGCTGCCTAGCCTGGCTTTGGGGAGACCGGTTTGGGGGGCTTTTTTGGCGTGCCTCGGCAGGTTTTCCTTGAGCTTGCCGAGTCTGAATGCATGCTCCTTTCTCTCTCGGATCTCTATTGATCTACGGACTGCGAGGTGGCGGGGCTTCATTTGCATGGAGGTTACCTCCGCCTTGGCCAATCACGAGCCGCCAAGCGGCCCCGGAAAGTTTCAAAATTCTAGATCAGAGACAGACAGCTGACCGCAGAACACCCAGCTCTCCTTCTCATTGAAACCGACCCACTAGAAGCGGTGAGAAGCTTTTTTTTTTTTCTTTTTAGCGAGCGTTTGTGTGTAAATAAATAAATAAATAAATAAATAAATAAATAAATAAATAAATAAATAAATAAATAAATAAATAAACAAACCCTTTGACGCGTCCTCTTCCTTTCCAGCGCCTGCCCTGTACCCATTTAGGATAAAGTGATCTAAGTGAATCTATATGGCCCTGAATTCTTTGGTTTAAAAGATGGGAGCGATTTGGAACGACCAACTTGGAACGACCAACTCGCTTCGCAGCGCGTAGATCTTGGTTGCCGTAAACGAGAACCAGGGTTTAGTCCCATATATCAGGCAGGTATAGGTGTTTTCTGGAGCGCAGAGGTTGCCTTCTTGCTCTCGAAGAAGCTCTCGCCAGGGAAGCTTACTACCAAGTACATGTTGTTTACGGATGATTCCAGAAACTATTCAGGGATGTTTTTGCATTTTATCAGTGTTTATAAAAAAAAAAAGAAAAAGAAAAGAAAAGCTTTAGTAACCCCTGCTCTATACTTTCATTTTGAGCAGAGAAATTTTCTCACGCTTCGCGCCTCGTTTAATTATTCTGAATTCATTTCCAGAATAGAGCTGCAATAATTTAAACGAAGAGAAGAGCTTGCTATGAATGCTTAAACCAAGATAGCATGGTAGCAATAAAACGTTTCCCCCCCCCCCACGACTCCCAAAAGGTTAGCTGAAAACTGATGGAGTGGGGGGGGGGGGGGCGGGAGCGCGACGATTTCATCGGTGAATGAAAGTCAGCGTTTGAACCCCGCTGTTAAACCCTCAAGCGCGCGGGATCGTCACTCATCTCCGTCCCTCGGGAGCCAAGGGAGGGACGGGGGTGGAGGGGTGGGATGGGGGAGCCAGGCAAAGATACTGCTTTTCCACGGATGGGAGATTGCAGGCGACGCGCATTCAAGTTGCCTGGCGCCAAGATGCCTAGGCAAGGAGCACGCATGGGGGCGGGGGGGGGCGGGGGGGGGGGCGGCGGCTTAGCTGGCAACCCAAACTGAGAAATTATCTTCTCTTCTCCAACTCTGACAGATCCAGCTCTAACCTTCCCCTTGGGATGTAATCTTTCCCGATGGGTTCAGGACGAGGATGGTTATCAGGACCATCTAAGAATAAGCAATTATATGGCCTTTCTACTCGGACTGACACACCTTCTTTCCATCGCTTGTAATACTATCGCTCCGCTTCCTCCGGATTTGTACATCTTTGATCAGGGTAAAAAGGGAGGGAGGGAGGGAGATAGAAAGGGGAAAATCTTGATTTCTAAAAGTTTTCAGCAACTTTTCTCTAGAGAGCGGGGAGGAAGGGCAGAAGATGCACACCTGGATAAACTGACTTAGTGATGAAGAAGCATTGTGAGACTGGTACACGTTAGTATAATCAATCAATGATATTGTGTGTGTGTGTGTGTGTGTGTGTGTGTGTGTGTGTGTAATATGTATCCGATTGGCATGGCATAATGAAATATAACCTCAGCAGAGCCACGTGGTCAGCAAGAACAGAATAACAGAGTTGAAAGGGGCCTTGGAGGTCTTCTAGTCCAACCCACTGCACAAACAGGACACCCTGTTCCATTCCAGACAAGTGCTGGCTGATCTTCTTAAAAGCCTCCAATGATTGAGCAACCCCAAACTTCTGAAGGAAAGCCATTCCACTGGTTAATTGTCCTCACTGTTATGAAATTTCTTCTTAGTTCTAGGACGTTTCTCTCCTTGATTAGTTTCCATCCATTGTTTCTTGCCTTGCCTTCCAATGCTTTGGAAAATTGATTGGAAACTCCCCCCCCTCTTTTTTGTGACATCTCCTAGGATATTGGAACACTGCTATCATGTCACCTCTTGTCTTTTTCACTAGACTAGACCAACCCAATTCCTGCAACCGTTCTTCATATGTTTTTCTTCCAGTCCCCTAATCTTCGTTGCTCTTTTCTGCACTCTTTCTAGAGTCTCTACAATTTTTTTTTCTTATAATATGATGACCAAAACTTGATGCAGTATTCTAAGTATGGTCTTACCAGGGCTTTATAAAGTGGTACTAATACTTCATGTGACCTTGATTCTATCCCTCTGTTACTGCAATTTAGGATTGCATCTAAAAGAGCCTTGATAGTACAGTGGTCTACGCACCCTGTTATTAACACAGCTGCCTGCAATTTACTGCTGGTTCGAATCTCTCCAAGGCTCAAGGTTGACTCAGCCTTCCATCCTTTCTAAGGTAGGTTAAATGAGGACCCAGTTTGTGGGGGCAATAAGCTGACTTTGTATAAATATACAAAAGTATGAAGGCTATTGCTTAACGCATTGTAAGCCGCCCTGAGTCTCCGGAGAAGGGCGGCATATAAATCAAATTAACAAAAAAAAAAAAGCATCAGAAAGGTCGTTATGTTTTCTCATAACATTTGCAGAGCAAAAGGGTGCTTGGTTTCTAACAACTATAGGAGACATATCTAAATCATTTTCCCCAATACTAATTATTTGGATAGCGTGGATCAGTCTTTCCCAACTGGCACGGCAGATCTTATCAGCCATGGTGATGGGAGTTGCAATCCAACAAATTTTAGATGGACTGCTGACTAAGACATCTAAGATTTCACCATAAAATCAAAAAGTAAAAACCCAACGAAAGAGCAGCCTTCACCAAAAAGAGTTGCAATCTATTCCTAACCCCAAAAAAGACCAATTCCAATCCTTTTATTCCTAGTTTCAGATGACCAACCAAGCAATTCTCAAGGAACCACTCCATTCTATTTCACCTTCTGAACATTTTCTTCTGAACATTTTCTTTTTTTTTTCCTACCGATTCAACAACTCATGGCTATTGAGCATGCTCAGTGTTATCAGACTGCTTATTTCCTTTACCAGAGGCTATGCTCAGGGGTGGATAAGAAATAAAGGAGCTTGGCTTTTATTTTATACTCCTGGAAATAAAAGCTTGTTGATGCATAATTCTTATTTCTTCATGGTCTCCTTGTGGGTGTGGGCACTCATTGCTTGAAAATGCTATCAGAGACCGTTCAAATACAACTGAAGCAAGCTATATGGATTTGACATTGAAATCGCCTTAGAAATTGCATCTTACAATACAGAATGGTGCAATTTAAATTGTAAAGGCTAAGAGACTTGATTGTTTTAAGCTTCAATCAGATACAGGCAATGTTACCCTCCTTGAAATTTATCCGTTGGAGTTCACAAGTCATAAATAGATCCATAGATGCCCCAATTCTTATATTGTCTGGCATAAGAAAGGCAAATGACTTTTCTATGGTAGCTATTCTGGACTGCAGGATGAATCAAAACAACAAAACTTAAGGTTCCAGGCAGGTGCAAATTCCCTTTTATATCGAATTACTGTTGGTAATCGTCAAGATCTTTTCGCTGCTTAACAACTGTATGCAGTCTGCAAATCTCCCTATGGGTTAGAATACAGATTCCAATACAAGAAGAGTATATGTAGCTCAGACTTGAACTGTGAAATCCTGAGTGGTCTCATATATTGGTTGCTTGCATGCAGATTATTATTTTTTTTTAGCTATTCAAGTAGGTAACATTTTCAGTGCTACAAGGAAGTGGGATTTGCCCTCTGTTTCTACAGAGAGAGCAAACCTGAAAGCAAACCTCTATTTATAAACAGAGTATATCTCACTCCCTTCTAGCACTGAAGATGTTACCTAGTCTGGTAACTAAATGGCTGCAAGCAAACAACCAATTCAGAAAGCACCAAGAACTTCACAGTATGTTCCACTGGACTCCAAACCTTTTGTGGATCCCTAGATTTAGCTCAGTTCTTTTAAAGATCCCTAGATTTGGAAAAAGCTATTTTATGGTCTGGAGTGAAGGCAGGACTAATAGTACCCTGAAGTCAAACATAGTATGGTATATGTTAAAGCAGTGGTGAAATCCAATTTTTTTTACTACCGGTTCTGTGGGCATGGCTTGGTGGGCATGGTGTAGCTTGGTGGGCATGGCTTGGTGGGCATGGCAGGGAAAGGATACTGCAAAATCCCCATTCCCTCCCCACTCCTGGGGGAAGGATATTGCAAATCTCGATTCCTACCCCACTCTGGGGCCAGCCAGAAGTGGTATTTGCCGGTTCTCCAAACTACTCAAAATTTCCACTACCGGTTCTCCAGAACCTGTCAGAACCTGCTGGATTTCACCCCTGTGTTAAAGGCTGATAAGCATTGTGTCCTGGTACAATCTTGAAAAGAGTTGTAAAAAATATTGCTTGTTCTGAGAATGATTCACACAGAGCTCAAGTGCAAGACTCAACCAAAGCATCTGCTTTTATTATTGTGACATCTCTTGAGATAGAATGGATCTATGGCTTAGGATGTCCTACCTCTCCCAATTCCAAGGGTGTGTTTTCCCCTTCTGCAATGTTTAAATCCGTTCCAAAGCATTACAATCCAGACTTTAATCCAGAATCTGTTGGAAGTTTCTGGGATCAGATTCTGAACCTGAGCTAAAGACTGTGGTGACTCTCCCGTGACTTTCTAGCAACTGCAGGATGCTTACTGTGTTCTGCCAGCCCATTCACATGTAGTGCTTGGGTGTGTGTGTGTGTGTGTGTGTGTGGAGGATCCTAGTCACTCCTGCCATTCTTTCTCTCATAGAAAATGGCCTTGCAACACCCCAGTGATTTCCAAGCGGAGCTTCAACCCAGGATTCGCAGAAGGTGCTTCTCTTGATTGCTGCATGGATTGCCAGGGATAACAGAATATAGGGAACCATCGGTAAAGGAAAGGAGCTCAGTTCAGACAGCACAAACTACAGAGTGGTTACACTAAACAGGCAAAGAATGACCAGGCCAAGGGTACTGTTCTGCGTTCATTTACTAATAAGTGCATGTCCTCCATCCCAACCCAGCTCCCTTCTCTTCATCCCAAATCACAGGGATGGAAGAAGCCTGGACAAGAAGAGAGAAGGAGGGGAGGGAGGGACTCCTGTTCTTCTTTCCTTTTGGTCCCACCCATTTTTCACTCAGCTGAGCTTTCTTAAGGGTTGTGATTCTCCCTCCCATTCCTCAAAATATATAAGAAGAGATAAAAGCAAGATCCCAATCAATACAGACAAATGTCAAGATTCTTCCCCAAGACATTTTCATTAACTCCCAGCCCCCCTCCCCCTCCCCCACATTAAGGCCGGCATATTGAATCAAGCGCTTATCAAATAATTAGGGGGAGCGAGCTGCCGCCCGGTGGAAGCAACGGCGGGGAGATCATTCACTCCTTGGCTGTGCAGGAGCCTCATTAAAGGCCCTAATTGATTCAAGGGAGTGTGGCCCGGCTCCTCCCCTCCTCGTGCGGGGCAGGTGCTGTCCTGTTTTACCGCATTAACCTTTTCAGTGCTTTTCAACAGGCTCCAGACACATTACAAATGGTCAGCTTTAATCATGATGTCAGCTCATTAACCCGGAAAGACCTCGCATTGAAACATAATGTAAGGGATCGTCCTTCACTCCGCTCTGCAGGCTGGGCCTAGATTGCCTCCGAAGCCTGTGGAAGAAAGGGGCTTTCCGTCTCATCGAGCAAAGAAGTTACTGCTTTTTTAGGTTCGGTGTCCTGTGTTAAAGAAAATTATTTATCCTTGAATAGCCATCACAGTTCCTATCCCAACTTTGATGTGTTTTAATAAGGGGAGTGGAGCATTCTTCTGCGAAAACCTTAACCAAAAACCCAGTCTTTGGTTTGGATTTCAAGTTTCGTGGTTGTGCCCCTTGTCTAACCTAATGTTCACTTTCTCTCTAAAAATAGGTGGGGAATAGAAATATTTCCCTTTAACTTCTCTATGAAAGTATTATCAAAAACTGAGGCAGATCGAGGAAGGTGTGACCAGTTCTATGGAAGGTATTCATTAAAATACAGAAGAACTATCTCTTAAGTAAACCTACTTATGTTGTAATAATGATTTCTTGTTATCAGTTCAGCCTTAAGGGCAGAGAAAAGTCTAGAAAGACAATATATTGGCAACTCTTCATTTCAGTTTGTATTAGCTGGTAGATTAAGTGGCTATTTTTGCAATATATGTTTATATATAGTTTATTAACTTAAGCACGATTAATTGAATTAACCTTACTACTGACCAAATTAGAAACCATCAGCCTGAATTCCCTCTTAGGGTTGGCTAGTGTGCTTTAATCCTAAACCTTTGCATTCCAGAAATGACATGGAATAAAAATTTGAATGAAACCAACTTTTTATTTACAGTCCTGAATAGGAGGATCCAGTTTAGATTGAATTGTGAAAAAGATGCCATTCGTTTTGTGCAGAAAGGACACAGGGATAATTGATGCCATGTATGCTATAATTTCATCACATAAAGGCAGAAATGATGCAATTCTTGTTATTTGTGTAATGATGCCATGACATACAGGATATGGCTGTGTTTTGCCTCAGCATTTAAGCAACTTCATTTGCCCTAGAAATCAGACTGCATCATTACTTACAAATAACTATGACACACTCATAATCCTAGCATTATCTCTTTTCTGCTCTGTCCCAGTGACACTTCCTTCATTTCATTCTAAGCCTAAGTTGACTTTAGCTGTCCATATAATATTTCCCTCTTTATTCTAACACCATCCAATAGCTTGGAGGTATGTAGGAATTGCTACACAGTACCTTGGAGCAAAATCATGAGACTGACAGTGGCTGTAGTCACATTATGGTGTCTTTACAGCATCCCGAGCCATTATTAAACAATAGAAATCCTGTCCCCATTATTGTTATCTTGGTAGAGTGATAGTGGAATAACTTCAAAAGATAGCAATAGCACTTAGACTTATATACTGCTTCACAGTGCTTTACATCCCTCACTAAGCAGTGTACAGAATCAGCATATTGCCCCCACCAATCTGAGTCCTCATTTTACCCACCTTGGAAGGATGGAAGGCTGAGTCAACCTTGATCCTGGTGAGATTCAATCTGCCAAACTGCTGGCAGCCGGTGATCATTAGAAGTAGCCTGCAGTACTGCACTCTAACCACTGCGCCACCGCGGCTCAAGATGTTATGAGTTATTGGTGAACAAATGATTAATGACTGAAAAGAAAAGCATAAAGGCAGAGAAGAAATTGGCAGTGGGCAGAGTAAATGTAATGCCAGTAGAATTTTCCTGTGACTCAAGGATCAGTGGGTAGCAACTCTCTAAAGATCCACAGGCAATCCCAACAACTAGATTAGAGAATTACCCAAGGTTAACTGAAAATAAATGAAAACTACTCCTACTGACACTGGGACCACACATAATTATTAGCTATGGTCTGCTTAATCCATGGGTCTCTGAATAAAGGCCAATATGCCTAAGCAACATAATCAGCCATATGGTAATTAAGGTTTTCATGATTTATACTCCATTTCATTCAGAAGAAGCAGGAAGACTATAGTATGATACAGTGGACCATTGATCCTGGGCATGAATGCCATAAAATATAACACTAAAGCAACCTTTTGCACCTGCTGCCTTCTAAATACACTCATAATTTCCCAAAGTCCATGATGGCTAGAATACATCTATGACGGAAGATACCTTAGATTCAAGATCTTATGGGTCATTTTGTTATTTTCTGTTACTCAAAATAAAATAAAAGGTTGAAAGAAGAACTACATGATCTAGGACCCATTCATTGCATTGCTCTAATTAGAAAATCCCTTCTTGTCATCTTATGACCATTGCCAGAAAGTTGCACAGAATAAACTGTTGATTACTAAGAGCTTCCACTTATTTGCTAAAGAATGTTCGGTCCCAGTGATTTATTGTTTTATTTCGGAATTTACAGTTCTATAATGGACTGCAAAAAAACCCCAAATGATAAATACAGGGCAGGTCTGGTAGCCCTATGTAAGCAGTAAAACCAGATAAAAAGTATATTTTTTTTACAATTCCAGAAATGTTTATAAGAGAAACAATGCAGTTAATTACAGTGGGCTGCGCTTTTAGATAAACATAAATAGGATGCCCCTGTTTGGCAATTTTATCATTATTCCTCTGTCTAAAATACATCTTTCAGTCACCAATTTTATTCTTCTCCCATAAATCAGCCACTTTTTACAGTTTAAACTAATCCATTGCCATGTGAAAACTTTCTTGTATTTTTTTCTTTTCAAGGAAGTACATTTGTGTGACCAGATCAACCTTGAGTAGGCATTAGTAAAGTTCCTGTATCTTAAAGAAGACTGTATCTTAAAGAAGACACGAGATACCCTCTACTAGCTAGCTATTCATCAGCAAAACAATGTCCTCAGTACATCCTTCCCACCATTACATCAGTGGCAATAACCATTTCAGCAGCTACAAAGATCTGGACCAGCAATTTATGTTAACATGGCAGGAGGAGCAAGGGATGAATTTTATCAAATAGGTCTAATTAGGAAAGGCTCTAGGAGAACCCAAAATAATTTACTATAGGATCTATGTTGGAAAGTTGTTCCTCGTAATTTGTTTAAAAGCTTAATTCATAGTTTATTCATACTTACTTCACCTCTGAAACTTAAGCTCAGTCCTCGGATTTCTTTGTCCTCTGTGGGTTAATAAAATCTGACATTGCCTCAGCTTTATCTCCCCATAAATTTTTGGGATATACATTTTTGTCTCATCCTACTCTATGTCTTCTCCATTGTGCTTAGCATAACTTACTCATGATAAAAATAGTTAAGGGGAGCAGGTAAGCAGCCCAGTACTCCCTGCATTTAAAACAATCCTTTGGAGGGAATGATTCAAGAGGTAAGCTGTCATGTTGGATCAGGGCATAAGTCATCATTCCAGACCAAATGAATGGAACATTCAGAATGGTAGTAGATAAGACTGCTTTCAAATGAGACATTTATTATCTAATTCTTCTATTTAGTTATAGAACTAAATAAAACACCAGCGTATTCCTTTATTTTTATTTTATTATGGCTTCATAATTATCGGGAGTATCCTAGTTTGGAGAACTATTTTTGAACCTTTACAGCCTGGCTAGGTTGTCACTCCCAGTTGCAAATGTGTCCAAAGCCATTTCTTTA
The DNA here is from genome assembly GCF_029215685.1 of Pituophis catenifer annectens. Taxonomy (NCBI): domain Eukaryota; kingdom Metazoa; phylum Chordata; class Lepidosauria; order Squamata; family Colubridae; genus Pituophis; species Pituophis catenifer. The sequence continues at coordinate 56,369,407 of NW_027256886.1, read as the reverse complement.
CTAGTGATTTACAGTTTCACCCAACCATTACTTTGGTGATATAGCAGCAGCAATGAAGACAGACTTCATATCGCCACAATAGTGGCTGGGCCCTGCTATAAATCACTAGGAAGGAAAGTCCTTAGATTACTGTTTATTTTCAATTCGACTTTATTTATAAATGTTAAATAGAATTAATCTTAGTTAGTGCTACTGTGAAAATTATCATTCTATCCCTATTTTTTTCTTTCAATTTTTATTATCAGTTCATAAAAGACCAGCCTGATGCTTATTAAAACTTTTGTAAAACCCAAATATATAATTTCTCTGGAATAAGGCCAACCCTGTTACTAGGATGAACAGGGCAGCCTCAAACAAGTGATTTTGGGTAATAGGAAAGACTACCAGATGTTTAGGAGTTTGATTATAAAAATATGCTTATCCATAGTTATATTTTTATCTAAAATGACAAGTGTCTGTGAAATTTTCTGCATTAAGCACTAAAATAAGATGGCCAGCTACAAGTACAATGAACGCTATCTTTAAAGAGGAGAACTATTTTTGCTTTACGTTATAAATTTAAAATGTTTTGGACCAGCTGCAAAGGTTTTTATGGATACAATTATTGGGTTCTTTTTTCTGCATTGTTAATTATTCTACATTTAATTTTGTTTTTGTTTTTTTCCTTTCTTGATCTGAAGTTAGATACCCACATCTGCATTCCTTCACTTTCCCAGACCCATTTCTAAAAAAATATTCTGTTGACTATTATTTCCTCTAATAAGGCAGCAATTGTATGAAGTTGTTTTTTTTTCTGTGAATAGATTAACAATTTTATAATTCAGCTCTTTCAGAATTTCAGGATTTTGCTCTCATTCTCGGTTGCTTATTAAATATTAATTTGACTATTAACCTCAGAATTTTATATCTTGCTATAATTGGACATTTTGGGATACTATATCTGAAAGGCAACCTGTGACTATCTATCCAAGACTTCACAAGTAAAGACTAATGCAAGCATTTCAGTTTTCATTAATAACTTATTCTTTCTATGTCTTACCTTCTCCCTGGACAGTTTCCAATTTCAAATGTATTCAGAGTCCAAAGTATTTCACGTTCTAATGTACACAACGAACTTTATTCATTTCAATACTTGTAGCAACTTGTTTCTCATTTTTCTTACCATTGGCTAATCTTAATTTCAACCAGCTAAAGTTTCTGCTTTTCATTTTTCTCTTTGGTCAAAGAAAACCTACTTGTCTTCTATAGTTTCCTAGATGGTGCTCATTATAGATACTGGCACCCTTTTGAACTTGTTTTATCTTAGGGTATGATATTTTATCTGAGCTTCTGTTATTGTGAATTTAAATAATGTCAAACTTCCGGAAGGTATTTGACCTCTTGACCCTCCTTTCAATGAATCTTCTCATTTCCTCTTTCAAAATTAAATGAGATTATGTTGGACTTGGCAGGCGAAATCCTGCTAAAATATATAACTCACATCCATGTTATGTAAAAAATATTTCCATTGCTATTTCTAAGTGGTATTTTAATGCTTGCTCAGTGCATCAAATCTTGCCCATCTCTAAAGATTAAAAACAAAATTGCTAACTTTCTCGTAACTTGAATATTATCATCTTTAGCTCATGTGAGAATACATTGATCCTTATGGCAATATTTTCTCCTCTAGTTGCACACCTGTTCGTTGCTTGTTTTTCCTTTCATCTTAAAGTTAATGAGAGCCTACAGGTAGTTTTCGACTTATGACCGGTCATTTTACGACCATTCAACGTTATAATGAACATGGAACAGTTGCTTTGCAGCCTGTAAAAAACCCTCAGACCATCACCACCTAAATCATGTGACTTGTTTGGTTAGCTTTGCCACCCATTGTGGCATTCTGTGGATTTGGGGGTTTTTTTTAGTCAGTTTCTGGCATTTTTGTCAGTTTCTGGCAAAACAAAAAACAAAAAACCTTCTATTCAAGGAAATGGATTCACTTAATGATGACTCCATTCATTTAATGATCGCCACAAAAAGGCTAAATCGTTATTTCATATCCCGTGGGTGCCTCAAAACCATAATTACTTCTGACTGGATTTCTGATCCCAGTTATGGTAGTAAATCAAGGACTAACCACTGGTGGGTTGCTACCAGTTCGCCCCAGATGGGGTGAACCAGTAGCTGTGGCGGCAGGAGGCTCCGCCCACCCATCCGGACACTTCTGCGTATGCACAGAAGCTTCTGCACATGTGCAGAAGTGTCGCATACGTGTATGAGCGCACGCAAACCAGTAGCGACGGGTTTTGAAACCTGCCCCTGGGACTAACCACATTGTCAGTGGTATTTTAGAACTTCTCCATTTTTATTGCTGACCAATACTTGGAAGAACTGTTTTGTTTCAATGAAAGTTTATGCAAGGAATCTCTTTGAAGCGCTTCATGAAGCTTCCACCTCTAAAAATCAAGCTACATTGCCTCATGCCTTTCATTGGACCATTTCATCAGGCAGAAGAGAACGCAGTGGATGCGTAGTACATAAACAGAAGCCTCTTCCTACTACGGTACTAGACCTGCTGGACATGACCTCGAGACAATCTGAAACACTCTACCGAGATCTGTTTACTTCCTTCTATGAACAAGAAAAGTCAAATTGCCTCTCTGGCCCAAAGGTCCTCCTTGATACAAAATACAGCTGCCTTGCACAGACTTAGTATTTTTCCCCACACACGTGTACAAGAACACCTTCCCCTTTTCCTTCTCCTTCGTATCAGATGAAGGGAATTTGAGTCCGTGTGCCTGTCACTATACTAGAACTCCCATCATCATCATTTCCCATCAGAATGGCCAGCAACAGGAATGAAGAATTCAAGCATCTGGCATTATTTTTGGAGAGATGATATTGTCTTTCCTTCCTGGAGATTTTAGGTAGCGGGAGGGAAATCATATCTCTTTTTGTGTTCCACAGTGCTCCTGCTATGGGCATCCTGTGGCTCAAGTCAGCTGCAGTCTAGGAAGCGGTTGGTTTGGTCCAGAGGTGGGTTTCATCAGGTTCTGACCAGTTCTGGAGAACCGGTAGTGGAAATTTTGAGTAGTTCGGAGAACCGGTAGTAAAAATTCTGACTGGCCCCGCCCCCATCTATTTTCTGCCTCCCAAGTCCCAGCTGATCAGGAGGAAATGGGGATTTTGCAGTAACCTTCCCCTGGAGTGGGGTGGGAATGGAGATTTTACAGTATCCTTCCCCTGGAGTGGGGTGGGAATGGAGTTTTTACAGTATCCTTCCCCTGACATGCCCACCAAGCCACGCCCACCAAGCCATGCCACACCTACCAAGCCATACCCACAGAACCGGTAGTAAAAAAATTTGAAACCCACCCCTGGTTTGGTCGTGGCAAAGCAGAAAGTATGAGCCAGGCTACTGCAGGCTTACAGGATAAATAAATAACAGAAAAATCATGCTATTTAATAAGTTGTCACCAAGTTGTTGGTGGAATAAACATGTAGCTTCTGCAGGCCACAAATAACAGACTGGAAGTTGTGTGCAACCTCTGTTCTCCTGCAAGCTTTTGTATAAAGGAAGAGAATAATAAAAAGAGCTAACTTTGAGAGGGGAAAAGGGGAAGTAGAATCTTGTATCTTATTGTTAAGCACAAACAAACCTCTATACAGGGCCACATATGTGTGTATATGCACATATGTGATTAAACAAGGAATGTGTGTATAAGTATGAAAACCCTGGAAAGATCTACAGGTAGTCCTCAACTTACAACGGTTCATTTAGTGACAGTTCAAAGTTACAATGGCACTGAAAAAAGTGAGTTAGGACCAGGCATGAAATGTAAAATTTGTTACTACCGGTTCTGTGGGCGTGGCTTGGTGGGGGAGTTTAATGTGACTGGGTGGGCGTGGCCAACTTTTTAAAAAAAAACTTTTCAAAGCATTTTTTCTAATGCTTTGAAAAGCCTCTGCCGATCAGGCAACTCAGCTGGGATCGTCAGAGACGCATTTTAAAAAATACCTCTTTGCCGATTAGGCAACTCAGCTGGGATCGTCAGAGAGGCATTTTAAAAAATACCTCTTTGCCGATCAGGCAACTCAGCTGGGAGTTGCCAGAGACTTTTCAAAGCATTTTTTTACTACCTCTTCAGCCAAGAGGTTGCAGAAAAAAATGCTTTGAAAAGCCTCTGACGATCCCAGCTGAGCCGCACGACCATCAGAGGCTTTTTTTTTATGTTTTAAAAGCATTTTTTCTTTGGAAGAGGTTGTAGAAAAAATGCTTTTAAAAGTAAAAAAAAAGCCTCTGATGATTGTGCAGCTCAGCTGGGCATGGTGGGGGGAGGGGGCGCACAGGGATTTTTGCTACTGGTTCTCCGAACCACCCGCCGCCATCACTACCAGATCGGGCGATCCAGTCTGAACCAGGAGCATTTCATCCCTGGTTAGGACCATTTTTCACATCTACGACTGTTTCAGCATCCCCATGGTCATGTGATCAAAATTCAGACGCTTGGCAACTGGCTCATATTTATGACAGTTACAGGGCTCTTGTGATCCTCTTTTGTGACCTTCTGACACAAGCAAAGCCAATGGAGAAGTCAGATTTACTTAAGAAGCGTGTTACTGACTTAACAACTACAGTAATTCACTTAACAATTGTGGCAAGATAGGTCATAAAATGGAGCAAAATTCATTTAACAACTATCTCCCTTAGCAACAGAAATGTTGGGGTCAATTGTGGATATAAGTCAAGGACTACCTATATTTAAGATATGGAAACACTGATTAAATGGTCACCATAGTGACCATATAACTCATTTCAGTTCTAAGAAAAAATAGTCCACTCTAGAATCACCACTTTGTTAAGTAATCAAAGGAAACAGAAACTTTCTCATCTCTAGTCAAGGTAATACCCCAGAGTAGTAAAGTCTGAGAGACAACTGGCAGGGAAGAGAATTCAGGAAGGTGGATGGCAGAAAAATCCATCCTTGTACAATTAATATGGCCTTGTACAATCAACCTTGGCTTCAAGAAAGAACACCATGCCTTAATCAACCACACTATCCATGGAAGAACCAGGACCAAGCAGGAAGAAAAGTCATATACAAATGAAATACTCTGTGGATTTTCTCAATGTATTAGAAGTCAGTGGGCTACCTCCGCGTCAACTGAAATTTTCAATAGGTGGGATTGTAATACTTTGCAGATATAAACTCAGACGGGAATGATGAATGGAGCCTGGCTACAAATATTGAACATCCACAAGAAAAGCGTAAAAGTTAATTACATAGGAAGCATCTGAGATTCAAATAGCATTTTGGAGACTGAATTTAACTCCTCCAGATGTGTAATTTTATTTCAAAATGCAAATATGATAACTTCTTATAAATCCAGCATTTAATAAACTTTTAGGATAATATATATATTGGGGGCCTCCAAACAGATGCGACTACACCCTATCCTTATTGTGGGTAACATTAAAAGTAATATAACACTGCAAACTGGATGGAAGATGGAAGATTCAAGAGCCATGTCCTCTTTTGCATCTGGCCATTGTTCTATCATATTTGTGTAGCAAGGAATTTTTGTAGCTGTCTTCTCTGGAGAGAGAAATGTATCCTCTTTTACAAAACAATTAGAATGGCAGATGCCTAGGTCAGTACCTGTTAGTAAGATACCTATCTGGAAAAGCATTAGCCCAAAGTGCTACCCAATCAGTGAAGGGATGCAGTAAAACCCAATTGTTTCTTTGATGACATTCCTAGCAATCTAGACCAGAATCCTATTTCCAACAGGAAGACGATGCTTCTGTGACATTCAGGAAGCTGTCCTACTTGTCCTTCAACACCTGATTTTTTTTCCAGTTCTGTCCATTTTTTTCAAAAGCAAAGAGCTGTGAAAGTGTAATGACAAATACATGATATTGTAGACAGACCAGTTCTTCTATGAATTTTGCCGTGCTCTCAGTTCAATTGTTGAGTCCAAAGATAATGGTGTGGAACTTATCCAATCATGCAGAGACTACTGCAAGAGA